>NW_024581096.1:10828700-11428700 GCF_017639235.1 Corvus kubaryi
TTATTCTGACTTAGTGCCTCCCACTGGTTTGTTTTCAAACTAGTACAAGGCCTTAGTAAGTGCATGCAGGAGCAGGACACCCCGTCTTTCTGGTACTGTCCTTGGCACTCAGGTGGGTCTCAGTTCAAGCACATGTTGATAGTCCATCACTAAAAAAAGACAGGTAATAAAACACTAAGAGCAAGCTTCCATGTCTCCCTTTTCCTCCTCCAGGTCTTTGCATATGAGGTTCTTTTTGGTTGGAGCAGAATTTTAGAGGTCATGTTGTTTTGGCCCTTTGAACCCCAGTGTTCTCTATGTCCTTTGAAACATTCTGTTCTTACACACAGCTTCCAGCCTCTTTACATCAGGACATTTGGTCTAGGAATCTGCTCTTTGGATGTCAGTAAATATGTCCTATCTGAACTTTCAGGATGACCATTTGTTTAATCATGAGTTCTCCAGTCAGCTTTTCTACTCTAGACCCATTTCTCAGGGGATGAGTGGAAAAAGCTAGTTTCTGTAAATGCCTGGAGCTGGTCTGAGGAACTTGGAAAAATTCAGGGGATTTGAATATAAAGGGTACAGTGTGTTTTCTGCTTTTGATTTTTTTCTGCCTCTACATTCATCTATAATTTGTGGCATCACAGTTAAATCATGTTATGCCACTGACATTTTTGTATGGTGTAATCATTCCTGATTGCTGTCTCTGCCCTTTGCTAGCTGGTTTCTGTCTACAGTACAGCTCTCTTGAGAAACCACAATTTAAGAAAAAATAAGGAAAGGAAAGGAAAAAGAGAAAGAGAAAGAAGTACCAGAAAGAACATTTTTTAAAATTTCTGAATCTTTGAGTAAAACAGGTCTTCCATGGAAAATAAAGCCACATGTAATACTGAGATAAGTTTTGGGTCACCTTGTCATCTTTTTTACTGATTTCTTCCAAAGCAACAAAAACTTGCTCTCATCAGCAAGTCTTAAGAAACATTGGTTCCTGGAAGGGAATCAGTCTACATTCTAGTAAGGCTTTGCCTCACCATGAAGGAAATAAAGGAATGAATCACATAAAATCAGTTCTGTTTCTGCATTACACTGTGTGAACCTCTCTTGAACTCCTGGCAGGGGCATAGCACGTATGCCTTGCTCTTTCCAGTTGCTCTCAGTGTGCTGGGCTAGGCAGGTAGGCAGGTCATGAAGGAGCCTCTCCACCCCTACAGACAGAACATTCTGACACTTCTGTCCTATGGCTGGCCTCAAACAGTGCAGCAAGGAAACTGCTTTCTGAACAAAATAGCTCATAGGGAAGATGAAAGGCTGTGTTGTGGCCTGGCTCTGGAAATGTCAGTTGAGTCTAGCTGGCTTGGAAACACTGGGAAGCTTCCTCTGCTCTGGCCATATGCCCACAGTCTCCACTGCACTGCTGTCCCTATCCAGATACCTGTATCTTCAGGGTCAGGAAATCAGTAGGCAATCCTAGAGCCAACAGTGTTTGCTACTTTGGAGGCATTGCTTAGGACATACATACAGTGTTGGAGTAGGATTTTTAGAAAGGGGTAGTGTCAGGTAGCTTTAAACTCCAGATTAATCATTCGTTTTAATCATTAGTCCAGCACATCTGTCTCTAGAACAAAATAAAATGTGTAACATCTTTTCCATCCAGATTCTACGAAAGGCCGAGCTGTGTGTAAGATCTTTCCAACTGTACTTTTAAACAAACACATTCTGGCCTATCAACTTGGTGATACACCAGCTGAATACCTCCTCGATTCTTTCTGAGGTAACATCTCTTCAGACTCAGCCAATAAGTCATTAGCTGGTGCATTTGTGAGACAGGACTGTGAGCAGTGGTGAGAGAATTCACTGACAGCTTACAGTCAGTAGCTTACAGGCACTGGCTATAGCTACAGTCTTATGTAACTCATCAGTACAGAAAGCGGCAACCAAAGGTGCCGAAGTTCACTATCACAGAGCATTTCTCCACAGCATGGAAAACTTTGGTCAGTTTTCATGTGTTTGTAAGTCAGAATCATTACACAACTCTTCCCTTTGGATGATTTGTTTAATGAGAAAACCTCCTCATGAGATGATTTCAAGATTTAGGTTTGTTTTGGTTGGGTTGGATTTTTTTGACTATGGATATTGTATAGTCCTAAAATTTAGCTTTTGCTCATATTTAGCCACACAAAGTTCTTCCTTCAAATTACAACATCCCGCATCCCTTCTCAACTTTATTAACTGTACTAGTAGGTAATATAAATAAGTCTTTCAAAGAATGTGTTATCTATATCAGCCTCATGAATTTGAAAAATCTGATCTTTATTATCGCTGTGCATTAATTCTGATTTGTAAAAACGATGAGATCTAATTGGCCTCTGTAATTTCTTTTTTTTTTTTTTTTTTTTTGATTAATAGAAGCCAGATGTGGATGGGACTAAATTACTTTAGTAAAATCTGGTGTTTTGCAGATGACTAACTGATGTATGGAGCTCTGATATATGCAGACCATGGGGAATTAATTTTGATTCATACAGTTAAGGAGAAGTATAAATTCCTCCTTGCAGTTGAGCTATACCTTATTTTTCAGAAAACACATCAATATAAAGACCTTACAGGTGAAATTTGTTTTACATCATTCCAGCTTTAGTGTTCAGTGGTTGTGTAGGTTCACTCTGCAGTTAACAGAGAAACAGGTATTGAAGGCTGACATTTCTAAGAATGATGGGCTCTATCACCTCAAGAGCCATCTGTCTCTCCCACTGACTCTAGAGGGGACCTAGACAATTAGCAGAGGACAGATTTTCATAAACAATAATGTTAAAGGCCACCCCAAGTGCTACTGTGGGGATGTGCCATCAGCACTCTAATGACTGTTGCTTACATATCATATTTTAATTCTTTCTAATAACAACTTCCCACAACAAACACTTGCCCAGACCCCTGATATATTAAATTGTGACTTAGGTAAATGAGAACTCTCCTCTTTGTGGTACATCCTCAGACAATGACCCTGTGGAGTTTCTAATCTCTTTCACAAATTTTGAAGGTCAACTTCTTTTAATCTCCTTTAATAAGCCCGTTTTTCCAGGTTGTGTATCACCTCTGCTGACAGAGAAAGAACCTGAAAATAATCTTGCAAAAAGACCCTTAGAGGCTGTTTCAACCTTCTCTTTTTCCTGGGTTAGTATAACCTTCGTCCTTAAAACAGAGCATTTGCCATTCCTAACAGAAATTTTCATAGCTTATTTTTAAATCATCAAAACATGATTTCACCCTTGAATTCTGTAACCTAGCCATGCTGTATCTTCACAGTTTTTCTTAGAAGAAATTTTTCCTTAAGATTTAAGCTTCATTGTTGTGGCTGCACTTTAGAGTCCATTGTTACTGCCTTTGTAGTCTTCCACTCCGGGGTATAGAACAGTCGTGCTTTTCTCAGCACCATACACAGGACAAACCTTACTTTCCCCCCCTTCCCTTGTTTCATAGAAACGCAAAATATCATGAGTATTTTCTCTCTTTACTGTTGTTTGGGGTTTTTTAACCTCTATGCAGAGTATATGTGTTACCTGACAATGTATCTGTCTGTCTATGCACCACTAACACAATTCCTTGTTAGTCTTACACTGAGGAGAAACTGAGGTATACACAGGTGAAACAGTCCTCCTAATGTTGGGATGGACAAAGCATGATTAATGGTTCTTAATAAGAAAAGGCATACTGGAAAAGTAGCCACCAAAATAAGTAAGTATAGAAATAAAAGGCAGGGCTATGGGAAAAAGCATTCTGCTGATGGGTTCAAGTCTGATTTCTCCAGAAAAGAGTGTCAGACTGTAGCAGCTGACAGGCTATTGTTCTTTACAGATACAGAATCTTCTGAGATGTGAAGGAATGTGAGGAGATGGATAGCTAAGTTTTAACTTGCATGCAAAGCACTGCCAGGACAAACAAGACTTCTGAATCATTCCTTAACAAGAAATCAGGATATTGTTGTACTTCAGGGATATATTAACAAGAGAAGGCTGCTGAACTAATGATCTCCATGTCATACACAATGCCACAAACTTCCAGAGTTGAAACAAACCAGTGAAAATTATGGTCCTATTCAGCAGAGAAAATGCTTGACTATATCCAGCTAAGATGCACTTACACTGTTTGGCTTATCTTTCTGCAGCTGTGTGTGGTATAAATGGAAATGAAATGTTTTATATCCCTTCTACTGTGCTCCTTCTGAGTGGTGTAGCAGCTGCAGCTGGATGTAGAAGAATATAGTAGCTCCTAAAGCTCAAAATTTATCTTGTGAAAAAAAGATTACGGTAATAAATCTGCAAGTTCTCCCATTCCTTTAACCTTCAGCCTACATGTATACTGGCAAGGGACAGGGTCTTCTGGAGCAATGCCATACACCCTGTGCCTGTGTCATACAAATGCATAAACAAAAGAGATGGTGCTTGGTATAACTGGAAGCATCTTGACATGAACTGTATGTTAATAAACACGGAATCTTTGTAACAATTCCAAAGTAAGACCCTGCCTTCTTGAACACTTGATTGTGTTTTAACTCTGAATGAGAGCCTGAAATGAGAGTGCTGACTGTAAATGCTACTGTGAAATATTGGGTTGTTGATTTGGAGACTCAAACCAGACGTGCTAGAAAGAACACAGGACCAAATATGACAAAGCTGTACTCACACAAGACCTGTTCTCAAATTCTTTGAAATTTAGAGACAGATAAAACAGCCTTTTATTTTTGATTATTATTCTGAGTCCTCATTTTCTTCTCTCTCCCTGCTGCAGTGTTACTTGTGGTGCTCCTGTCATGGAGAGTCTGTTTCATTATTTCAGTCATGGCTGAATACCATCATAAACCCCTTCTTTAGAGCATGCAGTAAAAAACAGAGCATGCAGTAGGTCTGACCAGACATCTCCATTTCTGAAACAGTTTTTTGGCTGAAGCTTGCATCCAAATATTCACTGGTTGAAGAGAATTCTTGTGTGATAGATGGTTGATTGACTGTGAACAGTAATACATCAGATAACTCAATCCACCAAAAACAGTAGTATGGTTATAAGGCCATGGAGAAAAAATGTTTTCTTTTGCTACTGAAAATTATTTTTTTTTCAATAATGTCAGCATGAGAGTGAATGAAGTCTGAGCAGAAGGCAGGAGTGAGTCAAACTGCAGTACAAAAATAGTTAAGGAAAAATCAAATCACATCTTTAAAATATGCTATACATTCATTATATAAATAAACACATAATGCAAAGATTTAAAATATTATATGTGGTTTATATTAAAAAATTATACTAGCAGATGATGAATTTAGGAGGAACTGACTCCTCATACATGCAGGATCAGTAGTTACAGACT
This sequence comes from Corvus kubaryi, assembly GCF_017639235.1. Classification (NCBI taxonomy): domain Eukaryota; kingdom Metazoa; phylum Chordata; class Aves; order Passeriformes; family Corvidae; genus Corvus; species Corvus kubaryi. Next base: position 10,834,042 of record NW_024581096.1, read on the forward strand.
GAATTACTCAGTTAATCCTCAGGACTGTGGCTACTGAGACAGGATCTTGTCAGTCCCCATGGTGTACCCACAGCCCTTAATTGCATTGGCCAGCCTCCTCTGGGGTCTCCACAACACTCTACCCTTGCAGCTAGGTGCCTCTTTTAAGCTCATGTCAGGGATTTAGTCCCTGTTGGAATTTAGTCCCAGTTGTGGGAATACTGATCTCTACCTCAGCCACAGCCCAGCCTAGCAGTGGATCCCATTGATCCTTTTCTGCAGACTGACTCCCTCGCTTGTTCTCAGACCTGTCTCATTATTCTGAACCTGCTCCATTTTTGCTGAGCTGTGTCCTGCCCTCATCAAATCTTATCCTGCTCCTGATCTCTGGATTTACTTTGTGGCTTGACCTCAGACCTGCCATATTACCATGAATTCACCCAATAATCTGGATCCTTTGCTGACTTTGGCTACCATCTCTGAGCCCATGCTGCTCATCTTCCTTGGCCAGTGTGGGATCTGAGCTTTCCCCAGACAGTCTTGTATTATGATCAACTCCTGGCTCCCCTTCCTTCAAGGAACAGCCAGTCCTCACTGTACCCTGCAAGGTCTAGCCAAAGCACTGTTACCACTGTTGTTTTTTCCAAATTACTCTGTTCCAATTACAGAAGAACTCGAACTATCTATGCTACATTTCAAAGACATGATTTCAATCTCATTTCTACATAAAATACTGCATAGACTTTATTGCAGAATATTTTAGTGATTGGTAATGAACAAAATGCTCCAATACAGTATAATTCTGTATTCCTATTAGCTCATATGGGGCTAAAACCAGTGCATCCTAACTCTTAGGTTGAATATACTGCTATTTTGCACAGATTAATACCTATTCTTTTTTCCCTCCAAATATATAACTCTATGTGTGCCAGTAATGCAGCCCCATTCTTTTAGCCAGAGTCCTAGAGATTTATTCTTGCCTACATCTGTGATACTTATGCTGGTAGGATGGCACAAGTTGCTTAAATGAGAAGGAGACAATTAAACTGACAGCTGTCTACTGGAATGTAGTGGAGCAAATAACTGCCTGTACTTGAAAAAGAAATTGTGATACAGATACACGACAACATAGCCAACCTCCTTGAACAGGGAGAATAAAAGCTGTCTGTTCCCTGAAGAGTGTCTGACTATATTGGGAACACTCAGGTATGACTCTGAAAGCTGTGGCTTCAGCAAGCAAAAAGTGATCACAGAATAAATAAAGAAATGAAAATACACACATTCCCACACACTCAAGCAGAACAGGGAAAATAGAAAGGATAAACACAGAGTTCAGTTTATTTACTTGGTTGCGAATGAAAGTCAGTGTCATAGCTAAGAACAACAAGGGCCTTGGATTGTTTTTCAAATAGGTGAGGCAGTCTTTTGGTTAGAACCAGAAGAGAAATGGTTTGAGCCTCAAGAAATAAGCCAGACTTTCAGAGTGCCCAAGTCTCACTTCAGTTTAAAGCCTTAATTAAGTCATTATGTTATGGTCATTACTGGAGACTTCTAAATTTAAGTACTTGGGACTAGCAGTTATCCAAAGTCATTTAGGTCAATAGCAGCTCCATGGACTTCATCAAGCTTCAGGTCAGGTCCTTAATGGGAGTTTTTAGTTGCTACGTACATACACAGAATAAATACATAATATATGTTTAATGCATATATTACTACAGAATAAAGCTATATATTACACACAGCTTTTCCCTGCCTACCTAGCATTAATAAAGAGGGTTAAGCATGCCATTTCTCTTTTTTTTTCCTCCTACGACAACCCGTTTCAGATATGAACAATCACATAGTTAAAGATTACACAGTGAGTTATTAAACACCCTTCATTCCTGAAAGCTATGTGGTAGAGACATTTGAGGCTGGGGCAACTCCTCTTACATAAGAGAGTTTTTCTGCCAAGTTATTACCTCAGACAGTTTTTGTGTTGTAGGTGAATATTTATATAGAGATTTCTCCTCCTCATACAAGGGCTTCTTGAGAGCTTGGATATCCAGAACATGGCAAAAGCAGAAATAAGGCAGTCTTGGGCTTGATAAAACTGAAGAAAAACATCTCCAATGAGAACAGACAAAAGGAAACCAAATGCTGACTTGTAATGCTGTCTCCTGTGAAGCCTTACTCCCTCCTACTGCTTCCAGCATAAGCAGAGATCTCTTGACACCTTGCAGAAACATAGGAGTACCTGGCTGGCTCTCAAGGGTAAGTCTCAACTTGTCTATGAGTTCACTAGAAAAACACTAGCATGTTTTTCTTTTTCCACCTGATGTTTCTTTTCAGTTTGCCTACAAAGGCTCTGGTCAGTGCAGTTTCTACTTCTCAGAAATTCCACCAAATAAATGCTGATATGCTTGACTTGCAAGTTAAAGTGCCAAGTCAAGCAGCTGTCCTGAAGGTCTTGGCTCCCTTGGGTGCCTGAGGTTTCTGTCCTTACAAAAAGAATAGAGAAGATGGCAATAATACATACTCCTTTATTCTTCTCTTTTCGCTGGTTTGTTGGTCTGGGGACAGCATGTACTAGTTAACAAGTTCTGCCCTTTGCTATTGTTATCCTAAATTGGTACTCTTTGGTCAGACAATTAGATCAGGCAACTAGAGGGCTCTGTTGTTAGGCTCCCTTCTAATGTGTATTTAGATTATGGGCAGCCTAAAAAGATTACTGTGGGTGTCTGTCTAGATCCATACAATAGCTTCAGAACTACTCAGTCAAATTCCCTCTTTTCCCTCCAGTCAGTAAGAAATATTAGGGTGCTTAACGGAGAGGAAAGCGAGGGGTTTCTCACTAAAGTGTAGTCAGACTATTAAGCAGTGGTGTCTGTGAATGAACTGAGGGAAGGCTGAGAATTCCTGCAGAAGAAAACTGCTTTGGTCCTGAAAAAGAGGTGTGAGCGAAGAACCTTTCAGACATTGGCTTGCTTCTCACTCCCACTGGAGTCAGTGAAGATGCCTGTAATTGATTTCAAAGGGAGAAAATCATGACAGCATTTGTACAGAAGTATTTTTTGTATACTTCAATACATGGGACCAAAGTTCTGGCCCTTCTGTAGCTTGTGTAATGGACTAATCTCCAAGAAAAGGGAAAATTGGCTGCTATATAGACATGGAAACATTCATTAATCATTGGATCAGCACTCTAAACATTTCCTGTTTATATCCAGAGTGACACATCTTTAAATGATATTGCCAGCTTCAATTTGGCATCAATGTCTTATTTTGTAAAAACAAGCTGTTATCAAATTTAACAGAAATAGAACAGTTTCCATAAAGAAAATTATTTTGAATGGCCTTTGGTTCAGATCTTGTTTCAGAAAACAAACTTTCTTCAAAAGTTTTGATCCAGTCACCTCAGACTGAAAAAGTGAAGGGAAACTGGTTGGGAAAAAAAAAGTTTGGAGTTGTCCTGCATTGTCCACTTCGGGAGAAAAAAAAAAGAATTATTAAAGACGTGCAATTCCCTGGCTCATAGTAAATGAGCCTGTGGTGGATATTTTTCTAAAAAGAAACTGCAGTTGTACTGCTCACACACAAAAATGTCCATTCTTATTATTGCTGTTTGTCACTTCTGCTCTCTCAGTATTTCCACGATCAGCAGTTCTCGCTATGTCCCCCCCCCAGCCCCCTAGACTTAAACCTACCTCCTTTTTCTTATCAGGACCCAAATAACACACAGATTTTAACATATTTCAGACCACTGCATGACTGTACAAACAGATTTTGCAGGGAGAGAGAGAGAGAAGGAGGAATGGGGGGAAGGAAAAAAAGCATCTGAAAGCTAAACCTTCTAATACTCCATTTCTGTCAGTGTCTTCAGCATGACAAGGCCAGGCTTTTCAGGCTAAATGTATACTAGCAATTTCATATATTAGGAAACAAAAAGCATTTTTGCCACTGAGTTTAACTGGTGCAGAACGGCTATATCTATGCAGTTAAGCAGTTTTGCCCTCCAACAACGCATGTTGGCTGTATCCAGACCACTAGTTGTGACTGATTCCTGGAAGCATACCTGGGAATTGTCTGGGAGACCCCTACCTGGCTTCAGCTGAAGCCATGCCCCACTGCCCAACTGCTTGAACAGTTGAACAGTGAAGGCAGTTGATCAAGAATCACACAAGTTTCCTGGATCTGCTTAGTTTGCTGGTGTAAAGACAACCTAGTTATCCCCTGGACTGCAAACACTAAGGACACTATACCAAAAGAAAAAGTGCAGTAAAATTTAAATTATAAAATATTCAGGGTTCCAGGGTCTCTGTGTTGTAATCATGAAGTTTCATCTAGACAGTCTGATGTATCTCTCCTCTCCCCCTACACACCTAGCCAGGGAAGATCCTATATGGTATTGGGGGCACTGGCAAGCTCTGTATTCCCTAGGCCTTATAAAGGAAGAAGGAAAGGAGTTTGTGAGAGAATATAGTGAAGAATGCACCCACCCTCCCAGGTCTTCCCTTGCCTGTGTGTCTTAGCCATCACGTCAGTGCACGAAAACACCATATCTCTCACCCCTTGGAAAACAGGTGGATGACTAATGCACCTAAGGCATGGTTGGCTAAAATATAGTAAATACCAGAACACTGTGTCTGTTCCTACTTCTTATCTGTTCTGCTGTTTCAGCACATGAAAGAAACAGGCTTTAGTGGCATATAAATTGCTGATGAAAGTTGTGTCTCCTGTCATATTTTGTGTGAAGTAATGGTGAATCTCAGAGTTCTCCTTGCAAGGTAAAACTCTCTTTAGTAATCTCAGCAGAAAATCACTGATGCTCCAGTGTCATGGCATTTTTAAATCAAGTCATAAACCTTTCAATAAAGAAGGATGTATTTTAATCCAAGCGAATTCTTTCCAGTGTAAGAGAAACAGTTTTAAATTCAGTGGGTTGTATCAAAAAAGGCTACAGAATAACTTAATCTAGTAATCATTTTTGAAGTTCAGGACCCAGGATACAGCCAGCAGAAGAACTGTAAAACTTTGGCTGTCTGTTTAAGCTGTCCTGACATACATTACCCACAACAAAGCATTTAGCCTGTCCCTTTACAACACTGGCTTGTTCTGTGGCAGAGCCAGGAATGTAGGAATGTGGCTTCCAGCCAAGCTGGTGGGGAGAGAATGCCCTTGACCTGGAGGATTCCAGCTCTCTCCATGTCTGCATCTTTTATCCAGCGCTTTATGCCATTTGAAGTGGGTGCTTCTCCATGCTGCCCACAGCTGCTGCTCTCCCTCCTGCATCTGCCATTCTCACACTCCCAGCCTGGGTGGTCATGCTGGGTTTGTGCATTGTGGGCTAGTCAGGATGTGGCTATTGAAAGGGCAAATGTGGGGAAGGCCAGAGCTTGGCTATATGTGCGTAATAGCAAGTCAGTCAGTGTTCACAGGCTGAGAATACCACAGTGTCTGAACTAAGGGAAGCTCTTTGTTTGCTTTTCCTTGCACTAGTGACTGGGTTACTGCAGCCTAATAGAAGGCTCTTTATTTTATTTTATGCTCTGTGAACCTGACATATCACAAATCAATTACAAAAAGCTTATAGGTTCTTTCATCCTGCTCCTCCCAGGAAGGGCAGCTGAGAATAATTCATGATGAATACATCTGATAGTTCCCAGAAGACTGTGCTTAGTGAGCTTGAAGTTCTTCCTTCTGCTTCAAACATTCACTGAAAGAAAGAGTTGAGTTTCAGGTGAGGCAGTGGTAGTACAAGAAAAGATGTTTTACACTTCATTTTTACCAGTGGGCAATTTCTGACTGTCCCTCTGATATACTCTATAACTTTGGAAAGTTATAGAGGTCCTCCCAGGAGGTAAAGTCAATAATAACTGCAGAGCAGCAGGGCTCCAGACTCTTGCTTGACACTTCACAGTTCACCCTGGCATGTGAATGTACCAGCTTCTGGAAAGTTTAGGGTTAAATAAGTGAGTAATTTATTCTGTTGTAATGACAAGAACTATTGTGAATTCATCCTGTGGCTGTAGGTCCAGATGTTAAAATTGACTGAGGCCCATCTCTAATTCTAAACTCAGTGGTAGTCTACAGAAGAATTAAATTTATCAGCAAGAATTCAAATTACATCTTTTTCCAAAGCTTGTTTATATTCTTTTCTTTAATCGTACTTTCATTGGGCCAGCAAATAATAACATGCCAGATAAGCCACTTCAAAACCAGGAAGAAATAAAAATTACAAACACTGAACTGGCAAAGAAGACAACCACTAAAGATTGCCCAAATGGTGCCACAGTGTCTGCAGACATTGCAGGGAGACAATAGGATACTGTAGAAGGGATAAGAAACAATTCTGGGGGCAGGCTGTTTGTTCAGGACATGGAGAATCACAACCTCTGAGATTTCTATTTCATGTGCCTTATTTAAGGCCATGTTAAAAAAGTATGGAAGTGTCTGAAGAGTCAGGTTGAACTTGTGGGATTTTAGATGGGAGATGTAGATGCTTTCGAGACCTTACAAGTCACTATTCTGCTGCTTTAAATACTTTAGGAGTTTGGCTTTTTGAGACTGAGGGGTGACATGAAGGTTGCATAAGTACCAAGCAGCCTTCATTCCCATTCACACTGATGGGGGTATGGAGATCCTGTCCTCTCCCTCAGTGTTGCTTTGACCCATTACTTAAAAACCCTAGACCCAAAGGTAAGCTCTGACCTACATAAGATTCCTCCAACAAGTGATGGTTTGTTGTCAGCTTTTTAATTTCCTTTCCACCTTGCAAGGGTGTTGTGATACATAATTTGAGTTTGCAAATTATTCTGGCAGGAAAGCACTCTGACAAGCAGTATTTTGTGTATGCAGAGCTTGGGTTTAGGCCAAACAGAAAAGAAGCAGGAAGGAGATCAAAATTTTATTTTATCCCTTGTATTTCTGAATCCATATAGAAAGCAGCTAGGTGGGTCCAGAAATCTCTGTATGCTGGAGAACCTGAAAATAGTCTTCACTTCTGCTTATGAAACTGTATTGGAAATTCTTCTCATGCCATTTAGTCTTGCAGGTCCAACACACTTAGTGCCTCCAGCCTGAGAGCAGAGTGAAGTTTAGGCTGAATAATGCAGATTGAAGAGATGCCTCAAGGTGTCAAGGGAGGCTAAGTCCTAGGACCTTCACCTGTTGAGGACTGCACGCTAGCCAGGAAAAACACTGAAAAATCCCAGAGGCCTGGCTGCACCCTCTGGTTCACGGCGGCTTCCACACAAAAAGAGTTCAGAGTGAGTGAGTTCCTCACTCCAGGGAGCTACTCCTGGTCTGGTTGTCAGGCGCACAGACGGAGGCGAATAAGGAGAGAGGGGACTCCTCGTGTGGATTCCACGTAAAGGACTCAGTAACATGAAGGGACTAGGGACAAAGAGCTGAAAATAACCAAGGGTCCAGGGATTTTACAGCGAGGGATGGAAAGGCGGGGATAAGGGATACAGCCAATGGGACAGAGGGAAGGAGGCGGGGCTGAAGCTGAGAGAACCAATGGGAGCAACACATAGGAGGGAACAAGGGAAGTAACCAATGGGCTGTCGAGGAGTACAGACCTCTCTAGAACTAATACATAGTTAACTAAGGGAAATGAAACTTACAACTTCATACATAAAACAGAGAGGGGAAAACATTAACCAATCAACATAGAACATGCAAATAACTGCACCAAGGGGTGATAGGATCTCGCCCTAACCGGGCAGTCTTTAGACATTGCTCCCTGACCACCAAAGACTGGGTTCTAATGCTTTATCTGAGGTCAGAGTGGTTGCAGCCACCTGCACTGCCACAACCTGTTTAAATGTATGGGACTGAAATGGGTAGATTAACTCCCAAGGCGTAGGAAAGGGTAGCTAGTTCACTACTAGAGTATAGCGAAGGAGATACGAATGTTTGTGTGAGAAGACACAGCAAACACAGCACCCACAGCAAATAAGCTCTGAGTTACTACATGGTTATTAGCTAACTTATTTAACTTAAAATTTCTTCTCAGTTAAAGGGAGAACACTGGAGTTTGGAACATTTGGAGCTTGTACATCCTTACATCATTTAATAGAGCTCACAAGGAGGTGTGCTTAAATTCACTACTGCAGCATGGATATCCAAGGACTATCTGCCTTTTATGCTAATTAAAACACTTGTTGCTGTCTTGATTTTGTGCTTAGGCGGTGCCAGTAACTGAGTGAAAGGAGAGCACTGTTGCTAGTAGTTGAACCTCCATGTTAGCAGGTGTGAAGTTGGAGGACTTGGGCAAGAGAAGGAAGCCTGATCTGTTGCCTTTCTTCTCAGCTTTGAAGAATGCGCATAATTTGTAGCACATATCAAGGTCACTTTATAAAGAGAAATCTTTGGCAGCAAACTAGAGGGGAAAGGGCTCATACATGGGAACTAACACATACATACATGTATGTTACCTCGGAATTAATTGTGTGTATGTATGTAGGCATGTGCCTGTGTGTGCCTATGCTCACGCACACATGATTGTGCCATGGCTCTGCCAGGAAAAGCAGGGAGGAATTCATAGCTGTCTCTAATACAGATTCCACAACTAAGCTAGTGACTCCACACTTCCTTACAATCAGTGGTGAGAAACAGGCACTTAGCAGAGCACAATTCATCTTATCATCTGTAAATCACCTTTTTAAAAGGCTGTTTCTCTCCATTATCTGAAAATGAGCAGAGATACATGTTGCAGAGTTGTAACATGAAGTGAGATGAATCCCACCTTTCCTGTCTGAGTTCTCTGGAGTATTCCACATTCAATTTACTGTATAATATGTTACTTGGAGTGCTCTCTGCATGACCTGAGTGTTCACTTGCCAAAGCCAATGAGTAAACCTGATCTGAATCCAACTGAAAATTGTAACAGATTTTTCCACACAGCGACCTCATTATTTATTACAGTGGTATGTGCTTTCTTAAATACAATCTTCAGTGTAAGAGATTTTGAAGGGTTCTTTTTAAAATTAGTTGTTCATTGATCTACATTATAATGTCATCGCACAGACAGTAGTGTTAGCATAATCAAAAGAGCTCTGGACCATGTAGTGGGACAAGAGGCAGGAATCTCTTAAACCAATATTTCTGCTAAAGTTTCTGTTACTAGAAAAAGTGTGAAGAACTGGTTTGGCAGACAGTTGTTACAAGGTGAATTAATTTATTCATCAGTAAAATAAGCAGAGTAGATACCTGCCTCCTGCAAACAGAGCTGGCTAGAATGTTAGAGGGCATCCCCCAGGAGGAGTTAAATAAATGGTTTAATGCAAATGTTCATTTTTCAGTAGCATCTACACTGGTCACAGTTTAACATGACATAATTGTTGCCCATGGCAGAGGGCTTGGAACTATATGACCTTTAAGGTCCTTTCCAACCCAAACTGTTCTGTGGTTCTATGATTCTATGCGGTACATCTTAGAGATGCTTAGGGCAGTTCAGTTCCTCAAATTACTCAGAAGAAATGTCAGATGATGCCAACCTGGTTATACATCCTTTGCTTATTCATACACAGAGATAATGATATAGGTGAAAAACAGGGATTCCTGAGGTACGCCCAGATTCATCCTACCTAGCTTCAGATGCTGAGATGTCCAAGTCAGAAGTCCAGCTGTTTTAAGTCACTGTGGATTTAGTGGAGAAAGAGACAGCCCCAAAGACCAACTCAGATTTGGATTTAAATTGCTCTCCATAGGTATCTCTCTCCCCTGATGATAGAAGGAGTCTAGAATGTGTAAGTACCAAATGCAGGTGCTCTGGTTAAATGGATGAACATATTTCTGTTAGCACCTTAGCAGTCCTGTATGGCATTCATAGGGTCCTCAGCAAGTCCATCTGGATTTGGTATGTCAAGGGAAGAGCATATTTTTCCCTAGTTACTCAAGCACAAGTTATCAGTTGCTGTGTTTGCTAAAAATCTCAAGATCTCAATCCTGAGAGTGCTGACAGAGGCATTTGTGGTGCGGATCTGAGGCTGTGCTAGCTAGAGAGAACAGTACTTACAAACAGTTCATTAACTCCACTTGCATTAGGTACTTACACAGCGGATGTTTAGAGGCTGTCTTGGCTCGAGTTGTAATGGCAAGTGGTTGCTAGGAGGCAGGAATGGATTAATCCTAAACAGAAAGGAAGGCAAGAGAATCAGCTTTTGAAAGGGCAAGAAGGATGACTATGGAAACTACAGGCCTGTCAGTCTCACTTCAATGCCTGGTAAGGTTATGGAGAAGATTATTCTGGGAGGTTTTGAAAAACACCGGAAGGACAATGCAGTCATTGCTCATAGCTGCCACGGCTTCATGAGAGGCAGGTGCTGCATGTGGAAAGCACTACTGTCTGCAGTGCTGGAGAGTAGACCACTGCATCAGGAAGACACTTTAACCCTCCCTTCCACTACAGAAATTAATTAAGAGGGAATTCTATAAACCCTACCTCTTTCAGCATGTTTGGGGTAGAAAACAGAATTTCAATGACCCCATAGGGTGCTCTTTGCTGTTGCTGGAAATAAAGAGCCTTGTGCAGAACTACTGGAGAGTCCAGAGAAGGACCACTAAGATGATTAATGTGTAAGATCATTGCCCCTATTAGGACAGGCTGATAGAGGTGGGAATGTTCAGCATGGAGAAGGGAAGGCTCATGGAGGGATCACATCAATGTGTATAAAACCTGTAGGGAATCTGTAAACAGGGTGGAGCCAGGCTTTTTCCAGAGGTGCCTCGTAACAGGATGAAAGGAAATCAGCACAAACTGAAGCACAGGAGGTTCCCTCTGGACATCAGGAAACACTTTCATTTTTTACTGTAAGGTTCACTGAGCACAGGAACAGGTTCCCTAGAGAGGGGGCAGAGTTTCTAGCCTTGAAGACTCTGATAGTTTACATGGTCCGTGTAACTCTACATGGTCCATGTAACTCTACATGGTCATAGGCAACTGCTGACCTGCTTGTGGGAAGTTGGACCAGATGACCTCTAGAGGTCACTTCCAACCTTAGCCATTCTGATATTCTGTAGATGTTAGCCTGGCGGTCATCTGTGGATTTGTGGTTGTCAAAACTCAAGGGAAGAAAGCTGTCCTTGCATATGTAAGAGGATGTTAGTGGGGAAGAGATCACTTCCAGCTTATCTTTGGATGCCACTGTCCTTGCAAGCTGTTGAGGAATTAACACACATGGCAGCACTAACATTTGCAGGAGGATTTGGGGTCTGTAGAGCCACATGCCTCCTACGCAAGAGGAATAGCTGAGAAAAATTGTTTCATTGTTCCTGATGCTTGTTTTCACACTCGGCAATCAGCTTCCCTTGGCATCTTTCCATCTCTGGGACCCAGCTGCCAACAACCAGGTTTGGGTTTAGCTGACCTATTGTTTGCTTGTCATTTTAAATATCATAGACCCGGAAAAAAAAAAAAAAAAAAAAAAAAGATAAGGGTAATTTCACTACAGCAATGAATAAGTGCTAAGTAGATTTTCTTTCAAATGTGGTATGTTCATACCACGTGTGTTTGCTAAATACCTGGTCTATATCCTCCTACAGTCACCCTTGAAAGAAATGCTGTAGGTACTTTTAGGTAGCTCCTCTTTCTCAGAAGTGGCAGCCTGTGATCCAGGATACATAGCAGTAAGGAGACCTGCTGGATTTTGCAAGGAACCTTAGATCCTTTCCGTAGCCTTTCCCATGCAAATTCATCAGATAAATAATAAGCCGTAATTTTGCCTACTTGATAGGAAAAAATAGCTTTCATAAAACTTTCAAGTAAATTGACATTCTATTTGTTTAGACTGAACAGGAAAAAAGAGATCATGTGAAAATGACCTAGGGATAAATCATTTTGATATGAGGATGTAGTAGTTTTCTTACTGAGCAGAAGCAGAACAAACACAGTGGAAGATCTCAGATTATATGGGTGAAATAATTCTGCAAGTGGTGGACCCCGACGATCCTGGCACAGCACACTTCTTTCACCACCAGTTGCTCTCAGAAGTTACAGTTCTCATTCTCTCAGTCACATCCTCTACAATACAATCTTTTCAGCATGATTCACATGCCACTTCCCAAGTCAGAGACCTTCCCAAGCAGTTCCCTAATAGGGAAAGTATATTTGAAGAGTGGGCAGAAAATGAAAATGTTGTGTGGTCCGGAATCCTCTGTTTTCATACCTTATCCTGTTTATATATATATATATATATATATATATATATATGTATAATGTGCCAAATCTGGTTTCTCTGTATGAAGTGAGCATTGTAGAGTAACTATGATTTGTGTAGGGTAAATGCTTCCTGTTGCTATTTTAAAGCATACAGAGGCAGGCTTAAAATAATGCACCAGCCCAAAAAGTTCTTTAAATAGCACAGGAAATATTATGAACTCTGAGTCCACCAGTGACAGTACAGGAAAAGGAAAAACAGAGATCAGATAAGACTTTGGTGACAGGAATGACAGTGGGATTATATATTCTTCCAGAGGTTATCACAAGCTTGATTCTGATACAGGTAGAATATCACTAATAAAGAGAATATTTTACCAGGATGGGTTATAATCTCCTAATTATGGAGCTGTTTCTGTGGCAACAGACAGAAACCACATTTACCCTGGTTTTGGTGGCTTGTGTATCTTTAATGATATGCTTCCAGAGAATTAAGGAGGAAATGAACAGTGACTTGTGGAAAAGGTCAGCATGGGAACACTTTTTGTCCTGTTGTCTTGCTTGAACACACTGACTACTGGACAGAAAAACTCTTGGTATCAGACACCATGCTTGGTTACAGTTTTAATTATAGTCCTACAACTAGAATAGTATTCCAGTTGGGACGAGGGGGCATGGGAGGGGAGAGCCTTACTCTTATGGCTGCTACATTGCTGCTATTAACAGTTAGTGCAGAGTCCATCTCCCTCCCCTTTCTTTGTTCATTTATGTGGGTGTTGCCAAACAGAATTAGTTTATAATCTCATTATATATACCTAATCCTGTTTACTCCTACAAAGGAGACTGGCCGATCTCCCTTGTTTTGCTATTTCTCTTTTCCTTTAGTTATTTCAGAGATATTCTCTATAAAGCATGGACTTTCAGAGTGAATGCTTATCCTGTTTACTGTCCTTAATTCCAGACTCATCAAATTCAGCACCCTGCCCTATCCCTTTCAGTAAATATTTTTTTTGAGTCAAGCATAATACAAATATTAGCTGTAGCTCTTCTTATGTTCAGTTCATGTAATTGCACTATTCTGAAGCAATTAAACTTCTCAAATGACATTTTGGGTTTACATTATCTTTTGTGCCTTTAAAAAGCAGTCTCCCTTAGAAGATTTCTTTATGGGCAATGCAGTAAAGAAGACTAAAAGCTGAAAATGTCTACACATATTTTTGGTACTTGAATACTAAGGCGCTTAGTAAGGTAGATTCACTTAATTCAGAATATTTCTAAAGCACAAGGAATCACAAGTACGTTTTTGGTGACTAGAAGTTCTTAACAAGGTTACTAAAAGCATGTAAGTGTCGTTGATGTGAATACAGGCATTAGGAGCATACCCACAGTAAATATAAATCTTGAGAGCAGTTGTAAGGCAAGATGAGAACCATAACTACATCTATGTGTTTACCTTTTTAAGTGCTAAATGTAGTTAACAATAGCATGTTTGACTTGATAAAGATTTGCATAGATAGGCTAATAATTTTTGTTTTACCTATTTAGTGCTTGTGAAAACTCCTAAGGAAAATGAAGACTTTATCCTTATTTATATAACCTAGACAGTGAATAAACCCGTTTCCTGAGTTCATTTTAATCAAATAACCCATTCTGAAGTGATGGCTTTCAAAAGTACTTCAGTACCCACTATTTAGCATAATAGGTTTCGGAGGAAAGAAGGCTCACAAGTTCCTAATGATTACTTTTACATGGTTCCAAAAGCTATATTACAGTTAGCTATACTGTAATCCTTCATCATTAGCTATCATAGAATTTCTATGCTACATGGGGCAAGAATTGTAGGGGAAAGTAGCATCACATTTTTGGCTTGAAAAAGCAGATGAGCTTTCTTGGAATGGAACAAGAACAGTTCTACTCAAAAATCTTATCTTCAAACTTTGGACCAAGATATATGTGTAACAAGACTATTTGCAGCTTAAGCACTACATATGTCTTACTTAGTTACTTATTTTATGTGAGAAAACAATTTCAGTGTAGTCACATGCAAGCTGCCATTCCATCAACTTTCAGCAACCAGTATGTCAAGACTGCCTGCCCAGAACTACCACACTAGGCATTAAGCATTGTTGATCATTTTATTGCATTTAGGAACACACTGAGGCTTTGATAAGGATCTCCACCAGGTAAGTTTTTAGTCTAAATACGAATGATTATCTTATTGTGACAGTGCAGAATCTCGCTGACGAGGGGAAAGAAAAAAGTTTCAGCACAGCCTCTAAAGTTACAGAACCTAATGTTATGAGAACAATAAAGTTCCTATATTTTAGGGCCCAGATTTCAGTACATGTTACCACTAGGAGCTTCTAGAATCAGTTGCTATGTAATTGTTTATCTGCTTAAAATCACTGTGTTTGACTTCCTGCCTTTAACATTTCTGAAATTTCCACGATAGGCCTCTCTATCGACCTTCACTCAAAAATCAGATAGCAAGAAGAAGTCCCTGTAAATGGAAGAATTGGTTCTACATCCAAAGCATTTAAAGAAGAAAGATTTTTACATTGGGTCCTGCCCTGCCCCAGCTGAGGTCTCCAGTCACTGCTCTCTGAAATCAATACTGCTTCTCATAAAATGCTGAAGTACCTGCTGGGAGGAGGGATAGGAATCACAGCACTCCACAATTGTGTCCTCAGTATCAAGACACAGAAGCAGTTCTCTTTTTCTTGCCCAAAGACTATTTCAGAAGTTTGTATGGAGTGAGGTAACTTCTACAGGAGAAATGGAAGACAATTGCCCCATTTGACATAGGAAAGATCTGCTCTCAAATTTGAACCAGGGAGATCCCAGGTCACAGGCTGAGTGTTTTAATTAACAGGCTATTAAGTTATTAATGGAGACTTTTTTCTTTCTTTCATGAGAACAGCTTATCTGGACACAAATGGATGCAGCTGAGATGCTGATTCACAGAAGTTGGAGGTATATACACACAGACTCCCCCACCATGTGATAGAAACACATCTCACTAAATGGTGCCAATGTGAGGGACAGTGAGGCTGTGACCAGTGCTGTAAATACACACACTCTTACTCTTTCCTAAGCTCCAGTCCTCCTGGCTCTCTCTTGGCTGCTGGACCTCCAGTTCTTGGTTTGCCACATGCAAAAGATGCTGGGTGTTCAACCAAAGCCTATTACTTTTATCTAGGTGACGAAGAAGTTACTCATTCAGAATGGTGAACGTTGTAGTAGTATTCACCATCAGTGATGTTCTCAAAGATTTACAGCTGTGGAATTATGTAAAGCTGTGCCCAGACCTAATTTCCATGCCAGTGTCTTGTTCTTTTCCTCTACTCATCTGTTGTCCTATAGAAATGATTCTTAAAGTACAGAGACCAGATTTGCAATCAAGTATATCCTGTGGTTGTATTACTGTATAATAATTTACAATAAGAATCCATTAGAAATGCACCTATTAAAATGGCATAGGAAGCATCCCAAGTACATATCCATTTCCAAATTTTCCTCAATTTCCCTTGTTTCTCTCCTTTAAAATTTGAAAGCTTTTAAAGCACAGAATGTGAGCAGAGCATATTCCCTGGGTACTTCAGGATGCTGGCCTCTGAGGTAAAGGCTTTTTGAGACAGCTGCTGTTCCTTCTGCTGCCCCTCTTGCCAATGCCCACCTGTTTACCTCATTTCCCTTTGCTTTTACCTGTAGGAGTCTTGCAGAACTCTTCACAGCTGGGCAGTTAAGAAGCAGAGCCAAGGAGACACCTGAATATCTTCTGCAATTGATACCTGGGTGGCAAACACATAGAGAAGCTCTCCATGTGCAATTTAGGGGTTGTAACTTGGTTCAGGCTGCAGAGTGCTCTGTAGCAGACTTTGTAAAGTCTTCTCTGTTGCACTGAATCATTATTAGTTTCGATATAATGACTCAACAGAGCACTTCAGAATAGAGATATGCTTTATTCTCAAATCCATCTGTGTTCAACAAAAAATCTAAATATCCACTTGAGTTAGAAAATGCTTAATAATTTGCCGAATCAATCCTTTACAAGCAGACTGATTTTATCTTGTGCTGCTTCTCTTCCTACTCCGTTGTAGCTGTGATCCTGGAATCTCAACTGCAGGAAAGTACGGCTATGCCCTAGGAATACAAACAATGGAATTTGAGATAAAAAGCATTCTGAGGAGAAATTCCAAGTCATGGTTTCCTTTCATTAGTTAAATTAGATCTACGGTGGCAATACCACCCTGCAGATACACATAGTCAGACACAGATATACAGACAGATATCCAGAGAAAGGCATTCATGCTCCTTTTACTTAGCAGGCCACATAGTGATTTTTTGCTTTGCAGGAATTCCCACAGACTTCTAGACATGACATGATGAGAGCATACAGTCTCTTGTCTAAACAGTTTCAATTGATTTTATTATGAAAAAGGAATATTGGAATAATAACTGCTGTAAAAGACAATATGCCTCTTATTCTGACATAAGTGCTGACAGAAAGAGCATAAAAATGTATTTGCTGTACGACATCTCAAAATCTCTGACAGCTGCATTTAGTGTTGTGTTTGGGCTGTAATTTTCAAAGGGGAGCAAGGACAGAGGTACTCAAATTCTGTGGAGTGTGGCCTTCATTCATTAGGTGCCTTAGAAGCTTAGACTTACTGTTCCATTCTAAGCTGCAAGAAGTATCCTTTGCTGTAGAAATCCTAACCAGGCATGCAAGGAACATTGTTACCCGGGGCAGGAGTACTCCAAACTATAGTGGAGAAAATATAGAATGACATGCACGTGATAGCCTTGTTAATAAAGTTTCTTAAATCCATGCTGGTTTTCTCAGACAATACAATCGATAGTGTAATTTAAATAAACTTCATGGTGAGTGGTGCCATGAAGAGCGAGATATCATTCACAGGTGGTTCTAAGTGAGATATCATTCACAGTGGTGCCAAATGGAGGGAAAGGTATCCAAGATTACTTCTGCTTCTTAGGGAGGATCATCACTATTTATTTTAGCAGCAATGGTCAGAAGAAGGAAGAAAGTAAAGGAGGGTAGGATTATGTCTCCCTATATTGCCACTGATATATTATCAATTCTCTGAAATTGTATTCTCCATTTTTATAATATTTGAAGGAAAAAACAAGCAAACTGTCAGTACCTCAAGCTAGTGGAGCATCCCAAACATTGGGAATATAAAAATGTGATCCCAGAAAAGAAATCCCTAACAACTTACAAGATTAATTCTGCCTGATTGTGATAAGAGTCTTCAAGGATATTGCAAAGCGTGGTACCAAACACTGCTGTATGGCTCCAATATGAAAGTAGTAAAGGTAGATGTGGAAGACAGGGAACTAATGTTTATTAATTGTTTTTGTCACAGTTAAGGATACAGCTGAATAGCACAAAAATGTTCTAAATAAAAATGTTCTCAAGCATATTCATTTATTGATCAAAGCGGTTCCTACTAATCAGATTGCATATTTTGTCTCAAGAAGCAAAGGAGAAGAGTGATAGCACAAAAATTGTAAGAAAAATCAGTAGACAAGTTACAGATATAACACAACTTTCTGGACGTATCTGTAAGACAGGCTGAAATAGGCAGCAGTTAAAAACAGGCTTCAGGAGATATCATGACAGACCAAAGAAGATGATTCAGGAGCATTCTAGGTGTAAGGACAAAGAAACATTGAAAGAGCCCATGGGAATGTAACTGGAGACAGGCATGTAACAGTGAGTATAGAACTCCCAAGCTGCTCTCATGCTAAGTGTGATATAAACATGATAAGGCAAACAAGCATCTAGAGGACCATGCAGGGTTTTCAGGATTTGGCAAAACAAATTAAGCAAGAGGAAAATGCATGAAATGTGAGAGTATTTAATGAGAGCTATAACACATGGAGACAAGATCAGCTGTGTGTGATAGCAAGAATGCAGCTATGGACAGAGGGAGAGAGGGAGGGAATTTTTAGTGACTTTCTTAGTATAGATCTGTTAAAGATAGCTGAGCTGTTTGAGGAAGATAAGTTAAAAAGAGATTTAAAAGGCAGTTTAAGCTCTCATTAGGAAAAAATAACAAAATGTGGGGAATTTTAGAACCGAATAGTTTTAACCAGAGAGATGATGGAAAGGACTTTGTGGGATGGTGGGATAAGATATCTTAAAGACTACTCAAACTGACTTTGTTGGACTGCAAATAGTTTTTCTCCAGCATAATGAGCAGTGTGTCATAAAACTTCCTGCTCATTTTAAGTTCCCATTTGTGACATTGTATGTACCTTTCCCTTACACAGAAGAAAACAGATGAATAGAAATGTGGTTCCTGGAAAAAGGAGTGGGAGTACACAGAAAGACTGGCTTTGTTGTGTCTTCTTAAGATGTCATGGGAGTCATGGCACAACTATAAAATTCTCTGGAGGAACAGAAATCAGGTGATCTTCCGTAGTCCTCTGATGTCACTAGTAATTTTGGTGCTTGCAGAAGAAAGAAAATAAGATACAAAGGGTAATTGGACACCTCAAGGAAGTAGAAAGAAAAATTTGACTTAAGATAAACGAAGATAAAGCCAACTCTGATAAGAAAATTTTAGACAAGATTGTCTAGCACCTGATAACTGTAAATACCAGAACATTGGTAGCTAAAGTACCTCAGATCATTGACCATCAGGATGTCAGTGAGAATACTGATACTAGTACCAGTCTGAGGAGGTAAATGTATTAGGAACATGTGTTACTTTATTTTTAAGTCAGACCAGAATTTATAATATACCAGACAATTTTAATGCATCTTGTTTTACATAGAAGTGACACTTGGTCATTTACTAAAAAGACAAATTAAGGAAATCACTTCAGAAATAAAATACTGCTCAAGGATGTGTGGGTAAGAAAATTAATTAGGAATAACGGGGGGTCAATAAAGAACATGAATAGTCATTTAATCCCCATAGCTTCAGTGGTCAAAGTGTGTGGTTAAGATGACACAAGGCAGATCAAGAAGCATCTGGGTAAAGCTCTTTCCGCTATTGCTTGAGGCTGGTCAATCCAAAGGAAGCAAAGTGGAAAGACTAAGTTAAAACTGTGTTCTTAATACATATGACCAGCTACAGAAAAAATGTGCCCTAGCAGAAGGAGTTTGGGGCAAACTGAGAAGTCATGAGTCATTATGTTCTCTAAATCCATGAAGGGGGGAGAGGCAGCAAGAATGTGGGAATGAAATGGACCACCATCAGAGATTTATGCCTTGCAGGCATACCCACATGCGATAGGAGACAGGCGTGTAACGGATGAGTACATTGCGATGATGGTCTGCCAAATGGTGAGCAACCCAGGTCCTAAGCCGTATCACCATTTTCATCATTCCTGAGTTTACTCATCTAGGTCTCAAAATAAACAAAGCAGTTCTACTTCACCTTAAACAGAAGTTTGAACATATTCCCCAAATCCAAAATGGTGCATGGAATGTCCAGTTCCCAGTGCCTCTGAGGCAAAAGTGAGCTGTGCTTATCATGTACACTCTACTGGTCAGCTGGCCCGACACACAGGATTGAAAGTAATAACAAAAATTGAGATGTAGCTCACTGCTCATTTGTTATGTGCTGGAGCTCATCTGCCCAGAATTACCAAGGAGTCTGTGGATTTCAAGCCAGATTTAATTGCCATTATGAAGGAAAAGTCCTTCCCACTTATTTTATGGAGAGTCTAGCTTTTTGCCTGAGTATTTAAAAATGCACCTACTGCTGCCCTGAAATACACAGTAGTGAATAATAATTTTCCTGGTTCTTGCATTTAAAACATTATGCTTGGTGCCAAATGATACTTCAGTAGCAATATGAGCCATGAAGTTACATAGCAGTTTTCCTAATGCAACCATGCCACATGCCCAAAATCAGGAAAAAGAGGGAGTTTTAAACTTCAAGAGCATGAATAAATTTTGGATGCTTATGGATGCTTTCCCATGTATCTCAAACAGCATATAAACTATTCTGGTCCACTAAAATGCAGCTGATCACTATTAATTGCCAAACTCTTTATTCCGTATTATTTCATTGAACTATTGAAGAAAGTGCCACCTTTGGGCTTGGAAATCTAGAGAAGGGTATTTCCCTCCTGTAAGTGTTTTTATAACAGAATTATTTTTAACTCAGATTTCTGCTAAGTTTTATCTACAATTGAAAACAGAAATAAAAGATACACTAGAGCCTTCTGGAAAGAGTCAGAAGCACAAAGAGAAAATAAATTATTTTACAAATACCTTCCAGATTTGAAGACAGAGTGCATCAAATGTTACTATAAAAGCTGAACTGAAGTTGAAGCTAAACCTGTATTTTAAGAATAAGAAAACAACTTTGTGTGAGTCACTGAGGACACAAAAGCAACCACAAAGTTTGTGCACAGTCTATACAGCGAGCTTGACATGATTTCCAAAACCTTTAATTTCTGTTGGTTAGGGGAACTAAATACATCCTTTAAACAAAATACTGTGTTTCTGCAAAGCTTATGCTTTGCAAAAATGAAACAGTTACTGAAGACATTAACTCTTCAGTGCTGTACAAATATGGGAAGGATGTATACTACTGAAAAGCTTGCACAGATCACCTTGGGAATGAGTGTCTGAACTATTGACCTGGGCTGCAAAGTATTCTTTCAAGAGAAGGAATATTTTCCAGCACATTTTTTTTAATAGTTTAGAGCTTTTCTTCTGGTTGTATTTCAAGATACAGTATGGTGGAGTACATATTTTATTTATTTCATAAGAATTAGATGCCTAGCTTGCACCAGACAACCCTGAGCCCTAGTATGGACACAGACTGTTTATTTAGGCTGTTATCATCAATGAATCACTAAAATTCCTCTTTGTGCAACCTTTGTCACCTACTGAGAACGTATCATGGCTTCTCTGCAGGTACTTGTCCAAGTTAATGAATCTATGGCAGCAAAGAAAGTTTTCTGGCCTCAGAGCCCAAGGAGCTTATCCAAAGCCCACTGGATTCAAAGTGAGCTTTTCCATGACAAAGATTTGAACAAAGCCTTTAAACAAAACATGAAATCCTGGAGGGGATGGTTGCTGTTCTTAAAGACATATTTTACCAGTATCAATGTTGTTGTGGTGTCAATGGTGTCAATGCCTTCTGTGGATGAAGGCTGGTGAGAAAGCCACCATTAACATAAAGTATTTTCTGAGTTGCTCTGCATGAAATGAAGAAAATAAAAAATCTGTCATAATAGTCTTCTAAAAAGAATAAATTGCGTTTAAGTGGGTTCTGTCTTAAATGTGGTATGAGCACAAGTTAGTGAGGATTTCATCAGTGAAAAGAAACAAGCAGTGTAGTGAAAAATCTGGTGCCCCTAAACATCAGAAGAAATTCTTATCACATTCTCTCCTATTTGTCTGAGCCATGAGTGTATCCTTTCTCTTTACAAGGGGAATGAAGATCTTTCACAGATGTTACAGGAAAGCCTATATAAATTTTTCTGCACAAGTCAGCAAGACAGTGCAAACTGGAAATTATATATTTATTATGATTATTCAGAATACATATTATATTTTCAATGCCATGGGCACATTGAAGTGTAAGTGCAGCTCTCTTTTGTGTAGACTGTAAAGGAACTAGTGACCTAAAGTGTTCTACACATTTGGTAGGAAGCTGCATATACAAGGCAGGTATTCCTTAAACAGTGTGTGTGACACAGGCAATCAGTGTCTTTTTTTACTGCTTCTGTGAAAGCCAAGTCATTCTGCAGAAAGACTTCAGGTCTCATCAAGCAGGAAAAAGACAGCAGTAATGCAGTAATTGTAGCACTTTCACAGACTAATGGAACCCTGCGTTCTGGTCCTGCTTAAAGGGCTATTTATGTGAAATAGTGAGTGGATTCAGGGCACAGTCCTTGGAGCAGGGGTTAGAATTCAGATCTCCCCTTCCTGTGACAAGTATTCAACTTAATACATTCTGGTAAGAATCTGGAGAAATCTGTGTTGTTCTTGTTTTGTGTTGGCTATCTTTAGGCATCTTTTGCAATGAGAATGCTGACTGAAGGCACTTGCACTCAGTGCTCAGAGAATTATTTATGAAAGCCAAATGCTCAAGGGCGAGGCCATGTGTGACTTTGAAGCGCCTAAGAAAGAAACAGATATTGGAAACCACACTTTCCAAAAACTCTCTCAAAGCCTCTTCCAGCCTCAGTTCTGTTTGCCTCTCTGTAGGCACAGGAAAATAGCTCACAGTATCTGGAACAGAGTAATTTCCTGCGAACTAATACTCAAAACTGGAAACCTACATTCATGTTATGTAACTACGTGTATGACCCTCTTACTTATAAATTCCAGTCTGTTATGGATAAGACTGACAAAATTGTACAGATACTGCTCAGAGTGCAGGAGGAAATATGCTGAAATAGGTCATTACTTGGCCATTGTCTATGTAATGCAGGGGCCAAAAATGTTGAAAACAGATTATTTCTCCCTGTGTATATTGAAGAAGAAAAGGTTACCCAAGGTTTTCTATGCATTTGGCTCAAGGATGCTGCAATATGAGAACATGTGATTTGTTAGGGAAATCCTATGTGACTCCTCTACAGCAGCTAACCAAGTAAACAAGAAGTGAGCTGGAACTTTCTGTACAAGGACTTTTACTGGAATCATTCGGAAGCTTCTGAATATACTTAAGCTTCCTCGGGAGGTTCCCTCTGTTACTGCAGGCATCATCTCTCAAACAAATGAACTTTGAAGAGGTCACGATTTTTAGATCAAGGACTTCAGAAAAGTTTTTTCACTCCCATAGAAGTTCAAGGTCATGTTATTGTAATTTCTATGAGAGTTGATAGACTTTTACGAAATACACTCTAGACTTCTATTTTTTAAAGGAAATAAATAGCATAAATATAATATAATAGGCCTTTGATCTTAATCTTGCTGATAATCTTCATATATAATATGAGTGTCTTTAAAAGGCATTTTTTTGCATATCTCCACGTGGCTTTTCAGACATTCAAGCTGGCACCTGTTTGTGGCACTAAGTATAAAATGATTCAAAACTTCCGATCTTATTCTAAGCCTTCATCTATGAAAATGACCAGTGAATTCCTTTACTTAACTCCAATGAAATTCATATGGGATCACTGAATACTGAGTGCTCAAGTCTATCATGACCAAATTACATCACTCAGGAGAAGTCAGTGGTAATATCTTCTTAAAAGATCACAAGCAGAAGACATAAAAAGTAGGATTATTGCTGGGGAAAAAAAAAAAAAAAAAAAAAAGCTGGCCAAAGCACCTCATTTCATTCTTACAAATTATTTCTTTCTGCACTGAAATTTCCAGAGGTACATCAGTATCTCGACAGTGTCCGTAACAGAATCTGGACATTTAATTACTGTTAAAAGTTATTTTAAAATACATTTTCCTTGTTCTAATATGAAAATGGTTGTATTCAGAAGTTGGTGACAGGTGCATTTGGGTGTATTTGCCCCTCTTTTATTCCCTCTCTGTTTCTTCTTGCTTGGTTTTCCTATGTTAGTGTTTCCACATTATTTCAGAAGGGGGATCTCAACTCAAAACTGTTGGTTTGTGACTGCAGAAACAAATATCAGCAGTGAATGCCCATCACTTTGGAAATTCATCTCCTTGTCTTTACAGTGATTATGCCTATTTGGCTAAGCTCAGTGACAAAAGCACAACAATATTTCATACCAGAATTCAGTAATCATTGGATTTGTAAATCTGTGGCCATTGTCCTGTGAGTAATCTTCCACCTTTACAGCTTAACCACTACAGCCCCATGCTTTCCATTAGTTTCCAATACAGAAACTGTCTGTGAAAATTACTTCTCATGTCATATACGCTGACATCTCTAAATCATTTGAATGAAGCAGAGAAAACCCCCCAAATCTCTTCAAATCAGCTTATACAAGACTTATTCATAGATGGAGACTGGACACTGTACTTAAGTTTTCAGTTCAGTTGCCGGCTCTTTGGTAGCAGTAACCATTCAGGATGAAAGCAAAACGTGACATTGAGCACCTGCTCAGTGTTCAGGAGTTGTACTTTGTATCTAGGATATTCCTATGATTCATGTATCCTATCATTCCTATTAGTTTTGTATGAGCCTTACAGATAATATTTCTGCTTGGGTCCCCCGCTTCATCTGAGCAAGTAACAAAATGCAGGCTGTTGTAGATGATTTATATTCAGAGAATAAGGTAGTGACAGAGTCAAGACCTTTTGTGATGCATCCTAGTTTACTTGCAAAGATCCCAGTAAGCCTGAGTACATCAGCCTCTAACAGCTGGATTCTCTTCCACTGCTCCTAAGTCCCTGTTTCTTTCAGCCAGCACTCACAGGAGCTCTCATCTAACTTCCCATTGCTCATGGCAAGTGCTTCTACAGTGACATCTCCTATTTCCATGCTACTTTCTCTTCCTTCTCATTTATTTGTTTGTCGGCTATGCAGACCTTCAAAAATATGTATCAGAAAAGTCCTTCTAACAAAATTTTGGGGTAGAGAAAATTATTTTTGCTGGTTTTTTTACAAAATACCAATAGACTCACATTCCCTGGACAAATTTTGGTTTCAGTTCTGTTATTCTGAAGCAGTGGGAAAACAGGTAAATGTCTTAAGGATACTGGAACACCCCAAGACAGTACTGTGACTTCACTGAGAAGCAAATAGTGCTGTCTTTTATATGTCTTTTGAAAACCTGAGAGATCAGTGCCAAAAGATGTACTTTGTAGAAATTCCAAGATCTTGTCATCAAAATCATGTCAAGAGGATCACACTCCAAAGAGCATCAGGGAGGTAGAGACTGCTGATGCCTAAGGCAGCTTTACATGTTTTCTCTGAGTCTGGATCTGCGTAACTTCTTTTGCTTTTCATAAGCCATCAGGACCTTGGATTTTGCTGGATGAAGGAGTCATATAAAAATAGTGTAATGGAGATTCTCTTCTCTTCATAGAATGCCACAGATTCTTCATGATCTAAATAATTTTGGATTATTTTAGATGCTATATGTTCATTCTTCAGAACTTATTAAACCTAAGTAGGAGATTTTGAAGGTCACAAAAAACATAGACTGTAAAACTAAAACATTGTAGAATATACTCCCTTGGTAGAGTATTTGTTGCCTCTCTGAGTTTTGTAAAACTAAAATGAATACTTTTATAATAATAAATCAAAAGAACACAGAAAGTTTACCAGCCAGGGAAAAAAAAAAAGCTTTGTAATAGAAGTGATATGTGCAATTTGGTTATTGATTGCAATTTGGATATAGATTGATCAGCAATTATTACTAATTTATCAAGATTATTCAGAAGATGCCCAATGTTGTTTCCCTTTTGACTAAAAAAAGAAGTTTTCATGCATAAAACCCTTCCTCAAGAAAGATCAAAACGGATCTATTTTGAAACTTGCAAATATTATTCAGTGTTGCATTAATTTCAAAAGCAAAATTGCAAAATCACAAATCACATGTTAATTACATCTGTTTCCAAAGCAAGCGTTAATACACAGCCTTTAAACATCATTAATTGGCACTTAGGACTAAAATTATGGGGAAGAAAGAGTCATAGTTGTAAAGTAACAATCTTTCTAGAGATAATGTCACTACAGTTATCCTCTCTGCTCCATTCATCTTTTGTTTTGTGACAGTATAGGTCTTATGGTATAGAGTTCTTTTCCCACTAAAACTGACAGCATAGGTTTGCATAGGCCTGATACGCTCCTGAATACATCAAAGACAAGGGATTTGTGCTCACTTTGCTGGACAGATTTGATATTGAACATACATGCTAGTAAATATGGAGCTGGTTTATGTCCCTTAATAAAATTTAACAGTTACATAGCTTTATCTTTCCAAACTGCTGTAAGGTGCAAATGACTAGCTAAACACAAAGATAACCCTTCCTCTCTAATCTTTAGAGTGCCATGCTTCCCATTTGTTTCCAGTACAGAAATTTCCTGGGAAAGTTATTTCTCTGAACAGCACTGCAATTAGATGAGAAAATTTAAGGCATCTCTGGGAGGCTATTTAGTGGGTTGGTTCTGCAGCTTGTGGTTTATCTCAAAAGGTAAGAATAGCATCATATTTGGTCAGTGACTGCTGCAGGATGCAATGAGGGGTAGCTCCCTGGAAATTTCTATGACTCTTGGAGCCACCGCCTATAGTCCTTCATAAGAAAGTCCTAGAGTAGCCTTTAACCAGCTTCAGAATAATTAAACAAAAGAGCAAAGGAGAAGGGAAGGAAGAACAAAAAAGGGAAAAACCACCATCTAAGCAAAACAAGGAGAGAAATAGAGAGGCAGTATTTGCAGAGCTGTGGTAGTTAGCAAAACTAACATTTTTTAATGTTTAAGGTAACTGCCCCCCGATTTTCTCTTCTAAAACTGAAATGCTTGTTTCTGGGTCAATCTGAGACTGTGCTGAGTAGCTCCCTTTGGAAGCAGAGTTATTGGTGTACTTCTTACCAGCTGTGAGAACCCATCCCACAGGCAAACTGGTACAAATTCCCCCCGAAGCCCTTGGTACACTCCCTCTTTCTGGAGTCAGAGCCAGTTGCACTACCAGAAGAGACTTCACATCCATGTGCAATAACAGCAGCCTGCAGTCTCTCTGGCAACCACTTCTTGCCAAAAAAAGCAATGATTTATGCAACCACTGTCATCTGTGGAGCATATAAGCTTATCTCTTAATACCAGAGCCCCTCTCTGGGGCTGTGGGCACGGAGAGAAACTTGCTCTGCTATCACTGCAGGACAGTGCTGCTCTGTACTCCCAGCTGGAAACAGAATAACCAGCCCTTAATTACCGAGAGTCACCTTTTCTCACTGCTACGAAGCTTTGGTTGGCACATACCCATGGCTACTGAAACTCCTGCCTCCTCTGGATGTGGGGAGGCTAGGGAGAAGCTTTTACCACTTGGACGCCAAAGGAAAACATGTTAATGGCACAGCTTGTGTTAAACTGTTGAAGAAGTGGGAATTTCAGCAAGTCTTTCTGTCCAGGCTTTCTCTTCTGCCAGTGGGAGGAGTCAAACCATTCTGAAATAGATCAACACAAAGGGTTGTGTTCCAGTGAAGTCCGGGAAAGTGGTAGGATTGCACAAGACAGTTGTCAAGGTCGCTGCCTGTAATAAGGGACAGCGTGAATCATAGTGTGACTGTCACACAGGCAAATAAAAGTTTCTTCCCAACTGTCTGAGAAAGCCTCACTGTTCTGTGTGAAAAACGCACGATTTCTGCACCCAAATACAATGGAAAAAAAAGCATGCCCTGAAGCAAAAACCTGAAGTTTGCACTTCCCGCTCCCTACCCAGGCACTACTGTTTGCACAACCACCTTCACTCCCGCTTCTGCGCTTCCTGCCTCCACAGCTTCCCTGTTGGTTTTTAGAGGATGTCCATGCTTCAAAATCAGAGTGGACAGTGCCCTCTAGCCTAAGGAGGTGGCCAGAGCACCCTGCGGTCATGGAAAAGAGCGTCTGGAGCACCCCTGCCCTTCCACTTCCCAATCAAGCCTTTAAAACCTGTCCGTACATTTATGACGGTTGTTTTTCTCTTATGACTACAGAGAAAGAAATTTCCCTGGTGTTTAAACCCAAGAGAGAGTTTCAGGGCCACATATGCCAGTTGAATGACACTTGAGTAGAACTGTTGAGGAGGTAGGGCAAGATGTAACAAAAAAAGATTTATGTTAATGCCATCAGCTCCAAAGCCAGGAAAGACTCCATCTAAATGTGACTTCACACAGTATGTATATTCTACATCTTACAGGTTGAAGCATTCAGAGTCTTCTTGGCATCAGTTTTGCTAATTACAGGCATGAGAGGGAAGACTGCCTGTTAGGCCAGGGGTCTGGAAGAAGGCATGGTGGAATTGCTGCCTGTTAGTACACAAAAGTCAAAAGACAATAAAATCTCAGCTACAGAGCTGTGTAGGAAAGCAAAACTGAGAAAACAAATGAAACAACAGGAATTTCCTTTTGGCTAGAACAAGTGCTCTGTGATCAGCAGGTTGCTTCCTGTAAGCCTTTTCCCCTGTTCACTAGATGCCTATGTGGATGTTTTATTAAATATTTTAGGTTCAGCAGAGACTATGTCAGGACCTTGACTTTTAAGTTTGCAATTTTCATTGAAGTGATGGAGAGCTAGCAGCCTACCCAAATGTGAGGAACATCAAAATGCCAAGTGCTGCATAACTCATGCATGTTCAGCTCCAGGCTGCATTTCACAGCACCCCACGCATTAAACAGGGGAGAGGTACAGGACGAAGAGGCATTCAGTACTTGGAGAGTGCAACAGCCAGCATGCCAAAACCAAACACCCTTACTGGGCCTTCACTGAACTACCTCTAAAATTGCAGTTAGGAGCTTAATAAAAGCTTCTGGCATGTATGTTCTCCTGAAAGTCAGGTACTCCTCCCAGGCAAGTTGATTTCCTTGTTCCAGTGGGTATGCAAATGAGTTGGTTACAGTGTTTTGTGGAGGATGAGCACTGCTGTTGTGGTCAGATGTGGGCTCACAAAGAGAAGAGTCCAGATGATCTTTGCAATTAGGGACACAGCTCACCTCCCTCAACTGTCACTGTGATGCTTCAGACAATGGATAGAAGGCAAGTCCCCTTTTTCCTCAGGTTCCTACTGTCAGTTCATCCTGGCTATTGCAACTGTGTTTGGGTCCCTGGCTGTGCCTGAAACACTCCAATCTAATGGCTAAGGCACAAAGCTGAAGTTTGAACTCAGCACCTCCACCAGAAAAAGCTCAGCCTAGAGCCCAAGACTTTGACACACAGCAGGAGCGCTCCTTCAGCTCTTGGATGTTAATTCCAGCCCTACAGCCCTTTAACCTTTGCCGTTGGCTGTTTATTCCTGTTTATTCCTACCTCCTACCAGCCTTCCAGTGGTTCAATGTTTGTACTCAGTGCAACTCACAGCAGAGAATCTACTCAGTTAAAAAGCAACTTGAGGGGAGATAAAAAGAAAACAGAAAACAGAAAAAAGAGAAAAAGAAAAAAAGAAAATAGATAAATGAAAAGAGAAAAAAGAAAAAAGAAGAAGAAAAAAAGTCATTGTTTCCTCAATGTCTTACTGTGTGGATGTATGCAAAGCATTATGTTAACACAATGCAGGACCACAGAATAAGAGACATATGCTGAAGTTCATACTGGTGGCAGAAAAAGTACCTGCCAAACCCTAATCTAGGCCAATACATGCATTAACTCAGCCTGTGTCTCATGCACTCACAGAATCTGTCTGAAGAATGTGCTTTGCAGCCTTCCAGGTGAGCTGCGTTTCAGAGCAAGGAGGACAGAACAGAGACAAGTGTGAATGTGGATCCATTTTAGCTCAGTGCTAACAAATGTGGTTCTGTGACACTGTGTTAGTTGTTCTCTGCATCTCATGTGACCCCAGTGGGGGATGAAGCTGCCTAGACATCCAGCTTGGCCAAGAATGGAAACAAGAAAAAGCATGCTCAGTCACACAATTTTCAGCATGTACGTACATTTCTGGTGTCTCCACTGCTGTCCACACGTGTTTGGAAAAGTGTTTTACGGAAAATTATTCTCTGCCTGGAGAAGCTTAGCCTTGCAGCACTGATGTGACAACAAATCAGGCCCTGTGCAGGCAGCTCCTTTGGCTTTACCAGGTTGTGCAGAGGCAAATTATTAAATTGCCATTAGTCTTCAAACTAGTGAAAACAAAAGTGCTTGTTACACCAGAAGGGAGGATGATGTGCACAGATATGTAATTAAGTCGATACTAGGTTAGAATTGTATGTCATTATGGAATTATTTTTGTACTATAATTAAAAACAAAGCGAGAACAAAAATAGGTCCACCTTGATGGAAACTCCTGGAATAGATACAGAATTTGCTGCAATAATTAACTTCATGCAAACAATTGCCTGCTTTTATGAAAACTTCTTTCAACCTGACTTCGAAATATGCTGAAATTATCTGCTTTACTAAAGTTAGCACTTCTGTTTGTGTACAAATACAGACCTTTTATTAGCCTACAAGAGAACTGAGGTCAAATGAAACACCAAAAAAAAAAAAAAAATAGCATTTCTTAAGTCAGGCCCAGAATGGACAAAGTTGATTCTAATAACTGCATTTTGCCATCATACCCTCCAAGGCCACACCTTGAGGCGTCTTATTTGCACATTGTTTAATACTATAACATCCCAAGCTCTGATGCACTTTGTCAAGAAATATTGAAACCCACATCTGAAAAATGACATGGAAAGACTGACAGGAGAAATGCTATGAACCATGTAAATACAGAACTTCCTGTGCTCCTGAAAAGTATTTGTTACATATCTCTACCTCCTCTCTAGCTGAGATGTCTTTGTCTCACTACTTCTGTGCTGATGCATAGAAATTTGGTTCCAAGCAGTGAGTGGGCTAACAGCTCAGCCCAAGGATAGTGCTGGAGAAGTCATATTTCTTTCCCTGGATACGGTTTAGTGTGGGTAGAGGGTGTTCCTGCCTGGAAGGTTTGTGCAAGGAGAATTTTGAAAATCCTAGCCACTTATTTGGGATTCACTGAAACTGGCAGCTCAGCTTGAGTTACATGAATTCTAGTTGAAAGGCTCCTGTTGATGTGGAGATCAGCTCTGGAGCGTATCTAAAGTTCATAACAGCTTAGAATACTCCAAATTCATCCAATATTCATCAGACATGTTCAGGCCATGGACTGATGCACAGAAAATCTGAAGCAACAACTTACTAAGCCTTGTAGTACAGAGGGCATTTCTCAGTGAAATCTCTTAGAAATGGATAAAGCACGGCAATATCTAGCTGATAAATTGGTGATCAGAAAAGTGTGACTGACAGGAAAGGCACTGCATTGGAAATAGAGCCAACACAGCAGTGACAAAGAGTTGTGAAATAAGGAGCATAGTCAAAAGTTGCACAGAACATGATAGGATGTTTGAATGTGCTGCTGTCAGGGAGCCAGTGAAAGGCGTTGTAAAATTATGAGCATATGAATGTCTGAGATGTTCTTGATATCTTTTATTTTCAGATTTCCATGCTTCTCTGGCTATTACAAATCTAAATTGCTTCTGACTCTCATAAATCCTATTTTTTGTGATGTAATTAGGCCTTTCCACTACTGTACAAAGTATGCCTCTTCAATTTCATATCCATAAATCACACTTAGTTCTAGGACTGATTCCACCAACTCTTCCACAATCAGCAAGATTGTTACCATTTGTTGGTGTTTCTTCAAAAATATATATTTAGCTTTATTCCTTTCCAAGAATTCCTTTTGGTGTCCTATTTCACTGTATGATGCATCCAACGTGATGATTAAGCATGTGCTGTACTTTACACTGCCAGTATAACCACCTGCATGATGGCACAAGTGCTTAGATCAAAAAGCAGGCCTGCAGCTGTTAACTAGTTACAGCATGGAGATTGTTATAGCAGGGGAACTTCAGCACCAAGTCCCTTCTCAGGCACCAGTTCACTGTAGCCCCTGAAGACATGTTTAACTGAGGTATTACAACTTAGCTGAATGAAATACAAATAGAAATGCCTGCTTATGGGAGCATCAGAGGCCACACTAGAGGAAGGGTGGAAAGAATGAGCATTACTAGACACAGGCATGAACAACTGTAGTCAAAACAATGAATGGTGAGGAGTGTGCTGATTACATCAAGATCACAAGACCAAAAGTTTGGTTCCCTTAGCATAGGCTACTTGTCACACCCTCCCCCCCAAAAAAAAACCTGTGTTCTGACAACATGGGCTCAGATGACGTCTTCTCAACAGGAAGGCAGACAGTAGCCATAAAGATGTGAAAATGAGGAAATATGGTGATGTGTCACTGCTGTCTGCAGGGATGGCGAGAAAAACGACACAGAATCCAAGTCCAGGATAAATGGAATTATTTAATTAATTACTGACTCATTTATATAGCTTTGTTCACAAGAGTGGTATAACGTTATTGGGTGCTTGACCATACACCTCCCAGAGTGATTGGCTAAATGCTACGACACCCATTTCAAAATATTTTCTTCAGTGTGGAAAACAAGACTGTGCATAACAAGTTTGCAGCTGTGAGATACAGTCTTGGTTTACAAAACCCTCTACACCGTTTTCAGCTAGCTTGCATGAGAAAGGAGACTTTCACAAGCAGCTGTAAAAATGGGAAAATTTCTCTGCCAGCGTTTTTAGCATCTACAGTGACAGGCAGAAACTTTTCCAAAGGCTCTGTAGAGTAAGGCAAGGAAGGGTCTGAGGCAAGATCATTGCACAGCTGCTTGACTCAGGAAGATATAAAAGACCTGTTCAAAAGAATTGTTTGTAGCTGCCACTGAAGATGGACTCAAGGTACTCGGTGAAGACTCAACAGTCCATACCCTCGTCCTCTGTCCTACACACAAATGACCCTGGTCAGACACAAAGATCTTGGCATTTGGCAATGTGTGGCAATGTAATCCATCTCCTGTCACCTCTGTAATGCGTGCGAGAAATTTTACTTTCACTGCCAGCCATGAGGGTCTTATTACTGGCAGTGAATCCAGTATTTCAACACCATGTATTTCCCAGGCATCTGAGGTAGATTTTTTTCCCAGTGAAAGGAATGTGAGTGCATTAAATTTAATTGGTTTTGGCAAGTAGTGTTTTTCTTCCAATTTCTTTTTAAATTCACTGCACTATCAAAGTTAGTGCAGGTCAGTAGATCAAAGTCCTCCATTACTTCTCCCTGCAAACACAAAAACCACAATAGACTACATGGTTTTCCTGCAGACAAGAGAGACCAGGGAATTTTTTGAAGCCCTTTAGCAGTATATTACCAACATGTCCCTGGATTTACAGGCATAGACCTTTAATGATCAAGAAAATTCCCTGTATTTGAAAATTATTAATTACCAAGAATTTATTTCTCTGGGGTCAGTGTCCTCTTCCAAGAGAAGCTCTGTGTCAGCTTGACAAGAGATGCTTGCACTGAGACTTTGTAGGAAAGAACTGTTGCATTGTAAGTGCACAAAAATACATACGCTATCCCCAGTACTTGAGGTTATTCTTGGCATGTGCAGAGGTTACTCCTGTGTTTATCACAGCCAATCTGAGTTTTGTTATTGGCCTTCCAGAACACATTCAGTCAGACCCAAATTTGCTTTGTTGGTTGTATTATATTATTTTGTTTTAAAGAAAACAGGGATAGCCCATAAAAACAACCATTGACAGACCTTTGCTGGCAATACTATATATTTGCAATTTCAGGTTTTTGTAAATGCTGGTAGAAGTACTACCTTTCAAACTTCTGGTTAAACTGTATGGTCTGTAAAATGTGCACGCAACTTCTCAGCAGAGGAAGTTCTTTAATATTCTTTATTGGCTGGAGGAAAGTGGGTGCCAAATACAACTGTGAAATGGGAAACAATGCACAAAGGAAAAGTTCCAGAACATCAACACATCCGTTCCTTTTCTCTGCCATAAATAACCAACACACCCTTAAACACAAGACTAAATGTCTCCAGGAAACTCTCATTAATGAAAATGTCCTAGCTGGACTTCTCACTTTCATTTAGAATTACATGCCTCAAGAACTTCTTTCTGACCTAGACAGCAGATCTGCTGTTCTCTAAGTAATACTAAGAGATTACTGAGATAGACTAAGATAAACTGAAGCTAGCCTACTTTCCATAGAGACTTAAACCTCTCCCTCTCAATGTCCAAAATATTAGTGTTGAAAGGCACAGCCCTGTTGCTGTTGACATAAATGACAAGATCCTACACTGACTTATATAAAAACACAGTTGCACTTTCCAGCATCTGCTCTTCAGTTTTCTGGAAACAGAGATAAGGCAGGAAACAAAACAAATGGCCTTCATATATGTACTCTATGCAGATAAATTTCCTAATAAAATATAGCAGGTACGATATTTTAGAGAGAACACATCATGTTGAGACTGGATGCGTTTATAGAATACTTACTGCAGATCAGAAGTAGTGGAGTAATTATTTCATTTATCTCATTATCTCATTTAACTATGGGATGTTTATATTAAAATTAACATTTTTCATTGTATAAAAAAAGAGATAACTGGTACCAACCATCTGTAGTCTTATCATCTTGAAACCTGTCCTATACAGACTTGTAAATTGCACCAGACCTAGAAACTTCTGTCTCTTAACTTCCAACCGAGCCACTGAAAATGGACCCATTATTACAATATCAAAACATTAAAATAACTTCAGGAACTACTCCTACCTCTGTTCTCTCCTGCAAGCTTCTTCTAATTTTACAATCACACTTTTCTGCTTAAAAAAAATCAAATAAACACACTTCCCCGTATGAAATGTCTGTGAATTACAGGGAAGCTACCTGGCTAATTAAAAAGAGAAAACAGTAAAAAATACTATTGCTTGGTTTTGTGATCTAGAAAATTTGCCAAATCTTCTGCCACTACTGATGGTACCATGTACATAGTACAGGGCTTTCTGACAAGTGAGATGCCTGTGAGCCTTTACTAAAGTTGAAATAGCATGAGCTGCAGAAAAGGAAGGTGGTATAATTTAACATTTTTAATGCCTTTGAAAAGACAGTTCTTGTCTCATTTTCATGGATGGAAACCTGCATTTGTGTGTCTGTCATCCATGGCACAAGTGCATGCTACAGCCTCATGAAACTTGGATGCAGACTCTAGAGAAGGCACCAGGCTCCAGTAAATGAGGTCTGGAAACAAAGACAGAGGCAGTCTTCCCTTGAATGGGTGTGTACAATGAAATGTCCACCTTCTCCTCAAAACTTATGGTGCTATGGGTATTCCCAGTTACATTTTGATTTGGCTGCTTTTGCATGGAAAGAGGGTACAAGGGCATCTGAGCTAGAATGGGAACTAAATGGGAAAATGTTCTTAGGCAGTTGACATATCAAACCTCTTTGCGCCTGCAGTGAAGTCTTCACCACAGAATTAGCTGTCCAGCAGCCTTTCCAGTGGGGAGAGATTTGGTACTGTGAAAGGATGACTGATGTGCTGGAAAGACACCTGCTTAAACCTACTAAATAGAAGATCCCTAATAGGGTCTTGTCTAAAAGTCTGTCCATCCTTGGAGTTGTGTTTCAATGTGCATCAATGTTCTGCTTGGGAGTCATAGCCCATGGCTTCTCTTCAGACCAGGTCTAAAATAATCCAGGAATGGTAGGTGTATAAGGAGACTCAATCCTTCCTCTTGAGATGACACAGACCAACACATAGACAAGTATCACAGAGTTTAAGGCCTGAGGTCAAGTGTGTTCTTGAGCTAGAATAGATCTGAAGTTATATCTTGATGCATGACCAAATCACAAGGTTCACATACATCTTGCTGGTCTACTGAAGCTCCTGTTCTGTTTGCACAAGTAAAAGTGCTGGAAAGGAGATAGAACAGTGGCAGATTTCTTCTCTACAGAACAGCCTGTGTTCACTTAGACCATGCAGGCAATGTGCAGGATGACAGGAGAGTCTGTATTTGGTGACCTGAAATCATCTACTTAGCCATCATGGGACACAAGTTTGGCCCAGGACTTCCATGAAAGTATTTGCAGATCCCTGTCATCTGGGTTCTGAGACAAACGAACAATCTGCAGCAACTTGGAAAACCACACTAAGAAAATGTAGGCAAAAAAATGCAAGGAAAATCTAGCACTCACTTTTTCTCCCCATTCTCCTGTGGTTGACTGGGGCACAAGAGAGGAGCCACAGGCTTGCCAACTCTTCTGATTTTATGGGTCTCGTGGCATACTTTTTAATTGCCCGACTCTTGAGACTGTGGGATTGTGAAGATTTCAAGTTTAATTTAAAAGAGAGGCTGACATGCAACAGTTGTGGCTTCAAATAAATACTGAAGGTCAAGTCCTAGACCTCAAAAACTAGTGGCAAATACAAAGATAAAATGAATCAAGAATCGCCTGGGTCTGTAGGGCCAGGCCCACCACGTCCAACCCTGGAGGTCTGGCAGCGCTGGAAGCATTCAAGGTACTTTCCTAAGAAGGAAAGTGTCACGGAGAAAACCTGAAAGGGTGAGATGAGATCCGCGCCTTCACCCTCCCGGCAGTACACTCGCCACAGCCCGCTGGCGACCCAGCCACACGGGCGGTGCTGCAGTGTCCCCGGCAGCTCGGCCCCCGCCACACGGCCAAGGGCGCCGTCAGCCCGCAACCCCAGGCCGCTTCGGCCCAGCAGCAGCGGCGCTGAGGCAGCGGGGCCGAGCCGGGCCGTGCCGGGCGGCGGGAGGCGGCGGTGCCTGGGGCAGGGCCGGGGGCGACGGCGGGCGGTGCGCGGCGCAGGCTCCTCCCGCGGGCAGCCCGCCAGCCCTGCTCCTCCATCCCTCCCTCCCTCTCTTTGCCTCCTTCCCTCCCTCCGCGGCTCCATCCCTCCTTCCTGTCGGCGCTACGCACTGCTGCCGCCGGAGCTGGGCCGCGCCGCGCACCGCCCGCGCACCCGCGGCATGCGGCCCCCTCAGGGCACGGCCGGGCGGCGCCGGGTGAGTGCGGGACCGCGCCGGGCGCGCACTCCCGGCCGCTCGCACCTGGGAGGGGGCGGCCCGAGGGGCGCGATGATGGATGTTCCCTTCATCCCTCCCTCGCTCTGCCCGCCCCGGGGAGGTGCCGGCCGGGAGGGGCGGAGGGGGGGGCTGGCAGCCCCGCCGCGACCCAGCGCGGCGGCGGGGATTTTCGGAGACCCCCCCCACCCCCCAGCTGCCTTACCGCTGTCGTGCGGCTCGGGGCTCGGCCGGGGCTGGGGACAGGTGGCGGCGACGGCGGCGGCCGTCGGAGCCGGTGCGGGCGCAGACCGCGGCAGCCTCCCTCGGGGGCGCGGGGGGAGACCGGCGGCTCCTCTCTGCCGCTGCCCGGAGTCTGCGACTTAAATAGAGGCTGTGTTTTGTCAACAGCTCATTCTACTGGCTGGCAGGTTGGCTGGCTCAAGGACTGAGCAGCGGGTAAATACTATTTATGCCTCTTTTTGTGATTTAATTTTAATTTTATTTTATTTTATTTTATTTTATTTTATTTTATTTTATTTTTAAGTAAGTAGCACCCTTTTGAAAAAATGGACCTTAGGAAGGGACTCCAGAGCCTCTTCTGTGTTTGGGGAACATCCAGACATGCTGGGCGCCTCGCTGCACACTGGCTGTACAGGGACTCTGGCACAGTAGCAGCTGTGTCTGTTTTGAGTAATTGAATTTGTAATGTGTGTAGATATCGTATTTGTAAACGATCTCTCAAAGCCTTTGAGGTAGTTCTGTAAAGAACATTATTCCCTTGTTAAAATTCAACATGTAAATTTGAATCGAGTATGCTTGTGCTGGCATGCTGTGTGTTACTTCGGTAGGAATTGGTTATTGGTTTTTCAATTGTCCTTGGTGGTGAATGCCTCGGAAGATTGCTATAAATGGGAGCGAAGATCTAGATAGGTGTTATAACCATCTAATACTGGGGAGACTGCGATGGTGAGCTGTTGTGTAGGAATTGTCACTTTGATTCTTTTTGACAATTACCGTTGCAAAAATAGTCAAATATTTATATTCCATTGTCAAGGCAATGCCCTGTCAAATTTCTTTCAGGGAAGCCTGGGAATTGGGTAGATTTCTGCTGTATTTGAAACCCAGCTTGTTACCTAAGTAAGGCAGTGTGACTCATCTTTGGCATCTCACCTGGAAGTCCATTCTGTCTTTTTTCCTTACTATTCAAGAAGTCTTTAAATTCTTGCTAAACCCTTAGTTCAACCCCACAGTATGAACCCAGACTGTTAATAAGACTGAGCAGGTTTAGTAGCTGTGGGAAAGATTAAACTCTATGTCATGCCATGTTCCTTCTCAAATCAGCATGTGGCAATGCCTGCTGACATGGTATGTTTTTTGTGGTGTAGATCCATCAGTGCCCACATGCTTTATATATAAAGCTTTGCACATCATGTAGGGAAGAATGCATGAATGCCTTGATATGCAAAAAGTCTGTGCTTAGCTTATCCTTAGCTCATCAACTGTTTTATGCTGCACGGTTTTGGTGATAAAGATAAGCTTTGATTTCTGTTGACTTCTGTACATAAAGGTGAGAATAGACATAGAAATCTCCTGCGTTTGGCCACAATGTGAATCAAGGTCAAAACAAAAAAATATCTTTGATGAGGGGAAGGATTTGGAAGAGACAGGAGCAAATGCCATGAGTGTATCCGCAGAATGAGTAGCAAGCACCATATCTGTACTTGATTGGTATTTCTCAGCATGAGCTGCTGGCCATTAGCTGCAGATTACTTCTGAGAGGACTAAGAAAAGACAGTCTAGTGTCAGTAGACTGCAGGGCTGTGATCTACCCTGGAAAATGTTGCAGAAGTTCACAAAAAGAAAGCTGAAAAATCACTAAGTTGGAGCTGGTTTCGAACATAACTTTTAGGGAGTCAGTAGATAATCTGATTTTTGTTTGCTTTCTGTTTACTAAGTCTTTGCATCCTTTCATCTTATCGCTGTTTCACCTATTCAAACTTTTATCAGCATTATTAAGTGATAACAGTTTCCATTGTGCACTCTCCAAATACGCCACTTTAGTCACCTAGAGCAACCAGTGGCAAGCATTATCTGTGGGTTAGATTGTGCAAAATCCCTTTACAGGTGTGCTGAGGAAAGGGAGAGACTTAACCTTTAGGTGAGGGCATTCTTGCCAAAGGCAAATCAGGAATACATGGGAACAGCCATATGGGTGGAGATGCTCCTCTG
This sequence comes from Corvus kubaryi, assembly GCF_017639235.1. Lineage (NCBI taxonomy): Eukaryota > Metazoa > Chordata > Aves > Passeriformes > Corvidae > Corvus > Corvus kubaryi. The sequence goes on from NW_024581096.1 coordinate 10,872,859, forward strand.
AAAGAGAGGAAGACTTTTTCACAGGTGGCAAAGCTGCTGCTGCTGCTACTCTAGCAGGTATTCATAGGGCTCTAATTTTCAAGTGCTTGTTGAGTTACAATCTGTGGCTGTAACGTCACATCTATTTCAGTGTCGTGCAGCTCAGTGCTTTAGAAAAGGTTAAAAAAATACCTGAATTTATTAACATCCATAGGTAATGCTAGAACAGAATCTCTAAGTGTGTTAGAAACAGCTCTCTTAGAGTATGAATGTTGGATTACTTAATCCAGTGAATGTCTGACAGCAAATATTGTGCTTTATGAAGAGGATATATTTAAGCTATATGTTAGCAAGAATTTCATCTGAAAGATGAAACCTCTAGAAAAAAGTGTTTGGCAGTCTTAAACAACCTAGATGTTTGTAAATACTGACTCTATCTTGCAGAGTGCAGTATATCACAAGGCTGATGCAGATGGATTATGTTTTTCTTTTCCCCTGAGGTTTGGTTATGATTACTTTTTGACTATTAGGCATCAAATTTTTGTCTAAAAATAAGAAAAATAAATTGCTTCTAGATAAGACTTGAGAAGTGCTCTATGCTCCAAAGCTGGTTGATACATTTTGTTCCATAAACAGTTTAATGTAAAAGAGGAAAATAATCCTTGGGACCAAGACCTGGAGACCATGGTCCCTCACTTCCAGTGAGTGCCCTCTCACAAGGACATGAGTTCTGCACTGGGTCAGTGGTTACTTAAGCTTCAGAGAGAAATGCCAACATCAGAAGAGCTGGAGGAGTCTTCATCCTGACTCATTTGTCACTTTGAGTAACCTCTGACGGTGGTCAGAGATGTTTCTGATACCCCAGCAAGTGCTGCAGTGACTGGGTTGCCTCAGAAAAAGGAGCACTCCTCCTGCTTTCTTCTCCTATATCTTTAACCAAAAGCAACTGCTTTTCTCTTTGGAACCTAATTCTTTGGTTTTGTGCTCATTTTATCTGCAGATGCGTGCAGGGAGTAATTGCTTTGTGAATCTTGAGTGTTTAAGTATCAGGCAAGTGGTATGGCCCTGTCAAAGACAACACTGTGTCTGTGCGTGCTGATGCCTACAAAATTTATCATCACCTCTGCTTTTATTTTTTTTTCCTCTCTAATATTTACCTGCAGCTAAGTGGGATTTTGGAACATGTCTCCTTTAGGTTGAAGCATCAGAAGTCTGGGTTTTATATGTGCTTAAATGTCTTCAGGGATCATCAGCCAGAATTGCATGGATTTCTTCCAGAGTCATTAGCATGGCGATGATGAGGGCCATATAAATTCCTAGATAAACAGACCTAGATGAACAGACTTGCATTTTTAGGGCTTGAGGGACAACTAGGGTATCTATCACAAAGAAGTTCCCTCTATTCTTTGCCTTCCTTCCTTACTGACTTACAAACTAACAGATTTTAATTAGAATAAATGATCTTTGGAAGTTCTTGTCTCTCCCTGAGAAATATATCCAGGGACTGTTTTTCATACACATCATCATTTTTTTGCTGCTCATTGCTATCCTCCTTCCTCTGGAAAATTTGCAGTCCCTACATTTATGGACTGTGGGAGCCCTCCTGCTGTGTGTCTGTAAGGTCCTTGAACTCCTGCAAGCACCAGAAGCTCAACAGGGGCTTTTTGCCACTTCGTTGCTGTCTGCCTTTCCCTGCTGCTGTCTCTTGGAATCCCTCCTAGTAGCAGGTTTCACTGTAAGCAGAAAGTGCTTAAGCTAAAAATAACTTCTAAGCCATTGGTATGAATGTTGGTCAGGGTGTAAGGTTTTGAAGGGCATATGTCCCCCCTCCTTTCCATGCACGGTCTGGAGCTGGCACTGGAGTGAGGTCAACTGTTGCTACAACAGAACCAGCTTTCCCTTATCCCACAGGCAGAGAACTGCTGAGTTGTCAGCTGTTGAGTCCAAATTGTGCCTTTTACCTCAGGGAGCACAAGTTATAAAAGCACATGCCATGGAAACAAGGACAGCATTGTGGCAATTCCCTGCTCCTTCTGCCTCACTTTCTACCCTGCCAAAAATCAGACCCTCAGCACAGCGCACAGCAGAGGATGGACTGCTGTGTTGGCAGGTTGGTTTTAGGACCACCTCCCCCCTCTATTGGGCCATGTGTTGTCAGGGAGCAAAGTCCTTTCTCATCTGTACCCAGCAATTCAGGAGCAGTTTCCTGCAAAACAAAAAGCACAGCCTTTCAGCCAGCCTCAGTCTCCTGAAATTTGCTTAAGTAGATAGTGTTTTCTTGAGGTTGATTTTATGTTGCAGCATTCTCTCCCCAGCCAGCCAGTTTCAGTGATACAGTAACACTGGTTAGGAAATGGCAAGAGGTGTTTTTTTAGTTTTTGGTTGGAGTTTTTTAGTTTGGTTTTTTTGGGTGTTTTTTTGTTTTGTTTTGTTTTGTTTTGGAGGGGGATGGTTCTGTATCGATGAGTAATGTTATGCTGGTGTTACCTGCCAGTATAGCTTACTGCATTTTGATCATCAGTCAAAAGTACTTTCTTTTGGAATATACATATATGCCAAAAATAGAGGTATACCTTTGTGCTTGCTTTGTACCTACAACTGCACTTATAACAGCTTTATAATATTGACTGAATCTTGATAGTTTCATATCAAGGTTGCTTGGTAGTTTGTAGTGAGTAATCATGAAATTTAAATAAAGCAATGTATTTGAGTGTTTTCTTTAGGTGATAAACACTGTCTGAAAAGTATGCTGGAATACTTCTTATGCTTGCATAATTTTGTCATTATTGCACAAGTTGCTTAAAGGTATAATAAAAGTACAAGTAACAGGAGTGGTTGAGGGTGGTTTACACTGTCAGTCTGGCTCAGAAATAGTCCATGTTTTACTTCTGGGCCTCAGCCATCAACTTAAGCGACTTTTGCTCCCTGAATAAATCAGCTACTTCCCTCCAAGAGGAAATGCAGGCTCAGTTGACTGTACATAACTCAGGCACAGTTAAGCATTTTTTCTGGATGGTGTGGATATGGCCTATGGCAAGGTTGGCTAGGGCGGTGAGCAGAGCAAGCCAGCTCTCTCCTAGCTGGCTTGATGCCCTTGAATGCCCCCCACATTGTGCCCTTGGGCATCACACATCTTTCAGCCTAAAGCTTTAAAGATTGCTCTTTCTTCATTTCAAACACTTTGAACATAGAAGCACAGAAAAAGCTGTTTCAGAGCCAGATGGTAACCCAGGCCACTTACTGCAAAATTGTCTAGGGTGGTCTCAAAAAGTGAGAAGGTGAGCACATCTGCAGCATTTAGGCTGTGGGTGAAGATACCTCCACACTGCAGTGCATCAGGGTGGTCTGAGAATATCTGATATTCGTATTTTCTTTACCTTTATTAGCTGCATTTCAAATTACTTCCATGTTTGAGAGTTGCAAATCTCACATGCCTTGGAGAACCCAGAGGAGAGGAAAATTTGAACAAGTGGAAGAAGAGTCTTGGCTCTGCTCAGCATGGGGCAGGTCTGCCTTTGGGGGTTATTTGGTGGTATCTGCCTTCGCCTGGCAGCCGTTCTCCTTTCCAAACAGGACTTAGCACAGTCATCCAGAAGCTCTTGTGCCAAGACAGCAGTGTTGCTCATCATGTGGTTTAACTCTGTTTGTATGGCAGATCATGGTTTTGCCCTTCTTGAACTGGGTTATCTAACGGCCTCTCTTAAGTATAAAATCAGTGAGGACAGAGATTCAAAATATCTTTCTTAAATAATTGGTTTTAATATTACTGCAGGGCAAAAATGCTTCCTAAATCAAATGAACTTAGGAAGAAAATTATAATGGTCAGTATTATAGGTGGAGCTTCTGCAGATTCTGAAGCCCAAAGGTGAATGTAAGTTATAAGTATTCCAATTGTAACTAATTTTCACAATAATTCGTATTTTGGATCAAGTTCAGCACTTGCGGCAAGAGATGTTTGACCTCTGAGGTTTTTACAGCTACTCTGGAGCTAAAACCAAGGAGATAAGCTTCTAATGTTTAATCCTAGGCAGAAAAAAGAGAGGAGATGAAAGAAAAAAAAAAAAAAAAGAAAAACTGATTTATTTATATTGTAGACTTCAGTGTTGGCTTGAGTTACGTGCAACAAAAACTGAAGTACTGTGTGTGTGAGGTGAACATAAATGTCAAACCCTTTTAGGGCTTCTCCTGGTTGTGAGGATAATAATATCTGTTCCCTAGAGTATACCTGTTCCTCTTCCTTTTCCCCTCCTTCTCTACACATTTCCAAAGGTCATGGCTGTGGGAAGTCTTTAGTGCACAGGTCTCAAGGCACGTAACTCGTAATTCATCTGCTAGAGCAGCATTGTCACAATTCCCAATATAGAACAGCCTTCTCCAAATTAAATGTGGTTGGTCTGTTTCTTTCTTCAAGATGATGGGAAATTTTTGACCAAATGTTGCCTCATATTTCAAATGACGGAATCAGTCTGGATGTAAATCCAGCAAGATGTTATATGATCCTTATTTTAAATCTTACCTCAAAGTTTGTATTTTGTCTCCTGTATATTGTCTTCCTTCAGCATTAAAATCCTTATTAAAGTGAGATCTGTGCATGATTTGTGCTAATCTGGTCTGACATTGGAGTCATGTGAACGAAAGGCTTTAATACAGGAAGACTTGCATTGAACCCATATTTAGAATTTCTTGATAATAGATCCAATCTTATTTTTTATTTCAGTCAGTTCACTCCTCCCTTGAAAAGCTTTGCCAATACTTAATTAGTTTTACTTCTCACAACGTTCACTTTTCAATGGAGGTCTACTACATGGCATTTCCTCTCATGTCTTAACATGGTGGGTTAAGTTTAAATCCTTTCTCTGTGTAGGTAATTGAGAACTGTGACCAAGTAACCTCTCTGAACTAAATGGTTGCATTGTTTTAGCCTTTGCAACAACAGACCCAAACTGCTCAAAGTAATAATTTGATCCTGAGTATAAATCGACTTTGTACTGGATGAAACCATTTCCACTGCTAATGAATGGCTAGTTTTTCTCTTGTGCTGTTGGATCAAGGGCTTTTGTAAGGTAGCCTGATCCATACAGAAAAAGTTGTTATGACTTTAATTTTCAGTATCTTTTCTGTATTTATTTGCTTGAGCTGTGATAACTGATACTTTGAAAATTGAATGTTTTCCAGTTCCTTCTTCATATTTCAACTAATGAGCAATGCAGCTGGTGTTAATATGCAAAGAATGTATCATTGAAAACGTTAGATTCTTGTCTGCTATCCTTTTGCCCTGGTGTATGCATGGTTGCTAATCAGTGTAGGTAGCTCTGGGCTGGAATTTGGGCAGTGATTACTGCAGGCAGAAATGGGAGCAAGCACTCAGCATTACAATAGCTGCTGTAGAATTAGGTCACTAACAGGCTTTCAGCAAAATAGTGTTAATTTTCCTCTCCACACACTCAAACATAGAATGTATAGTTATAATTCCACATCTTTTCTGAGTGATCCTCAAGTGTAGCATTCTTAGCAATGGTTTATATATGAGTCCTTCAACTTCAGGTGCCTCATGTGACTGCCCTGTTCAGTGATCACCTCTCCAGTACTGAAGACTAAGGAAAGAGCTCATGTAGTTGGGCTCCTGCCAACAGTGCAAATATAAGTTTGTGCGTACCTTCATTCATAAGTTAGAATTAGTCATATACTTTATGTGTTTGCAAATTCCAGAGCAATATGTGTATATATGTGGTTACTGAGGCTTATTATCTTGCATAAATCTGCAGTGAGTTAGTCATGAGCAGCTCTCCTTGGCTGTGAAATGCTCTCTCATCAGAGGACACAGGTGATCTCTGATAGCATTTAGCTGCTTGTTTCATGAGACCTGAGAACTAAGATGAATAAGGTCCTGCAATCTAAACCCAGATTTTTGATTAGCCGATCACATTAAGAATTTAACAAGTGTTGGTAAAACTTGTCTCCATTTGATCTCTTCTTTTGAAGCAATGACCATTAATTTTTGCCATCTTTAATGATGGTCAGTTGTTTTGGTTTGGTTTTAGTTTTTAAAATTTTCTTATTTGGACAAAATATGGTATTTGTCACTTGCATTCTTAATACCTACACATATATCTGATCTTTTTAAGCTCTTCTACTGTGCCTTGCAAGTATTTTCTGTATATACTATTCCAAAATCAAATACTTGTATCCTTGAGGCATCTGCATTGACATCTAAATATGTTTTGCATTTATAGTCCTTGTGCAGATTCTGTGAATAGTATGGGAAGTTGCAGAAATGGGAAAAGCAGAGTACTCTTCAAAGATGTTTGAGATGGTGTTATTTGTATAATGCTTTGTGAGTTCTAATGGCTTGCTTCGTGGTGAGATTGGCACAGGCTTTTGTAGAAGAATATTTCAAACAAGGAAGAAAAAGTGATGTGTTGGTGTTTCATACCATAAAATTAAAAGTTCTACCAGTTTCTGGGTTTAGAAAGATGAACTTGTAAGGATGTGCTTGGCCTCATGCATCATGTGCTGTGTGTCTGGATAGACCTGATTAGATGCATGAAGAGCAGAACTTTTGCTAAGGAATAGAATACTGGAATAGAAACTAAAAATAAACTGAAACAGAATATGATTCATGTAACTACACCCAGATTTTAGTTCTCCAGTTCTCCAGCTCTTCAGGTTCCCCTTGCCCCTGCCTTCTCTCCCCCATGTCTGGGCAGCCACCAGAAAGACCATTGAGAATTGTCGCACGTCTCTCTCTCCCGCAGTCGAGAGCACTTGCTCAGCGCTTTGGAAACAATAGCTGCTTCATTGCTGACTTGTGAAACAAAAAAGTTAAACATATCAGCAACAATGCATGAAAAATGTGATGAACTGCCTTCCACAGGAAGAGGTTTTTCATTCCTCTGTGTAGGTATACAGAATTTATTGGTGTCAGAAGCTAATAAGTAAGAAATCCTTCTTCTTTGTGCTTTATCTGCCAGCTCAATACTGAGAGAAGTAAGATGTGCGATTTACTAATAATAGCAGGAAGGAAGAATCCTGTTAAGCAGAGATAGAAAAGTTGGAATGACTTGTGTGTGTAAAATCCAAGGTTGTTTTTTCCTCTCCTCAGCCCTTTTTTATAGTCACTCTTCAGAAAAGAAAAAAAAAAAGAGAACTTCAGGAGGTAAATCTCACTTTCAAAGGAGGATTGAGGGAGAAGAGACAGATGCAAGTTACAGATGCTATAATGATGGTCATGTGAAAGTGATGTGAAGATGTGAGATGTGGCCTTAAAAATTTCTGTTTTGTTTCTTATTCTAAGCATGAATCATGTCAGAAGAGACTTGTGGAACTGACTCACTCTATGTCCTATTAGTAGCAGTCTCAATCTTGTAGGAGCTGCTTTCAGTTTTAAATGAGGTGCAGCATCATTACCCTTGCAGATGCTGCTGTCTCAGCACTTGCTGGTGGGTTATTTACAAGGACTCAATTCTCTGTTTTTCTTAGCTTCTAAAAGAAATTGCAGAAAAGCATTGTTTTATTTTACAGCAGTAAATATCATGGATCCTAGCCATTGTGCCTATTATTTAAAAATGTTCCTATCTTCATTGCTTTGTTTCTTTTGCTGAGCATTATCTTAATGGTGCAGAGTTTGCTTAAGTATTTTATCCCTGTTGAAACCAGGACAACATCCCTGCAAAGTACTTTCATAGCAGTATTTTCCATTCTGAGATGCTCCATGAAACACCTAAAGGGCTGGTAGTTTTTTTTTCATGAAGGAAAATAAAGGAACTTTATAAGATAGAAAAACTCATCCAACAGACAAAATACAAACTTCTCATTTAGATTATTCTGAAAAAACTTAGGAATTTTTCGCATCTTTGTTTTCTTTTTAGACAATGTGCTGCCTAAACTGAATGATCAGTCTAAATTACTTGGAAGGGAAAGGTGGGTGTTAATTTAATTGTAAAACAACTACATCTTGTGCCTTTGGCGTTGCAATAAGTGATTTGTTTCAGTTAGGGCAATACATTTAAGGAAGTGCTGCACATTTGTAGAGGGGATAACAGGAAGGAACACACTAAAACTGAGGTGAGGCTGTCTGTTTCCTGGAAGCATCAAAGTCTATTAGACAGGTAGAAAGGATGACATGAAAGAGTCAGTTTATATTGAGACACTGGTTTGCTGTGCTGCTACAAGGTCTACAAGTAGACCATAAACCCTTTGCAGGGATCTCTGTGAGAGGAGTAGAGCAGAAAAGGAGGAGTAGTTGCCCTCAGACAGCTAGATTAGAGTGCCTGCATGTCTTTTGGGTCCTTGGCTCCAGTGGAAGCTGTGAGAATGAAGCAGCAAGAGAATGAGGGAGTACCATAAGCAGGCATGAGAGTGAGTCCATGTATATGCATGAAGTGCATGGTTAATATTAATTTCTTATAGCCTGTGTCTATGAGATTTGATTAGGAAAGAGACCAGCTCTGAAGTATGTCAACTGTAGAAGTCAATATTTGTATTTCTGAGTACTTAATTCCCACACTTTGCCACCTTAAAAGGAGGGATATGCATGTATATATGTGTAAGTGAAAAAGTCCAGGGGGGAAAAATATACAAATAAAACAGCATGTGAAGGAAATAAACAAAGGAAATACAACTGCTATGTAATTACACATGGACTGACTTGTTCTGATAATGTCCTACTGTATTGCAGACCTTCCTCCTTTGTCAAGATTGGAAGGGGAATGGCAGCATTGAGGGCCCACTTGGGAGCAGAGCAGACAGGAAAGTGTCTGCCCACCCCAGTGGAAGGGTGGTCATACATGATAACATCCTTCAGTATGTCTTCATATGATCTGTCAGCTACTTATTAAGAGTGGAACTACAACAGGGAGTGAGAGCTTTTAGTCTCAATAAAGATTAGTACAACAGGAATTTGTCAGAAAATATAGATCTATAGTTTCAGGAATTGCCCATTTCCTTGATTAGTAAAAAAAATCAATTTATTTCTCGTAAGTGACTCTCATTCCTTACATTCACTCTAAAAGGATATCACATAACTGTTGCTCTTTATTCTCAATATATTATTTAATGTGAAAGCCACATTTCAGCCTTTGATCTATTTATATGCTCCTTGTAAATATGAAGAGAGACTTTCTTTGGATTTGGTTCATTGTACCTTAAAAATAATTCAAATACCACAGGTTTCATTGTAAACAATGAAGGATTCCAGCCCTTGGGTCATTGCTGGTTTTTAAAAAAAACACACTTGGAATTGCTTCAGTAATTATCAGTGTTCTCTTATAAAACTAATTAGGCTTTTCCTGTGTTGGAAAGAAGATTAGAGGTCATGTAATTCAAAATAAGTTTTTGGACATTTCCAGATTAAGGAAAATAAACTCTTCATTAATAAGGTCAGCTTCTTTAATGTTTCTGGGTTCACAAGGAAGTATGAGCTGAAGAGAACCGGCAGGGACAAAATTATGACTCTTCTAAGGAACAGCAGTTTTATTCTGCAGTCTTTGTAAAGTCTGAGTGATGTGGTCTGGCTCTTGAACCTGACATTGAGTAAAATGCAGTTGACAATGTGGGCAAATGGCATTTTCCTCTGAAGACATGCTGTCTTGAGAACTATACCGTGGCTAACAGTATCCTCCAAAACTGAAATGTGCTTTGGAATAATTGGATTATGTTTTCTTTCAGTTATGTGTCAGTAAAATGCAATCAGTACTGGAGCTGGGGGAAACCTTCTCTGTGTGTTTTCATTGGATCCTTGGTTTATCTACTGCAAAAAAAAAGAGGCTGCCTTTTTTTCTATGCTTTGCACCTGTATTAAGTATTGAAAAGGCTTAGTGGGTAGCCATTGGAGTCATGATAAGAAGTATTTTTTAGTAATCAGACTTGTGTGCCTTTGCTCACTGTGCTTGTTCCATGCTGCATTGCAAAGCACAAGAATTCAAGGAAGTGTGTTGATTGTGATGTCACCAAATTCAAGCATATCAGGAAATGTGTGTAGCCGAATCAGATTTATACAAGTACATCCTTCATCTCCATACAATATTAATTTTCCAGTTGTAGTAAGTATCAAGAAAATTTTTGAATGGGTTAAAACAGAAGTGTGCAAGTGACTCTGAGTTGTTTCCTTCTCCTGCACAGCATAATAACCTAGAAGATCAAAAATTCTCTTTTGGCCAGTAGTGTCCCTTAACCTTCACCCCTTTGCTTTGTTCTTTGTTCAGATGATTAGGTGTTTTCCATCTGCACCTCTATGGCAGAAGAATCTGTGCTTGTTAATTTGAGCTGACTTCCTAAGGAAGCTGGGCTTATCTGATAATGTGTTGTCTGTCCTCTCACCCCTGCAATAACCTTTGAACACACTGCTCAGGTTCACTTCAGTCAGGAGGAGGAGGTGAGATCTCAGCATACTGTGTCCTTACAAACTTGGTGAAACTCTGCAGTTGGAAAATGTCTGCAGAGTGAAGTCAACCTTTACTGGACTGCAATTCAAACCTCTCTAGCATGCCTTTTCTGATGTCTAATAAGGCCTAGGGGTAATCCATAATAATATTGTCTTAATATGTAACAACAATAAATCATGAACAGGCTTGCAAATATCCCAAAACGTATTTAGTCTATTTTTGATTGTATTTGGGTTCACTGGGTTCCTCAGAAGAGTTTGTTTTTTGTTGTTACCATCTGGAGAGCAGTGTTGTGCTCCTAGTAGTCATTGGTGTGCTTGTATTTAAACATGTACTCGATGACTAATTGATATGACAAGGGTTTCCAAAATCAGGAGTGAGATGCCCAATTTTCCTTTGAAAGTGTCTTGTTCTTTTGAGTAGCTCACGCTAGGAACATTAAATGCAATGTCTGGCTTGGGAACTACTCATGTGGGGTACACTGAACAATACATGAAAAAATTACTCTAGTAGGACTAAGAGTTTTTAAATTAGCATGCAGTTTAACTGAAAACAGGCATAAATCAGTGAGAGCAAAAGGCAAAGTGTGCAAAACGCATATTTTGCTTGAAAAACAGAAAGTGACTGAATAAGTTACCTTTTGATTATGGTAGAAATAAATCATCAGTTCCTACAGTGTCTCTTTGCTTTGTTCTGCCCTTTCAGCCCACTGCTCTGCCTGACTGCTCCACCTCTTCAGTATCACTGTGCTTTTTTTGTCTCCAGCTCATCGGTCCCAGCAGGGGTATTCTTCCCAGTAGTCTCTGTCTTGTTCTTGTTTGGTGGGGCTTTTTTGTTTTACATCAGTAACACAAAGGAGTCTTCCATTGTACTTTCCAAATCCATCTCAAAATTGTATACATTGCTATGATTAAAGTATTTGATATCTGCTTCTGCTACGTATTTTCCTTTCTTTCAAAAGGCAAGTCCTGGGGGTCTCAGTTTCTCTGTGTTTGTGTTGTATAGTCCAGCAGGTACTAAATACTTTCATAAAATCACCCTTGACTTGTGGCACTTGTTCATGAATTTGTCATCTCATGTCCTTGCCAGGTAAAGGTGCTTCTCATGCAAATCACTACCTGGAAATACCCTGCAGCTCTTCCAGTCTGCAGCTTGCTTATTTGTATTTCCATAGTGTCTGACAGTCTTGGGATCAGAAAAAAAAAGGAAAAACTGAAAATACTGGAATGCATGTGCAGTTACGAGTTTGCCTTACAACCTGAGACTGATGACATACTTACCCTGTCTGGGGTGCACTTTTACCCTTGTTGGTAAAATTGCTTGCTAAAACACTTGCCTCTGTAGGTGGTACTAGAGACCAGGAGCTTTAAAAATGTTGAAGTGTTGATCCTTATGTTGAGCTTGTGTGCTGTCTCCTGACTTCTCACTTCACCTTGCAGAGGCAGGCTGGGTGTCTGCAGTGGCTTTCCAGTATCTCAGAGGTGATGCTGCTGTTCGGCAGCTAGAGGAAGCAGTAAAGAGGGAATTTTTCTCCTTGTGCTTGACAGGAAAAAAACCCCACCAAAACAAATGTCTCATAAGACTGAAAGTTTGGCCTTGTGTACTCATGCACATTTACTGAATAATATATTAACACCCTGTCTTTGTTTTCTTTTCTTCCCCTGCAGATTAGGAAAAGACATTTGGTGCAGATAGGAAACTTAAATTATTTTATCAGCTTTCAGAAAGAGAAATAGCAGATTCTTAAATTAATTCCTCAAAACTGGGGAAAGCCAGATTCCCAAATGGGACTCAGTCTTCATTTATAAACGCATTTCAATGATTCATGTCCTGCAAATCTTTTATAAAGTGGAATGGTGCCATGTTATAAAACAGAGAGGGAAAGCCTGCATTTAGATTACTAGAGATTTTTGTCTCAACTTTGGAGATTTTTTCAAGGAGGTGGAAGAATGTACTCTATTAAAAAACAGCCAAGCTCTCTCTGCCTCAAATAAATCTTATTAATTCTTTTTTTTATTATTATTACTCAACTGGTTATAAAGTCAAAGATTGGAGGCTGTGGGATCAGCAAAGCTGTTCTAAAGAAAGCCAGTTCATCTTCTGTTTCTGTGTTCATTGCCTTTACTGTCAGCTGTATTGGCCATTTGCTTGGTTTCCGAGAAATGTGTACTTCTGGCATGGTTTTTCAGATAGGGGAATTTTTTTTTTGGAAGCTTTCAGTTAGCAACAGTAGCATGCATAACTTGATATATGCATTTTTATGTGGATGTAAGTGTGTTTTCTTTCACTTTGAAGGTTGAAGTAGTATCTTTCAGCAGAGACAAGTAAAATGAGCTTTCTCCACCTGCTGAGCAGAGTAGTTTTTCTTCTAGCAAGGTTTGATCTAGGCACATACTTAGCACCTGCATTTCTGCCTGACAATATTTGGGATGATGGCTGTCTAGTATTGCCAAAAATTCAGCCTCTTATCATTCTCTACAATATTTTGGTGCTGTGCTATGTAATTATTTTTCTTGAGAGCTTTTAATGTTCCATTTGGTGGCAAATTGTTGTGATGATACCTTTAGCTGTGGAGGCAAAATATAAATTGTAGCTGGAGAAAATTTATCGACCATGAGACTTTTTCTTTTACATTTAATACATATATTTTTACTGTCTTAATGGTTTCATCTAGATTTCTCCACTTAGTTTCCCTAAACCTTTTGTTTAGGGAAAAAGCTGACTTTTTAACCATTTCTTTTCAGGTATCTGCTTCTGGAGCACAGTTTTATATATAAAAACTCTGGCAAATAATCTTCAATTCACAGACATTTCTAAAAAACAAATCTGGAGGCTTGTGACTGTCAAATCAGGTTGCAGGCAGAAAGCAGTCTGGAAAGATTATTGTTTTTTTTTTTCTTTAGCTGTTTTGTTTGTTTGTTTTCAAAGTGGTTTCCAAGCACTTGACAATGAAAAAGTTTGGAGACCAGAAAACTCAAAAGTACAACAAAGCTTTGCAGAACTTTTGTGCTTAGAGAACTGATCTGTTACAACTGACTAAGTGTAAAACACTTTTTTTTTTTTTTTTTTAAGAGAATTGAGCACTTGGTCAGCTGTGCTTAAAAAAAAGATACACGGAACCAATTAAGCCAAGAAATATGTAGTAACAGAGTCAGAAAGAGAGATACCAGTTATTTTCTGATTTCTCCTTTAAGAGGTAAAGTCTAAAGAGGCTGGTAATATCTTAGCTGCCCTCATTTTCTCAGTTTGTCATAGAACCTTTAACCTTCTTTACAGCTGACAAGGTTTTAAAGCAAAGCTGTCTACATGTATTTTCCCATTATTGTCTTGGAGAGCCTTCCCTTTCTGATCTATCTGATCACCAGTAGGTGCACTGACTGCATCAAAACATCTTTAAAAGTCATTTAAAAGTCTATGATGGCTACTGAGCTCTTTTAAATATAGGCCACCAACTGCTGGCTTCAGTGGTTAAGAATCTGAATCTAACTGTTCTTTTACTGTGTAAAAAGAAATTCAGAATTTCTTTTTTCTGACCACACGCACAAGGGTTCTTCCTCTACATGACATAAAGCCCTGGGCAGAAGTCAGGACATTCCCATGTGCTGTACCTTCCAACAGTTATTATGGAATCCTGCTTGTAGTAGCTGCTCTTAAAAAAGGGCAGTATACACTGCAGCCTGTCATGCCTTTGCTGTTGGTATGGCATGAATTTGCATGTGAATACTTTTTATATACACCCACAGTTTTTTTACTTAGCAAAGACTTATTGGAGGCTCTTTCCATATTTTAAAATTTCAAAAGAGAAAGACCTTTTCAGGCAAAGGCTTTAAGATGAATTTGCTGTGCAAATACACTCATGCTCAGTCAGGAGATTTGCAGTCCATTTGAGGATGAGATTGAAGTCTGAAGTACTAAATAAACAGCTATGTGGCAGCTTTGTACAGTATCCAAGGCTGGATCACACACCGAAATTAAGTCAACAAGGTGTGAATGTAGGAGAAAGCAAATATGGCATGGGCTGTGTAAACACATAGCTTTGCCTTAGGAAAGTTCCTTCATTGTTCTTGATAATGCTCAGGCCTCAGGGCAGAGATATTTCAAAACTGTGGATACAGCAGCTTTGGTTCACAGAGAAATGTTTATTCCAGGAATGATCAGAAATCTAAAAAGTGAGACAGTGAAATGGTGAAAAAAAATTGGAGTTTTTAAGGGAGGAGCTATTGGAGATCTGATATCAGTCATCTTCTATGTAAGAGGTTGCTGCAAGGCAGAGGATAAACTGTTCTTTGTCTCCTGGATATAGGACAAAGTAATGTGCTTAAAATGGAGCAAGAGATAGTTGTGGAGCACATTTGAAACACTGATGATAGTGCCAGTGAAGTGATACAAATACATTGCCCAAGGAAATGAGATTGTTATGGGATGTGCTATTGCTGATATTTTTTTAAGATGGACAACTGTTAAAAGTGGTTTAATTCTAATAGCTTTTTCTGGTGGAGACAATGGGCCTAGCCCCCTTCATACCATTTTTAAAAACAAAGACCGGCAATGTAAAGACATTTACATTTAGTAACAACTGCTCTTGTTGTGCTCCGGCCAACAATGGTCAAGGTTTTGCCTTCTTCTGACAATGTTGAGCTTTCTTGTCCTACATAAATATCCCTTACTCCTAAGAGTGCCTCTGTCTAGAGGATAACATGCTTTTGATATCTTTCAGGGTAAGGAAAAACACCCTTTCCTTGTTTGATTTAGTCTTGAACTGATAGAAGGCAGCTTTCATCAAAAGAAAGGAAACTTCCTATTTTTAAAGTACTTCAATTATTTTGTAACTTTGTAATTAAAACAAACCTATAAATGGGAATCTTCTCTCCTGACTAATGGCCCTTAATTATGTGACATGAGGCTTCTAATTGCCAACTTTTCAGCAAGTTATAAAATGTGTATGAGAACACAGGAGCCAGGGAGTCTATTCTTGTTACAAAAGTTTGTGGTTTACAAGACTCTCATCATACCCTGCATGAGACTACATAGGTTCACTTCTGTGCCTGACTCTGAAACTGAAATTAAAACTGTGCTTTGAATTAGGAGAACTTGGTATGACTCAGATTTCTTGTAATGCACTGCTATGATGTTACTCTTAAAAATTTTTCAGTAGGAGGACAACTCAGTAAGCTATGTGTTGAAAGAGGTGCAGAAAACCAGATTTTGTTAGAATACACACACACACACACACACACAGAGTTGCTGAATCTACCTCATAAACCTGGCATGACCAAACAGGTTTTGCACAAACCTACACAGGTAATGTGTTTAGAGGGTTGGGAATAATATGAGAGGCTTGGGATTTAATTACTATCACAGTTCTCTCTCCTTCATATGGCATCAGGGCTTTTTATTCTTTCCTAGACGTTGCCAGCTGATAGGGGTCTGTCAATCGATTGCGATATAGAGCTTGAAATTTTGGGTTTGGACTTTTCTGCAAACCGGAAATAGCCTTCAAAGAAGTCCTCAGAAACAGATAAAAGTTACATATGCTTCACAAATATAAATCAGTCATTTTATTCATGTAACTCCCAGGCCTGAGTGGTCTTCAAGTTTTGTATGAAGTTAAAGTCTTGTGAGCAAAGTTTAAACCTGGAGATAACATCCCATATTTTCATTAACAGCATGGAGAAATACAGTATGAAGCCTCTGAGATATACCAGAATGCAGTGGGGGAATTTGGCACAGAGACTAATATATTTTATATGCTCGTTGGTTCTTGATTCATCTTTTCCTGGATTTGTCAGCCTCTGCTCCTGATTTGGCTTTTAACAAGTTGCACAGCATGGATATTACAAATTAGGAATATATGAATGATACTGGCTGGGGGCAGTGTAGCTTAAATTAGTGTGTGTTTAATGAGGTTTTCAAATGGTTTGAGAACATGCTGAAATTAAAATAACTATTATGTGTTATGGGTGTCCCTCCATATGTAACAGTGGTCTTTTCCATAGCATTTCTCTCATCTCTTGTGCTGCCTGGGCCTTTCCTTCAGACTGGTTATTGCAGACCAAGAGAAAGAAGAGAAATGGCCTCTTTTGAGCAGCTCTGGATTATTTGGCATAGTGCTGCTATGTTTCTCCTTGCGCAGTGCAGATTGGTAAGGGACAGAAGAGCACTTCAGCCATTTCCAGCTGTCCCCTAAGGGAGGATTCCTTACAAAAATAAACAAAAAACCAAGCTAATAAAAATACATAGTTGTATTGCAGGGATGAGGGAGCACACTCCTTGTGGCGCAGGGGACTTCAGTGAAAAGGGGTTTCTTTTACAATTACAGAGGCTTTTAGACAAAGTTTGTTGTTCTGCCAGTGATGTTCATCTGGCTTTGGAAGATATTTCTGAGTCAAGGTCAGGAGCGTTTCAAAATCTGAGCCTGGACAAAATGGGAACAAAGCTGTAGGCTTGGTCATATTCTCACATGAAAATGGCCCAGCTCCTGCTGTTGGTTGCTGAGAGAACTCCTCTTGCTACCTGGGAGTTATGGTGTCTGGAAGGGTGCTCAAGTCTTCATAGATTGAAGCAGGGAAACCATGCACCAGGAATTGACTGAGCTTTTGGATAGGTTTTCCTTCAGTTTTTCCTTTTTGAGAACAAAATCTGAAGGTGGTTGATGTATGGGTGGAACTGAATGTGTTGCCTGGGTCCTGCCGAACAGCTGAGCTTCTCTTTATAAAACAAGAAACATGTCAATCTTCAATGGACACACTAAACATCCAGATAAGTTTTTACTCTAAGGTCAGTAGTTGCAGCGACAAGTATCTTTTGATAGAGAAATGGCTCACTTTTTTTTCCCCATTATTTTTCCTCCAGGGGTTATTAGTTAACATTGTATTGAACCAGCGATCCTGGGTGATCAGGTCTGGTTCTGCAATGTCTTGGGCGTTCCATAGCTTTGAATAGCAGCAATATGAAAATTGAACAGAAGAAAGAAGAAAACAGATGGTGTGTTTGGTCTTAAGTGTGTAAATGAAGTAGGGGACATTTCCATTCACGATATACAGTATCTTTTGTGGATATGACATTTCATCTAAGATGAAGAGACTTATTCTAGGGGAATATTCTGCCATGCCTGTTCTGTTCTGATATTAGATAGTCCTGCAGAATACCTATGGACTATAGAGTTTTATATGTCTATGATTCTTGAAGAAATATCTTACTGAAAATGCATGAATCGAGGAGTTGTTGGGACAGAGAAGAGGTTTGTTTGCCAGATGAAGAAAAAGGAGTTGCTATGCCTGGGAACGTTACTGAAGAAGAAAAGTATATGGAACAAAAAGTGGCATTTGTGGCATACCAGGTCTAGAACTTAAAACTTTGTTGTTTTTTTTTTTATATATCTGTATTTAATTTTAGAACTGACCAGCTTGTTGGAAGATGACGTTTACTCCCGCTTAAAGCTGCTATTCTTAAAACAAACAGTAGAAGAATGTGGGAGAACTCAAGCCTCCGCTGCCTTTTAGCACTAGCTATTTTGTGCTTAAGAAGTTTAGTATATAGCCAAGAGATAGGTAAGTTTATTGCCATGTAATTCACTAACTACTTTTTCTCTGTAACTTCTGTACCTTGTAATTGCGTTGCTTTCCTACTATATGTGTGTTCAAAACCTGTCTCCTCTGTGGCCCCACACCATCCTAGGAATGGAGGCAGTGCCAGGCCTGGTCTTCTGCTTTCCAGCACCCAGCAGCATCTTCTAAACCAGTGAAAAACTGGGTGTTAAATTATCCATAGTGCCACTGATAGTCTGCATATGCATTGGTGTAAATGTCTGCATTGAAGCCTTTTGTTGGCTCTCTTCAACCGTTTCACACGTTATCATTAACTGCCCTTCTGTCATTAATCGCCCTCCATGTATGACATGGAGGAGAGCAAAAAACTCGTTAGGTTAAAATCAAAGCTTGTGGTTTTGCCATTGGCCCAAAGCCTGCTTATTAGGCTAGGCAAGGAATAGGTATTGTGGAAAGAGGCAGCTGCCTCTGTTATACACGTGGGTATAAATCCAGATCTCTGGTCCCTCTAGAAATGAGTGAGTCTGTGGCTGTCTAACCAGGCACACAATCATTCAACAGTTTTAAAATACTGGCTAGACATGCATGCAATACAAATGTAAGAAGAATGGTTATAGATGTGAAAAATAGCAGTTGTTTTACAGTTGCTCATTTTTGACCTACAATTTTTGACTGTATTTTGACAATTTCTTTTCTTATATGATTTCAGGCTCTCTAGGGGACCCCCAGAATTTGAAATGTGTAACGCACAATTTACACAAAATGCTCTGTACTTGGGATGTCTCTTCTAGAGGAAGACGTGGACAAACTGACTTTTGCTATGCTACCAAGTAAGTCCCCCCCACATACCTGGCTGAAAAATACCAAATGATGAAAATACAGTTTTTCCTCAGTCACTGCCCATGGAAATTGTGATGCTGTTGTTTCCCAGCATCTCCCCATCAGTTTTCCTCGGGTGGTGCTCTCCCTAGGCCTTGTTAACTCAGGCAATGGCAGCGTTTCTGGCAAAATTGTTCCATGCTAACAATTTGCCTGCCAAAATCTGCTTGCTCTGTTCAAAGGACTGGAAGATGCTCTTATTTACTCAGACTTCTCTGTGTGTCTGCCTATCCCTTGCTCAGAGTTTTCATGAGGGATATCTTCAAAAGAGGTTCAGTCCAAAAGGAAATTAGAGTTGGAAGCAGTGAATCCTGATGTTGTGATCCAAGGCAGTAGAATATATGACCCAAGTGTTGAGATTCATGTGGATTTCATGTGGAAAAACATGAAAAATCTTTCAGCGACTGCCTCACAACCTTTGTAAATTTTAAGCTATCTGAAGAACACTGTATTAGAGAAAATGTAGAAAGTATTTCACAATTAAAACAGCTTTTCTGAAGTGAATGCAAGTTGAGAATTTTGAGAAAAGTTAAAAAAACTTAAATCTTCTGTGCGTTTTTCACTAATGAGAACTACATGTTCAATTCCCCGTGCTGTGAGTCTGCCAAATACTTATAATGGGCTAGGGATGAGTTCAAATCCATTCTGTATCTTAATCCTGCCCCCAATCCAGATATTTGTACTGTCTTTTTTTCCTGTAAATTCTGCAGGCAGCCCAGACTTTTCCTTGGGGTCCCAGGGCTTGGCTGCACTTAGTCCACCTACATGCTTGATTTTCTGTGTCTCATTATTCCTGCTGCATTGCCAGCTATCATTTCTATTTTAAAAAAACACTGTATATATGACCCTGTGGCAAGAGTTCAGAAGTGCAGAGTTCATGAGGTATTGCCCTCTGAACAAGAACAATCATGTAGCTGCTGCTGTCTCTCTTTAGCAAAGCAGGACAGGCTGGGGTCCCTGAAGCAGAGAGTCAGAGATGAGCTTGGTGCAGACATTCCTGAAGGAAAGAGGTTGAGTTTTTCAATTTCCCAAACATCCTCTAATAATATATCAGTACTGAGGAGGAATAGCCTTTCTGAGCACTCAAGTCTCAGCTGGCCTTTGCTAGCCCAGAGTTTTGTGTGAATCTTAAGAGTTCAACCCAAGCTCTTGACTCCAGCCGATGGGAGCTCCAGGGTCCTGTTCCAGTTTCTAAGTGAGTAACAGTCCCTCAGCAGGAAGTCTGGCATTGTTCTCTCTGCTTTCCTTCCTGCCGTCATTCCCCCAAGAGAAAGGTCTGGATTTTTCCAAACTTTCTGCCTTTCTAGTTGCGTATCCGTGATAATGAGCAAAAGGACTTGACCCATCCATTATTGTTTCCTGTATATATCTACAATTCCAAGACAAAAGCCAGATCATGTTGTGCTGAGCACTGCACAAACATTAAGCACAGACTGCATTTTCACCTGGTATCTTAGGAATCCTCTGCCCTGCTGTCTGCTCTTTCCTTGTGAGCTGAGCAGCAGAAGGGAGCTAAAAGATTTGTTCGAAGATGTGGACACAGATGGTAAACCTGCCCTTTCAACCCATATGCCCTTGCTTTGAGAAGACATGGAGGGAGAGTGAGTCAGGAAACACAAAGAGAGGGGGCGATACTATTAGGTTTGGTTTGGGGTTTTTTATTTTTCTTATTTTGAAATATTGATTCATGGTGACTAGGTTTCAGAAACATGTCTTTTGTTGGCCTCGAGTTTAATATTAAGAAAATATTAAAATATTAAGAAAATTTTTTGCACAAAAAGGGTTGTAAAGCATTGGAACAGAGTGCCCAGGGAAGTGGTGGAGTCACCATCCCTGGAAGTGTTCAGAAAACATGTGGATATGGTACTTAAGGACATGGTTGAATGGTGAACATGGTGCTTGTGTTAGGTTAACAGTTGCATTTGATGACCTTAAAGGTTTTTTCCAACCTTAATGATTCTATGATTCTATGATTTTGGTTAAAAAGCAAAGTGAAGAGTTCTCTTAACAACTAGGTGGTTGCATTACACAGCCAGTGCACAACCTATCAGTATGATAAAAAGTGACTTGAAAGGTGAGGGAATGCCATTAATCTGAGATTAAAGCCCGTGTAAGGCTCGTTTCTTCACAAACTTGATATGGAGCTGTCTGTTTATTACAGATAATTTGTGTTTTATTAGTGTGCAAGAATAGGACTTAACTTGCCTTAGCTTCCTATCAGCTGAAATAACTGCTTAATCCTCTCTGTCTTTTCAGTCACCTTACCCCTCAAGTGTGTTTTAAAACTAAGGAGAGAAGGGTTGAGATTCCAGTCCCAGAGAGTTCCATCACAGTGACAATCAAAAGTCCTGGAACTGCTTTTGCCACCAAAGAATTTGTAATTCACCAGAAAGACATCTGTAAGTATCAGGTCGTATGTGTACCTAAGGCCTTTATACTATGTTTAACAACTCTTCAGATGTGTATATGCTTGCAGGTTTCTTTGGCAGCATTCCTGTATGTAGCATGTTGATATGCTGAGTCCATATGAGGCTACCATATATCATTGTTTTCTCTAACCTTTCAAGAGAAAGAATACTCCGCTTACCCCTAGTTCATAGCAAAAAAACCAAGGGCAGAATGTGAGGAGGAAAACAAAATACGTTACATCCCTCACTCTTTGCCCTTTTTTGTCCTACTTATAAATTAGGAAGCATTTGTAAACGAATTCCTAATCTACATGTATAAGTAAATTACACTTTTTCCCACTTCCTTCCGGGAAAAGAAGGAAGTTGTAAACAGAAGATGGCAGTGACACAATCTGCCATCCTTGCTCTAGTTTTTGCCTTTGGTTTGCTTGCTTACTCCTTCAGTGTAGTCAAATTCTAGTGTCAGTAGCACTTCTTATCCATGGTTCTGTTTACAGTCAAGAGCAGCTTATGAACTTCAGCAAAATGCAACTCAAAAATATTTGGTCAACACGATGAGTCGCCCGGGTTCATCACAGGTTATCATGGGCAGTTTGATTGTGCTGAACACTTTGCAAGCTCTCAGATTCTTGGTCAGGAAGTGGGATGTATCACACATATTTTTAAAATGTTTTTGCTTGCACCAGGCCCAATGAATGCCATAACCCTTGTATTACCAAGGTTCTTCCCTGTTTCTCAACCTCTTGCTTACCACCACACATTTACAGAAGAGATGCTTCTGTTTAATCTCCCTGTCCTGTCCCCTCTGTGATCTCATGCCCTTAGTACTTCTTGTAGCTTAAAATCACTTTCCCCATGATCTTCTTCAGAACCTCATGTGAGCTTCTTCCATCATGTGGTCTCCTTCCTTGCCACTCTCCCTTTTGTTGCAAGTCCTCACTTCCCCACTGGTCTCCAAAACATACTTCTTCTTCTGGGGATGTTTTTCCACCATCGTCCCTAGAAGTGTTCTCATGCGTACTTCAAAGACTGCCACCATGTTTCCTTTATCACTGTGGCATTGAAGGGAGGTTGAGAAAGATGGGATGTGTTCCCTACTATGCATTGTGAAGAGTCATATTCACAATCAGTTACTTGCCCATCTGCAAGCTGAGGTATTAAAAGAAAATGCTACCTGATGATTCACCAGCACCTGTGCTTTCCTGAGAACTCTCATGCTCAAGTAGCCACAGAGCCTTGTTCTAATTACAGAGGTTGAGTTACGTGTTTGTATGGCTACTAGCCAGTTCAGAGCAGAAAGATGTGGCTGTTAAAACACCTGTAGGGCTGGTGTTCCTGACAAATGACCTGAATATGGCTTCTTCCCCCTGCCTCTTTTTCAAGCCTTTGTTCCTGCCACTCCACACATTCTTAGTTTAACGCCTGACTTTCCAACTTCCACATTAAATCTGAAGTGGAGTGATAATGGATTGGTTTTCCCATATGGACTGGATGCCCTTTGGCAGATTCAGATACTTCGAAAAGAAGCAATGGAAGAAGTTACACAAGTAAGTCCCTTTCTTCCTTTATGAAAAATATATGTACAATTTCTGCCCTTGGTAATGTTCTGAGATGTCACTTGAAAAAAACTGAGAATGATGAAGATAGTAGAGCTTTGCAGGACCTGAGTGTAGTCATGCTTCTGGTAGGTAACTTCTTGTTAAATTTCAAAGCTATGGAAACACTGGCTACTGTACTGTTCATACTTAGTCACAGCAGTTTGTTTTTTTCCTGGTACAAGGATTTTATAATTCAAACTTACTTATGAATTTGGCAGATACTTTACACCATTGTCTCTATATCTCCAACAGTGTCTCCTGTCTTGGTCATCTTTGAATTCTCAGCTTGCTTTTTTCTTCTTTTGTAACAGGAGTTTTTCCAGGCCAGTTTGTAGCTCTGTACTATACATTTTAGTATTGGAGAAAAGATGAAATGTGCAGCCTGGGACTAATATCAGAAGAGTTTTATTTTGGAGAAGTTGGAACATTTCCCTGCCTGGGAGAAGCCCAGGATGCAGTGTATACCTCTTTACATGCATGGAAATCTTCCTGCTCTCCTCCAAATATCTGCCCTCTGGTATTTCTGGCTGACAGACTACCTAGCTAGTGGGCTATTTAGCAACTTAGGCTTTTGTCCAGGTAAATTAACAGCACAACTAAAAGTTAGGTAGAACACGCCAATAATTTATGAGGATTTTATGATTTACTTCACCTAATTTACCATTCTGTTGACACTTGGGAGATGGTATGTCATTTTTAGCAGGTGTTCATAAGCTCTGTCTTGGTTGCTTTCTTGGTGCAAAAACTTTGCAGGTTACTTACTACTCAAAACTGACTCATGAAGACATCATTCTTTCTTGGAACTGGACATCAGATATGCCTTTGGAGTGTACTTCACACTATGTGAAGATTCGCTGTTACATTAATGCAACACAGTTTGTTGGCCCCAAGGATTGGAGTGACTGGAGCCCAGCAGAAGTGATCCCTGGTATGTTTGTTCCCTTGCTACCATGCGGACTTTTATTTCTTTATAAGAAATAAGCCAAAGTCAGAGGAAGGGCAGTAGGCAGTGATGAGCTACTGCCTTTGAGACTGTTTTGATTAGAGAAAAAATACTATCACTAGTTACTGAAACCTAGCAAACATTTATTTGTGTGCATTGGAGTGCTCCTCGGTCACATTTTAGCTGATCACATCATGTTTATAGCAAATTGTTCATGCAAGGTTTCTTGGGGGTTTTTTTGTTTGTTTTATTCCTTCTCTGCTAGGAAAAGATACTGAGCCCGGTGGGAGTGGAGTGTTTCCTCTGGACACTGTGGTGGCAGTAGGTTCAGATGTGACATTTTGTTGTGTCCATGAAGAAGATCAGCGCATAACAAATATGACTTACGGATCAAAATCCTACACAATGATGCAACTGAGCAGTCGAAGCCATGCCATCAGAGTGCTAAATGCCAGTGCTTCTAATAGCAGCGGGACAAATGTAGTGTGCAGACTCGAAAATGGGATGGATGGATCTGTCGTGTTTGTTGGATGTATGTATCATGTTTACTAACCTTAGAAAAATCAAAATAAGTTTGAGACTCTTAGGGTTGTGCTAGGAAAAAAATACTGTTGTGGCTTTTTTTCTTCTTGGCCCTTGGTTTTGAAGTTGAACTGGGGATTGTACGTGTTTGATTTCACTGTGGAAAGGCCAGCTCTTGGTGGAGACACCAAGTCTGGAATGATAAGGTATGGTGAAGAGGATGAGCCATTCAGGGCTTGCTTTAATTTTCAAATTCCATGTGGAATTCATGCTAAAGGGACCATTTCCTTGACACGACTTGTTTGGAGAATTCAAAGCAGTGGTGGGGCTGGCATGTTAGAAAATGTGACGCACAGCTGACAGCATTCCTGCATTGCTCAGCAGCTGAACTGATGCTCAGACTTTAAGAAAACTCTTGGCAGAGTTTCAGTGAAACACTTCCAGGTCAGAGCCTGGAGCTTGTGAACATGTTTGCATGTGATTTGCCAGATTACCCACCCACTTAGAATTCTCGAGTCAAGTGTTAGTCAGATGGGGCTGATAATAATTATCCATCTACTTTATTGTAATTTTCTTTAAAGCATATTACTTCTGTGATTGGGGTGTAACTATTGCCATGTATTTTTGAAGCACGCAATCTAGGCCCAGCAAAACAAAAGAGCCATGCTTTCAGGAAGCCAGTGACCCAAATGTCACACTAGGATGGCAAAACATCAGCTAACTGATTTGGTTTCCTTTCATGCTACAGATGCTCCTGATATTCCCCAAAACCTCAGCTGTGAAACATCCAACTTTCTGATAATAAAATGCACCTGGAAACCAGGCAGGCCCAGTGGACTATATGGAGAACGAAAAACAAAGTACAGTTTGTTTGAAAGGTAAAATTAATCAGCACTAAAAGGAGTAAAAGGGTACAACTGGAATACCTCCATTGCTGCCTGGGACTTACTGCATTATACCTATTTAAATGTGATTGCTTGGAGCCTAAAATACTTTCCAAGAGTTTCTGGGAGCTGTACCTAAACTAAACTTGGAAAACCCTTATGTAGCCCTGCAAAATTCCAATGGGAATTAAGGATGACTTTTCGCAAAGGTTTATACCATTATGAACTCACAATTAGATAAAGGCCTTAGTGTCTCAGGTTGCTGCCAACATGTGGACAAGGCCAATATGAAAAAGGGAGATAGGAGGAGTCAATCACTAATTTTAAATTTTTTTTAATATGAAACCTGGGTCAGATTATGTCAGACATTTATGGAACTTCTGCTAAGCAGGATGACAGAAGTTCACTGAGAAACAATTGTAAGGCAGGTCGTAGGGCCTTTCCCAAATGCCACTAGGGAAAATAGCCGTTGGCCTCCATCCATTCTCCTCTCAGCATTAAGAATTAGAGCAAGCAGAGTAAATGTTACCCATAAAACATTGAAAGGGACAAATACTGGTTTCACCCACAGAAAGCAGTCATGTTGTGTCCTACGACATTGTCTTACACCATGTAAAGCCTTGCAAAAGAAGAAATGTTGTTTGGAATAGCACGTGCAAAGTGCAAATCACCTCCTGGTGGTTGTGATTAGAAGTTAGTGAGGAGCTAACAAAATTCCCATGGTGAGGAGGCTCCTGTGTCATTCCAAAGGAGCAGTCAGGGAAAGAAGCCAGGAGAGGCCTGAGTCACACAAAATGATGAGAAATGGAGTCTCATGGTTGCTTTAGAAGCATGCTGGAGGCAATGAGGTTTGAGTTACAGTCAGAGATGTCATCTAGAGTGCCAGTGCTAAAAAAGCCACTGGGTAGGGTGCAAAGAGATGGACAAAACAGAGCAGGTATTCAGAAGAAAGGAGCTTCAGTCACTGCCTATATTCATCTTATAAGGAAGGATGTTGTCCAATCTTGTTTTGCTCAGCCCAAAGCTGTGAGATTAATGTCATGCATTTCAGGATAAATACTCCCATCCTTGTTCTCAGCCCACACTGAAATATTGAAACAGAGAGTGTGGCGTGGAGGGAGATCAGAGCTCAGCTAGAACACGATAAAAATGCCCAAGGGAACAAGTTAGTTAAACTTGTGCTGCTTGAATGAGAGGCTTACACAGATTGTAATTAAAGCAAATATATGTACATGCATCCAGATACACAATTTAGATTTTATCCCTAAAGATGCACCACTGTTCTTGTCTGTTATCAGACTGCCTGTCCTACTCTTGGTTAAAAGGCAACTGGGACTAGTGCATGTATTCCAGGTAACAAACCTTAGTTCAGATTTGACAGGGCTTTTAGAAAGACAATGTGTGTAGCATCTCACTAGTTCAGAAAGCAATTAAGAAAATTCTTTAAATGTAAGTGTATGCTGATCTGAACAAAGATACTTTAAATCAGAATCTGAGTTGTGACTTGTGAGGTGGTTTTACAGGACCTACCTGTTTTCCAGGCTTTTGAGAAGTGAGAGAGTGGAAATGTTATGCTAGTGGAAGAGGAGAGTTTCACATGAGAACAGGGCAAGTCATGACTGATGCCACTTTAACCTGCTTTGTGGTGTTAGATATGCCGCTGCAATCAAATCATTCTGTAAGCCATGTGAACTGAACCCATTGTTCTGTACCATGTTTTCGGTCTAGATTTCTGACTGTTGCTAGGAATTAACTTACTCAAAGATTAAGCTTTTCCCTCCTCTCTTTACTTTGTAGAATATCTAGTAAAAATGTTTCATGCGAAGTCAATGAAATGAACAGAGACCGTGTCTGTGGCTTTCCAGTACTGCCTGATCAAAAAACCTATGATTTCATATTAGATGTCTCCAATCCTATTGGGCAAGCACAGTCATCTCTTTTGGTTGATATAACTCAAAGAGGTAAGACTAATGACTTAAAAAGGGAAAAAGAATTAAAATTGGGGTGAACTGTAAATGACCCTGTATTTCAGTGTCTGCTTATAGGACAAAATATCACACAGTTTAACAGCAGCAGGATTTGGAGCATAAAAGAAATAGCTTGAAAAGACAGAAGGTAATATCAGGACTATTGCATGCTGTTGGTAATAGCCGTGGTAATCTGCTGTCATGGTTTGGAGAAAGGAGTAACTTTTCTCTTTAGATCTTCAGTTTAAAAAAGGAAAGGGAGATGACCACCTTTCTAGCATTGCCAACCTTTTCTCCTCCACAACGACAGCTGAGGCTTCAGGGATTCCTATTGGTTGCAGTATTCTGCTGTTCTCCAAAAAACTGAATTTAAGCATGAGGATAGTGCATTTTTTTTGGTCCAAATCCCAGTTCAACTAGCCTGAGATTAGAATTGTCAGAGTAAATTGGCAGAGTTGAGAGAAACATAATTTGTTTCTGTTGATTATAAACTGGGCTGTTTCACACTCAAGTGATATGCTGCTATTTCCTATTTGTTTCCTTTTCTTTCTTTCCCACACTGTCCACTTAATTCCTGAAGCAGACTACGTATTTCCTTAAGGGTAACTGGACCAATTCCAACAGTAGATATTTTTTTCTCTAATAGCAGTGAATATTAGTGCTGAATATTTTTGAAAAATTCTGTGAACGGAGTTTTGGGGTGTAGTCATTTAGAAATCCTCCTCTATCCTAGTCTGCAGATTTTAAGTCCTGACTTGAAAAGTTCACAGAAGTTGAAAAAGTTGAGTAAATTTCATCCACCACTGTGGTCATCTGAAATAGCTGATGTTTCACTTTTTTGATAAAATCAGTAAGAGGGAAAATGTTTTTCTGTGTCTCAACTCTTTATTACATGTTCCAGTATAGCCAGTCTTAAGTAAATCTGTTTCCATGTTTGATAGCTGAGAAGAGAGTCAGGAATGGGACTGCTTGCAGGTGCCTTCCCAGCACCAGTTTTCCCAGTTGCTGATTGAAACACTTATCCTTCTATTCTCTCTGATCTTCTAAATTAAGATTTTTCTGAACTAAAATAAGTGGGTTTTTTTCTTATAACTGAAGGCTTTTTCTTTCCTTTTTAAGTTCATCCAAAAACCCCAGAAAAGTTAACTGTTATTGGAAACAACTCTACAAGCATCCAACTGCGTTGGTTTATAAATGGCAGCTTTGCTGGGATCAGGCTTCTGTGTCAAATTGAAATTATCAGTGGTCACTCTGAGAAAAAACTGGTAAGTGTTGCTTTTAAAAGATCAGCATCCAAAAAATTATCTTTTTCACTGAACTAATCACATTTCAAATTCTTTTCTCACTAAGAGCTTCATTCTGATGATCTTATTAAATCATCAATGTAGTAATGAGTAGAAGTTCATTTACTAAAATCAAAAAACTTCCTGCTCATCTCTGTTGTTGCCTATTTTGGGTGATTTTGGTTTGTTGGTTGGTAGGTTGGTTGGCTGGTGGTTTTTTATTTTGAACACTAGAGAAAAGTCAAATTACACACCATGTTATTTGGTACTTGAAAGGGGTGCATAGTGCTTTGTGCTGACCTCTTAGGAAACAGTCCTTGTGCTTTGTCCTTCCTGGTGCAAGCTGTATTAACACACTCTAGTTCCAGGATGCATTGCTGCCCTGCAGACTTCCACAGTGGCTGTTTCAGATCTTGCAGTCTGCAGCTGAATTTCTCCCTTTATTTTTTCCCCTCAGAGAACAGTTCATTTGTTTGCTGTCAGCAGTTGACATGCATGTGGCCGTAATGGGCAGCTGCTAAACCTTTTATATCTCAGTGATGTAGAGACAGGATAGGGAAGGATTCTCCCATGGGATGTATCAGTAGGTAAACTCCAGTGATACATCCTCTGCAGCAGGACAGAAGGTGATATTTCTGGGTGGGGTTCAGATTTTCAGCCATTCACGCTTCCAGCTGCTGCCTGGTGCTCTGCATCACGGACTAGAGCTGCATATTTACTCTGCAGACTGTCAGAGGAGCTTAGGATACTAATTTAGACACCAGCATCAGATACTGGGTGTAGGTAGTGTGAATATATCCTCTTCTGTATTGCCTGGCTTAGCATGGGGTGACTTGTCCCACTGAGGAAGCCTAATGAGAACTGCATTTCAGTTGGCCTGAGATTTACCCCCAGTTTCTTTGTGTGTACATTTCAAGTAGGCACATAGTGAATTCTTAGGTCTTGGTGCACAGAGCCTGAATTTTTAATTTGAGCACATTAACCTCAGAGGCTTCTTTTTGAAATGCTTGTTTGATTTTTAGCAGTATTCTATTACCCTTTGCATTTAGTTGCCAGCTGGGCACAGCTGTTGAGCACAGCCTTGAATAATGTAAATCGAGCCACAGAAATGATGCAGCTAAGACTGAAGATAATCATTATGTACATGCCTCCAAAATAATAGGGTGCGTGCTCTGTAAGAGTATTTTTAAAATACTTTCAAAGCACTTAATGAGTATGGAAGCCTTAAGCTTTCTTATTTTCTCTGTAATTACATGTGTCAAGTAATACCAGAGATTAAATACTACAAAAGGAACTCAGATATTTTTGGAGTACGCAGCTCTAAACCTGGGGCATGCACTCGTTTGTGAACCCTGCTGCTGGATCAATCATCTAGGGTAGTGGGAGAGGGTCAGGACTTACGCTTCCGCAGCAGTTTGATTCCCTGTACCTGTATCAAAGCCTGCAGCCGCAGATATTTTGTATGCAGCAAACAGCTTGGCAGAAGCTTTTATTGCTTTGTTATATGGTCGCTGGTTGCTTAACAAAAAACTCCAGGAGTTCTCTGTCACAAAAGTAGCTGTGAAATTGTTATGGAGTTTTACATGGCATTTTGAGGATGTTTTCAGAAGCATTTCCATCCGTATGAGAGATTGTTGGCTTTTCTAGTATTTTTCAAGTTGTCATTTGGCTTTAGAAATGCACAATTGGTTGCATCTTAAAGTCACTTGGAGCCCAGTTTTTGGCAGCTGTGATGCACATGTGTTATAATTAGATTCAGTAAAAAAATATTCCCAGGCTTAGGGTTTCTTTAAGTAATTGTGAAACAGAAATGCTATGTAGAATCTTGCCACTTTAAGAATAATATGAGAGACTAGTCCTGTCAAAGGAGCTGTGAACTGAGATCACCTGGATAAGAACTGGGTACCATCTGTTGAAGGAAAAATGAAGGAAGCAGACTGCATGGTAAATATCTTGCTCAAACAGACTGTCTTTAGCATACTTCTGTGCATGTCTGGTAGGACTGTCCCCACAGTCTGATGTCCTTGTGCTCAGTGGAAGTGCAGGTTCTGAATACCAGAGGTGAAATCCTGGCCTGCCCCATGTGAGCAGCTTTGCTGCATATGGGAGAGAGGGGGACTGAATGGGATAGACAGGAAGCAACCACCTGCTGCTTTGTGCAGAGCTCAACCTGTTGAAGGCTCTTCAGTGTTGCATCTCCTTTTCACACTTTATATCATCTCAAAGGTGCTGCCTACTGTCATGCTTCAATTTCTTTCTATACAGGACTTTATTTTGGTGCATCTCTGAAGTTTTTTTCATTGGCTAGGGTGACTGCATAGGAAATATTTTTATTTTTCACTATTTTCTTCATAGGGCTTGACTGTAGCTTTGACGCTGTCAGTATTCTTGGGGGAAAAAAAACCCCACCTTGTTAGGTGTTGACTAGCAGCGTAATCAAGGGGGAAAAAATGCATGTATCATGTCTATTTCTGTAAATTTTTAACAGCAAAATGTCTCCATGCCTGGTGGGAAATCCTCAAGTTACACAGCTCAGCTGAATGAGTTGCACCCAAACACCAATTACCAGTTCAGGGTGCGCTGCTCAGCTGCTGACCACTTCTGGAGGTGGAGTGACTGGAGCAGGGGAGTGGACCAGACAACATCAGAAGCCCGTAAGTTCATCTATCTCTTGATGACAAAATGTTGAATTTGTGAAGACATATATTTTAAGATTAGTCATCTAAAAAAACCTAACTTTTTAATAGATGGTAAATTGTCTACTATGCAACTGGAGAAAAAAACTACCACTCTTATTTTTTTATTTAGCTCCTTCAAGAGGACCAGATATCTGGCGAGAGAGAAGTCCTTCTGGAGAAAGCCTAAAAGTCTTCTGGAAGGTAGATAGGGGATTTAAAAGAATATGTAATGTAATTGTACAAAAAGCTATTTACTTACACTTTTATAAATTAATGAAGTTTATAGTCAATAAACCAGGCTGCTTTTCTAAACTTCCATAGAACCATACATTGAGACAGTATTTTTCCCCAAATGGGAATGTTATTAAAGTTTTATAATTTAAACATTGCATTGAGAAGCATTTCATATGAAGAATTAAATTTTTATACATCTCAGTTGGAAATCAAAAACTTAGAAACTTACATGTCAATTCTCAAAGTCACACTTGAGTAACTTTTTTGCCTTGTACAGTCATCAGACTAGATCAGGAACAGTAAATTTGTATTATCCTATATATTCTTCTGTATATTGCATTTTGATTTTAATGCACTCTTTGTCTGTTCATAGCCCTTATCCCTTTCTGAAGCCAATGGAAAAATAGTGTCTCATGAAGTGTCCTGCTTCCTGCTAGAGACACTACTGGAGCATAAAGTAGTCACTGAACCCTCAAACAGTACCGAGATAAAACTTGGAAAAAGTGATTGTATAATTAGTGTTGTAGCCAAAAACCATGCAGGCTCATCTCCCCCCTCAAGGATAACAAGCGTGGAACTTCCAAGTGGTGAGTGCTCCCAGTTGAGAGTTAAACACCTTCAGAGCTTGGGGAATACTGGGGAGAGTGAGTTTATTGAAAAATAATGCTTTGTTTGTTTGTGTTAATTTCCCCACACAAATCTGCTGGGCAGGGAAAAAAATGCTGCTTTGCTTTTAGTGTGGTGTCTCACCAATTAATTGTGCTCTTTACATAAAATAAACATGATTGCTTGAAGTCTTTGCAGCTGTTTGCACATTTCTGGACACCTCTCAGGAACAAGAAGAATGAGGCTTCAAAAGCGTTGGTCTGGACCCCTGATATTTAGGGAGCTCAGTTTGTTTCTGTGTGTTCTTGTTGAGACACTGAGAAGTGTTACATGCTAAAGAGATTCAGAAGTTTTGGAGGTGTTGTGTGGCTTTTTAAGGCGAGAATTGTCAGTTCAATGCCTGTGAGCTCTGCAGGAGAATATTAATTGGACTGGTTGGTAAAGTGTTGGCATCCTTGTGCTAGGGAGCTAGTATTTGAAAAGGATGTAGGGCTTTAGCTTCCCAATTAAAACACTGCCACTCTTGCTGAGGGTTTTGTCAAGGAAAGTAGCTGAGCCAGATAATGATTTTCTGCTCCTGAGACTGAGCTTGGAGAGTAGATAATACTGTGAAGTGGTTATTGAGAGTCCACACTTCCCTTCACGCCAGAAAGTGTAATCTCACAAAGCACAAACCTTTAGCTCCAGATCTGGCTGATGCTCTGCAGGGAGGACAGATTTACACAGCAAGGCCCCTCTCTGGTTGTTTGCCAGGAGCATTCATGGTTCTGCTTCTCCTTGCCCATGTGGAGAGCAGGTGTCACAGTTGCTGGTGTGGCAGCTCAGGTTCTGATAAGACATGGCCATCTCTCATAGGAAGAAATGTGTTTTGGCTGAGATCCACAGTGAGATGAAAAAACAAGTTTGTTACTATGTGAAGGAAAACCATTGTACATAATGTTTATTGTGCTTCTACAAAACAAAGATTCCCAGAATGGGTCAGGTTGGAAGGGTGCACAGTGAGTTTTCTGATCCAACCTCCCCACTCAAAGAGGGTCATCCCAGAGCACACAGCGGAGGATTGTGCCCAGATAGTGCTTGGGTATCTCCACTTAGGGCGACTCCACAGCCTCTCTAAGCCCGTTCCAGTGCTTGGTCACAGCACAGTAAAGAAGTTCTTCCTCATGTTCAGGTGGAACTTCCTGTGCATCACTTACTGCCCATTGCCTCTTGTTGTATTGCCCAGCACCACTGAGCAGAGCCTGGTCCCTCCTCTGACCCCTCCTTGCAGACACTGACAGACATTGAGGAGGTCCCCTCTCAGTCACCTCTTCTTCAGACTCAGCCTTTCCTCATAAGAGAGATGCTCCAGTCCCATAAGCATCTTTGTTGCCCTCCCCTGGACCCACTCCAGGAGCTCCATTTCTCCCTTGTTCTGAGGAGCTCAGAATTGGGCATAGCACCAATGGTAATGCCTTGTAGTATATTCTTAGTCTGCCCGTTGGAGGGAAAAGTAATTGTATGGGACAGTTGATTTGAAATGCTTTTACAGCTCTCCTTCAGCAGAGAAAGAATGAGGCTCTGGAAGTCAAAGAAGTCTCTGTAATAGGTTTGTGATGTGGGATAGCTGATGGCAGCTAGAGCTTTGCATTCATTTATAGCTTTCTCTCAGATGTCTGAGGTTCCCTTTGGTGTTACCCAACTTGTACTCTTAAAGATTTGCTCCTGAGTTGGTATAGGAATTGAGTCACTGACTGGAGTCATAGAAGATGATTCATTCAAAGAACTGGATGACATTTTTGCCCAGACATCTTTTCTGGCTGCTTCCTGTGTGCAGTCTGTAAGTGCTTTTAATGTCCATAAGAAAGCAGAGGATCTGAAGCTGGAGATCTGCTGAGATTTTCTGAAAACTGAAAACACAAACAAAGGATACTGTGTCATAATTAATTTGTCGCTGTCTCTGAAAAGTGCTCTATAGAGAGTTGGGGCATATAATCTGTCTGATCCAGGCTTCCTTACCACAGTAGTGCTCTAGTGCTAGTAGTTATTTGTTCTTCTAGTCTAGGTGGCGACTATAAATACACCAAAATGAGCAGTACTGCCCATGGTGAATTTCTAGTCATCTAGCTCAGGAAATAAGATGGAGTGTGGTGTATTTAAGTATTTTTTAGACAGTATGTGCTTACTGTCAGTAAAAGCTCTTTTCTGTAATTAGGAAAATTAAGGTCTGCTAATTAGAAATATGGTCTTTTCTGGCATCATAGAAATGTAGTTTCACTGGATGCATAGTAGTTTTTCTGGGGAAAGTATCAAAACCATTGTGGAGTTGGTTTGCTTTTTTTATTCAGTTGTCTTTTTCTTGCCATGAGCAAGCTACAAAAGGATTGTACACTTAACTGTATGTTAAGATTATTTAGAAATAGGCAGTCCTTCGACATTCACAGCACATCTGTGAGAGTAAAGTTTTCATAGCACTAATTCTTAAAAACAGTCCTTGCCCTTCAGCCTTCCATAGTTTATGGCTTTAATAAAATGAAATAATAGACTCAATGGGGAGCATAAATGAGAACACTGAAAAAGGAAAACTGAAACCCTGAGATTGTTTTTGCAGATCTGTCATGGGGCCACTGCTTTTGTGGTGGCCTTTGGAAACCATCCCTTAGCTCTGTGGGGTCCCATCTGATGGACAGCCATGGAGGCCAGCTGCAGGAATCGGAAGCTGTTCCCAGATCCAATCACTTCAAGGGCAGCCAAACATTTGATAATCAGAAACAAGGAAAACAGACTAAAGGCAGAGATTTTTTTTCCTTCTTTCTTGTATAATTTACCCTTGGTAGACTGAAGCCTCCATAAAGTTCACCAGGGACATGATTATTGCTGTTGATTCTTCATGAAAAATGGTTGTCTGTGGTTGGGCGAGTGACAGCAAGACATTTTGAAGGAAACACAAAGCAAACCATTTGATGAAATGACAGCAGGAATTTATAGCTGGAGGCTCCTGCCAAATTGGTGTCAATTCATATTTGAACCTGACATCTGCTGTAAATCCTTACCTTGAAAAAGTGGTTTTTAAGCCGGTCCTGAGCTGCTGCATTTCTCGTCATCATACTTAAGGCTGGCTGAGGGATTTGCTGCAGGCTGTGTCTGAGTCTGAGCACTCCAGAAAGCTCAGCTGAGTGCACTGCTTCGAATTTCACAGTTCACGCTCACCTCTCATTCTTAGAAATGACAGCTGTTTATAAAGCCATTGTGCTCTGTCTGGAAGGCTTTCTTTCATCTTGGGCTATAGATAAGTGTCTGGTCTTTGATGGATTTTTGTGTCATCTTTGTTGCAGACAATGTCACAACAGATCAGGCCGTGGCAACGGGGAATGGAATTAATATTTCTTGGGATTCTTACCCAGACATGACCTGTGGCTACACAGTAAAATGGTGTCGTTCATCTGGGTCTGAACCATGTATTGTGGACTGGCAGAAATTTCCTTCAAATACAACAAATGCAGTGATAAAATCTGGTAAGTCAAAAATAATTTCTTGTGACTTTCTGGTTGAGACCCTGAGCAGCAAGTGGAGTAAGAGCAGCGCAAAGCTATAGGTTGCAGATTGATTGCTGTGTACTTGTGTAAATAAATGAAATTCTTCTTGGTACTGTGTTTATTTTAATTTCTTACACAGTCTTGCCAAATCCAAGTATCATCTTGACTTAACTTCTATCATCCTGTGTTTATTAACTGTTTTGAAATAACCTCTTCTAGCTGTACCCCACAATTTCCTAACTCAGCCTAATGCGTAATGTTTAATCTAGAGTTTGGGGTTTTATTTGGATTCTAAGCATAAACAGTGCTGCTCAGGATGGGAGAAGACTAATCCGTTGTTTTTACATCAGGCAGATACTTTTAAGTGTGACCTCCATGTGTTGGCTTGCTGTCAGCTATTGAAATTTCCTGGAACAGGGCACATTCCAGGTCTCTAGATGCTGGTGGGCAGATCAGGGAAATGAAACTCAGCTGTGGTGGGACTAGTAGCAGCAGAAGAGAAAAGAGAGAACCCAGTAAAGATTTAGGATTTTTTTCTCTGCTGTCTATGAGGCTATATATTTGCTTTTTAGAAGAATTTAGTATTAAAGTCTCCATTCACGAAAACAACTTGGAGCTGTGTACATAGGAAAGTTGAGGGGGAGTGGGACCTGGGAGGGTGGGGGCAATATGTTTTTCTGTCTGTAATTACAATGCTGTGTCCATGTTGTTTTCGTTTGTGCTAGCTAGAGATTGCTTTTTTCAAGCAGACAATACTGTGTCTGTCCAATGATGCACTGCTTTACTCCTGAGCTCTTCCCTGGGATGGTTCTTGCAGAATGTGACTCTTGTGTGCGTTATCCAGCTGCTAGGGCTGGCTCAAGCTGGGAAATCCACCTCTGCTCTTAGTCTTTCTAGGAGAATCTCTCAGGCTGGACTTGAACTCTTGCAAAACCCATTTGACTTCTGTATAGTTTCACAGGGGCATCTTGTTTAGAAAAAGTCTTGAAAGTAGTGTACAGCCCTGACTTGAGAAAATCCTAGAAAGTGGTATTTACACATTATAGGATCAAACCCCTATGTTTCCATCAAAGACATGAGAAGCATAAATTTGATGACTATCTGTGTTTTGTAAAGTCAGTTCAGGACTGAAGTTCATTGCTAAGTTGCTTCACTGTAACTTTTGAGAGTTTTATGCATATCTTTTTTGCTCCAGTAAGCCTGGTTATTTCAAAATACATTTGTATTTCTGAGGAGGCAGGATCTACATGGCTGCTGTGGGAGGAAAGGAAGGGGATTATTTCTGGTAACTTCAGTTTGTGTTTTCCCCATGTAAAGGGCAATTTATGCAATTTGAGTAGCTTGTTTTGAATCCTTTTTGTTTAGTACTAAACTTTCTCTGGAAGCTAGATTTGGTTACTGCTTCTAAACCACATCTGATGGCACAGCTTTTGTAGGAATTAGAAGTAGGGATGGTATTTATACGATTATACTTTGAAATTTTTTAATACGTATTTATATGTCTGCATCACGTGAAATCTAAAAGTGTCATTCTTCAGAAGTGAAATGTTGTTACAGCAATTTTCTCTTGCAGCTCTGTTCAAACCTGGCGTGAGATACAACTTTTCACTGTATGGCTGCAAATCCACTGGATATCAGTTGTTGAAAAACATAACTGGGTATATGAAAGAGCTGCGTAAGTGCACTTTTATCACTCAGGATCTCTGCAAAGTGAACTTAGTCTGTGTCTATTTTTAGTTCAGTGTTGGCAGAAGAAGACTGAGACCAGAATCCCAATGCAGTACTACTGACTTCTGTTTGTTCTCAGTCTATAACTGTGATACATTTCTCCAGCCACTTCCAGTTCCAAGTGTATGCAATAACCCTGTATTCTCCAGCTTGTGTGGTGGCACAGAGTGTCACGGCAATTTACAGCTGTAACTTGAACCACATGGCTGTGGTCCCTTCTACAGGACAGAAGGCAACTTTTTTGATTCATCAAATCAAAGTAAACTTCCAAGCACATTTGGTACAGCTCAGCAAATAAAAAAGTATCCATGATATTTCTGTTTGAAAGCACTTCTTAAATCTCAACTAGATTGTAGAGCACAAACCACCTTGAGAATTGCACTTGTATTCTGTCCCACACCAGCCCTGTCTGGGTAACTGGGGTTTGACCCAGTGCTGAGCTTTGCTGGCCTGAGTATGCATTAGTGTCTGAATGCTTTCTGTTCCCAGGTGTCTGAACATGACTTTACTCTTTAACACCACAGCTGTATTGTATTGTATTGTATTGTATTGTATTGTAACTACAGCACCCATTTCACTTTGAAGTTCAATGTGTTTTCTGCTAAAATAGTTTGCTTGGAAAACTGAGCTGCTGACATAATCTGAGTCCTTGGAAATGATGTTGTTTATTTCATCGCTAAGGTTGAAGGTGAGGTTAAGGCAATTTTACCAGAAACTCAATTTTCAGCCATTTGAATATCTGAACAGTTTATCTGAACAGAATTCTGAACAGTTTCCCAGAAGAGTTTTTCATATGTGTTATGAACAGATCAGACAGAAGCTTTCAAGATACAAAGACTTTGAGGGACTAAAAATGCATTGAATGTGCAGAAGAAACTCTATGCACAAGAGCATAGATTTATCCTAAAACTTCAGATTTGCCTTTGGACAGATAATCATCAGGAGAAAAATGGATGCATTCTTAAACATGAATTCAGCCCTTCTGGATCAAAGTCAAATGTCAGACTTAGTCCTGGTGCACATGACCTTAAGCATTATCTGCTCTAGCACTTTCAGTAGGCTTCAGGTATTGGAAAAAGGACTTGTAAAAACTGCTAAGAGTAGTTCTTTTAAGCTGAGATAGAATTCCATGGTAGGAATGTAGAGTTTGTTTAGTTTTAAGACAAGCTATGAAGTCACAGAGTTAAAGCCTTTAAAAGCTAATTTGTATCCTCTGAATGTTTATACAATCTTTTGGAGTTTGTTGCAGGAAGAAGGGTATTTACACGTACGGGTCTGTAAGAAGGCTGACCAAAGAGAAATTTTTCTTTTAGCACCCCTTAGCAGATAATACTGCAGTAATTAATAAGTCCAACATAGCTGTATTTTTGTAGTATCTCCTGCTAAATCTTTCACATATACTTTACAGTGAGGAGTCCTGAGGAAAAGGTTGGAAAATGCTAGTCCCAAAACAAAAGTGATGAAATACCTACATGGTTTCGGCATTTAATGATAAGGTAATTTCTTACTAGTTTCTTCCTTCATAATTCTCCCTACAGCTCCAAAAACTGCACCAAATTTTATTGTTGAAGAAACTTCTTCAGATTCTATATTGGTAAAATGGGAAGACATTCCTGTTGAAGAATGCCGAGGCTTTTTAAAAGGATATCTTCTTTCCTTTGCAAAAGGTGAAAAAGATGCTTTAAAGCCCAGACTTTCAGAATCAGGTAAATTAATTGTATAGATTGCAACTTCCTTACTTACATATTTCTTTTTTGTTTTTTAATAGTTTAATTTCACTTTAATAAAAAAGAGTCTTTAATAATAATTCAGTTGCATTACTCACTGTTATAATTGGCCCCTGATATGTGACAAAGGCATTTAAAATAATCAGCTCCTTGTGTGGTTAGAGCGCAGTTGTTTTTTAATATAAAGCAAAAGTTGGAGAAAACGTTGTCTCACTGGGGCCATAAAGTAATGCAGTGACTAAGTGGCAATGTGTCATGCTGTCGCCTGCTCAGATAGCCTGGGCAGATGAGGCAGGGGAGGTTACATGGCTATATTTAATAGGGTATATTCTTCCAGTGCCTGTCCTGTCAGGAGTGAAGGCTGACGCACATTCATAAGAGGATGAGCAGGGGGGTAAGGAAATGAAGTCAATCTGCAGCAGCAGCACCACACTCCTGTGCTGTTCGGTGCTGTGTAAGCAAGCAGCATTGCTAGGGTTCTTTATTTCAGTTTTCCTTTCATGGACTGTTCTTCAGGTTTCATATGCTCACTTCATGAAAGTTTTGCAAAAGCTGAGGTTGTCTTTTTGAATCCTTTCTTACAAAGTTATGCTTTTCTTACTGCTTCCAAACAAACAGGGAATCCAGAACTTAAAGTTAACAATATCACTGACTTAACAAAGAAGTCTATGAAAATACTTGATCTTCAAGGCAAAACAAGTTACCAGCTGGAACTACAAGCCTACACAGCTGGTGGGTTGAGCCCTCCAAACAGCCTCTATGTGGTGACAAAGGAGGACTGTAAGTTGATTTTCCCTGTTCCCTGTCTTTAGCACAGGGGCTGTACAATATGTATAAAGCTGAGCTTATTTTGTTGGTTTGTGGGCTTTTTTCTCGTCCTGTAGGTAGTTTGGGCCTACAGTCTAATTTTTTCCTTTATTTAGCTGGTTATTTATAAATACAAAAACTGGTACATTTCAGAGTGAGGGAAAGATCCTTTCCTATTACAGCTACTTTGTAGTTCATGGTAATGTATGCAGAAAAATAACTTCTAACCTACTACTAAATATAGTGGAGTCTGAGCTTAGTTTTCTCAAACAGCCAGTTGTTTTTGTCAGGGTTCCCATAATGAATATCTGCTAACACATGGTGGGAAGAAGGACATTGTGGAAATATTTATCAGTTTCAGAATTGTAAACAGATGCCTCTCTACTTTGAATTCAGTTTTATTGATCCCCTGACAGAAGCAAACACAGACAACTACAAAAAAAAAAAGATATTGACTTTGGGGAATGAGAGAAAAAAGTATTTCCTGTGAAGTACTAAACACTGGGGTGCAACTAAAATACATGAAAAATCAAACTTGAGGCATTTAATATCAATGGAAGAAGGCACTGGGGATGTATTGGAGCTAAAACGCAGGGGTTGGAAGCATTGTAAAACATATAAGACAATGATGTTTGTGCAATGAGTTGTTGGCCTAGAAGAGTCATTACCAGAAACTTGGCCAGCTCAGGTAGCGTGAAAGTGCAATTCCAGAGCTTAGTGAGAATAGAATCACAGTAGCAACAAGTCTTGAGCTGCACATGAAACCTTCTGCAATTAAGCAGTCAGAGAGAAATATCTGCTGATTCCTGTAGTTATCACTGAATCTGTTTATGGATGAACTTTGCCCATCCAGCAAAGGGGAAGGGTAATGGTGTAGGTCACTGTTTGCAGTCCACTGCACTAGGTGAGTGTAATGGGATGGCCTTTAATTGGTGGGAATGTTAGAAAAGGCATAAAATTTGCTGGTAACATTGGATATATATTTACTGTCTTTTCTTTTTTTTAATCCCCCAGCTGTAGGATTAATCATTGCAATTCTCATCCCCGTGGCAGTGGTGGTGCTGCTTGGAGTGTTGGCCAGCATCTTCTGCTACCGAAAGAGGGAATGGTAAATGCCTGCCTCAGGTTTTCATCTTTTCCTGGAAGTTTTTGCTTTAGTGCTAGGGTTTTCCATTATTTTAATTACTCCTTTGTTTCTCTAACTACCCAAAGATGTTAGTGGGCTTTGTGTAAAGGTGGGTGGCAAAAACACATTGTAGAAGGTGAGGGAGAAACTGAGTTGGAGAGAGGTCAGAGGGAGGAATGCAAAAAGTTTTTGCAGGAGCCTGTCTCCCAGTGAGCACCATTTATAAATAGTTCCCAAGTGGAAATAAGCTGGTGACAAACTGTAATTTGTGTGCCCTCTACAAACAAAGGTAGACATACCATCTTCAACTTTTAGTAAATGTGGAGTATTAAATTCCCCACTTAAAAAAAAAAATGGTTGCTGTTTTTTCCTTTATACTCAGTGAAACTTCAACACACTAAATCTTTGCACCAGATGTCTTCAGTATTCTGAATTAAAGGGAGATGTCCTGACTCCTTTTGTGTATTCACAATCTGTTTCAGGCCTAGCTATCTTTATAATAGTTTATTCTTTCATCTTTAAAGGATTAAAGAAACATTTTA
Organism: Corvus kubaryi; assembly: GCF_017639235.1. Classification (NCBI taxonomy): domain Eukaryota; kingdom Metazoa; phylum Chordata; class Aves; order Passeriformes; family Corvidae; genus Corvus; species Corvus kubaryi. The sequence goes on from NW_024581096.1 coordinate 10,914,214, forward strand.
TCCAGAAATCCCGAATCCTGAGAACAGTAAGGCACTGCAGTTTCAGAGGAACATCTGTGAGGTAACCCTTTTTTTAAATCTAGTATTTTAAGCTTCTGAAAGATAAAACAAGTTAAAGAATTCTTTTGCAAACTTACTCTTGACTCATTTGTTCCAATTGTAGAAAAAACTCTGTGGAAGGGGGAAACAAGCCAATTTACTGAGTAACTCCTGTCAGGTGCTATCTAGAGCTTTGTTGTTAATGCAGTTAGTTGCAATGTTTGATCTAGGAAAGGACTGCTTTGTCAAAGTGTTAGAAGCAGAAAGTATGGAGGTGTGTATATGCTACATGAGCCAGAAAATTATTAACACTTTCTTTTTTTTTTATGTATTGGTATTAATGGCTGTGGGATGAGTAATTTGGGCAAGTTGTTGCTTTCAGATTTTCCAGATCTTTTAGCTTAGTGTCTCCCCCTTCTCCTTTTTCTCATTTCAGGGGAATAAGACACTTAAAACACTGGAAATGAACCCATGCACCCCCAACAGTGTTGAAGTGGTGGAAACACAGTCTACAGCTCCAAAGATTGAAGACACAGAGATGATGTCCCCAGCAGCAGAGACCACTGTGCCTGAAGATGGCTCTGACTCAGAAATGGAGAACCATGTTGTTGTGTCCTACTGCCCCCCTATCATTGAAGAGGAGATCTCAAATCCCCCTATGGATGGACCTGGGGGGTCATCTCAGGTGGTTTACATTGACATCCAGTCAATGTATCAGCCTCAAATTAAACCAGAGGAGGAGCCAGATATAGACTTAGTGACTACAGCAGGCTATAAGCCACAAATGCAGCTGTCTATCAGTGCTCTGAAAATGGAGGGTCGTTCACCTGTGGAGGAAGAATTGGATAAAACCACAGGTTACAGACCTCAAGCAAACACAAGCACCTGGAACATGGGCACTCCAGACTCTCCTGGATCAGTTGAAAGCAACAATGAAAATGCATCTTTTGGGAGCCCATGTTCAATTAATTCCCGACAGTTTCTCCTTCCCCCAAAAGATGATGAAGACTCTCCTAAACCCATTAACACAGGGTGGTCCTTCACACACTTTTTTCAGAACAAACCAAATGATTAACAGTGAGTCCTCACTGAATGTGAACTTGCCTTCTGAATAAGCTTTTATTCCTGATGTTGTAAAGAAAGGAAGAAGAAAAGTGCAAAAGGCATGAATTATTCTTGGAGACAGTCAGCAGAAGTTCCAGTGAGCTGAATGTTACCATGTTTAAGATAGTCGAAGTGTTAATATTCCATTGTAATAGAGGCCGAGAGGCCAAAATTATAGCAATTTAGTTATTACTCTAGTAAAATATACTGGATGTAAGGGGTACTGAAGTTAAAGCCCCTGATAATTATAGTCAAAGAACTCTGCCTACCTTCACATAGTGCTCCAAGATTAACATGGTCTCATGCAATTTATAACTTGGAAAGGTTGCTTTGCTTTGTTGTAGCTGTTCTCAACTGTGCAGACTCAAATGATGCAGCACCAACAGGTTTCCTTACTGAAGGCTTAATTTATCACAAACCTCAGCCTAGGACACGGAAACAATATGGTTGGAAACTGTTGAGATCTTTTACCTAGTTATAAACTAAGAACAAATGAGAATGCTATTTTTTTTCTTCTCCTGTATGGAAGGTTATTGTCACTGTTTAACACTTACAAAGCAATGGCCATTCAAATCTGTTGCTTTTTAACTAGACACTAATTTCTGTACCTACTGTACAATGTTTATTAAATGTTTGACTCAGGGGTACAAACTTGGGGGAAAAAAGTGTAACACTGACTTAAACCTCAACAAGAACTGCATAAAGTTTAAAATTTCCTTTTTTTAAAAAAAGCTTAGAATGCTCTATATTTTTTCTATCCTTTGGTTAAGGATTTAATCTTTCCTAATGTATTGCACTAATGCATTTTGTATTTCATAGCTTCTGGTCTGGATCTCCTGCTTCGAAGTGGTACAGTAGTCCATTCATCCTCAGAGTTCAGCAGTCTTTGCACTATGCAGTAATGTAAGCCACGGGGAAATCTCTGTCCACTCACCTTAGCTGCCATTAGAAGCAGTTTGGCACATGAAATTGGAGGTAGTAGGACTAGCTCCTTGATAAAAAATTGCTCTTCGGATGGTCTTTATTGTATTAACTTTGTATTACCTGCTGCCTGGCTGATCTTAGGTGTCAACAGGACCTTCTGCACAAATCCTGCCTGGGAGTACAAGGTAGGATTTCTCTAGTGGCAGAGAGAAACCCAGAGAGGTTTTAGTGCCGCTAATTCTACCTCTCCTTTACCAGATATGTGATGCAAAGAAAGCTTAAATTATGTTCATTTGTGTGCTTAAAGGAGTGTTTAGAACAATCATCTTTTAAAATGCTTGTTTTCACATGTGCCTCTCTAGACAGCTGTAACTGTAACACTTTATTGTGTAAATTTCAGGCTGTGGCATACATGAATTTCACTAGCTCACAGGAGAAACTTTCAAGAAACTTACCTGTTTCTTGCTGTAAAACACAGTGGTGAGGCATCAGACCTTGGAAGAGCTTGATCAAAGAGGGTCTCCATAAAGTCCTAGCCAAATCGATTTTTTTTTTTAGCTCTCTGTCTCCTTAGTTACTTTGTGTTTTGGTTTGGTTCTGTTTTTTTTTAATAAATAAGACATGGGAATGGTTTTATAAACAAAACAGATACAGAAACTGAATTAGCTAGGCTGCTAGTTGAAAACGTGTGAGAGGAGACCAGGAGGATGACTATCATGACAGAGATTTGGTCTCCAAACCACATGATCTGGCCATCAAAATAAAACCAAGCATTAGGTTAAACCTAATCATAGCAATGCATTCTGCAGTTTCAGAGGCTGGTATGTCTCTGTCATCTCCATAGAATGAAAGTGTAGAGGTGTTTCAAAACTGACAAAAAGGCAAAACACTAAATAGTTACCATAACCAGTAACAACTGCCTGTGTGTGCCTCCTGGAAGAGTGAACTGTGAAGAAGTAAAAAACAGACCAGTCTGCAGGCCTGGCAGAGTGCAAGGTGTCTCTGAAAGAACAGAAAGTGCACATTGGATTCAGCTATTGAGCCTTGGAAATAGCTAAGCTATGAGTGAAAAGACAGTCAGTGCAAAGAGCTGACGTCCATTTGTGACCAGGAATCAGCACAAGGGGAGTGTCATAGCCTATTACTCCGAACATTAAACCAACACATGGAAGGAAGCAGTTATGCCCTTTTTGATTGATTGCTGGGAGGAGGCTAAATCCTAATAGTAATAACTGTTTTTCATAATTCTTTTTTAGAGTATTTCTTTTCACTAGTGTAGATTTGGCTTAATGTGTCTATCTCCTAAGATGATTGTTAGTTTGTGCTGCTATATGCTTTTAATTGAAAGCAGATGATGTCATGGACAGTGTGTATGGGTAGTGGTTTGGGGTTTTTTTATAGAGCAGTTTCTCAATGCAGAGGAGCAATCAGTATTGTATGGTGATTCAAATGAAAAAAAAAACCCCTCTGTAGTGGAACAGCTGACCATGAAGAATAACTGTGCTTTTCATATGGCTGTGTATTTCTAGAAGCAAAATCAAACTGTAGTTTGAGAGTACTAGCAATTTTTAATTTGGAGACTGGAAATCAGGGCAGCTGCAGAGAACGAACAGAGCTCACAGGGAGCAGTTCAGGACCATTCACAGTGTTCACATGGTGAATCAGTTACACACAAGCATCACATACTCAGGTTTCCCAGTGTGCTGCTCTTCCTACTCAGTAAAGACAACAACATTTTAAATTGCTTCATTTCTTAGGGATTAGGTAAGGAAAAGCTCCACAAATGCATGGTCTGCCTCGATGTTTATGCTATAAACTCCCTCTTACCAAATTATTCATCTCTTATTTTTCTTTTTTTTTTTTTTTTTAACTTTTGACTATACATTTTTTTTGCCTAGTTTTCTGACTTCCAGGATGCAGGGCAGAAAGGTCCTGTTAACAGCAATGGCTTCAGTAACAGGAGAGTGGGGCAGATGTGGGAGAGACACAGGCTTGTGCAGTATCTGTAGCATCATTGTTGCTTAATGCTGATGAGCCAGTAAGCAGTTGTCAATCCAGCACTTGAAAGTTCAGCTGCTTCACCTCTGTGGTTTCCTCTGAGCCTATCCAGTGCTGCCTTTCAAATGCCTATCTCAGACTTCAGCAGTGAATTCAGATGTGTAGGGAGAGGTGGTGTGCTAATGTTGTGATCAGGTGAAGCCACCCCTAGGTGCATGGAGCAGTAGAGATGAATGACAAGGACTGTCAGGGAACAGACTTACTTTCTGAGCCCAGGTACCATGTTAAACCAGTGAAGCATCTTTAGGAATGTCTTTAAACCAAATACTCTTTCAAAGCATGGTGCTTTTAGCCTCTAAATCCTTTGATAACAATTGTAAGCTTCAGAGGGGATCAGGCTCCTTGTACTAGTGCCTTCTAGCTTCCTGATGAGCCTCTTCAGACAAATTTTTTTTGAAAATTATCTTAGGAATCTTAAAGTTTAAACTGCATTTCCTTACCATCATTTTGTGAAATATCTTATCCTTTATTGAACATTTATTTTGCTTTAGTTCTTTTGGCTTTTTACTTTGGTTTGTAGAAGAGTTGAAAGTGAAGCTTTTAAAAAACTAAATTAAAAAAAGAACAAAACAAAAACCGAAACTCAGCAACTTCCAGAAGGGATATGACCAGAAGGGATTGTGTCCAAATTACTATTATGCCTAACTCAGTGCTTCAGACCTCCAGGATCAATGTTCAGAGAGGCAGGGTATTAATGCCAAGCAGTTGCTTTCTGAAGAAAGTCATTGGTTCTGCTGCTTTTTGTTTTTGAGCCATGCCTGTCATATGTGACAATTTAAGTTTTGTAATGGGTTTTTGTACTGATCACTGTATGCATGGAACATTAGTCACATTTGATGTATCACTGTGCACTCTCCTATTTGACACATTCATTGTTTTTGTTTTTCTGGCATGCACAGAGATCTGGGATCTCGGGTTTGTGTGTTAGATTTTTGGTAGATCTGCATTTGATATACCTCACAGAACTACTAGTTAATATATCGACAAAACAGTAAGCTAATATTACAGGCAGGCAGTGAATTACCTCCCCTTCTAAGCAGTGGCTGTATAGGCAGACCAAGAACCTGATAACTGAGATTTGCTGTGGTAGCTTCTTTATTTAGTTGCCGCTTTCATGGGTAAACCATTTCCAAAGGGAACCAGTATCTGTGTTGTCTGTCATGGCTCAATTGGCAGATGCGCTGTGTTTCTTCATCTTCAGGTGGGGGACCAGAACTTTCCCGTGCCAGGAACATGGCAGCAGCACACTCTGTTGACCTCCAGCTTTAGGCTGCTCTAAAGAGGCATTTTCAAGCCACCTTTTTCGTTGCTGTTGATAGGTTCAGCTGGGTAAAGCTTAGAGCTGTGGTGTTTTCTGTGACCATGTCCTCCAGGACACTCAGTTGAACATAAATAGCAGCAAAAATGTAAGCAACTGGGTGCATTGGAGAGAGAAGGTGTTCAGACATCACTGAAAAGGCAATGATCAATTGCGTGCTGTATTTTAAAATAAATATTGCTTTGTAAATACAATACTTGTATCCCTGCGAGTAGATAAAAAAATAGTAAAATAATTTGAAATATATAAGAACAATGTAACATTTAGAGAATGAGATTGCTAACAGGGCTCTGTGTACCATAAACCTATGAAGAGCTTCCCATGTAAATAGCATCTTCTGTTCTGCCACAGACTTTGATGAAGGCTTCGGTGTAAATGACATTTAATATTTATAACACCAAGTTCTAACTCTTTATGCACACATGTGCTTACATCATCATGTGCCTAGGTGCATATGGCAGAGGAAGTCGGCTTGCAATCGCTGAAGTGATTTTTTTGGAGCCCTGTGTGTGAATATATACCTTCTGAGACAGTTTTGTCTAGAGGAAGCAGCTGCCATCTGTGCTCCTCCCAACACACTTCACACCACTTGTGGTGCTGTGCATTTAATGGTGCTCTGCATGGCTGATGCTCAGAGATGCTGTTTCGCAGTTTGCAAAATTTGTTGGTTTTTTTCCTTGCCTTTTCCTTAGCCAGCCTGGAAACACGGTCCCAGACCCCAGATGCTAGATAAGGATTCAGAAATGTTAGTGTTTAATTTCCTTATGTTTAAGACTGTCCTAAATATCTCATTAGGAGCTGGAAAACAGTTTCTTCAACCACAATTTTCTTTCCCCTCCCCCATTTATATAACTCTGGATTTTCCCCAGTGTTTTTAAGATAGCCAGTGTTTGTTTCCTTTTTGCATGTTATACAAACAAACCTCAGATGATATTGGCAGGCTTTCTGTAACTTTACAAGTTGTCCCAGGGTGCGTGACAATACTTCTCCCTCACAAAACATCTATTAATTCCTTCTGCTTTTACAACTAAAAAAAAATGCCTCCAGAGGTATTTTGCATTTTGGAGGGCAGGGGCTCAGCTTCCCCATGCGGGTGAGCTGGTCTAATGACAGGGTGTTTCATGAGAGGATGGCGTTAATCCCTCTCCAGTCTCACCCTCTTCTTGCAACAGCACTGCTCAGGTGACTTTGTGGTGCAGCAGAGCAGATGAAATCCTTGGTTTTTAATATGATACCTAACAAAATCTCTAGGACAGTCCCAAATCTGCACTTTGACTGAAAGCAAGCTTCAGTGGAGGTGTATGCACAGCTTCCGCTGGAAGGCTCAATACCTTTGCAACTCATTTGGTCTCATATTGTGCAAAAGGTAGTGAGTAAAACTAACCCAGAGACAAAGCAAGAAATGAAGTGTTCTCATTTTCATTACTTGGATTAAGAAAAATTAAAAAATAAATAGCTTGAGAAGGGCAAAATAAAATAGAAAGGTCACTCTCTTTAGTAGTAATACAATTTAAAAAGAATCCTTGAACATCATTTTGTCAATGTTTTCTTAATGTGGTTCAAGAATGGCTTTGGATGAACATTTTATGTTTCATAGCATGTCAAAAGTTTGTAAAGCTGGGGATAACAAAAAGAGAAGACAACTGAAACAACTCATGTCTGAAATCCTACTTGAAGGTAACACTAATTTGAACTTTGAGCCTGTTGTGGTGCACAAAACATCAGAACTGGTGTAATCATACAGGTCACCTGAAAAAAACACACAACATTGTACTATAATGCTGTAACTTTAAAACATATACTGTGAACAGGTTCAATGTTTTTTTAGCTCTTTTTATACCGTATTTTTTACAGCATAAATAATTTGCTTAGAGATGTTTTTTATGTTCTGTTTTTATGAAAATTTTAATGGACTTTTGTTTAATACTAGTGAAAATATTGTTTGCCAATTTCAAATAGTCATCTATAGAAGTTAATTCTGAAAACAAATCAATAGACTGAGCTGAAAAAAATAGTCTTCATAACACACTAAATCTAATAAGTCATTCAACACATTTTTGTTGCTGAATGATACTGAAATCTTCCAGCTTCCATGTCTGCTATTGAAAAATTACTTCTTTCACAATTTTAGCAAAATCATCACATGGCACTTTAATGAAGCTGTAGCATGTCAAGTAAAATACTGTTTCAACAAAGTGTATCAATATAAAAATTTATCAGCTAAGCAGTTAAACAAATGCATGCTTAAAAAAGGAAGCATGGGATCATGTTGGGGATATAATATTTCAGTGTGGCAGTTGACATTTAAGACTAACCTAACACTAAGATACAACTCTGCATATATTTTAAACCTAGTTTGCTTGCTTGTTGTAACTCCTGTTGTATTGCTTGGGTGTCTAAAAGTAAGCATGTGTTTAACAATTTTGCCATAGTATTGCCATGAAATTTAATAAATATATTTTCTTACACTCTTATATGTCTTCATATTCTTTGCTTTCCTATTTATTTTTTAAGTAAGAGTTAAATTTTGATCATGCCTCAGTACAAACAGAGTTATTTGAATTTTGTGCCAGAGTAAATAACCACAGGATCTAGCAAGAACAGCCTTGGCTTCCTGATAGTCAGAGTGGGTAGTAACAGATACTCCCCAAGTGGCTTCTCCTCAGCACAGCAGACCCTAGCACATCCAAGGCCCCCTGAAGCCCTCCTGTTGTGATGCAGTGATAGGAAGAAGTCCTGGTCACTTACCTGTGTCCTCCTCAGCTTGTGGCTCTAACACAGCTAGGGGCTGATAGGTGATCCCCCTGCATTCCTGGGCTGAGGTGTGCAAACATCAGTCACTGGAGACTCTCCAGTAGTCCACGTGGTGGACGTGTCTGCATGGTGGACATCCCTGTGCCAGGATGAAAGGTGTAGCGGCAGGATGAAGGGGCACAGGCTGTGCACTGTGGGGTTGGTTTGAGTGGCATAGGACACTTTCTCAGCATGTTTTAGTGGAACACAGATGACCAGCTAATACAGTGGTTGTAACGTGGGCCTTAAGTTTGAGGTCATTTATGTCTTGTCATTGTGTCCTAGTGACAGCCAAGGACTTTTGTGGCTCATCTAACCCACAGCACCTTCGTTTGGGAATGGCACCTGAACTTAGCAATGTGTGAAATGACAGGTGCCACATCACAGCATGTCACATGAAACCATCGTGGCATGGTGGCACTGTGCTCTCTCCATCTCTTTGGAGGTGTTCTTGGAAATCAGAGTCAATTCCTTGCCTCACAATTCCTTGCCTGCAGATCTGTAAAGCTTGGTGTGACAGCACCTAGGCAGGATGTGGGAGCTCCTCTGAGCACTGGGGAGGTGTGGGATTAAGGACTTTTAGCCAGACTGAAGAGTACTGCTCTGAAAAGATTGAAACACTTAGAGCTGTGGAAATGAGGAAAGGCTTCAAGTGTTCCAAAAGTGAAACCCACAGCTGCTCTCTCCAGCCCTGCTACTGCTTTGGTCAGAGCAGGGACACCAGGGAAGAGTTCCAGACAGGTCTCACTCCATCATCTGTGTCTCAGGTCTAAAACAAATAACAGGGTCATGGGTTTGCAATATTTTCTGAAGATATTGAAAGTGTTCAAATACAGCTCATTCAATCCTTGGCAAAACCAGGCTAATCCAGCTGGGCTGGATATTTAACACAGCTCCTGGACAGCTGGAGTGAGTAGAGGTACAATCATCATGGAGATACTCATGCAACAGCAGCACCAGAGGACCATGAAAGCAGGAGGTTTTTTTGCAGGGACCAAGAACTGTCCCATATGTCACCATCACAATGAGGGTGGAGAGAGGGAGACACCACCCATGTCTTCTGTCCCTGTTCCACCCTGTTCCAGCACACATCCTTATCTTCTGCTTGACTCTCCCAGTGCTGCCAGTGCTAGTGTCTCCCACTGTGGCACTGGCTGTAGCATTAATGTACAGCACTCCCCTGGATTTGCAACCACAGAAAATTTCTCTCAGCACAAAAATAAAGCTTAAAGTCCCTATGTATGAAACATTTGTTAGCTGTTAAAAGAAGTCTGTGTTTTGGTAAGAACAATCAGTTCAAATGAAAACTGCCTAAACACGATGATAAATTGGTGATTACGCTTTTGAATTCTGCTTTGCTGACACTAACACTGAAAACTGTAGAGAGGGGAAAAAATGGAAGTAAGTGAAATGGTAAAGAAAATATTAGATATTGCTCCTCCCATGTTTTCAAAAGACAGAAAAATTTAGGAAAATTCCCCCATGTCCACAAAAGTAATGACCTAGGCTGCCACTTCTGCCAATAGAAACGATTTAAGAGTCTGCAAAACAAAACATTAGGTTGGAAAGCTGCTGTTTTGTGAGACAAAGCATAGCATGTGTGTGCTCTGCAGCTCCATTTCTTCCACGCTTCCCCATACATCTCAGTAACATAAAGTGCTGGAAAACATGGCCTGTGGGGACAGTGTTGAAAGAATTGGCACAGTTGTTTTCCTAGAAAGAAAGACTGAGGGAAGATTTAAAAAGAACGAGCAGGGGAAGAGGAACAATGTCATCTTTGTCCTGTGCATAATGAACAAAGAAAAATGCTGTGATGGTGAATGGATATTCAAAAGAAATCAGGGCAGTCGGTCACAGCACTGCCAGGCAGTCTCCATCACAAGCAGTTTGACAAGAGGGCACTCACAGATGAGTCGAGTCCTGTCCATAGGGACAGGGACAGAAAACCAGGACCTTGCATAGCTGCAGTGGCCACAGGTGCAGGCACCAAGCTGTTATTCATGAGTGAAATGCCCAAGTGCATAATCAGGGACACAACATCACTTGAGTCAAACCAATAAAAAAATGGAGTGGGAGACAGTAGGTGAAGGGAAACACCACCCCCCGCCCCCCCCAAAAACAGAAAATAAAACACTGATAAAAGATACATCTGTCTGATGGGATGTGGCTGTTACATGACTGTACTTTATCTAGGCCTTTAAAGTGAGGAGATTTGGCCCTTGAGGGGTGATTGTGTTGTGGAGGGAGCTGAGTGTGCAGAGCTGGAACGATATATTTCCCACCCAGCTTATTTTGCTGTGCAAATTGAATGAAAACTTTTTCTCAAAAGGAAAACCTGGCTGACAAAATAGTAACTCTTAACAGGCATCTATTGCAGGGTAATACTCCATCAGGGAATGGGCAATTTGCACAGGTACCTGCAGCAAAAGGGACACGGCTCTGCCAACCGGCAGGAACTTACCCTGTTCAGCTCTGGGGTCAGGCATCGCGTCTGAGTCAGCTCGAGCAACGAGTAATGTGCTAATAAGCATTCCTGGAGACAGCGAGCAGCATATGGAGGCCAGGAAAATGACTAATCATTCTGCCATGTCCTGTCCACCTTTCCTTTCTCCTTCCTGACCCAGCATCAGTGGGGAGGGTGGTAGAGGGCGGGAGACAGAGCCTCCACATGTGGCCTGACAGATGTTCCTGATTTTCTGGCACCTGACTCCTGCTCAGCTCCTGGAGCGGAAACCAAAGACTCTCTCCCATCCCCAAGCCTCACCAGGGAGAGCAGAGATGTTGATGAGAGATGTTTCTCAGATTATCTTTAAAAAGAAGGCAGAAAAGATTTTTTTTTTTTTTGTTCTGGTTTTCCTTAAATGATTTAAACCGCTCAGCATCTTTGCTATTCATGCCTCCACCCCCCGCCCGGCCGGCACGGCGCAGCTGTGCTGCTCCGATCAGCCTACAGGGTTGCAGCATCACGCTGCAGGGTGACGTCGCCAGCCCCGAATTCTCGCGCTGTGATAAGCAGAGTTGGAAACAAGCATTTGGAGAGCTGCCGTTTGCTGCTCTTCTTTTTCCACAACAACAACAACAAAGGTATTTCCTACCCACTCCCCTCCCTACGCTGCATTTCAAAGAGCAGCTTTTGTTTTGGCGAGGTACAGCCTTGTGCCAAAGCGCCCGGTATCCTGCAGTAAATTATCTTAAAATAGAGACCTCTCCCGCCAGATGTTTGTCTTGGAACTGGTCTCCAAACCCTGTGACAGAAATGAAAGGATGGGAAAGGCGAGGCATGTAAGACAGAGCAGAGGATGATGCTGTTTGTGGATCATGGTAGTGCCCCATCAGCAGCAGCACAAGAGGTCCTCAGGATTAGGGGTACAGCCATTCAAACCTCCCTACTCTGTGCCAGGTCAGAACAGATCATTAGCATGTGGGAAACCCCTCAAGCTCATAAAATGTGAGTTTTCCCCCTCAGGCAGCCAGCAGCTCAGACAGGACCCAAGCACAGGCTGTGTCTGGCCACTGCCACAGGGCTGCACTGAGCAGGCAGAAAAACCTTCAGCCTCCAGAGGTTTTAGTTTTCACCCTTCTCAAACCCAACACATTTTCCTTTTACATCCCAAGGCATCAAATTCCACTTACTTTCATTTTAAAGGCACATCTTGATCCTGTATACTTTATCCTGCTTTTTTCCAGCCATGGAGGTTTCTCCTTCCCCATGGGGCTCCCCAAGCCAAACCAAACTTTGCTTCTCCTGGGAGGAGAACCATGAGTGTCTCCAGCTCCTCTGCAAGCTGCCCATGTCTTCTACAGTCCTTTTCTTCTGAAGTATCATTTGAGCAGGGAGCAGAGCACAGGTGTACATTACCTGATGGGACCACCATATATTTTTCTGTTACTTTCTGTTTCTAATAAGTGCCTGCATTTGTTTTTGACCATTGCTACCTTATCTACAAGGAGCACAAGATCTTTCACCTAAGAGATCAGGGTGTCCCTTCAGCATGCAGGACAGGAGCTGAGGTGTCCTTGGCAGGTATTTCCCTGTGCCATTATCTATGCTGTAGGTGGGATGAATCTAGGGAAGATGTTGGATCTCTCAGGGAGCCAGGAGCACTCTGAGCACAGTAAGAATGCAGCAGAAACCTCCTCACCTCCATTGCTTTCACCACATCAGGTCCTTTTAGTTCACAGGCATTCAGGTGAACCTGTGCCCCTGAGGAAGTTTGTGCTTACCCTCCCAAGGGCACGTGGCAGGCTGTGGGGTGCCCTGCTGCATGGTTGGTCTCTCTTCCCCCATCCCACCCACCAAAGGCTCACTCATCCACTTTGAATAAAGAATTAAGGAATAAAAATCTCCAAATTATTAAATTCTGGACCTCTCTTTCAGTGTCTCAACAGCATTCTGTTTGCCTGCTTAAATTACACTTTGGCAATCAAGGTTGCATAAGTGCTGTTCCAGTGCCTAGAAAACATAACATTTGAAGAGGACTGTGACCTACCAAGGTCTCTCGCACTCCCTTTTCTCATTTTTCCGACATTAAAAAAAAAAAAAAAAGTGATTTATCATACCACAGTAGCAAGCGTTTCCTCTTTTTTTCCTAATATTTTAATCTGTTTAAGACAGGAAAGCTTCATAATGTACAATTTTAAACTGTCAAAATTTACAGAACAAAAAGAGTCAGATGTAAAACTCGTCATAACTCACAAATATCCCCATTAAAACTGTATAATACAGACATTAAGCCACAGGTCCATTTTCTATTTTTAGGAAAGTGTGCAAAGAGCTAATTGTATAATACATGTAGATGTTAAAAGTGATGCCATGTAAGCAGGTCTGCTGCTGCTATAAAAAATAGACAAGTATAAAATTACTTCTACAAAATTGGTTCATTGTTTTTGTTGCTTGTAATAAAAAAGTAGACTTGTAAGAACGTTCCTCCTCAACAAACAACAATATTTTGAAACCAGTCATTGTAACTGTTATCCTGTTACACAAGATGAAACATAATTTAGCTACATCAGAGAGTGGTAGGGAGAACTGCTTGTTCCAGGACCTACACGTGAATGCAGAAATATATGCTGCCTGATGGTGCAGTTGTTGAACAGCACAGTCACTGTATCACTGCAGGGTGGGGTGATTGAAGGTGTTTCAAGACTGCTTTCTCTGATACTACAAAAGTTAACCTAAGGACCACAACACAGTCATTGAGCTACTTGTAACATCACACTTTGCCGTTTGCACACATGCACAACCTTTAGCATTCACTACACACTTAAGGGGTAGAGGGCACAGTTCATACACAAAATACTTGGTTTCACTTGGTCAGGAAAGGAGAGGAAAGGAGAGGGAATGAGAGGAAAAAGTGTTCTTCTTTTTCTTTTATGTTTCCCTTTGGCTTTATCACCTTCCCAGATGGCAAACATGGTCCGGCTGTAGAGGACTCATCAGCCAGCTCTCACTCAGCTACACACACAAGCACACGACGGGTCCTCAGCACCGGGATTCCTCTCTTGTCACTTGGTCCCACATGTGTTGATGTTCTTCCCGTTGGTGGCATCCTCCACCAGCGAGATGTGGTAGTCGGTTGAGAGCGTGAGGTGGGAGATGCAGCCCACCAGCCCCCGCAGGTACTGCCGGTTCGTGTGCAGGGCAATCTCCTTCATGCCACCTGTGGGAAGGGCAGCCGTGAGGAACCCTTTACCAACATGGGCGTCTGCTCCTGCTTGGCAGGCTGCACACCCAGCAGTGCCATTAGCCTTCCTAGTGCCCCTCAGAAGGGAATTCTAATTTACAGGTTCCTCTGTGTTGTTTTAAATAAACATTTTCAGCGCTTGAAAGTACAGAGGGGATAAGCAGGAGGTAATGAACTAGGATGTTAATTATTTGTTCCAGAAATCATAGCATGAGTAAGAGATGAATAAGCTTGTGCCCAGATCCACTAAGCTGTGGGGTTTCCAGCTGCCTCTTGCTGTTTCTCCATGTACCTGCCAGGAGTACCATAGGGCATCCCGTGGTGCTGGTCCCTTCTCATACCAATTCCTCCATCCCACTCAGAGAGGCCTCCTCACAAAAAACAGGCTGTGGAGGACTAGAGGCTGCTGTGTAACACCTCCACCAGGAGCTGGCCAGAGCTGGAAAGCCCTGCCTTGCAGATGACCTTGCATCTGTGTCCCGAATGTGAATAATTAGCACTCACCTATGTAGAGATCTCCATTGATATTTAGCTGCCTCATTTTCCCAGGGGATTTACCAGTCCTGGCACCATAATCGTCCACGGTTACTTTGCCAGACTGTCCATCCCTGAAATGAAAAGCAAAGCACTCTCATGCATCCAGCCTACAATCAGAAGGGGGGAGGAGCAGCAGCCAGGAGACCAAGGTGAGACAGAGCTTGGAAGGGTTAAAGGTAAAGGCTTGGGACTGGGAAGCCCCACAGACACAATGTTCTATGGCAATCCAGACTTTTCAGGTTTTAGGATTTTTTTATAGATGTCAAAGACCTGTAAAGTGTGCAGGATGCATTTGCAGAGCAGAAAGTGCGGAAAAGAATCAAATTTCACAGCCAGGGGAGAGGGGAGGATGGACACATTCTGACCTGTTGTTAAAGGTAATTTAAAAGTAAACAGCAGAAGCTTCCACAGAAGGGAAAAAAATGGGCAAGCTAAGGTAAAACATACTTCTATGTGGGGTATGTCCAGCCCCTGCCCTGGAAGGAGGCCTGCTGAGATAAGGAGATTGCATAACCTCCCAGCAAGATCCCCTTGGAAAAGGCAGCACTTCTCAGTGAGGGTGAGAGAAAACAAGAACCATGATCCTCTGGGAGACCCTATGTAGATTCTTTGTAACCCATCGGTTTCGACCCTCTCACACCCACCCTTGTATCTCTATAAGATCTACCCTTCTCCCTCTTTGAGTTCACTGGCCTCCCCTTCGCAGGGTGTGGACTAATAAAGCTGCCTCATGCGGAACTGCTAAACGAGCCTCTCGTCTCTCTCCTCCTGGTTCAGCCTGGGGTTTGCCTTGCAGAACAAGAGCTGAAATCACTCTTGATGAATCACTAGAGAACTGACAGCCTGCTGAGACAGTCACCCTTCTGCGAAGGCACCCCGGCGGCCGAGGGATCGCCACAGACCTCTGGAGGGCTGTCCCTTGTGGGACACTCTCTCTGGAGCGGTCACGGCTTCCTGGGTCTGAGCCACAGACCACAACCCGGCTGCAATACTTCTAGGCAGCTTTCTTTCTCACTAGAGCCATTTTACATATGGTCAATAACAGTACTGACAGAAAAGCTACTTGATGGGTTCCTATTCCCACCGAATTTGGTAACAAGCTGTGCTAATGTCAGACTGTGATTTCCAGGGAACCAACCTCTCATGAAGAGAGGGATGTGTGCTTTCCCTGCTGAACACAGTTGCCTCCCATGAGGTAATGAGTTATAAATAAGAGTTATATATACACTGCAAGATGTCTGCACCTCCTCCAAATAGAAGAAGTAGGTTTACACTGTCTGTGCTCCAGTGCTTGTGCCAGCCCACAAAATGCTCACTAGGGAATTTCAAAATGCAGACATTAAAGAAAAATACTCTTAACCCAAATGGTATGGGTTTAATAGAATGTCTGTCAGAGCCCCAGAATAGCCCTGCACGACTTTGGCAGCCTGCCTTGAGCTGTGCCGAGCTGGCACTGTCACCTCAAATACAGCAATCTTTGTGTACATCATCCTCAAACAGCCAAGCTGCTAACAGTTCCACTCCTAGGCAACATGTGAGTATGGAGTCACAGTGATTCACACCCCACAAGCACCCAGACATGCCAACCAGCATCTTTAATGGCAGGGTGGCCCCCAAGCACCTCCCAGATGAAGCCTGTCCACTTACCGAACAGCCTTGACTCTGTGCCACCGGCCATCGCTGAAGGAGCCGTTCACCGTGATGGAAGCAATGCCACTGCCCAAATTGTAGCTACAATTTAAAAAAATGGAAGTGTTAACTGCCTTCCTTGAAAGGACTGGTTGCCCGCCAAGTTTCTCAGGCATCCTTCCTCCCTTTTGGCTCAGATTTTGGGGCAACCAGAGGAGTCCTTTGCAGTCCCAGCAGCAGTGCTCTTATTTTGCAAAGTCAGTCTCATGGACAAGCAGGCAAAACTCCCTGAGTCGGAGTGGGTACCATCACCATTCCCACGGGAGCAAGAAGAAAGCCTCTGCAGGGTCATTCTTCCCCAAATCAGGGGATTATGCAGGTCAGACCTTTGGACTAATGGGAGACAGCAGTCTCTGCTGGACTAATGGGAGACAGCAGTCTCTGCTGGACTAATGGGAGACAGCAGTAACCATGCAAACATGGTTAATAAATAAATTTTTACAAGAGCAAATAAGCATGTGACCTATAATAGATATACAAATCATCTGAATTGTAGGGAAGGTTGGGACCTGTGATGTTAGAAAAGATGAAGTCAAATAAATGCAGAGATAATTATGAAGTTACCTGTTTCAGCTGCCACTCTGATTATTTCTTTGTGTTTGCTTCTACTAAAATTACTCAGCAGATATAATGTCCCCATCATGTTTACACATCAGGCACCTTAATTTCTGGGTCCCTGAAGCTTGAGCTAATCTTAAAAAAGGAGAAGTAGATGCTACAGCACAGTGAGCTATTGGGTCCTCAGGATGAACTAGACAGAGCCAGCTGCTGCTGGACTTCAGCCCGTACCAAGCAGGAGGGATTAAAGCCAGCATCACTATTGCTTCAAAAAAGACTGAACATGGTATGAACTCATCGCCAGCAAAGGCTCTCAAAACAGCACATTAAACTGTGAGCTGCCCAGAGCAAGCTGATTTTCCTAAATTTGTTTCCTGGGGGCTTAAGTGAGTCTCAGGCAAGCACCTGAATTACGCACGATGCAGATACTGGTCGAGGTCAAAACCAAGAGGATTTAGGTGTTAAGGATTGCATCAAAGTGTTAGACCTTTGATTACAAAAATGAGGTTCATATCCCCAGTGAATCCCTCTACAATAGATGTCCCCCTACAACAGTGAAATAACCTTCTACAGAAGCAGGGAGCAACAGAAAGGATTTACAGCAGCAGGTACACTGTACAGGGAATAAGATGATAGAAAATGGGAAAGAAAAGGTGTGTTTTGAATTTCAAATTGGATCAGAACACAGACATCTAAACTTGACCTGCAGGGAAATACTTCTGACCCTGATAGTCTTTTGACCTCACCTCTCAAAAGGTGAAAAACTAGCACAAGGACCAAACTTTTGGAAAGATTATTTTTTTTCTGCATTTGTCCTTTCACCACCTTTATTGTTGCTCCCCTTCAGTGAGCAGTGATTGCTTATGAAAGTTCTATTCTGGTAACTCAATCTTTCACCTTCTTAAATACATGTGGAAGGTACAAATTTTTCAGTAAAATTCAGCTGGTTTGTTCTAAAGCCTTTGAGTATCTTCATCTCTGGGGAAGAGCAACAACCCTAATAAAAAATGAACTGTGCCTCAGAAACAGACTGAATAGGTGTTCTCTCATGCTGGTTAGACATAACAAACCCTCTCTAGGTTTGTACTTCAAGGACACCTTGTTGTCCCAGGCCCCAAAATATGTAAACTAAAGCCTTTGAGAGGAGGGGCAAGCTTGGGGTAATTGCATCACTAACTGAAATTGTAATTGGAGAATTAACCCTGATATGCAAATGGACCAAGCTTACAAAAGTGTGAAGAATCCGTGACCCAGTGTCCATCTTGGGTGGAGCCTCTTGACTGCCTAAGGTGTACCTTTGAAGGTACACCTTCAAATAAATACCTACTTTTATTCTCTTAATCTTGTCTAGCCTCTGTTTTCAGGTAGCCACTTTGAGGCATCATTACTACCACGGATCTTGGCAAGGCAGTCTCTCCCAGAGACATTTAAAAAATGCACCACTTTTGTAGAGTCAGTTCCTTGTTTATAAAACAATGAGGAAACTAAGAGTTTTTGCCAAGTTAGCCACTGATAAATCACATTTTAAAAGAAGCTTACAAGAAACTAATTTAAGTAGAAATGTGCAACTTATCTATACATCCATGGTAGCAAAGAACAGCCAGTTAAGTAAAGTAAAAAAAATCGGCTTAAGTAATAAACTCTCTGCTACATAATGAATAGTGTCTCACAACAATCTGCAATAGTGATGGCATCTGTAGTTTGCTGTTTCAGTGTTGGTCTTACACAACCTAAAGGAGCACCATGAGGAAAGACAAGACTTTCAAAACACAGGAGTCCCAAAAAAGCACCATGCAAAAACTTGCACAGGGTCTGCCTGAGTGTCTGCAAGGGAGAAGGAGATTCTGGAGCAAGAACCCAACATTTCCCAATACTCCCCAATTCCACCATTTCCACAGCAGTATTACTGCTTAATTAAGTGATTCTGTGGATGGTGGCAGAAACAAGGTGCGGTGACAGCTGTGTGTGTGCGTCACAGAGCTGGCAATTTAAGGGTTTGAGATGGTGGAAGCCCTGCTCTCATGTGCACTCTCTGGCAAAGAGAGAGCTCACAGTCGGCACTGGCACCATCAGAGCTTGTCCTCAACCCCTGCTCCCTCCACCAGCCCTACCCTGCTCTGCCCAACGGAGATGGCTTTAAGAGGCTTGTGGGGGGATTACCAAGAGTATTCAACCCCTCATAAGAAACCATTTAGAAAATCACAATAAAGCCCAGATGTTTGGAAACTTGGGAAGGAGCGATGCAAATCTTCCAGCACCTTACCTCTTCAACTTACATCCTTTCCCAGACAGCAAATGGGACCCATCACTGAACAAACCTTTGAGGATGTGTCTCACACTGTACCAAGGGACAAGTGCACTGGATGTGTTGTAGCAACTCCTCTGAGCCCTGTGTGCTATACAACTAAGGGAAAGAAAGTTTACCTGAATATTAACGCTCCCTCCTGAAGGCCTAGAGAGATGAAATCACTGTTAGGTCGCATGGGACTGTTTCCCCTCCACATCAAAAGACCGTCCTTCATTGTGGTCTTAAACCTCATGAACACGTTTGTTCTTGTTCCTGACACCCTGTTTAATGTAGAAGGAAATAATCATAAAATACTAAATTGCAACTGTTTTCTTTTAAAAAAACACAGAAGATAATGCAGTATTTCTTCTATGTTGGTCGGGTGGGTTACTGTCCTGTAGCTCATCTACACACTGATGTGCGAAGGATTCTGGTTCACATCCCCATTCCCATCATTTCAGAGCACAGCAATTGAACTCGTCTCTCCAGAATCCCAAACACAATAGCTGCTAGGTTATTCCAGACAAATAAGAGAAAATCCTTTTTGTCCTCAAAACTAGTGTGAAATCCAGCCCAAAAAGCATATTTTGAGAATGTCCAGTAGATGTGGTGCCCTCAGAAACCAGTGTAAGGAGCATAAGAAGGGCAAATCAGAAAGTCCCAGTAGGTGAAAGGCACTAAATGGCAGTGAGGACACTGGTGAACCCTTCTCTACTCAGTGGCTGAAATAAAGGTAGATGGAGGAATTTGTTGAAACAAGCCTCAATTTGCCGGAATGTGGGGATGTTCTATGGTACAGAGCAGCCAAAAAAGTAACTTTGAGGATCTACACATTAGGCTAAAGCAGGAGTTAGAAAGGAGTTAACGTCTTTAATCTCCTTAGAGACACAGGATCTGTATGTCTGTTCTTTGCCCTCAGGGAAGAACCAGTCTCTCTCCATGCCAGATGTACGTGTGCTATTTCTTGACAGGCTGCAAGATGCTCAAATATAACAAACTAAGCCACCAGTATATCCACTTAAAATGTATTTTCCCTTAAGTTTAGACATACTGCAGAAATACAGCTAGAAATACTATAAATACAGCTTAAAACATAATATAAACAAAATATAGTACATCCTCCCACATAAGGCTGCTAACATTATTACATTTAAGAAACAGACTACTTAGGTTCACAGGAGATACTTTACCTTTTCAGGATATCTGGATTATCATATGTGAGGTAACTGCGACCAATAAATTGTGGGATTTCAATTGCTTCTGTAATGGCTGAGAAGTAAATACAAAAAATTAAGAAGCATGTCAGATAGCTGACATGGAAATGGAAAGAAAAAGAGACAAGGCTGTTTTATTGATTTACTCCTGCAGTGGCAGGTACCTGCCAGTGGCACAGACTGAGCTGAACCCACACTGCTTCGCAAAAAGCCACTGCCAGTTTTTACCAAAATGTAGGGGCAGTAGTTAAGGGAGTTTAAATTGCTGACAGTCCCTCTGTTTACAGCATTCCTGGCACAAGCCTAATGTATTGCTCCAACATAAATGGTAGTGCAGAAGAATATGAAGTATTGGGAAAACATTGCAAATTTTATCTTTACCCCCGTTTCCACATTCCTCAATTCTCCATGTGGTTCAACGCTCCCCCCTGCCAAAGTTTATGCATTAACCACCCGTGTTTATAGACTCCCCAGCTCCTAACAGAGCACCATATGCAGAGCACATTAGGAACCTCTCACCCTGCAAAGGGAGGCTGAGAGGCAGCACACACAACCTGTTTCCTCTTTCAGTGTATGTGACTTTGCACAGAGTGGCTGCTGCCTGCTCAGAGCTCACCCCTGGGGTACAGTGTGGGGGGCAGATTATCTCCAGGGAGGACTTACGGGGTGTTCCAGATCACTTTAGGTCTGAAAGCAACTGAGACTACACTAAAGGCTGCATGGCAGAGGCTGTAGAGCCCCTTGGTGTATTCAACACTGCAGTGCGGCCTTGGGGGTTGTTTTCTGTGTCCCCCATACAGCATTTCTCTAGGGACAGCCCCAGGTACCCCTGTGGTGTATGACTGGGACAGTGGCCCACATCGGAGCCAGACCTGGGGTTGGTGCACTTCTGCCCACATATATCTCTGGCAATATAACTCAGCTGTGTGACATAAATCACTGAACATCCCTGATACAGAGCCCCTCACCAGGCTATGAGCACTGGCCTGAACAGATTTTTTTGCTGAGTGAACACCCTACAGCTTGTTGCTGATCTCCCATAATTGGCTGCTGCATTAATACAAGCCAGTTGTATAAATTACCGAAAATAGATGCCTTCATCCTATTTTCTTCCTGAAGAATAATCCCTTCAACCACAGCTAATCCTATCTATATAAATTTCAAGCTTTCCAGGGCAAAGATGCTTGCTTTCTTTATGCAACACAGGGTCTGCCTGGGCTTTTAGACCTCACTGTGACACAGATATGCAACAATTGGTGTAGTCTGGCAGACAGCAACAGCAATATGAAATTTAGCTCTAGGTGCCAAGACTGGGAATTTTAGATAGTGACAAATGACTGTTTTCATCCATAGTGAAATCTGGAAAGCTGCCTAATGTGTCTAATGTCCAGGCCATGTCCAGCCTGAAGCCTGCCAACATCGTTCAAGACTGCAAAAGTTGTGTTACGCTGGCCAAACACTTCTCACCAGGTCTGACACTTTCTGCACTGGACAGCCTCTGACAGCAGCAGAGCATGGAAGGAGCCCTTGTTCCCCCATCACATCCTGCACTAGAGCCCCAGTGCTCTTGCCTGCAGCAGGGGAAGGTGCCTGTGTTGTGCACCAAGCCTTGCCTTTGCCAGAGTACTCTGATTTCCTCCACGGGGCTTAATGGGCATTTACCTCTGCTTGCTCTCCATTTGTTTCACTGACTCTGACTTCTTTGCAGAAAACCAAGCAAATTTTAGCAGTATCCTCGATGCATCCAGGATCTTTGCAGCTGGTAGGGAGCTGGGCCAGTCAGGAGATCTAGGACTAAACACCTCCATTCTTTGCTCATCACCATTCAGCAGACAAGCACCAACGCTCTGATGGAAGCAGGAGTAAGCTCTGAACTGCAGGGCAGCCTGAAGTCACACCACAAAACCCTCAGCCAGCTGCCTGGCTCCTCTGCTCTGCAAATACAGGGACCAGCTCTACAGCCCCTGTTCTGAGCTTGGCAAATGCTTCAGATGCAGTTTGAAATATCAACAGCACAATATTTAAGGAAGTACTGTATAACCCTAGAAGATATTTTAGCTTTATGACAGAAACTTGCCAGGCTTAATGGAAACCCAGCATCCAGACAAACACACAATGACAGAGCAGTTTTCACGTAATTTGCAGTACTTACTGTTGAGGCAGTAACTTCCACACTCTGCAGTGAGTCAGCACAAAACAAAACAAGAACATTCTGGGTTTATTATTCTAAAGCTTAAAAATCTCCCATAGTCCAGTTTCATGCCCACTTTTCTGCAAATGTGTAACCCCCCACCTAGCACTTGCATAAATGACTACAATCACCTATGAAGGTAGCACCGGTTTTATTATTGGTTTGCCCAAGTATGTATATTTTTCTGCTCAAAACACACAAAGGTACAGACAGGTGGGACCAGTACCAAACCCTTCTGCTAGTCCTGCTTCTCAAACCCCAGTAACTCATCAGGTTTTACTCAGGGATCAGCTCTAGACAAGGGAAAACAAAGGTTTACTGTTCTATCCATCTTACGGTTAAAGTATAAAAATACCTTTAGCACTCCCACAGCTTGGACAGAAGATATAAAACTTAGCAATGCCAGCAGAAACTCTATTGAATCTTCAGCTAATGAACCATTACGATATGAATCAATATCTCATATACCTCATACCAGCATTACTTGAGCTTTTAAGTGGTGTGTATAATTTTGAAGAATGTGGTGCAGTCTTTTACGAGCACTTTGCTTTTTAGGGTTTTTTACAGCAGCCTGCCACCAAGAAGGTTGGAGACAGCACCTTCACCCCACATACCTTCTGAGTGCACTAACTAAAACCCTGTTGCGAAACAGAAGTGGACACAGACATGATCTCACCTTAACCATGTCTACACTCCTGTAGAGACACAGGTAAGGATAATTTTGAGGAATCTGTTTCAGGTGGTTCTCCTCAAGGCTGTCATGGACTGAGGTTCAGGAGCGATCTCCTTGATCTCTGCACATCTATCAGAAAACCCTTCAATTTTTGGTGGCAGCTGAGGCTGCACAAGTGCAGGGAGGTTGGGCTGCACCTGAACAGGAGCCAGAGGGTGCAGGAACAGAAACCAGATGACTCATGCTTTTGGACACTCTTAAAAATGAATAAAGGTTGGATTCACATAGGAAGCACCACCCAGGATCTGGCTAAAGGCAAAAGGTTCTTCAGACTGTCTCTGAGAGCCTGGACATCCACTGAGGTGACAACAGGGAGGACACACCAGCCAACTGGCAGCAGTGCTGGTACTATGAGCTTGGACACTGCTCCCTGGGCTCAGCACAGGCCAGGAGCCAAGCAGAGGCGAGGAGCTGCGGCTCCAGAACTGCACAGGAACTCACCAAATGGGCAGGCAGTCACACACCCAGGCTGCAAAGCATTCCCTTGACTGACTGCCCCGGGAGATGTGTCAGTATAGCTGCAGATACCATCTTGAAGTCAGGAATTTAGCACCCTGTACATACCTAGAAAGCCAAAATCCCAGTTCTCCCTCCTCCCTACAAAAAAGCCAAGGTAAATGACGTTGTTTCAGCTCTTAGTTAGACCACAACAACGTAAGCAAAGGGGTTTCTTGCATTGTATTTTAATACGACACTTTTGTTCTAAGATATTGTCTGTTTTGAAGAAAAGGACAATCTATTCATCACAATTTAACCAAAACCACTACATTTAACTTTGAAGTTTATGCCTGTGAGAAATGAAGCAGTGGGTGAAGACAATAATGTCAGCCAGCTCTTCTGAACTGAGTTTACTGCTGCATTACAAAACCTTCCCCTAGGAGTTTTTCAAGATCAAGCTTGACAGAAGTGAAACGTCTCCATCTAGTGGAATAACCCAAAGCACACTTTTTAAACCCTTTCCATGCAATCTTATCACTTTCCTGACTCTAAAGTTTGAACTGTTACAGTGGCTCCAAAGAAAAGAGAGTAATGTGCATGTGGATGAGTCTTCCTCCTTGGTGGTCTGCTTCACCCCACCAGAGCAAGATCTCTGCAGATGGTGAAATTACCAGCAGAGGAGTCAGTGTCTAAAACAGGAATAGACCTTTCTGTGTGTGAGAACAGAGCTTGCTGTCAGCTGTATGGAGGATAAAATTACAAGAGTTATCCA
The DNA here is from genome assembly GCF_017639235.1 of Corvus kubaryi. NCBI lineage: Eukaryota > Metazoa > Chordata > Aves > Passeriformes > Corvidae > Corvus > Corvus kubaryi. Next base: position 10,938,553 of record NW_024581096.1, read on the forward strand.
TGCTCACGCTTCAGGATGTAACATAACTGCTGGCTGGAGGACCCTGGCAGAAATTCCCCTACTGTATAGCACTGCACAATTAAGGAGGTGTATGAAGTGTTACTGTTTAATGTTGTTCACCACAAGCAACCAGATACCAGGTTGCTATCTATGGATCCTAGCCTTGTGCTGGGATAACAGTTACTACATTCCTAAATAACTAAACAAATTCTTCCCTAGATACAGGGAAAGTGTACAGATATAAGGGGAGCTCTGGCCTCTGGGGTTTCTATTTAAAGGGATGTGTACAGCAGTGGTTGTAGATGCTAAATCTTCCTTATTTTTCTGATCAGCTCCAGAACCCTGGGTTGATATCCAGCCATTGTTACCTTTTTGGCAATGTTTCCCATCAAAGCCCAGGGGACAGTCACATTCATAGCTGTCCTTCTTGGGAATGCAGGTGCCTCCATTTGCACATGGTGAGGTCACACAGGGGTGGGCAGCATTGCCGAGGTTGATTCCAAAAGTGAAATCCTGTTTCACATCAATTGTCCGGTCATTCAAGATAATCTATGTGTTAAAAAAAATTTTAAAAAAGTGTGAAAACACATTGTAAAAACTCCCACATTCAGAGTATCCTCCTGCTAGTTAGAAGATTCCTCTGAAAGACTTCAGAGAAATGTAACTTTAAAAACTTGGCCCAAATCCTATTTCTTGTGTGTTTTCCAGTTGCAGAGGTCCAACCCACACTTTTGCTCCCCCAGTCCACTGGAGATTAATCTCTTTTGGGTCTTGGGAAACAGCCTTAGGCAACTCCTGTATGCGGTGAAGCTGTGTGGAATTTACCAGGCTTGTGCCTGAACACTGGTGCAACACTTTGTAGCTGAACCATCAGCTAGGATGGTAAAATTAGATGAGCGCTGCTGAGGAAAAGCATTTCTGAGATCAGAAAACCTCCCAGGAGATGAGTGTTGACAACAGAAATACTAAGCAGAACAGCTTGTTTTTCATATTTACTATTGCTTTCTAGTATCTCATCTCATCTGAAAGAAGCTAGAGTTAAGATGAATGAAAAACATAAATAATGACTTCACAAAACTGTTTATATATAAATGGAAGAGAACTGCTAAATGCTGGGATTTTTCCAGTATGTCAGGAGCATATGTTCTCCAAAATAAACCTACATTGGTATAATCTCAGCTGACATCTCGGGAAGAGAGATTACATGAGGGCACAGCATCTGATCTCAGCTACATCAAAATAAGTACATCTTAACAAACAATAGATTTTAAGGCCAGAATTGAGAAAGGTAATAGTTGCTCTGGCTCCTGCATAATTCAGACTATGCACCCTAGGGGATCCTACACAGAGAAGGGGTTTCATCAAGCACAACACAACTCCAACAGCAGAAAAACATCCAGTCTTGTCATGTAATGGACCAGGGAAGACTCCCTTATGTTTTCAGCTCCTTTCTAAATTTTGACTACATTATTCCAGAGGCTAACAAGTCTCCACTCACAAAAACATGTCTTTTGTTTCTGGTTTTAAACTTATATTCCGTTTCCAGCCCTTGTTTCTCACCACATCTTTTTCTGCACAATTCCAGCACCATGTATCCAAAGAAATCTCATCTTCGTGCAGGAACTAGAACGCCATAATAAAGTCACTTCTCAGCCTTATCTGACTAAACTATATAGATTGTGATCTTAGGTCTTTCTATATGCTGCATATTTTCCAGTACTTGGTGATGTTTGCAGCTCTATCTCTATAGTTCTCCAAAATCCTACTCTGTGTGAAGCAGGCAACTAAATGTTCCCAGTGCCCAAAAGGCATGCAACATTCTTCCTTGACATCCCATTCATGCCTCTGAGAATACAAATACACCTTGCTAAGTACATCATAGAGATAAGTGCTCACACTCTGCATTTCCCAATCCTTATCAGTGCCTTTACTCTAGCTACAACACCTCACCTTGTAACTGTAACCTGTATTCATTGCTACTAGGCTATCTTGCAGCCCAAAATAGATTGTGTTTAGTCAAATCTACCTTCCCAATGATGTCGTGTGTCTGACCTGTTCCCATCACTATTATTCACTACCTCAGTTCTCCTTAACTTCATGTTTTCTGCTGGACAGCTGACAAAGACAGTACAAAATGTCAGATCAAGTGATGAAACCACTTACGCTGACCTACCATTACTGTTATGTCGTGGAGCAATTGTTAACATGACCCACTAGAGAGTTTTAAATTTTTTTTAATTAAAACTATTATTAAAATTTTGGGTTTATTTGTTATTTCTTTTCATTAATCTGATGCAATAATTCACACTTATAAAGCTGTGAGGATTCAGGGCCAACCTTCCAACTTTATCCAAGCTATTTTAAGTATGTTTAGAAAGAAAAATGTGAGTTCAGTTTGAACTTTCATTGGATTACTTACTAGGACTGATTATGAATTTACATTATCTAGAAAGGAACTGCACTCATGCTCAGCTGACCACATGGGAACATCATCCCTAATGTCTGCTAACAATGTAAAACAGCTCCTCCATTCATGTGCCCCACATAAAATTGTAAGAGGGGAGAGCAGTAAGGTATGCATCTCCATTGTGGTGTAAGAATGCACTAGGTGGACTTTTCACTGTGAAATAATAATTTAACCACTTCATGGTGGGTTCCTGAAGTGAAATCCTAGATTATTTTGATTATTGCCAGCTGAATATGGGCAGGTTTCCACATAAAGCATGCACTGGATGCAACAGAAATTAATGCCCCCAGTGTGTTTCTCTGGGCACACACCTTCTGGATGCTCCCACTGAAGGGTCTGAGGATCCCAGAGTTCTTCTTCACATCATCATAATTAGGGACTCCACCAATAAATATTTCAGAGCTGCATTTAATCTGTGTAAAAGCCCCCTGCAAGAAACATAGAATAAGATTTTATTAGAATAGCTGGAACCAGGCTTGTATCTTCAGACTAGCCTACATGAGTTGTTACAGCCCTACTTTAGATCTTACAGCTTACTTCAATGCCTCTTCTTTGTACAGTCCTATCAAAAAAGCCATTGTAGGACATTCTCAACTGACTTGATGTTATCCCAGTCAGAAGTAGCTGAAAAATCTCAAGTATTTCAAAACGGCAATACTGAAGGAGGAAAGAAAGGAAACTGCCTCATTGTGTTTTCTGATTGCACAATTAGCTTTATTTGCAAAGACTTGAGGTACAAGGATGTAAATCTACAACCAGCATGAGGTTCTTAAAGCAAATCTACAACCAGCATGAGGTTCTTAAAGCTAAAAAACAGAGCAAAGTTCATGCAACAGAAACTCATTCAGTTTCCAACATCTAAGAGATAACCTACTATAAGTTATGGGGCTAAACAAAAGAAACACTGAGTTTGCATTAATTACCAGCAGCAGTTGCTCAGGATACCTGATGGGAATATTCAGGGTCCTGGAGCAAACTGAAAGACATTTAACAGCTCAAGACAGAATAACTGTGTAATTCCAGTCCTGCAGAAGCTTCTGTGCTTTCATGGTTGGCTGCTCCCAGCCACTCTCCTCCTGGAGCACTGCACTGCAGCACTTAGAAGAAAAAAATGGGATTGTTCATCTTAACCCATCTATCTAAAGAAGTCTTGAGTGCTTCAGTCAAATGTTTCTCACTCAATTTGTTTCCTGACAGACAACTGGAATTTCAGTTTATTTAAATTTTTGAAGAAAAGTCAAAGCTTTGATAAAAGTTTCCCAGTTTGCTGAAAAGCCTGCTATGGGATTTTTCTGCTATGGGATTTTTCTTCCATGGGATCTGGAGTCTGGTTTTCTGTCTGCACTCTCCACTAGGAAAGAATAAAAGACATTTTCTATGGAGGTCTAGCCACGGGTTCTATCAAAATAGAAAATGTACCTCTGTGCATGCATTTGAGTGCTTAAAGTGAATATCCTGCTCGGTACAAGTACAATTTCACTTTATTACAAATTTGACTCACTGTGATCACTTGGTGAGCAAAGAAAAAAAAGCAAGTCATCAACTGTCTGATTATTCCAGCTCCTACTCTGGCCTGCAAATTATTTTTGCAAGAAGAAGATGACAAAGAAACAATTTTCTTGTGGCCTACCTTTCCAGGACAATATTCAAAAAAGAGGTTAAAAAAAGATTAGGCACATACTTTTCAGCATCATACTTTTCTAAATTACACCTCTCACAGTGCACACATTGCTCAACAGACTTAGCCACAACAAGTACCAAGAAAAGAACCTCAGGAACATATATGAAGCAGACACAAAAATGTGAGTCCAGTTACATGTCAGGAGCAGGTACAGTCAGATTTCATCTGGATCCCTGACTTTACAGGGATCCTTGTCCTCAGAGGGAAGACCTTATGCACAAATTCCCAGCTCTGGGCTTAAGAAAATGTTGCCCTAATGTGCGTACTGTTTTAAGCTAGCAAGAGCTTTGAGAGCAGGCTGTGCAGTCTACCACACAATCATTTTACAGTTCAACAGCTGCATTCAAGACAAGTCTGCCGTAAGCTCACCTCTGCCATCCCTTCCACTGGCTTCTGTTTGTCCACTTGTAGGATACCATTCTTTGCCGTGCGGGACACTCGTAATTCGTGCCAATGACCCAGACTGACAGGTTCTTCGCTCCTGTTTTAAGGGCAAGAAAATTTTCAAACACGTAACACTGTGCCTTTCTGATACTCCATAATGTTAAAAAGTCAAGTCCTCTGGGATGATTTTCTGAATAAAAAATAAGTATCAGCCACTATGATTCTTCCCTTATAAGGAAGTAACAATCTTCTGAGCAAAGACCATATTTCCAGAGCAAATAACAAGCACTCTATTTTTATTTATAAATGAAACGCTATCATCAGCACACACTTTAGCTACCTCTGTGGTAGTTTTTCTGCCCAGTCATTTATAACATGTAAAGATGAATTTTTGTCTCAGCTGTACATCCTCATTTCACTAGAAGCTTCCCACTTAATGGTTGGTCTAGCCCCACATTCTTCATCCTCTTTTAAAACAGAACTACTTTGTGTTGGCTTATCAGTTCTATTTACGCATCCTGTTACATTGAGATCTACACACACACATGTGCGGCCCGTACGCTATACATAAAACGGAAGTAATTAGAATATGACCCTAATGATGTGATGAGATCTTGGCTAGGAACAATAATCCCCAGTTGTGCAAAGTATTCACCAGTCTCAAAGGAAGCATTTTTAAACCGTTCTTACAATCTTTACTGGCGCAGCACTTATACGAATAGCAGCCTGTATGAAGGGCAAAACCACATTCCCCTTCACAAGTTCTGTAGATCTTTGTATCTTGTTTTCAAATGTCATTTTACTACACTGGCTAAAGCATTTTATGTCTAAATGAGATGTTGCAGCCTTTCCTCCAGGAGGACTGGAAACTTGTGTTTGATGACCAGGCAAGCTGGAAAAATCAGAACCGTGTTATCTAGGACCCCTAAGACTTTCTAGCTTCCAGTGAAAAAATACAGAAGTTCTGGGAATGAAATAATGTTTTGTATATTCAGGATACTTACATTTAAAAATAAAAATCTCCCACATTTTGAAATGAAAAAAATGGAAAAAAAATGTAATTTGAAATAGTGAGTCAATAGTGATACACATACTGATTAAAAACTTACATAATTTTGAAAATGTGACAATAGCAATTTCTTTTTTTCTTAACTATCAATATCAGTTTTGAAACCTTTCTGCCGTATTTTTTTTTGATACTTTAAACTTTCTTAAAGTTCATTTTTATCTATTTTGATGATGCTGGCAATATTACTTGACACTTCTGAATGACACTTTGTTCAGAAAACCTCCATAAAAAATACCATCAAGCAATGCCAGTCGTTTCTCCTCATTCTTATGTAGCACCATTTAGGGTTTAACTATCTTGGTTAAATCAATAGCTAAGGGAATCTAATCACCTTGAAGAAGTCAATGTATACATATAAAAGAACCAGGTAGATTTGGCTACATAGTAAGCAGCAATACAAACATCATCTCCTCTGCTGCTTAGGCCATCATCATGCTAACCTTCCTGCTTTGCTAGATTTAATTACAAACAGGGATGATTAAGCCTAGCAGAGTCATCACTTCAGAGCTGCAAGCTATTTCTTGGATTCAGGGGTTTTTTGAAACCAGCATGGGTTTTGAAACACTTTCATCCAGTGTTTGAACACTCCTGCCTCTTCATGTGCTGGGAGGTTACTTTGTCCCATGTAAACCAAAGCTTAAAAAATACACCAGATCATGAAGATCACAATCCTGTGAATGCTCAGCCTAGGAGAATCCCAGGGAAATTCCTCTGAGATAGTTCAGTGCTCAGGTTCTGCATCTGTCCACCCATTCAGCATCCCTTCTCCCTGTGGAGCCCTCAGAGCACACTGTGCTGCTTCCATCCCAGGACACATCAGGAAAAACAAACCTTCACCAGCAACAGCTCTCCTACTGCTGCTGCTGACGTACAGAGATAAGCTTGCCTCATCCTAATTATAAAGACATTATGGCTGTGTTCTGATTATATTATAATATCTAACAGCCTGGTAGTTCTATGGCAGAGGTATCAGGATGACCAGAGCTACACCTCCATTAAAGACAAAGGGTAGGCATGAAGCAGTATGATGAAGACAGACTTTTAAGTGGACATTGTCCAGGCAGGCATGAAAAACAGGGAATCTATTTATCTTATTTAATCACTGACAGAGCTGATGACAGGGTGCGAGTTGCACATCTTTTCTAGAAAAAAGAGCTAACAGGACAACCTGACAACTTTCATGAAGCCTGATGGTCTCACGAGTCTCACCCACCACTCTGCTATCTCACCACACTCTTTTTCCTCCAGTGCATGTAGTTCAGGCATTAGCTAGCATCCAGCTTGTTCTTCTGCTTTCCAACAGAAAGAGGCAGTTTCCACTCCCAGGCATATGCTTGTGGCTCTCGCCACATTTTATAACCCTACATATCAATTAAACTTTAGTACAAGGTGTTTTGAAGTGCTACAGCATTCTTGGAAGAAAAAAATTTCTGCTTTATATCTTACGGTTGCCAGTAACAGGAATTAGAAGGCTGCAATCAGTAAAGATTGAAGGCTTTTGTATGAAGGGCTATTCTGAGTTGGAGAAAAGGTCTCCAAAATCAGCTATTTCTGCCACTTTTCAGCAAGAGAATAGAATAGGGCAAATATGAAGTGATTCTTCCTTTGATATATCCTCCCAGCTTCTGGCAACTTGTCATTTAGCAATTTCCTGAGTCAGAGGCTGCATCCGTACAATTGTGTTTGATCTCCCTCAATGGATCTTTCTTCAAATTTGTCCAATTTTTTTTAACCTATTTATAGTTTTGGCATCTGTAACTTGCTGTGACAATTAGTTTCCACAACTTATTTATGTGCTGTCTGAAAAAAAAAAAAACCCAAACCCAAAGAAAAAAGTCTTATTTTCTTTGATTCCTTATTTTCTTTTCATATTGAAAAAATACAGAATACTCATTAATCTTCATGTCATTCATCATTTAAAAAACTCTATCATACTTCCACCAAACTCTTTCTTTTCCAGGCTGAAAGGTCTTGCTGTATTTTGTGGAAGCTGTTTCATTCCCTCTCCTGGATCTCAAAACTACTCTTTTAAATTTTGCTAATTTCTTTTGAAATGAAGTGACCAAAATAGCAGCAAGTTTTCAAGACAGGGTGCATTGTGGGCTTTAGCAGAGACAGTCTTCCTTATTCCATTCCTAATAGTCCTCTGCATTGTACTTAGGTTTCTGTATTTGTCTCTGAGCAGTCTGCTGTTGCTTCCACAGAACTATCCATGACGGCTCCCGGATCTTTCTCTGTCTGACAACACTAACTGTTTTTCCACAGCTGTGCATTGTTAGGCTTGTGCATTATTTTGCATTTGCTCCCTTGAAATTTCATCTCTCATTTTGTCATCTGAATGGGTTTGTTTGCTTGAGTTCTCATTCAGTATAAAATCAGTACATTTCCCCTAATCACACTAGAGTCAAAATTCCTGATGTCCATCCACAGGAATCATTGGTATGCAAGACTTGCAGACAATGTACACATTTTGCATAAGCTTTATATAGATCATTTCTAAATATCAGGTCAGCCTGGTCAAACTGGCAGCCTCCTGGGCCATATCCAAGATACTGAGTACCTCTGTTCAGCCCAGTGCCTTTTCAGAAAGCCCGGGAACAGTTGCCCAGCGACTGGGCATTCAGTTACACAGGGAGAGGGAACAGCATTTTTGAGGCATTTCATTGCTTCCATCCTCCTAGACATTAATTTTAGGATGCAATGAGTCATTCTCAGAAGGTCTGTATGGGAACCTGGGTGACCAGTTTAAACCACATTTTTATCTTTTAGACAGCTTATGTTATAAAAATTGAATACTAGCCCCAGGTCCCCCAGAAAACAGCACTGTGAGGAAGTGTTGGGACCTGGAGGTGTATCTTCCTGCGCCACCTCCAGCCTGGCACCTACCACTTGGAATGGGAAACCAGGAAGGAGGATGCTTACAGAAGTGCCCAAGTGTGAAATCCTGTGGCTAGGAAGTATATGCATAAAACATTTACAGATCCCCTAATTAGCTATGGTGCAATGTCACGGGGGCAAGAAGGGAATTACTGCAGTACCATACAGACACAAATGTAACATCTGCAGTACGATAAAGCACAAAGCTTTGAAACATAAACTGATGTCTCCTTGACCACATTTCTGGTGCTTTTGTACTTCCTTAGAAGTAGGCACTAGAGACCAAGGGGCTCGCACACCTCATCCTAGGCTGTGTGTCTTTCCAGTCCACTCCTCTCCTCGATCAGCACCCTGGCACTTTGGGGAAGGAAACATGAGCAACACCATTTACCTGATAACAGCCGTTCCCGAGCCACAGTCGAACCTGAACTCCACGTAGCCAGCCACCATGTTAATGGAGAGGAAGTCCTTGCTGTCTGTGTCATAGCTGTACAAAAGGATACCAGTCTCTAAATCTGGACGAAATGTCAGCTCAAACTCCATGAAGGAAAGGTAATTCTGTGGTTCCAAGGGCCAGGGTGTGCTAGCAAATGATCTTAAGGATTCGTTGAACTGAGGTATGGCCAAGGTGAGTGCTGGAAATCCAGAAATCATAAGCAAGTCACTTGAGGCTCAAACGACTGACCCCTACCAACCAGTGTTCCTTTTGTTAAATATTTAAAGCTAATCCTTAGCAAAACAACCTGAATTTTTTTCATCTAAATTAAAAATACTTTTTAATCCTACCCAATACTGCTTAATCCCTTCCTTTTCCAGGGATGTATCTGTACTATAAAGCATTGTGTACCTTTTCTTTAGTGATTCATAATAGTGTTTTTCAAATTAGCAAGCATACAGTGGGTGGTAGCATGAAAAGTTCTACAGCATAGAAAATAATGCTGCACACTTACTTTACTACTTGTATCTATGATTTTAGCAGGAAATTGACATTGTGTCCTTTACATTTCAAAATATACAACTGACACTGGTCAGAAGAAAAGTGGGTATTTTTTTAGAATTAATGTGCAGCTGTGGAGTGGTACATTATTTTAACTTCTGAGAAGGAATTTTGAGATGCTTAAGTACAGTTAGTTTAAATAAACAAAGAGGTTTGAGAATCACAGATTATGTAGAAGCTGGATGTAGCTCCAAAGCAGTAAGAGAAGGGTTTCAGCATGTGACTTTAAAAAGATGAAGTAACAAGTATTCTCTTCTGTCAGTGGAACAGGATGAGACCTCCTCAGCTGTCTCTAAGTGGAAAACACATTGAAACACTGAATAACACACAGAAAGAAATAGAGGCATTCCAGCATCCACTCACCTTCCTCACAATGATGACCTTTAAATCCAAGAGGGCAAAGGCAAATGTAAGAATCTGCTTTGCTTGCAGTACAGGTGCCACTGTTGATGCAGGCTGCCTCATCACAGATGCCACTGCTACACTCACCTAAACACAGGAGTCAGAACATTAATTTATCAGAGAAGTTTGTCAAAGATTTATTTGGTTGTTGGTCACTGCTACTAACCAACGCAGTTTGCTTTTCTGTCTAGATTCTTTCCCAATTTGTCAAATGGTGTGCAATTTAGACAAGGGAGCTTGATTATGAGTATTTTTTTTTAATATCAGACCAGCAAGAGACCTTAAAAATAGCAAAAAGTAGCCCTTACAAGCAAACCATGACAGATGTAACTTTCAATCATTCCCTGGATTACTTACTGTCTCCTCTTCTTCCTATTTACTTTCTCATAAAACACAAATTTCACTAGATTGTTTACAAGCACCATGCCTTGTTTAATTTCAATTCTCTTAAGTGCTTCTTCGTTCACTGTAAATTCATGCCATGCTGAGCATGGGAAGTGTTAAGCATCATCAACTAACCTTATTATCCAAAATGAGGTTGTCAACCCTCTTGTCCACACTAAAAGGGATCCACATCATCAACATATGGGCTTTTTAAGAAGCATCTCTACTATTCTGGCACATCAACTTAAGTAAGAAGGAGATTATTTCTTCTTGCTGGATTTTAGCTGAAATTCTAGAACAAATAAATTCTCATTTGCTCCTTAAAGCTGATATCTATAAAGTCAGATTATGCAACCATCAAATGTACATCTGATTGAAGTTCTTGTTGAATTTATTTTCTCCTTTATTTTACTTTCTGATCAAGTAACTCTCTCCTTGTCAATAGTAACAAACTGATTGTACACATTAAGAAGATCAAGTAAGACTTTGGTGGTGTACAACTGTAAGCACACCATTTGGAGGGGCGTAGTGTTTTGTGGCAAACTAAGAATTACACATTTATTTTGAGGTACATTTAAGCATCACTTCTGAGATGACAAAGGGTTCATGAGACAGCTCTGACAACAGTGTTGCAATTTGAGATGATTAAGAGAAGTCTTGAAAAACTACTGCAAGAAGGGGATATGCCCTTTTTGTTTTGTTTAAACACAGCACTCTGATTGCAAGCACAGTTTCCAGAGCAGGTCTCCACACATCTTCAGAAAGACACTGGTGTTTGTACAGCACCAGCTTTACGGTTTGAATTTCCATCCCACCGCCAGAAAACCACACACAAGTATGCAGATGTAAATGGCTGATGTGCTGGTCCATCCCAATCACTCTGCTGTCCACAGTGGAAAATAACCTTTTCTAACTAACTCAGGACAACTCACAGGTCATCTGGTACAACTCTGCCAGACTAGATTGTCTCATATTGCACATCTACAAATCTCCTACTAGGCCCATTTTTCATTGTATGGAGGGAAGATCTGAGTACAGCAGCCATGACACAGGACTCCAGAGCTAACCTGAGGAGCACAGACAAAACACGCAAGTCCCCGAGAGGGGAAAAAAGGCTCCTTCTCCATGGAAGGGGACAGTTACATCTTCCCCATGCCCAGCCATGGGATCAGGGCTGCTGGCAGTGCACATTGAGCTGTCTTTTTCCCTTCTGGTCTGCACTGTAATGGCCACAAGTGAACCAAAGCAGGACAGGTATCTTGTTGCTCAGATCCCTCATATACTCACCCGTTATCATGACACTGACAGAATAGCACTAGCTGTGTTTTATAGGCAAGGAAACAGATCCAAGACATGTGTGTAAACAAGGATCTCTGTGCATCAAGTGAGAAGACACAAACAGAAAACCAAGACAATGCTCATCTTTGCTGCATCTGCTGCAGTGCTAATCAATGTTGGCAGTATGTTCAAACAGATCAGAGAAACAGAAAAGAACAAGGAAGACAACGGCAACAGGACCAGTCACAGGATCACTGGTTTGAGAAACAGCTTGAACTGGAACAGTCTTGGTATTTAAGGACAGGCTGCTCTCCCAGTGTCCCAGTGACTTTTCACAGCCTTTGGGCCAGCACAAGTGACTTTGCTGAAGAGGCAAACCATAGGTGTGATGGCTGCATATGCTTGGCTGCAATGGCAGATGAAAAAGAAGGGAAACTGCAGCAGGAGTCCAGGGTCCTGCCATGCCCACTCCAAACCATGGCTGCTGCCTCCTCTGTTGGTCCCTCAGCTCACAGTCCAGTGGGACCTCTGCTGTGGCCAGAAGAGAGAGCACAGGGAGGGAAGGACCCCTCTCCTCCCCAGCCTCAGTTCTGTGATCCATGTACACAGCACCCCTGATTTATACACTGTGCCAACAGAAAAAAGCTTCAAGAGACTGACTGGCAAAAGTCATCCCTAAATCCTAGCAGAGTTTACTTGCAATTTTGTAAAGTTAAACCTACATGACCTATTGTTTGCAAGTCTCTTCTGGTACACTTTCATATAAATGTGTGCAGTCACACAAGGACAGTAAGGCTTTATCAGTCAGTTTCGAGTCACACATGGCAGAGCACAGCATTTATTTTCATTGATGTTGATTGTTAATGCAGTAGTATGTGGAGCATTCGTGGATGGGAATGAAGCTAGCTGCATCCTAAAAGGCAATAGAGATTAGGGCTCAGAAAAGTTCAGCAGGGCTTTCATCTGTCTAAATTCCATAGATTCTCACTCTATCATGAAATTACACTCTGCTTCCAAAATCTTACTCTTTTCAGCAACTGTTTCTTGGGACAGTCTGTTTTACCCCAATATTGCACAGAACTTTGGGCATGGTATCTAGAGAATACAGAGCAATTCTTAAGAAGTTTCTCATAATTTCCTTCTTGGGATGTCAAATGCACAGCTACAGAAGAGAAGAAAGATGACTTTGTGGCTGAGGCATGGCATGGAGATTCCAGCGACATGGAATCTATTTCTCGCTGTTACCACTTGCCTTCTGTCTTGGGTTTACTCTTATTCTTAAACCATTTAGACTGGGAGATCATTAAAGCAAGGATTTTGTTGCCCTGCCTTTTTTCAAGTGCCCATTACATGGATGAAATAGATGAATAAATGAGACAGGACTAGTTAATTACCTTCCCTACTTCTCCATCTTTTACTCTGAGAATAGAAAATAATGTTACAATAACACTTCATAAAGCTGATGGAAGTATTTATTCCAAGCTATTTTTAAATCATACCATGACTCTGGATAGCAAAACAAAGGATGGCATACAGGAAAGCCTATATGCTTCATCAGTGATTGGGTGTAACACAGAAAGCCCTCTGTAACAGCCACAGGACTGCTGTGGGGCTGAGAGATTCATGTATTACTTTGGACAAGTGCAATGATGTCTTTAGGCAAAACACATTTAGTTGGGCCCATATTGTTTCAAATGCAAGCTCAGCATACACATAATTGATTTCTGATGACATGACTGTGTCAGTCAGGGGCATGAAGAGGTGTCCTGAGAGATGTTGGCAGAAATACCAGCACAGTTGTAATGATATCTGCAACACAGATCTTACTGTTTGCTCATGAAAATGGGTTCACTATTTACTGTGCACAGGAAGTGTGTCCACAAAGGGCTTACTTGTGCAGTGTGGTGAACTTTTCTACTATAGACTCAGCAAGAGCAATATGCAAAGGAACAGAGGAAAACCAGGCCAAAAATAGAGATCACACCTTCTACCTCTTAAACCTGGACCATCACTCAATTTGTTCCAGCAGCATAAAAGGTAGCTCTGGGTTAGTCATGGATTAAAGATCCCACACCATTACACTTACCCACGTCAGCACCACTGAGAGCTTTCCCTAATGGCCAGGGTCTCATATCAATTATCTTTCCATTGATGCTCAGTGACTGGACACAGCCCTGGAACCCGCGGTTGGTGCTGGTGGCCCTGACCAGCCAGTACACGCCGGGAGCACCGCCAACGTAGAAGGGAGTCTGGAATGTGATTTTGCTGTACTGGCCCTGAAGGGAGAGCAGAGTGCAATATGCTGCGTAACAGATACAACACAGGACAACTCATTAAGCCACAGTAGTTGACAATCAACTTCTTTCCTCCATGAAGAATCGTGGCAGGGAGTATGTGGGTTGTTCATTGGTAACTCCTTCCCATTAGTCATCCCCCAAATCAGTCCACCATTTGAAATCAACCTTTTTCACCTGCATCCCATCATGATAACATGAACTACTAAAAGCACAACAAAAAAGACTAAAAATCACTGTTTTGAGGAGAAAGTGTGGTCTGTCTTTTGCTGCAATTCCTTCGTTTCCTTTTGCCAAAAATTGCTTCTCTTCTAAACCCTAAGCCCTGAGGGACAGAGACCAATGAGATACTGTCTTTTGGACAGAACCCAGCAAGTGTTTAGCATTGAATAATAATGAAATGACAAAAAAAAAATAAAAAGGATAAAAACAAAGAAAAGGCAAAAGCCAGTAAAATCACAACTTCAGTAGTGTTCTGCTCACTTTGCCATTGCTAAATTTACTGCCCATCTCATTTTTTGGCTTTAACAAGCCTATAGAAACCTACACACACAAGTTTACTAGTATTGCTACAGTGCACAGGAAGGAACAAAAAACTTGAAAAACTAACACAACCTTTTTGGATCACTGAATCAAACTCCATGCTACTGTAGCCAACTGAGTCAAAATTCCTTCCACAAATTGCTCAAAATATGACTTTTGCCTCCTACTCAGCAGTTCTTTCAAAAGTCACGGACCTTTAGAAGAAAACACTCAAAATTCTCAGTTATTCGGGGCCAGTTTTTACCAACCTGTGCTTCTGACAGCCCCGACCTCTAGCCTAAAAGCTTTCTGGATTTTTCATCCCTGACCCGTTCCCATAGTGTTTATAACAATAAATTCTATCCCCATAGCCTGTATTTTGCCATGCTAAATAAGCTGAGGTTATTGGGTCTGCAGGTGTTCACTCACACAGTGCACTGCAGAAACTGTGCGCATCTCTCCTGATTCACATCTGCCCTTTGCATGGCCTCATAGCACTGGTAACAGCAACACATGATACACTGAAATTCTTTCCTCTGTCATTTCCAGCTGATGAGAACTCAATGCACTGCAATTTTTCCCTTCGGTGCCTGCACATGAAAAGGGAAAATAATAAGACGTCTGAAGCTGCTTTCTTTCAGGGCTATGGATGGCATGCTAATAGCAGCCATCAAAGGAAAGACATCTGAAACAATTTGCAACTGCCTTTCCTTCCAGTGCCTTAATTTTGTTTTCTGGCCCAGCAACAGATGAGCAAGTCAAGGCATCCTTCTCCATTATATTTTATCTTGTCAGCCTTGTATGAGCTTGCTGGTGTTAACAAAAGTCAGGGCAGAATGTCTATCTCCATTACTATGCTTAAATCTATGTCCAGAATTGTTGGGGTCCCTTCCTCCCTGCCATGTGGTCCTGGGAGAGGGGCCCTGGGGGGAGGCACGGGGTTTCCCTGCCCCTGGTCAGCCTCGTTCCCATTGGTTTTTTTGTGTTCCCTGCGCGGGCAGAAGGACCCTCGGGTCCCGTGATTGCCTCAGTTCCTCAGCAGAGCCCCGGCCATGTGGCTGGAGAAATAAACATCTCTGAAACATCTATCAAGAATTGGTCCATGTACATTCCTTTTCCACAGGCCTCGTTGATTGACACGCGTGTTGCAGTATCCATACTGTAACACAGAATATGCATGTAATTACACCTCTGTATACAAACCTTGTGTGGATATATGCATATTATACATAAATATATACTCATATACACATATGCATCTAATTTTTGTGTCTGAGGAAGCAGAGCAGCTCTCTGAGGTTTGAAAAAGAAAGCAATCAGGGACAGCAGCAGCTGTACAATCCAGTAAACTTCTAATAGCCTGTATTTGAGACTGGCATAGGGCAGCGGAAGAGTAGCAGAGCAAACATGGAGGACAACAGGGAAACTGTGATGGAATTCAGCCCTGTGCTATTTATCTCTGTGATTTCTAGACAACGTATTTGGAAGAATAATCTGTACACTGATCACTAAATGTCCTAACACCAATAAATAAAACTGCACCTTTCAAATCTGATCAGACTTCTGGTGGCAAGAAAAAAAAGGTCATTATAACCTTGAGAGACCCCAAGATTGAGCCTCAGGGGCAGGATTACCAACCTGAGATTTTCCTGTCACTGGAGCATTGTTGTCCATCCTGAGCCAGCCATTCACTCCATCTCTGAACAATGTGACACTGTGCCAGTTCCCCAGCTTGATTTTGTTTTCACTTGTTATGACTCCAACTCCAGTGCCACAGTTGAACCTAGGAGCATGAGACAGAGAGGGCAAGGTGACAATCTTACATTAACCAGATAACCAAAAGTTGGTTTTAGACTCCAAATACTCTTTTTGCGCTCTCTGTTCCACACTGCATATTAGCACAGGAAAATTAGACAGCAGGCCTAACATATGATCTGTTCCACGTTTCAAACTTCATTATCTATCTTTCTAACATGGAGAAGATTTTGCATTCTCTGTCCATACCAAGTGCATTGCTAAGCTTGCCAACAGCTGAAACTGTTTCCAGATGGAGGGTATTACAATCTGAGTTCCTGACATCACAGTAATTTCTCCTGGGAATTCTTCTAACTCCCTGGTGAAAGTGCTACATTAATAACTCCACTAGTCTGTATGAAACTCAGCACTGATTGACAGGAAAACCTCCAGGAGAGCTGAATGTGCACAAAATGTGCCATTTTTCCTGATTGTCATGCAGTGCAGGTGAACAGAAACACAACGAAGGCACATCACCCACTTTGTTATTCCCCATTTTCGAAGGACTCACCCTCACAAGTAAGGAGATCCTGGAAATACTCTTTCACTTGCTTCATATCTATCAGACTGCAAGAAACACTCTCCATCTTCATTTAAAAAAACCTGCAAGTCTCATCTAAACAAGGTATATAAGGTGAAGTTCCTGGCCCCCTTGCTGGCATTATATCCTTTATTTTGCTACATTATCTGCAAGTCTTTTGCTGTGAAGCAAAAACACTGACTCAATATACCATCAATACACCATCAGCTTGGCAAATACAGTGTCTCACTGGCATTTCTGGCAACATAGCTGTGAGCCCCAGACAAATGCCTTAAAGAAAACTGATCATTTTCCCTTTACACTGAGGTCTAAACAAAAGAGCTCAACAGGGCACATGTTCACAAACTAAAGGATGAGAGAAAAAAGTATTAAAGAACTCTTAAATAAAATTATACTGTCCATTTTGTGCATTATATGGGGCACAAGTCAAAGACACTGGAGATATTCATCACATATAGCGGTCCCAGGAGGCAGAAATAGCCCCTTCTCTTTACATCAGATTTAGGATGGAGGTTTTACCTGAACTGAAGGCTACGTCGGATAATTGCCAGTGACATAAAATCACCACGACCATGTTCATTTTCTCCACAGTACAGCAGCAAACCATCTTCGGATTCAGCCTGCAATCATTGTGTCAACATGAAAAATCAAAGCCTCACAATTGCAGACAAAAGCAAGCAGCAGTGGGGGACTTTTCATCATTTTTCAGATTGAGTTTTTAACTCGCAGAATCACAAAATGTTTGATCAGTTTTGAATCCTGCATTTGAAAAACCTAGAAAATCACTGCTTTAATGGTTAAACAATTTAAGACCATCTCTTAAAGTATGATACTACCAGACCTGAAAAAAAGCCTGGAAGTATTAAGGACTGTCAGACATGTCCCATATGAGACTCCTGAGTAAAAAGTCTAGCAAGACTGTCCTAGCAAGCCCAGTAAGTGTAGACACATCAGACTCACTGCACATGAATACATACGCCCTACTTCACTTGTTCCATGAGACTGACACTTCTCAAGCCAAACAATCTGTGCTGGCAGCATTTCTCCATATGTGTGCAGCAGCTGACACAGTGGCTTTTT
The DNA here is from genome assembly GCF_017639235.1 of Corvus kubaryi. Taxonomy (NCBI): domain Eukaryota; kingdom Metazoa; phylum Chordata; class Aves; order Passeriformes; family Corvidae; genus Corvus; species Corvus kubaryi. The sequence continues at coordinate 10,956,323 of NW_024581096.1, forward strand.
GCTGCCGTCCTGCATTTTAAAATGAAATTGCCGGAGGAGGGTAAGATCACCACCGAGGCAACGCACTGCTGCTGCTTCAAAGACAGTCTCCTTCCCAGACTGTGAGGTTGGTGAGTCTGCTTTATATGGGAGTTGGGGTGCATCCAGGAGTTTGGCCACCTTCCCTAGAGGCAGCCCTACATGTTTGGCCCATAATGAACAAACAGCACTAACACTAGCCAGCATGGGATGTACCCCCACTTTAGACCTGCATTTTAAGTTGTATGTATCCTGAATATATTAATAGCCCATGTCCCAAATTTCAGAGGTGGAAAACAATGTCCACTTAAATCCTGCAGGGTGGGAAAGGAACTCTACATATAGGGCAGTGTTTTGCTCAGTATGACAGGGTCACAGTTTCTTGTCCACAAAAATACTGCATACTGTTTCCAAACTCTAATTCACAAAAATTCTGGGTATTCTTCAGCCTGTACCATATCCATGTGACAATAACCTTGCCAGCGTACATTGCTGCTAGTCCACAATACCACTATTACTAGTCCCAGGGATTCTCTCACGCAGTGCCTACCAATAATGGATGAAAACACTTCAGCTGCTTACAAACTTCATTTACATTCACTGAAGGTTAAGACAGATCTCTGCAGATGAAGGCTATGCACAGGTTCGCCATAATTACACTACAAGCTATACTGAAGCTTGTTCTGTTGTCCACTGCATCAGAATAAGTAAATAAAATTTAAAATGCCTATGTGAGAATTGCTTAAACTTACCCTGAATTCAAGGGTAATTTGAAATGTCTGATAGGATTTTTTCAGTGGTTCAAAGGTGATATATGAGTAGCCAGAGAACTGAGGATACTGGATACTAATGTCTGAAAAGCAAAGAGGGAAGCATGTTATTTAGCAGTTTTCTTCCATATAAAGATCAATATACACATTTAGTACTAGATAACATTAGGTGGCAATGAAAGGCAGAGTACCCCCAGAGACAACCATTAGTCAGCAGCAGTCAACAATCAGTTAACCTATTGCCTTGTCCTCCCACCACTTTTTACAGCTAATTCCTTTATTCCCAAGGACCTGGTGAACTTGGAAAGAAACAGGATACTGAGGGCCAAGTAAAGCCCAATAGTTTAATCAGAGAGTTCAGAGGAAATTTCTCCAGGTTTTCATCCTTGTTATAGAAGACAGAACCCATCAACTTTATATTTATCTTCTTTTAAGAACTTATTTAACAAAGAGAGGACAAAGTAATTTTCTGTTCTGCAGGATTACAAAAATATAGGTGGGAAATATGGCCAGACTCTAGGCAGCATTAGTCACTGCTGCTCCATAGCTGCTGCATCCAGCATCTGGAGAATCACTGGATGTCTCATAACAGCCCAGAAGCTTCCAGCACTTCCCTAAAGTCAGCCCAGGGCAGAAGCTAAAGGGAGTGATGGGGAGAAGAGAGTCCCCGCAGGCATCTTTCCAACCCTGGCTGCAACAGTGGCTCTTCTTATTGCTCTTGTCAAATGGCATTATAAACCCTCACTCTTTGCTGTCTTACGTTAAACCCTGACCCTGAGAGAAAATGAAAATCAGAGATGTCCTACTGCTAGCCACTGTCAGCTGTAAAATCACCTTTGCAGCTAATTTTCCTAAGGAGCACTGAGGACAGACGAAGTTTTTGCAGTGGATTTAAGCCTAATGAGGAAGGAAGGGTGAGGAGTCCTATTCCTCTTTGCTATTTGAATACTGAGTGTGTTTTTCTCACTCAGTTTTTGAATCTGGATAGAGTTCTCTCAGTGTTTTTGCTTGCAATGCATACATTTTAAGCTGAGGTGAAGGGGATTGGTGCTATAAACCTGAATGCAACTTCAGCAGAGAACAATTAACTCATGTCCTGATCACAAGCAGAACTGACTGACTTCAGACCAGAGTATCATGCAGCTGTTGACTGTGAATTCAGCTGCTGACTTTCCATTCAGATTAATATATTATTTAACAATATTGGCTACTGAAGATAAATTCAGTACAAAGGAGTATTGGCACATGATGCTTAGTCTGGAATAACACACTCCCCTGTGAAAAATGAAGGGTTTGGACTGATGTTAACAGACTGCTTTCCAAGTTGTATATGGCCATGTCAGTTCAAATAAATCCTCAACTCTCTGCACTTGATCAAGGCCTAAAATCACATCTGCAGCTGTTCCATGTCGCTGAGTCACAACAGATTGTTTTCAGAAGGAGCTCTCTTTGTTCCAGCACTCCAGTTTGGAGAAGACAAAGCACCTTCAGTGTCTGTATCCCTGAGGCATGACACTGTGCAACACGAGGTCTAACGTGACCCTGTAGAAGAAACATGGGTTCCCGATGCTCTGCTGCATGGCAGGGTCTTGGCAGATCAGATCAGCATGCAGTGGGACGGACAATCAGCTCTATGGAGATCTGTTAATCCACTGCTTTTCCTACTTCACATGTTCCCCCTGTTCATCCCCCAGCCTTGGCCACTCCCTCAGTTTCTCCCTATTTGTTCTTGTACCCCAACCCCGCCCAGGGACCGCCCCGGGCCCCTGACAAAACCATCCCGCACCCAGGCCACGCTGCCTCTCTACCTCTGAACGTCGCGGGGACAGGATGTGATTAAAGTCATCTCAGTCCCTCATGAGAGACCCTTCTCTACCTTCTTTACCATCCACTGCATTGTAACACTGCTGGCTGCTGGAGCCCGATCGCGGGGCTGTCCGAAATGGACTCCGGGATGCGATTAATCGCATGGCCCTAGGGAACCCTCGCTGAGCTTTCAGGCCACAGCAGCCTGCTAGACAGAGTCCAGCAGTTACAACACAGCTCTTTCTTAGCTGGAGGGACAGCCACCACATTTGTTGTGGTGGAGCTGGACCACCACAACAAATGGGACATTTTCTTCGAATGAGCCCCAGAGTCCATCTGACCCCTTGATTACCAAACCAGAAGAAAAATTACTTCAGGGGGAAAAAAGTGACCTGCTTAGGGCCTGGAGAGGGAGCTGGACTGGCTCACCAGGTGATCTCTTCACTGTTAACCTTGTGAAAGGGTGAGTTTAGGTCTCTAGAGGGAAAGAACAGGAAGGCAGCAAGGGAAGAAGCAGGACAGCCTCCTTCATCTCTTGCCATGGCTCAGCTGCCCTGGAAAAAGGCAACGGGATGGATGGCAAGTCCTGACTGAGACCAACACACCTCCTCACATTGGCCCAGCCTTCAGGTCATGCTTTCTGAACTGGGGATAAGACTTTGTTCCTCCCTTGCCCCAATCTGCCTGACATAAGTGCTGCACTGCAGACCTGCAGACCATGTGAAAAGCCTCCTCTGGAGGTATTTTTACAATGGGAGCTCTCTCACATCCCTGCTGTGGGACCGGCATCATCTGATGGACCACACTGAAAATGGGGGTGGTTCTGGGCTTCAGCTGCTGCCAAAAGGCAAGTGTTAAAGAGGGGTTGAATATCTTCAGCTTCCAGCTGTGGGTGCCATGATTGGATCCTGCCACACCTGGGTGATTAACAACATACCTGCTCTGTCATCTCCTGACTCTTAGGTGAGGGAGGGAGGATTAACCTCCCCTGTGCATCTTTACACAGGTTCTGCATTCAGCTTTATTAAAGAATAACTTTTTCCCACCTCACTGAGGAAAAAAAGAAAAGGGGATGATGCCTGAGCTGTGACTTCCCGCTGGAAGTTGCTCCTATCCTTAGAGATCCACTAAATCCAGGTGGCTATTCCCAAAGTGCACATTGGTTGGTTCTGTCCTTGACCCAGACAAAAAAGCAGCCAGCAGCAGTGGGCACACAGAAACCTACCTTCCTCACACATGTCCCCTCCTTTGCCCAAGTTGCAGTGGCAGCGTGAGCCACCCCGGTCATAGTCGTTGATGCAGAAGCTGTCTGCAGAGCACACGGCCTCATCACAGGACAGGTCAAAGAGGCGGGCAGCAGAGGACATGCTGCCCCTCCTCGCTGCCCACGCAGTGGTCGCCCTCACTGTGGTTGAAGGGCGTGTGGTGGTAGGAGTGGAAGTAGTGGGTTCAGAAGTGGTGGTGAGAACCCGTGACAGGAGCCTGGAACTAGACCCTGGTGTGACCTTAGTTTCAACCAGAAATTTTCTGTTGCCTCCTTTAATAGCAGGAAGTGGTCTGAGCTGAAACAAAGAAACACCAATTCAGTAAATCTAAAATGCTATGGGGAAATGAAATTAATACCTTTCAAGATACAGATCTGAGGCAACGAACTCACCCTCAATGAAGAAAAAGAAGTGCCCACATTACTATATGTGAGCACACAATATCAGATATTAAACTTCCTGACAGGACCAGACACTTTAAAACATCCAGACTATAAAGAAAACAGAAGTGCCAAAGAGAAATCCTGACATTTACCTCTTCTATATAAATGTCGTAGTCTGAATCATCAATATCAAATCCATCACCATCACCAGTCACTGTGTCTGTGATGTACTGATGCCCATAGCTTCCACTTCCTAACTCCTCAGAGCCTGAAAAGACATAACTGGCATATTCAGTTCACAGAGTTTGCACACAGCAATTCAGATCTTACCACCCACCCCGATTCACAACACTTAAGTCTGAAGTGATGCTAATGTTCATCCTGAACAGACAATGCAAGTGTGGAGATGGCAGATGTTGTCCAACTTAAAACACACTTAAAGTGAAGACCTTCATTTAGTCACTAGGTGATTAAACAAATAAAGCAGGCAAAACTCAGTTCTCCTTCTGCAAACTGACTTGTATTCATCATTTTTCCAGGAAAAAGGTATCAAACTTTTTTGGCATGGACAACATTTCAATGACTTAATTGTTTTTAGGTCAAATTTTTCCCTTTTGGAAATACAGTCTTTTATCTGCCTTACTGGCAGCCATGTAAACAGGAACAGCAAAAGAGATGCACACAGCTAGGATACATTCTATTTAGGACTTAAACTACCTCTTCTGACTCCAAAGTTCCTGAAATTAGCGTCCTATATGTATTCTTAGACTATTTTTTAAAATCCAATTCAGTACCTTGAAAAAAGAAACATGCACAAACATCTTCACCCAGAGGGTGGTTGGGCACTGGAACAGGCTTCCCAGGGCAGTGGTCACAGCACCAGCCTGACAGAGTTCAGGAAGCACTCAGACAAGGCACATGGTGGGATTATTGGGGCTGTCCTGTGCAGGGTCAGGAGCTGGACTCAATGATCCTTGTTGATCCCTTCCAACCCAGGATATTCCATGATTCTATGACCATATGTTTTTCACGTACATAATCAACTTCTGCCACTCCCCAGAGCACTGAACTGTGCTTTGAAGGACTCTGGGCTGGAAATGGACAGTTTAAACTGTTCCATTAAGGGGATCCTCATTTCTATTTCATAGAAAATACCTGTACTTTTCTGCACTTTACATAGCAAATTCTGCCTAAACAATGGTCCGTGCTTTTTAGCTATTAAAGTTCACCAGGTCATGAAGAAATATAGTAAAAGCAACCACATCATTGCAGTTACTCATCATTTCAGCAAGGCTAAGAACAGATAACATTAAACTATTAAAACAACAGATTCATGTATCTGCCTTTTCCATGCAATATTTTGCCATGACTTAAGAACAGCATAGGTAACCTGCAGAGTTTCTCTACTAAGCTGACCCCAGCTGCCTGTGTATTTTGGCAGCCGTAACCTGTCCATATCTTCTGGCAGTTAGCAGGTCCTTTACATTGCAACATGTAGAGATGCAAAGTCTTGCTGGGCACTGACTGTCTGCAGAAAGGAGAGTCAGAAAATGCCACTTGATGGTAGTGAGAGCTTCACTACCAGTACTAAGCAATCCGATAAAGCCAGTGAAGTTAACGAGGCTCAGCAGACTTTCAGAAGGAGCAGTGTGGGCACAGTGCTATTGGGCTGTTTGAGTCAGTCTAACTGGGATCAGCCATTTCCCAGCTCAGTGGACAATATAGCAAAAATGTTTCACTAAACTGATACAGGCAGGAGTGTACTTACCTAAATCTTTTTGTACTCTCTCCTCCTTTGCTGTGATTGCAACCCAGAAGTCCTGGCAGACAGTTATGAAATCTAACATATGTGCACCGGAGATGAATGTGTGCCCTGGCTGACTAACTGGCTGCACTCCACATCCTCTGCAGGGGTTACTTATCAATGGGCTTTGCACATTACATCAGCGCACAGAAAAATTAGAGGCAAATGCATAGAGGTAATGAGGCATACACACTTGCAACCAAGAAAGCATGCTGGACTGGGACAAAATGTGTATAAGCCTTTTCACTCTAACATGTATACCTAGTCAATCTGTAAATAATACATTTTATCTGTACATTAAACAGAAGTATTCAGCCCTGAGTTCTACCAAATGAGCTAAGCAGATAACTCTATGACTGGTAACAAGATGAGGCAAACAGGACAAACTACATCCAGATTATTTCTGCTACTGACTGTGAATGCACAGGCAAAGGATTAGAGAATTAGACTGCACATTTATGAACTGGTCCCAGTCCTGCAGCCACTGGAATGAATTTCACCATATTGAAAACAATAGGTACTATCAAAACATAAACAAAACCTCTTACTCCTAGTATTCACTTTTATAGTCACTCTGGTTAATCACCATCCAGAATAATTTTACTCCAGGTTGGAAGCTAGGGAGAATAAAGCAGAGTAGAGTAGAGTAGAGTAGAGTAATTATTCAGGTGGAAGGAACGATCACCTAGTCAAGCTGCATCTTCTACCCATCACTGCATTAGAATCCCCTTCTTTGGTAACAGTGATTCTGTAAGATACGCCATTCTACAAAAGTTTCAGCGTGTAAAACCACGAATATATGCATTACAAATATGATTTGCAGTTGTGTTGGTTTTGCTTTGCCTGGTTTTGGTAGGAGGATGGGCTACAGGGGTGGCTTCTCTAAGAAGCTGCTAGATGCTTCTACCGTGTCTGGCAGAGCCAATCCCTGGTGGCTCAAAAGATGGACGTGCTGCTGGCCAAGGCTGGGCCGATTGGAAACAGTGGTAACGCCTCTGTGAGAATGTATTTAAGAAGAAGTCAAAACAAAGTTTGTGGCAGTTTTAATTCCATCCAGAGAAGAGTAGGTGAGAACATGCAAGAGGAACAACCCTGCAGACACCAAGGTCAGTGAAGGAGGAGGGGGAGGAGCTGCTCCAGGTGCCGGCACCAAGATTCCCCTTCAGCCCCCGGTGCAGCCCATGGTGAAGCAGCTGTGCCCCTGCAGCCCAGGGAGGTCCACAGGGTTGCAGAGATCCACCTGCAGCCCATCGATGAGCCCACCCTGGAGCAGGTGGGTGCCTGAGAAGAGGGTGAAAGCCCACAGGAGACCCAGGGACAAGTGCCCAGCTCCCAGGCTGGAGCAGCCTGTCCTTGAAGGACTGCACCCGTGGAAGAGTGACCCACTGCTGCAGCAGTGTGAGGGGTGCTGTTGCCTGTGGGATGGACTCATGCCAAAGAAGTTCATGGAGAACTGTCTCCAGTGGGAGGGACCCCACAGTGCAGCAGGGGAATGACTCCTCTCCCTCACTGGTGAGAGAAGCCCTGGGTGATGAACTGACCACAACCCTCATTCCCTGTCTCCTTGCACTGCTGGGGTAGGAGGTAGAGCTGGGAAGGAGGGAACAGGGTGGGGAAGGTGTTTTTAAGGGCTTATGTTACTTCTCATTATCATGCTCTGATTTGGTTAGTAGAAAATTCCCTTCATATCTCTAAGTTGATCCCGTTTTGCCCACGACGATATTTGGTGAGTGATCTCTCCTGGTCCTTATCTCAAACCATGAACCATTCGTTAAATTTTCTCCCCTTTGTCCAGCTGCAGAGATGAGTGAGAGCAGCTTGGTGGGAGCTGGGCATCTGGCCAGGTTAACCCAGTCTTTTTATTAGACAATGAAGGCAATCATGATGATTTTAAGATGAGGATACTAACTGGGAGAAGTAACGGGCAAAACAAGTACTGGTAAATGTTAAACAGTAGAATGATTGTGGGGAATTTTTGTTTTAATTGTGGTGAAGGATCCAGGGGTGTATTTTGTCTAAATTGTTAATTTTTGTTCTGATTTTGGTTTTGGTGTTTTTTTTTCTTTAAAGTTCACCAAAAAAGGGATTTATTGGTATATCATATACAATATCTTTTTAGTATCACCTACAATATCCTTACTTCTGCCTTGATTCAGATTTGGGTTAGGGTTAGGGTTATTAGATTTAGATGTAGAAGCTCTCAACGAAGAAAGCCAGCACCAGTTCACAATCTGCTCCTTGCATTGCTCATTGGCTTCCTCCATTCTCTTGACCAAGAGCTTTGTATTCTGCTGCTTCCTCCTTGCTCTTTTGAGTGCTCTGCTTCTTCAGAGCAATATGCCTGCACTGCAGCACTCGAGGAGTCCCTAGTCACTGGATCTTAGGAGCCTTGGTTCTGGGTTTCTTGCCCCTCTTGTTCACAGGCTTCCTCACAACGTACTGGCGAGCATCATCCTTCTTAGACAGGTTGAACAGCTTGCAGATTCTGCAGGTCCTCTGTAGAGGGAATCCTTGTGGAATATAGGATACCCCAGGAGGGCTTGGGCATCCCAGGGCTGTTGCAGAAGTACCCCTGATGGGGCCTCAGGCTGAAAACAGGCTTGCAAGGCACCTGCTAGCCGGCGGCCTTGAACAGCCTTGGGAAAAGGTATACACTGGTCAGCTCCCCCGCTGCTTAGAGGCTTTCTCATGGGAAAGGGGCGTGAACTTTGGGAAAAAGTATAACTTGGTGTAACCGAATAATAAAATGGGAGCACGATGCTCAAATCGTATCGGTGTTCGTATCGTGACTCTGGCTGGATTCCCCTGCTCCCGGGACCCCCCCCCACAACAGTCCTCTTGGGGCCAAGATGACAGGGTTGTGTCCATCAGCCCAGCAATGCCCTTTTCACCCTTTTTCACTATGACCAAGTTCAGAACACTCAAGTTTGCATCACTGATGCAACCGTGAATGGATTTGCACTTTATCTCTCCAGTTCTTCTGGGGCAATAGCAGGAATGGCCCTTGCTAAGCAGAAGGCAGACACATCCGTGAGGCAGGACACCTTCATGGAGAATCCTTTGTCATTGCCACCACTGATCCTGACAACATATCCCTTCCACTCCTCAACAAGGGAATCAGCCAGGACCTCTTTGGCCATTCGTTTCTCTTAGGATGTTCTTAGCTTGCACCCATTGTCCGCTTCAATGAGCTTCTGGCAGCCAGGGGCTGGGAAAGACATATTCAGCTTCATCCTGCTCGTGCCTTGATACTGCTGGAAAGGGCAGCACTAACTCAGCTTCCAGCATTCACAGCAATTTTCAGTTCACTGAATCACAGAATTAACTAGGTTGGAAAAAAGACCTTTTAGATCATCAAGTCCAACCTACAACCTAACACCACCTTATCAACTAAACCATGGCACTAAGTGGCACATCCTGTCTTTTTTTAAACACCTCTAGGGATGTTGACTCTACCACCTCCCTGGGCAGATGATTCCAATGCCCAATCACCCTTCCTGTGAAGAATTTCTTCCTAATGCTTAGCATAAACTTCCCCCGGCACAGCTTAAAGACTGTGTCTTCTTGTTCTGTCATTGATTGCCTGGGCGAAGAGACTGATCCCCTGCTGCCTAAAACCTCCTTTCCAGTGGTTGTAGACAGTGATAAGGTCTCCCCTGAGCCTCCTTTTTTCAGGCTAAAACTAAATTTCCGTGCATTTTCAGTGAGCTTTTGAGAATATTCCAGTCTGGCCCCCACTCCCAGCTCACCTTCTGGGGGTGGTTCCAAGAGTTTTTTGTCTCAGTCCTGATCTTTAACTTTTGGAATGAATAACAATAATCTGGGAGAAAGCCAATGGGGGTATCAGCTCCTTCTGGGGCATTGTTTGGAAGCTCACCACTTCCCGCACGCTCCCAGTATTTTTATCACATGTTGGAGCGGGCAGAGGGATCAGTTCCCCCTCCCCAACAAATCCAAACTTTTCATGCAACAGTATGCATTCTTATTAAAAGACACAGCTCTTTGCCATGTGCTCTTTCTTCAGAAAGCTTTATTTCATTTCCCAACATCAGTAAAATTTTCAAAAGTCTCTATCCTCTGTAACTTAGTTAATTCTGCTGTAGGGTGTGGTATCATCACCATCAGCTCCACTCCATCATATGCTAATGTTTTAAAAAAGAGCAGGCTTGAGGCTGACTATCAGGGGGTGGCTCCAATGAGTCATCCCCCTTCTCCAAAGTGTGAAGGGAGGTGACATCAATGACCAGAGAGTCCTGCCTAGCTCTTTACCTCCTCACCTTTTACAAGTGGGCACAGTTCAGGGTGTGGGGAGGAGTCTGGATTTGGTGCAAACTCCTCCCCAGGGGTGAGGTAATGCTCAGGGTGGCCCAGCACCACCCCCAAATTGGCATGCATGCTTCCCCTAAAGATGGTAATTTTCTTTTCTAAAGCTCTGCACAAACTGGTTTAACAGGTTTCTCAGGTTCTGGGCTAGTTGCTTTTGGGCCATCAGCCCTGCCTCAGCCCTGAGGCAAGCAATTGTTTCAGCCTTCAAGGCAATTTGCACCTTTACCAGCTCCTCAGCAAAAATGTGCTTCTCTTTTTGACTAGCCATTTCAGACTCCATTATGGTTTTTGTCCCTTTTAGGACAGCCATCTTAGACTGACCATGTGCTCTGTGGGCAGCCATCTTAGATTGACCATGTGCTACCTGGCCAGGAGGTTTCTTTTCCCCCTTTGCCAAAGTTCCAATTCTCTCTGTTGCGACTTGCGGTTTTTGCCAGTTTTTTCTCAGAGACAAACTTTACAAGTGTACAGCAACTTCACTTCGAGAGCAATCCAGGTCTGCCCTTGACCTTATTGCTGCAGAACATTAGTTTTAACAAAAAACTTTCTCTCCTGAAATTGCAGCTAGCAATAATCTCCACACAAAGCAACTCTTTGCCAAAACTCAGAGTATCCAGCATGACTATGCCAATATCCCTTCCACTCCTCAACAAGGGAATCAGCCAGGACCTCTGTGGCCATTCATTTCTCATAGAATGTTCTTAGCTTGCACCCATCGTCCACTTCAGTGAGCTTCTGGCAGCCAGTGGCTGGGAAAGAGATGTTCAGCTTCACCCTGCTCACGCCTCGATGCCACAGGAAAGGGCAGCACTAACTCAGCTCCCAGCATTTGCAGCAATTTTCAGCTCCCTGAACACTTGCTTTTACGTCAGGTCTGTGCTACTGTCACCAAAACTGCTGAAAAAACAAAAACTCTTCAACAACATTTTTTAGTGGTAGAGAATTACGGCATTTTTTATTTTGGCCAGGATGTTGTACTGGCCAGGATGTGCAAGAGAAATCATTTCATCCGGGCATTGCCCGGGTTGAACAGAGAAAATCATTCCATCACACATGGCTCCTTACTAGATTTTTCACATACTTATACAGTCAAAACCCAGAGAAATCCATTGGTTCAATGTTCATTAGTACCAAGTTACGCAGTTCTTAGTATTTGGTTTTCTATTGGTTATTGATCCCTTTGCCTTCGATGCTAATTAGGTCCTCATCCTGCATTCTCTTATTGATCTTTTCCCAGACTAGGTGTCTCTGAGACACCAGGGAGGATGATCGGGCATTGACGTTCATTGTGGTCACTTATATCTTGTGCATCCCCTGGCAGCTCCCAGTCCATTGAGTTGTTAAGCTCCTCAGGCCCTGCCCAGGGAACAGAGTCTCTTGAAAAGAAACTTCCATTCCCTTCCTCCGGGGCAAAGATGAACAAAACCCTTGACTAAAGTTAGTTAAAAATATTAGAAGTTGTATCATTTCCAACACTACTACTTACTGCCTTTTATGTGTCTGAAAGTATTTCGGAACTAATTTAGTTCTTTTAATGTATAAATTTGCCTAAGAGCAATGGAAGCCGTAAGGATAATTTGGGAATAAAGAAAGGAAAAATCACAATCATGTGTCAGGGGAAACAATCTAATGTGTACCCAAACAAGCTGTGACACACACACTCCATTTTCTAACTTGGAAGTCATAAGCTACAAAATAAATATCTGTTATAGTCAAAATGCTATCTTTTTTTTTTTTCCAGTCAAACTTTCTATTGGCTTAACGGGATGTAAGTTTGATAAGGATGGCAAGAGTGAAGCAATGCAGAAAATGAAGTATCTTTATATTCATACATAGGAGAATGTTAGGTCTCGAATTCACATTTAGATAAACATATTTGCTTGCATATATGGATATGATTTTAATGCCATGCCAGTTTTACAGAACTGTAACTCTCCTGATTTGAGTGGTTATCACTAAAAATACATTAATAAGCACCAGCATGCAATGAGACATGGTATCTTAGGAGAGACTGGCAGTTCCCCAAACAGCAGGTGTCCCTCTTTCATCTGGCAGATCAAAACGTTCCATGCTTTCCTAACAGAAGCTGTTGGGAGACGAAATGTACCCACTATTTTAAACTGGACAATGGTTCCTTTCACGTTACTGAACTCGTAACATTTTAGAGCCTGGAGAGAGCAAAGAAGGTACAGCTTATTGTGTCTGGTAGAAAGACTGCTTTGAGGCCCTTCTTCAAAGACATTCACTATGTAAGGTTGGCGTCACCAGAATAAGTGTGACTTCAGAAGGTGTCCTAATATCCACAGGTCTTCAGATCTCCAGTTTTTCCCCTTCCTGACTGTAACTGAATTTCAGCCAGCACATGCTACATTGCTCTACTTGCTGATCTGTGAGCAGTTTTGGTAGCATGTAATGCACTCAGGAGCAATGGAGCAATGAGATGCATTCACTTCTGACCATGTCTGGATTTATACAGGTGAGTACACATATGACTGATGAGGTATCAGCCCACTGGCTTCTCAGTTGCCTTGTTCTTGCCTACATTTGGCCTTTGCTCACTGGACATTACATGACAGTCACATGTGACATGATGCAATATAACTACAAAACAGGATGCAAAGAAATTAACAGGACTTTTTGTAGATAAACCCCTACATCAGCCCATCTCTTAAGTGCTCTCTGTGTTGCTTTCCTGGAGAGCTCATCTCATAATGGGTGGTAAATCAGGGACAATTAAGCAAAGTGGTACTCTGCAAACACCAAAACAATGACTGTAGAGATAATAAGCAGGCTGTATTTAATTAAATCAGTGTTCCAGTGTACAAGGAGAAGTAGTCTGATTAAGACCCTCTACCAGGTTCTATAATCCTGTTTTATAAATAATTGAAAAAGTTGAGGGGGTCATGAGCTTTAGACAGCCTCTTTCCAAATAATTAGGGATTAAGTTATACTAAAGAAATCTTTCTTAAAACAAATATAAAGCCACATGAACTTTTTTTTTTTTGCTAATTAGGTTGCCATCATCATACTGAGGAAGGGACACGAGGGAGTGCAGGAGGTAGAACAGGGGGCACTACAACACAGGCAGATTGGATGGAAGTGTTAACAGACTTACTGCCTTCATGCAGAACCTCCCATAGGTCTTAACCCAAAATACAACAGGAGTATTTAAAAATTACTTTTATGCTTTTCAGTGACTCACAGTGTGATGATGCATGTCAATTGACCTGTCTCTTGCTTTTGTCACTGTCCCTACAACTACCAACACTGCTTTTGTAAAGTCTCTGGAGATCTGTGGGGAACAGTTCTGTGAAAAACCTTCTCCATTTACTATCTCCAGGACACATCACCACCATTTAAATCAAGGTTTGGGCCCCAGAGATTGCCCTTTTTCTGTGCCTGAGCCTCAGCTGACCCATGCAAGCTCCATGCAGAATATTTAAGCACCTATGCCAATGCCCTGCTCTGTGTGATCCTGGCAGTGACGGCCAGGACCACAGAAAGGGATGTGCCCTGCTTAAGCAGTCACTTCTGTCACATTTGCTGTGGAGACAAGCAGGAGGGTATTTTTAACAGAAGACACTTCCTCTGTTGGTCTGGCAAAGCTCAAGGCTGGTGACCTTGCAGGCACAGTGCAAACCCCATCTGTTTCCCGAGAAGATGAAGGGTATTGAAGCAATGCAGGTGATGACATTTTTTTTTGTTTGATTCTTTGGGACAGTTTATTATGTTGTTTCTAAACTGAGTATGTGCAATCTGTTATTTTCCAGTGAATTGTCCATGACATTTTGAAAGATTTTATACAGCAAAACCCAAACAGCCATGTAAGTGAAATACCCACAACGTGCAACTGTAATTAAGAAAGGCAAGAAAAAAATTGGTTTATTGCATCATTTCCCTCTAGAAAAAAATTAATGAAACCAAATCACAAATAAATGAGAACCCTTGGGGAAACTTGCCCTCTCTTTCCTCCCTGAAAATGGAGCAATTAACGAAGCATGCATTTTTTACTAGGTAAGGGGGTAACTGCTTATAATCAAAGCCACATGTTCTACCTTGGGAGGTCTGTCACAGTAGGTGACACTGTCAGCATCCCTTTAGTGAAGCAAACAAAGACAATGTTTTCCTATGCTGACCTGAAACAATGCAGTCAAGAGTACTGCAAAACCCCCGTTTTAAAAACAAAATGAGTGAATTACCTGTGAGAATGAGATAAACCACAACAGAAAACATCCCTGAGTAGCATGGACCCATCTCTGCCTCAGCCTGCCTACAAGAACTGTCTGCAAGCCAATATGGACCCTGAAGACCCTCTGCTTTTGAGGCAATGTTGGGAATCCGTTAATCAGTTAAAATAAGCATCAGAACAGCACTACTTATTTCAAGTCAGGCATGAAAAAGCCAGCATATATAAGCTTAAAACTACAAATTTTTTAATTCCAAACACAGTAAGGACCTTAGTGCCAGCACCATGTGAGCTAAGTGTAATGCAAAGGAGTCAGACATTGTATGAACTTCTGCCAGCTTTCTAAGATATTTCAGGAATTCTGAAGAATACATAGGCAGGCAGAAAATAGTATGAAAAATCTGTGGCCTGTAGCATGTTTCACTGCTTAGGTGGGAGGAGGAACCATGGTAATAATGAAGGTCGTAATTCTTATGATGTGCACTCTGAAGGATAAAGGTGCTTCAGTTTCAGAGATGCCAACTGTCTGACACCTTTTCAAAAACACAAGGTGACTAAGGTGTAATCTGCTGGCACTTTGAGAGAGTCAAGCAACTGGTACCACCTGAGATACATCACCATACCTGAGACAGCCCCGGGGGACTGTCAGGTGTTTATGAATGGCACATGCCCTCCTGTAGTCACTGTTGAAAACCACAAAACTTTGAGGACCTCAAATCTGCTGAACACTTACACTTAAGCAATTGAAGTGAGTGATTAACTGAGCCAAAGAACTGGGTTTTCTAGCTGCTAAAAGCAGGAGGGTACCTTCAGATACATAATGTGAATTAGGACTGAGTTTTAATTGGATGCCCTTGAGTTTAGTGTTTCGTTTGGGGCTTTTTTTCTGTACCGTGAAACCTGTCAGTGGTTTAAATCATTCTTCAGGGGTTTTTAATGTTTTGGAGAAAAATAGATGTTCAGGCTATGCACAGCTTTAATGAACAATTTTCTCCCAACAAAAGTTTAGCTTTTCTACTAATGTGTAATGTATTTGTGTGTCTGGTTAACATCAAGTCAGTCTCCTACACAGACATCACAAGTAAAGACAAGTGAGAGCTGCTATCAGCTAGACTATCATTTGAGCTACACTCCTGCCTTCAGAAAACCAAATAATTTATTTCTAAAGGCACTCATCCCTGATGCTCTTGAGCAACAGTCCTTGCTCTGCAAAAATGTGGTTGTGACGACAGGTATCCGCAAGATAACACGATGTGTAGTTTCAGGTATAGTGCCTATATGTAGTTTTTAAGCCTATTTTCAAAGAGCACACTGGCAAAAGAATAACATTTGCATTTGCCAAAGAGTCCAGAGTTTGCCAAAGTAGCTCCAAGTACAAGTACCCTGGAGCAGGACTGGAGCACATCACAGACATGACATGGTCCTGGGCTGCAGGAGCTCTGCCTGGTCATGAAGGTCTCTGCCAAGTACTGCCAGGCCCTTGGAGCAGGGAAACCAACCTCTCAGCCACTGCAGCACCCATGTGCCTACCCTGGGCCAGCACAGACTTTTTAAGCCCATTCAAAGAGCAGTGCAAAATGCATAATATATTGACTTTTCAGATCTGATCCAGGCACAGAGAACCAAGTTCCCATCCCTTATGAACCTCTCCAGAAATCAGTGCTTATACACACCAGATGTGAATTTGTTTCCAAGCACTAATGACAGAAACCCATGTTTTAGAGACATCTTGGCAGGCCTCTGCAGAACAAGCAGTTTCCAAAGACAAAGTGCCTTCCCTGGAGTACTGCACAGCATGAAGATGATTCCACCCTTATTAATAGAGCTAAACACTTTATGTTTTCGACCAAAGAATGCAGCTGCTAACATCCAAAGATAAACAAGATACCAAGGAACACACACGTGTGCCTGAGGCAGCAGGAGCTGACCCTGGAGGATCCACAGGCCAAGGAACTCCAGAGTATGCTGCAAGAGGTTTTCACAAACATTTACTTCAGAAGTTAAACTTTTGAGCTCAGCAGCCATAGCAAACTACATGCAAACTGTTCAGGTGGCTGAATTTAGGACAGAGGGACAAAAAGAATGAAAACTGCCATATAAGTCAATGAAAACAGGGATTCTACAACAGGGAGGCAGTTTAGAAATAAATCTTTATCAGGTTAAATTGATGGATCACTAAGCATGTTGTTATGTTTCTGCAGCATGTAAAATCTTATTGCAGAGCTCACAGTCCTACCTGAATATTTGCTGCTCATTTTCACTGGTTAATTAGAGATGGTTTGCAATTGAGAGAGTGAGAAAAGAAAAAAAAAAGGCACAAAAAATACTGATACACATTTCTATATAAAAAGTTTGGAACACTAAAGATATAGCTCCTTTAGCCCAATTTAGGCTTTGGCTCTCTTTCCTCCATTTCTCTTTGTGACATTTGGATTTTTGCTGTTAGAAAATGTGATTTGTGTGATTCCCAGCATACTCTATGTTGCCTTGGTTGGGATTCTCACATACAAGCTGTGACTTTGGGTGTGATGAGGAGCAACAGCCCCCCCAAAATCACCCCACAGTGACACCAGCATTGGCAGAGGATTGCATCCTGAGGAAGCCCAGCAGCAACTGGACTAACACTTACTGCAATGTGCATGGTCTATATTGCTACACAAATGTAATTATAATAGTTAACAAGTTGGTATGTCAGCATGTTCACCTAATATTTTTGCTATGCAGCTTCTGATCAAAAAGGGGTGCTTACTTCTTTATTTTCACTATTTCACTTTATTTATTTCACTATTTTCACTTTATTTACACTATTTTCATGACTGTGTTTAATAGTTAAGAGTCTTATTCCTCAGAAAACTGTACAGGTTTGATTTGGTGTTTCTGAGTTGCTGATATTATATATGTAATATATCAGGTTCAGCTTCAAAGAACAGAAAAAATGAACAATATACTCATCTCTCTCATTTCTCCCCATGATATTCACTTATCAGTTCTGCACGAAGCCAGCACAAAATTCAGAAAGTAGCCATCCAAAAATACCTGGCAATGACCTCCAGAGTGGAGAAATGGCATGAAAGTGATGCTGCCTGGGTCTTTTCAAATCTTTGCTTGTGGCTTGACTTTCACAGGGTGCTTGCTGCAAACTCCTCAGACAGGACTGAGAGGTGTGAGAATGGGGGTGACTCTTCCTGGAGAGCAACTCCTTCCACCAGCAGGCCTCCACAGCTATCCCAGATACACTTTATTTACAGATATACTTCATTTTTGTTTAGCTTTGATTACAAGAAGGTGGTTGTACTCACTGAATGTGCGGATGACATCACTTGGTGCACTGGCAGGGCTGGATCCAAAGGAGTTTGCTGCTCGGACAGCAAACTGATACTTCGTGTTTGGGAGAAGTCCTTTGAGAACCATGGACTCCATCTGGATCTGCTCTCTTATTACTGTCCAGTTGCTGTCAAGGTCTGGCCTTGAGGATCAAACAAAGACCACATCTTTAATAATTAAAGCTGGCTCTATAAATTAGCTGCCTTTAAACTTTTCTAGGGAATACACTAATAAATGAGACAGAAGTCTACTAAATCACTGAAACCCTTCACTCTTAAAGGGTCAGACTGTGCAACCCACAATTACCAAGCTGTGAAGCCTGTGATATCAAAACTGTACAATCATACAAACCCAATACTCAGATTTTGGTTATAAAGCCAAGGAGGCTGTTTAGAGGACATACTGACAAATCCAGTTATGCTTATCTGTTTTGTGGGTTTTGGGTTAGTAGTTTTCAAGTGAGGGTCTATTACCTGTAGTTCCCAACTCCCTCCCTGTATGGCTGTATAAAGCAATAATTTGCAATAGAGGGAAAGATCCTGATTTATTTCTAAGAGCTGGTGTTCTAATGCCAGTAAGTCCCTTCAAACGTATACAAGCATTAGCAAGGTGAGAATCCATCATTTGATCTCCCAAGTAATTAGGTTAATCCACTCAACATAGGAAATACAGATCCAAAGTCTCTTCAGAAAACAAACAAACAGACAAAAAAATCAACCCGAAACAAAAAAACCCAAAGCAAGCCACCAAAAAAACACACAAAGACAACCCAAGACCCACAAAACAATAATGCAGAGAGTGTGGCCTATGTGCATGGGTCTTGTAACCACATTCCTGTAGCTGCCTTTGGACAATGCCTAGTTAACTCCTGATTCATAGTGGAAGCCAGCTGCCAACAAGTGCTTCTCTAAGTGCCATTATAATCCGGCTGAAACCAGTATAACCATTCACGTGGCAGTTTGGTATCAAATGTTTTAAGTTCATACATACAGGCACATTGTAAAGGGATGGGTGATTTCAAGTACTTTGAGAGAGTATTCTGATGCTTCTGCACCATTTCCACTCTCTCTAAAAGTGGCCTCTTCTTATCAAAGAGAGAACAAAATAAGAAGCTAAACAAATACAAACAAAACAAAAATGTAAACATTCACTCTAGGCCACCCAAAATACTAAAATTAAAGTTTATGAAAGTAAAATAAGGACAGAAATGGCTTTCAGAGAAAATTATTCCAGTGTTCTTGCAATATTTATTACAGGAAATAACCTCCAAGTGCACCCTGAATCTACCAGTGTTTACACAGGACTAGCTGCAAATGTCTCCAACAGTCTTCAAATTAAAAATTATAGCACGAGGCAGGCATTTTGTATTTGTTTATTTTCAGCTGGAAGGAAATGCCAAAGTTAATATATGTTTTATTTTCGTGGTCAATACAAGATTTATTGATCACTGAGGTTCCATTGCTTTGTGCCAGCATGGCAAATGCAGTGGCAAAGCAGCAGTTCTCAGCTGCCTGTCCCAAGTGCACAGTGGCACACGGAACATGAATATTTCATTGTCTTGCTAAAAATAAAAACAAAATCAGACAAACACACAAGATGTAATGATAGCTAAATAGACCATCTTAAGTCACCCTTCACCACCATTTCCTGGTAGACAGGAGAGCATTTATTTTGGCTACTCTTCCATTGTTTCCCTCCTCTGAGTTTTTGATGCCTGGGCCAAAATGAAAATATATAGTGTTTTCCAAATGAAAGCTGTTAACATTGCTTCCTTCCAAAGGCTTGCTTAGTAGTGTTTTCAATTTTCCTGTACACATCCTTTTTTGGTTCTAATTCCCATCCAAGGAATTCCTGCTAACTCAAAAGCTGCCTCTTTGCAACAGACCTTGACGATGTGTCCACCCAAGTAGAAACAACACACCTTTGATGAAAGAACCCAAAGGAGGCATTGCACCCTAAAAATATTTAGGAGATAACACAAACAGCAGGCTAGCCTTCAAATACAGACTGTCTCTCCCAACACTTCCTTCTGCAGAAGTCTGTAATAAAGGAAATGTCTGCAAATATGTAAGGATCTGCAGCTGAAGGAGAGGGAAAGAGGAAGATTTATCACTTGACCTTTGCTACTTCTCCAGAATGCTCCCTGTGTGAACAAAATGGTATGAGATGAAAACATGGCAAACAGATGGGGAAAGGAACACAAATTCTGCTGGTGACTGCATCCAGGGCCAGCCAGCGCCCATGTTCCCTGAGATGAGAACAGAACATTTTATTGAAAACTGTCTCCATGGTCCTTTTCTGTATGTCAAATGATTTTATGTTGTCAACTTTTACACTGGAAGGGCTCATTTTGATACCACTTTTCCCATTTTCCTGCAGCACTATGTTGCCCAACACAGGTCTCACTGCCTCTGGCCAAGACCTTGCAGGGTAGGTCCAAATGTATCTGTGAATAGGGAGATCAGACAACTTCCATGGACATTGCCTGCTCTTGAAGCTGCAGCTGTGCGTCTCCAACACATAAATGCTCTGCAGCAGGAATCTAACACAAATCATAGTGGTTTTGAGATAATAAATATATGGCTAAAGTCAATAGGACTGGATGGGTATAAACCAAGGGCAGAATTCCATGCCAAACTTACCCAAAAATTTTGGATTATTGCTTTATGTTGTAACCTGGGGACTGATTCAGTTCAAGAAGGGAATTTTTTCTGATGCAGAGAATGGCAATTTTATAGTCACTTGAACTTCCTTTTAAAATCACCTGGAAATTATTTAAGTGTGAGGCACCCACTAGCAATCCAATTTTTCTAAGGTTTCTGATTGTTCTTCTGTGCCATATTTGTACTCATCTCAAGGGGCAGATTCATCTCTATAATGGTTTTTAAAAAGTATTTCAGCAAATAATAAATATGATGACAAGTACAATACATCATCATTCACTGGATGGAAAAATCTCTTGTAGATATACTGCACTATAACATATTATTTTTAGTAACGATTATATTTCACATTATTGTGACACTTTCTACAAAATATATCAACCAATATGCCAGGTCAGTTCTGAGGAAAGGAAAAGTGGACAATTTTCGTAACTCATTCTCTTGTTAGATATTCTTCTGATGCTATCTAATGTTGTTAAGCGCTTCCTCCATAATATCTTTTGTTCCTCTTTCTTCATCAGTTACCTTTTCAAGGATTTAATCTCACAAGCAGTGAGGTAAATACTGAGGCAGACATGCCTATTTCATGCAATAATCAGGGAAACAGTATTGAAAGTATTTTTCCTAGACATTAGGAGGTGTCTCCCTGGTCAGCTCTGTTGTTTCAGGTTCTTTGCAAACAAAAGCAAACAATGACTGTCTGGTTCAGTGCAGTGCCAAAGACAGACAGTTCAGCAGGGAATGGATTCAGGGATAGATTTTTCTGGGAAGGAGAGGGAAGGCTTCAAACTAATCAAGAAATCTGTGCACACCACCATACTGAATCCACACCACCCTAACATCTGAATACTAATAAATCTCCCAGTTTTATCAGCAGAACATGCCCAGTTCATTGCAGCAGAAGTTTCATGTCACTACCAAGATACTGAACATTTTCCTTTTGCATGCCAAGATTAATATTAAAAGCTTTTGATTTCATCTACATACCAATGAGATGAAAAGAAAGTGACCTGATTGTTTTAGGGTATGTGCTGCTGAAACACTTGTGATTCTGTAGCTGCTATGTGGGTATAAAAATTTGGGTAAGTTAGTCACCAAGTTTAGAAGATCATGTAGGCATTGAACAGATTAAAAATTTGAGTATTTGGAGTATTTGACTGAAAACACCCCAGATATTTTTAAGAATTAATTTTGTATAGCATCTTTAGGAAAAACACCCAAACTCAGATGCTTAAGTCCAGGGTCTTGCTTTAGCGGCTTTCATAAAAATGTAATTTTTCATTAAATACTTCTCGCCATTAACCAACAGAATATTTACACTGAGCCTACAAAGTTGCACAGACACTATGTATTTTGGTTTTAACACATTCTACTGCACATTCCTTATGAACTGTCCAGTGAAGAGTGAGTCCCACAGTCTCCCTCCTGACTTCCAGCATTTAGACAAGTTGAGATTGTCATCTCCTTAGCATCCTCTTTTAGTCAGCAGCAGAGCAGAGCCTGAATTAGCTCAGCTCATCCTACATCTGAAGCCACCTACAGCCCTCCACTGCCTGTAGTGAACCAAAGGTTCCCAAGGGAAACCCCTTAGGCAAGTGCTTAAATAAAGCACCACAGGCTGCAGGCTAGCTCTGGTTCTGATTAGATTCTGGTATCTCAAAACAATTAAGGTACTGAATTTTCATGAATATACTGAATTTCCCCAGTATCACAGCTGAGCAACTGAGAGGAGTGTTTTGGCCCAACACGTTTTTCCTAGGGTTAAAGTCATAAAGTTAGTTCTAATGAGATGGAAATTATTAAAGAATGTCATGGTTTTTAGACATTTGTGCTGTACCCAAGTGAAATTACACATTTGCATTAGAAAGTAATTAATTTTGCAAAATCACAGGATAATGGTGTATTTCTTTGACATAAGAGGACTCAATTCTAGATTTACTTGAACTGATTTGTTTTAGTTTTACATTGGTTTAATTTACTGGCCTTAACTCACGATAATACATTTTACAGTAATTAACACTATATGCAGCAAAAGACAATGAGGCTTAAAGTTAAATGTTTACCTCTAACTGCCATTAGGGCTTATGGCTCATTGAACTTACTCCAAATATATAACCAAGCTTCCAAGTCTAAGAGAGTGTAATCCCAGAATTAAGAAAGGCACTTTCTACTTGGCTCTAAACCTCAAACTAAACAGTGCAATCAAGACATTTTGCTCCTAGCAAATTCTTTCCCAAAGTCTAAAGCTGATGAAACACTTAAATTTCAATCACTCACATCTTTTGACCTAAACAGCAAAGGCAGCTTTCCACTCCCTGGCTGAACAAAAACATTGTGACTGTGTCAGATGGAGATGATGGTGCCCACTTCTTCCATTAGCAGGCTCCTGGTGCTATGAAGAAGTGTACATAAGCCTTCAGGTTCCACTTTCCAGTAAAAGCACGGAGGTGATACAAGTGCAGTCAATCAGAATACAACAAAATCCCTTCCCCATCAACTGAGCAAATGAGAGAGAAGTGATGGAGAGAGAGCAAAAAGCTCAGATAAAAATTGTGTTAAAGAAGTAGATATTGAAAAAATTTCATTGTAGGTCTACAGCAGACATTAAACGAAGGGGATAAGTATCTTCAGTCCTCACATCCTGCCTCGCAGTGCCCTGAACATTGGATTGCCTCCAACTAAATACGGGGCATTTCAGTCCAAACACAAAGTGCATCACTTAAGAAGTAGGTTTTCAGTCTGGGTATTCTTTTTGCTATATCAATATCTTTTTGGTAGATTGTACCCATACTTTGAAAAGCAGGTTCTTCCTGTCTGTTCTAACAACAACAATTCTTTTTAAAAAATGACTATGTTTTCCCGAAGAATGATTTTTTTGACTTTTACAGATTAGAGTAGCTAAAGAATCAATTCTCTCTTCTTTTACAGGAACCTCAACTAAAACCTGTCATCAAGTATTCGCTCAAAGGATTAAAAGGCTGAATTTTACTTTCACTGTAAGGGTAAACATTGAGGCGAATAAAAATACATAGATTTGTATGCAGATATTAGCTCACACAAGCATATGAACAGTCAAGTACAAATACTTGTTTATGCTTGCAGATACAATCACCTCCTCCTGACCCTTCTTATGCAGCTTATAAAAGCAATTTGACTGGCAACTTCTGTCAGTTCAGTTCTACTGCTGCAAATTTTAGAGTTCAATAAAAGAACAAAAAAAAGGCCCCACCAACACACCACTTTCCCCCCCAAATCTAAACAGAGAGATCAACATTTCATGTAAACTTGATTAGCATTAGCATAACAAAGCAAGTCTAAATCCTGCAAGCTCAAGACCCAAATGGCTTTGTGTTCAAGAGGTGTCTGGGTCTGGTACTGTGTGATGTGGTTTAGGGGCTACAGTGGTAGTGCTGGGTTGATGATTGGGCTGGATGATCTTGAAGGTCTCTTCCAATCTTGATGTTTCTATGATTCTATAACTTTTGTCAGGTAAAACTGTCCAACATGCTGAATTTTCAATCCTTGAATTATTGTCTACAGGCAACCCAGGGAAACCATTCTCCCAAACACTCTTTTCTCAGCATGGTTTGACAGCATTTGATGACAGGAGAAACTTAAAGCTTCATTCACCCAGGCCACTAGCAGAGGGAACAGATCAAATTAGACCTTATTTCTCTTCCATCAGAAAGTACAACTTATTGGTGATTTTATAACAAATTGGATCATTTCTGGTTTCGTCTTTAAATTTTCATGGTAATTCAACACACTGAGAGGAAATCTAAGCATACGATACACAGTAAGTAAATAAACCATATCTATATGCAGTTTAATAGAGCAGTTTAGGTTTAAAAAACCCCAAAACACTATAGTGCGCAAACACCGAAATTCAGGCTCCACTGGCAAACTTGCCTGATAAACTCCACTGTGTAGTACTGGATGGGAGAACTTCCTTCACTCACTCCAGGCTTCCAGGACAATGCAACTTCTGAATCAGAAACAACCACGATCTGGGGCTGATAGGGTGGTGCAGGGGGCATGCACTTATCTAAGAAGAGGTGCAAAGGAATAGCATTAGAGAAGCAGCTGCATTGCCACACACAATAACCCAACACCCACAGATTTAAATCAAATTTATAGCCTTCTCCCCTCACCCTATTGCCCCTCTAAAACCCTACAATTGTGGAAAAGTAACAGAGAAGTACTATGATACTGCACGTGACAGAGGTTAGGTGTGAGTGCTAGAGACAACTGCCCTGCCAGTTTTGCAACAGAGCCCTGCAGGCAGTGTTACCTTGGGATAAAGTTGTCACCTCTCTGGGCATGCTGGGCCATCCTTTCCCTGCCCAGCCGTACGCTCCAACGCTAACGCGGTGTGGGGTGCCTGGCTTCAGGTCACCAATAACAACATCCTGCCAAGTCAAGAGCAGACAAGCACATTGTGACAGCAATTCTGTTCAACTGGGGATAGTGCTGTGAGCTGGAATTTGGGGATCTTACATGGTGTTTTCCATGTACTCTCCTAGGAAGATTGTCCCCAGCCCAGTTGCAGCTCAGAAACAACAAACACAAATAGAATCGTGTTTCCTCTCAAGCTGCAGCTTTGCCCCAGGGGGAATCCACAAGGTTGACCTGGACCCATTTCTCAGCATAACTCATAAGGTTGCAGATTATTTGTATTTGATATCCAGCTTTTTCACTGGTGAAGTCAAAGTCACATACTATTCCCTCCCTTGACCCAGCTGCTAGCATTTGGTATCAGTCTGGTGTGTTTTGCCCTTTTTTTTTTCTTGTTTGTTTTTATTTCTCTTTTAAATTCAGAGGCCATAAAACCTCCTGAGAGTGAAGCAATTCGATGCAGTGTGAACTGATGATCCTTAATTTCTCACAGAGCAGAGCTCTATCCCATCATCTCTCACAATTTTACGAGCTCAGCTAACAGCCTTGACCTGAAGCAGGCATTTCCCTTATTTGTCCTTCTGCCATAAACACAGAAAGATTAACCCACAGACAACTACTGTAAAGGAGGCAATGCTCAACTCCATGTGAAGAGCTTGTGCTGATGAATACTCTTCAGAGGAGCCTGTTCAATTCTTCCAGAAAATGGAAAATGTCACCAAAATATTACATTTCATCACTGGCTGCTGCACATAGCATGGATCAGCCTCAGACATATAGATCTCATGGATCTTTAATGGAGAATGTGTACATGTGTACAGAAATTGAGTATACTTTACCTGCAGCCTACCTGGAATGCCTGTGTTAATCCCAGATTTATGAATTTTGACAGCATACACACGTAAACAGAAATACCAGGTTCTACAGCACAGACTGTTCTGGTGTGAAAAATAAGCACTTACAAAAAAACTGGTTTACAGCAATTATTCTTCTGGTTTTCATTCTCTGATATTAAACACATTAGTCACAGTGCATTTGAAAATGTGGAGTTATCCTTTCTCTTCATGTTGGAACAGACTTTAAATCTGCGCTTCCAGTTGCAGTAAAATAGTAAACAATCCAAAAATTTTATTAACTGCTAAATTTCCTTTTGATGGTCATTTGGAAAAAACCACTTCCTCTCTACTCTTTGGGGAACCTACATTATTACTACAATGTTGTTCGACAACACCCTGCCATCTGTCATTTCTCTGGACATGGTTTTGGAGCACTAACACTGATTTCCTATTAACATGGACCACCTGACCACTATCCTGTTTTTCCATCATTCACATTTGATGTGTTCGAATGATCTGGACAAATCTGAGACAAAAACAATGCTGGAAAAGTAACTGTCCAGAGAGAGGCAGCAAGAACACTCACTCTGGAAGATTAATCTGGGTCTTTCAGTCTCATAGCTGAAGGGACTGAGATCTTTCACAATGTGATCTGAGAAGCCAGTTGCTGAAAACCCAGTACCTCCTCCTGGCGACAGTACTGATGCCCGTGCTCCTGCCTTTCTATCCTCCATGCCATAGGTATTGTCTGTCTGCCATTAACTCTGTGCATTTGTTCCTGCCAGTATTCCTCTTTATTACACTCATTCTTATAAGGAAAAAATCCTTCATTATTTGTCTTTTTGTTTTCACACTATTCAGGAACTTGGTGCTTGCAGAGAGTTGGATATTCATGCGCATGCCTCATACTATTACCTGCAGACTCAAGTCTACAATAAGCTAAACAGAGGGAATCTCATTGAGTGCCTGGCCAGTCAAGATCAAAGCCTTAATATCTACTTAAGTATTTAAGTTCAACATGCGTGCCCTCAAAACCTCAATAAGGTGCACTCATGCCTTACACACGTGGCTACCTGCCTCCTTCTGGCAGTGCCCTTTCCATGAACAGAGCTCTGGAACACACAGTGGGTATCTCTGAGATCAAGCCTCTTCTAATCTTCAAAGATCAGGTCATCAGTGAATAAGTAAAAATTCAGGACGTCATCAAGCTACCCTGACCTGTGGCAATGTCAGGGAATACCCACCTCACACCAGGAACACTTTCAAATCAGATCCTGGAAAAGAAACACATTTCCTTGTCCCCCATTGTCCAGCAGCCTGGGAGTACATGTTTCATTTCTTTTTTTGCTTGTATTTAGAAGACAGGTCTTAAACCCAAGTTTTCTCCCTCTCAGAAGAGACAGAGTGGACTCACAGATAATGAATTTAGGTAGTATGTGGAAGAGCTACCCCCATCATTTTTGTAGTCCTCCCTCCACTCAGATTACCTCTATATTTCAAAGCCTGATGCCCCAAACTCAACACTCGATTGCTGATGATGCTTCAACAGTCAGGAACCTCACTTTTTCGTCTTGCCCAACTCTTGCTAAAATCCTAAAAAATTACATTTGGTATTCTCATTACAATCTCACACTGTTGAATGGGGTGAGGAAATGTGATACCTTTTCTGTGGTAGGGGAGCCAATTCCTTGTAGATTATCCCATATATCCCTCCCTGCCCTGCCATACAGCTTGCCTTCCCTACAAGTGTGTTGAAACTGTTTTTGAGGCTCAGTAAGCTGCCTCACAGACACCAGGATTACAAATTGTTTTCCAAAAGAATGTCTGTTTTCTGTTTTGTTTTAATCCAAAAAATCATCAAACCCTGGATTACAACACAGCTGCAGGAACTGAGCTGGGTTTAATGACACTCTCTCCCCTGACGACAATTCCTTCCCTGCACTACTGGTCCCAGCTGGTCACTTCCCATTTTGTACTGGTATGTTTAGTGATTTGACAGGGAGCAGTGTTGCTCTCCACGGCTCTATGCCCAACCTAAAACTTCCCACCTTTAAAGCCTACTAATTTTTATTGATTTTTCTTATTTTTTACATGTGCTGGAGTTCCTGAATATTATGCCCAGTTAGAACAACCGCCTTACTAAATGGTACTGCATCTGCACTTCTCCTAGCTGCTGTCACTTACATGTTCTCTACTTTAGGATGATATAATACACAATAATCCATTATCCACTTTCCTAACACACAGGCACATGAACATAGGCATGCACAGAAACAGGTGGTGCAAATCAGCTCTTGCTACAGCGGTCTCACACGACCCAGAGAAGCCTCTAAGAAAGCAGCAGGGTCATACCCAGCACCAGGAGAGGCTCAGTGATGGAAACATTAGCTATGCAGACTTAACCACAAAACTATTGCAGATTTCTGTTGAGTTTGGTATGAATAAAACAGAAAGCATTTCATCGAGAACACCACTTCCTGGAGGATTAATGACAGCTGGGAGCTGATTAATCCCAGCCATTCATACTTCTCCACAAGTACCCCTCCGAAGTGTTATTTTTATCAAGCAGAAAAGTAGGGCCCAGCATGGAACCTCAACTCTGAGATGCCATAATCCAGACTCAGCTCAACTAGGATTGAACCAGATAGTCCTGGTTCAAGTGCATCCTGAGGATTCAGCCTCCTATAGTACAACCAATCTTCCCTTATTTCAGACCACAAAAGTTCTGTGAGCTCCACCAACTTCGTGAGATTTCTCTATTCCTAAAATAGCTCTCAGAAAAAAAAATTTGCAAGAGGCTGTTGATGTTAGGGATTTCAGTTAAAGACTGAAATTGCTGTCCTTCTCCTACCTAAACTCAAGCACCTCCTGCTTGCTTCCTGCTCACAATAAACCCAACCTGTTTACTGCTCACAGGAGCAGACTGGACTGAGTGCAGGACTGGAAATAATCAATTTGATTAATTCACCAGCTGCAAAGCCATTAAGAGAGTTGGTATTTCTTTCAAACTTGTTTTAGACTAGTAGCTAGTCTCCCACTCCTTCCTCCTGGGCGTTGCAAGGCTGGCCTCTTCCTGTGCTCCTCCTCCTTCTTGGCTCTCTCTGGACTGGCTCAGGTTTTTCCCTCTTCATCTCCTCTCCAACTGCCAGACTTTGTTCTTCCCTTTTAGTGTCTGTCTGACTACTTGACTGTCCCCATCATCTTTAAATCCTCACTGCCTGGATATACCTCATTTTTTGCACAAATGTACTCCATCAAAACAAGACATCCCTAAATACCTCTGATGACTGAGAAAAAGGTTTGTCCGTTGCTAAAAAGGGAGCTACTTGTCCTACATGTCCGCCTTGTTCACCTGTGGATTTTGAGCTTTTTGGGGCTACTATTTGCTACATTTTGACCATGAAAGGCCCTGTATAAGTGCTACATAGAATCAACATTTGAGATTAACTTTTGTGCGTGAGTCTGTGGAAAGACCAAGTCAGAATCATTCAATTTCTTTTTAAAGCTCATCTGTGACCAAGTTTCATGCGAAGCAATACTTACAAAAATTGCTTGTCCTTCAAGCTGACCCTGGGAAAAAGCAAATAGGACTTATTAAGAACTAACATAATAAAAAGTGACAGCAAAAGCACATAAATAATGGGTCAGGGAATTAAAACAAGACCCATATGCTGCAGCATGTAGTATTCTATGTGGCTGTTAATCATCTGCATGAATACTGGGATACAGACTCTCCTCTCCCAGTGATTAAAAAGTACTGCTGTTAGGATTAAGATAAAAAACAGTGTGCTGTTTGATCTTTCTTGGCACTACTAGTAAGAATGGTTTTAGGAAAAAAAAAGGCGAGAGAGGAATACAGAGATAAAGATAAGAAGGGAGAAAATAATGCATAAATAAAGAAATTATATATCATGACAGCAATATTGTTTCATTCACTGTGATCCCAGGATCCTGCAGAAGTCAGAACTGACAACCAGAGTGATGGAAAACTGCAGGAAATTTGAGCATCCTCCTCACTCACACTTCTAGTGAGGAAGTGGGGCAGAAAAAGGGAAGAAGGAAAGAGAAGGGGCAAATGAAAAAAAGCCCCAAAGCAAGAATACAAAGGAGATATAAAAGAAAAAACATAACTTAAAGAAACAAATTGAGAGCAATAAGAAAAAGTAGTGTATTCAAGAACAAAATAAACACCAGCATCTAGGGGAATCTTCTAGAATGTGAACTTGCAGAACTGCAACTAAAGCAACCATATCTCAGAAGGCCACAGTCTCACACAGAAGCAAAAACACTCTTTAAGTCACACAGCTATGTCAGACACTGCAATACACGTACACTGATAGTGCAACTCTCTCTAACTGTGCATAGACTTGCGCAACTCCACCCCTTCCATGTATGAAAATGCACAGAAAATGTACATTCAAGATTAAAAGTTCTATTTTAGTAGATGTCAAAGATCAGTACTAGGAAGCTGAGAGCAAGTCCCAATAGTTTTACATGATAAAACAGTCAGACAAGAAGGAGCAAAAGTGCATCACGCAAACAGAAAAACATCTTTTGCTCAACACCCCGAGTAGATCTGGGGCTTGGATTGCAAGTTTCCACTTGCATGTTCTGCTCCAGTGCTCTGATTGTTGATGAAAAGCAATACTCACCATGCTAATCATATCCAAACTGAGGGGTACATCATGTGAGAGCTGTTTAACTGCTTTGTCACCTTCAACTTCTGAGTAAAAGACCTTGGGAAGAAGATATAGTCAAACCAGTTAAAGCAATAACTCAGTGTTTCAGAGTTACTTAAGAATGAGTGCACCAGTGCACCATTCTCACTCTGAGGACAGCATTTGAGCCCATGATCTCTTACCTTTTCAAATGCAGGAAAAGGTAGTATTAATATTTAATATTCCTTACATATTTGCTAGAAGTTGTCGGTGTGACCAAAGGACACCATCACAAAGTGTATACACTTAACTAACGTGAGACGCAGTTGTAGGGTTTGTAGTGCAGACCTGAGCTGACTATTTTCATTGTGCATCATTTGTCTGTGGTGAGCATGGACAGCTAAAGAGTTGTGGGACCAGTCTGCACCACTTAGACACCTTACTTCATGTAAGGAAGATGTGAACATTACACGATTATGACATTATAAAAATTGCTCTATCGTAAAATGTTTCTCCATGTCTGTTGCCATGTACTGGAGACTAATGAGACAGAGAATCTGCTTTCCCATGCACAGAGACCCAGAGATGCCAGAGGGTCAAGATACTACAGTGAAAACGTTTTAGGTACAACACTATTGATGCTGCTTGTCATTGGTTTTATTATCATGCCACACACCAGCTCAAGGCTTAAAAAAAGTAGTGGAGCTCAGATGCTCGATCTGCGTGCATGAAAGTGAAAACTGTTTACGACTTAAGACAATTACTCATCACACCTCTGTTTTCACAGAGAAGGATGGACCCAGCTACATAGAGCCCACCTGAGGCAGGTCCTGGCCACAGCCAGTGATTTTTGGAGTTTTAGACTACTATATTCTAGTTCATAGCACTTTCATAACAACAAAATCAACTCTGCAGCTGGGCTGCACTGGTGTGATTTACAAGACTGTGGGATAAAGGAGCACGTGTACCAGAAACACCTGTTGCAGGGAATTGTCTCACCCTTTTAGTGTACATTAATAATAAAGGTACTCAGTGGTATTCTACTTCCCCCCTTTTTACATAAAACTGAATTTTGGGTATTTTATTCCTGGAAATTTCAAATCCTTCCATAGAAAATGCTAATAAGAACAACTGCTATTTGGTTTTTTTTGTTGAAGGTGAAAGCAACACATTCTAGTCAACATCTCACATCTTTGGTGCTAATTTCCCACTGACGAAAACTTCCGTTTTGGGACTGAGTTTCATTGCCTTGGAATACCTGTTAAAGCAAGACCTAACAAAAATGAACGAATGGCATGTTAGTGCTCATTGTTTTTCTTCTTGAACACTAAGACACAGTAACCAGTTTAGCCTAGCCATTCTGTTTTGCCATATAGTCAGAAGGTAACATGGCAGAGCCTTGATGGGGGTCAGAGGCTTCCCTATAAAATTGCTGAGTACAACAGGAAAATCATTCAGCTTCTTTAACAGAAACTGACTTCTGAGGTAGGGGGGAATAAAACAAAGTCCTTTTGATATTTAAGGCTGTTGGTGGTTTCTCAGGGATTCTGTGCAGTACAGTACCTATCCAGGAAGAGACTCCATGAAAGTGACTCCTTCCATTGTACCTGCTACCAGTCTGGGAAGTTTTAGAGGCTTCATTTGAAAACATATTCCTGCTAAAGTAATCGTCAGGCTGGATGTATAAGTCAAAGGAGCTGGATGGCCCTCATTTGCACAGTGTAATATTGACCTGCTCTGCTCTACTTTACTGTTTTATCAGCTGCAGAGAGCACTGAGAGCTTTGCAGGAAAACCACAACAGTTGCAGGAAAGCAATCTACATCCACTGCAGGCCCTTGGCATCCAACCCAAATTCCCATCATAGCTTGTTTCTAAAACATTAACTGCTTGGTTTTTTAAGGTTACAGTTCAATCCACTCAAGCCCACTGTCCCCTGGCTACTTTCTGGGAAGTGGCACTGTGCGTTAGGAGAAGGGGCTGTCCCACTGGTGTCTGTGTGTGCAGGCTGAGGCTGAGGCAGCAGCAGGGAGCATCACTTACCGTGTACCCCGTGATGGTGCTCGAGTGCTGCTTTGGCATCTTCCATTGCACACTGAACGCTGTGCAGTTCAGTGAATCCAGCAGAATATCCAGAGGAGGCCCCAGCCTATCTGCTAAAAACAAAATGGCACTGTATAAGGAGCCATAGGACAAAAACCCTCTCCTGTAGCTACCTGGCAGGTATGGCTTTGAAAAGTAGGCCTGTGTTGCCCTCATTCCAAACTATCAAGCTACTCAGATTTTACTTTTCCCTTTTCCCTCTCCAATTCTAACTTCCAAGGTAGCAGTGGAACACCAGGAGAGGGGGAGCAAAGGAGGACATCTCCTCTTCTCAATGGGCAAGCTGTTGCTCAGCTCAGGAGTACCCAGTGCTTCAAGCAATTGAGCAACTCGTAGGCTTTAAATGTGTTCCTGAAATGCTGGGTACTACCCAGGACCCAAACACAGGGACATTCACACATTCATACTGCTTGTACAGTCTGTGGCACAGATTCAGACTACTGGAAAGGCCTCCCCAGAGTGTTCTGGAGGACGGCACAGCTCACCCACCACATCTGTAAGTAAGTATGGGCATCTTTGGGGAAGGAAAGGAGTTCAACTGTGTGGATGAGAGCCAAACCATGCCATGTTCCCTGGGCCCCCACCCATTTTCTTCATTAGCAGGGAGGGACTTAGTCCAATGGATTCCTGCTTGGCCCAGGGGCTCTGAACACAGCATGTGCCACCTCCTAAGCTCACCTCCTGCCCTGCACTCAGCAGTAGCTGGAACCATACACCACCTGCTACCTAAAGGAGTGGCAGGGATGAGCAGCCAGGGCTGGGGTATCAGTGTCCACTTTAGAAGCATTTTACATTCAGAAAACATCTTTCCAGTATCCACAACACCCAGTGAGGCAGATTAGCATTTCAGCTGCATTAGTAGTAATGAAGAAAGAATACCCCCTAAACATTCACTCTTAACATATTCATAGCATCCTTGTGTTACTTTCTGGGGAAGCTCTATGAGACAAGTTTGCTGGAAGGCACAGTTGCTGAAATAACAAATTTTAACCAGCAATGACAAATAGTCATGTAAGGCAGGCTTCGAATTCATATTCTGACTGCACTATAGGCCAATAACATTATTTACTGAAAGTATTTGGTGAATAATTTGGAACAACAAATAAATTTGAACAAAATGCAATCCATTTGCAGACTATCTGCAAACAGAGAGGCAACATCTGTTTAATAAGGAGCCACATAATGAATTATTCACTCAGCCCTAGAAAACACTACTATCTCCAGGATGCAGATGATGAAAGAGACACAGAGAGCCAAAATTGACCTCAGCTACACTGGCCTATAAATTGTCACTGTGGAGTAAATATAAAGCCCTGGCCTAAGCCAGGGAAAACAAGAGCAAGGAGCCAGAGAGGCCTGTATTTCTATCCTCCTTGTTTAATTCTCCCTAGAAGTTAGGGAATTCCCCTAACACAACAGGGATATGGCTGGATACATGCTTGGGAACCATCAGCCTTAGCACTGTCTTTACAAGCAGCCTCAGATGATGGCCAGAGCTCACCACACCACTGCATCCTGCCCTCTCTGCGACAAAGCCGTGTGACAAGCAGGCACATGGCAGTCACCCTGCTGGGGACCTGCTGCCTCATGCCCAAACCAGGAGCCAAGAGGACAAAGAAAGCCAGTGGCAGCTGTGACCCATGCACAGAGTTATTTCCTGGGGAGGATAGAGGGCAAGGCAGAGAGGAGTATCTCATGCAGCATGGCAGTCCCACGGTCCTCTGCTATCACCACTCCTGGCCTGACAGCTCAGTGATGTGTGTCTGGGGATTCAGAGTCACTTCTGGTTGTCAGGGTCCGAATTTCACACAAACCAGCAGAAAGTAAAAAATGTCCATTTCTGGACTGAACTTTCCCTTCACAACCATGGTGAAGTGATGGCAGGATCTGACGCAAGCAGTTTTAAGGCACTGAGCTACAGGAGATGCCATGGCTTTTGAGCAACCATATGAAAGCAGTTTTTCAGCTGATCACAACTGTTGCAACACTTGTCACTGCTCTACTGATGAACCATTTTGAGATAAATGTGAGCTTAACGTATTTTGAATGATTTTACAGAGCATCATGTATTAGGCACACTAAAAACAGATATTGAAACTGGTCTAAACATTTATGTCTTTATGTCAGATGTCATGTTTAGACTATTAAAAATAATAAAGAGTTTTCAAGGGTAAAACTCTTGGGGTATTTGTAGTTTCTCCTACAATTGGGGTCAGAAATACGTCTTCTCAAAACTCAGTGTGAACTCTCTGTTAATCTGGTAGCACCATGCACAGTGCAAAACCACAACAGAACCTACTCCCCTCTGAAGCCTGTGGATTGGGAATCTGCAGACAAGGGGGTGAGACATATCCACTACTTGTGCATTCTCTGAAGATCTGCCTCAGTAATGATCCCCCTGCCAATGTCCTCTGCAGCTGGGTCCAGTGAATACCTAAGAAGGCATGGAGACTTGCTCTGATCATAAAGGACAAGGATCCAATTTATATAAACAATAAAATTAAACATGTTTTGTACAAACACAGTCATTCTCCTTTCTGGCCCATCAGGCACAGAAAGTTCGATATTGTCCAAAATGCTTTTATGGTAATGGAAGCAATGACTCCAGTGCCATGCAAAGAAGCCATTAATCAAGAGGGAGCACTCTCACACGTATTATGACTATACATTGTGAAAGTATATCAAACACAACTTAATGAGGATTTAGCCATAGGTAAACGATGTTGAGCTGACAATGTTGTGTTTACTTTTCTGCTTACAGCTACTTTCCTTCTCGTTTATACATGTCTTTGGCTCTGTATTTCTAAAAATATGCAAAAACCATCAAACCAGTAAAGAAGTCACCAAACAAGCTCTCCAAGTGAGCTGAAGAATACAAAAGCACTCTCCCTGAGATGGAGTAAATTTTGCCTGAAAGGGAGTAAAATTTGCCATTTCAAAATAATGACCATTATTTAAATTTTTGCTTCACAAAAGTAACTCAAATTAAAAATGGTGAAAATGCTTATGCCATCAATACAAGTGTCACTTCCATTGTGGCTCTCGCTGCTACATACAACAGCCTCTGCCCATATATTAAATACCCATGGGCTACCATCAGGGTGGCCACAGGCTAAATGTGTGCCTCTTGGGAATGGTCCCCAGCCTGGGCCAGGCAGTGGAGTTATCCTTTACTGTAAAGAAGAGATTAAATTCTTTGCTGTGAGGGTGGTGAGGCGCTGTCACAGGTTGCCCAGAGAGGCTGTGGATGCACCAGCCTTGGCAATGTTCATGGCCAGGCTGGATAAGGCCTTGAGCAACCCAGTCTAGTGGGAGATGTCCCTATGGCAAGGGGATTGGGATTAGATGGTCTTTAAGGTCCCTTCAACCCCTTAACCTTCTACCATTCTATGATTCCATATACCAGTGCTGCTGAATGCTCCTTGCCATCACTGAATCCACCAGCATAAATGTCACTTCCATGTCTGCCCTTGTGATTTTGTGCGGTTACCTTGAGTACACAATAGAAACACTTCCAGTGAATCTACCCTCTGCTCCCAGGACACCCATGCTGGCCTTGTGCCAAGCTCAGGAGCAGCCACTTCAGCCTGATCCTTTCCTTCAGCTACTGAAAAAAACCTGCATATGTAGGCACAGTTCTTCCTTCCTTCCTTCTAGTCATGGACTGATACCAAAATCTTACTACAGTGATGAACAGTTATGAGAAAAACATGCTGCTTCAAACCAAATACATTTCTAATATCCACAAGCTTCACACTTGAAGCACTTTGGATTAAATGGATAAAGCTCATCCCTGTTAGTATGTACTACTAGTACCACTATTTTAGAGCAAATTTCAAAACTGATTCAAATTTTAAATTGGTTTAAAATAATAGTGATTGAAAACTAGTTTTTATCTAAAATACTGATGAATGGACTCTCTGAAAGGATTTGTGTTAGAAATTTTTCTTTCAGAATTTTAATTATATTTTGGATTTAATCTTTTCTTTTTAGATGTTTTTGCTGTATCAAGGCATGCAGGTAGTCACAGGTACTTGCAGATCCTGAAATAATATGCAAATAACTCAAAATCCACATGCAATAATATGGTAATACATTTAAGGGAAAACAGGTGGTTAATTTCATCTTTACTACTTTGTAGTTTGGAAAATAAAAATCTTTATACTACATTTTCTGTACTACTCTTAATGAGAGGGCATAAGCCAATGGAAGGAGATAAGCATTTCACTATTTTACTTTTAAATCTCTGTGGGTAACAGCTAAGAGGTACTGACTAAAGGGCTCCTTATTTTCCAGGTTGATGTGTCTCCTATTTGTGTTCCGTGAAACAAGTGAAACTTGTTGATGAAATGCCAGCTGTCACTACTAACATGTCACAATGTAAGAAAACAGGAATAAAAAAGCTCAAGAAAAACAATTCAAACAAATTCTAAATTGAAGTTTTCAAAACAAAACACTTTCCAGAAATACCTCGGAACATTATTTGTGTTCACCAATTCATAAAAAACCTCACTCTGAGTTTTATTAAAATAGTATTTTATCATTGTAATAGCTGTTTTCGAGGCAAAAAAGCTTGCCCACTCCTAGAGGTGAAACAGTCCTTCTCTCACTGAAATATTGGTGAAATTCTTATCTATAAAACAATAAACAGTGATAAGGTCTTTTGCTTCCCTTATTTTACAGACCAAAAGTTATGCAAACACCACAGTGGAAGGAAGACAACATGACAAACTGAAAAGGTCAGGAAATTCTAAATGAAAAAAATATGCCGTATTTAAATTTCTTTGAAGCCTTTTCCAGCTCCCACTGCCCAGCAGCAGTACGTAAGAGAGCAAGAATTTCACAGCCACAACAAGTACAAAAGACAAGGACTTGAAACTGGAAAATCTCAGCCAGCCTGTCCTGGTTGTGCACCCCAAGCAGAAACATACACACACACACACATAAAAAAATCTTGACAGTCATTCCTCCGAATGAATCACCTTCCACTGCATCAGATCCTGACAAAAGGAAATCCTCTGGATCGTCTGGACACTGCCACACTGAGTACCAGAGCAGAGATGGCAGGTAACCTGGCCCTAGAGAGGCATCACTGGTTTTGATCCAAACCTCAGTGCACAAATCTTTGGAGAGACTAACCTGACCTTCATTAGTCCTTTAAAAACACTGCAAAAGAAACCACAATGAAAAAAATCCCTCAACATTTTAATAAATAACAGGCTTGGACTCACGTGATGTTTTTCTGATGCTTATATAGCATCTGTTATCTGCCCCAGGGACATCTGAGGTGATGGTCACTAGGGTTTTTATAGCCCGGGGAAGGGTAACGAAGGAGACAGAGCTCAGAACTTAAGCTGCAGTGCAACACCACGAATCTCATTAGGAATGAACAGGCACAGTGTCACTGGTGACTTTGTTGTGGCTTTTCCTGCTTTACCTTGGCCCTGCAGATCACTGAACAGAAAGGCAGCAACGGGAAGCCTCAGTTCTCTCCTCACCCTCCTTCCTGGAGCAAGGCTCTGCTCCCAGGAGGGCTCCAACTGCAGAAAAGAGAAGGAGAGAGGAGCGGAGCTCTTCACACTGCAACACTGACTTCTAGGAGTGAAAATGAAAAGGAGTAACTGCTTTTTACAAAAAAATTTTTGAAGATATATATATAAAATTTCTAGCTGTGGATGGTTATGCCCTGGACTCATTTTTGGAGAATTCCTAGTGCTAAAGGTTATAAAAAGTAGGGGACATCATACCTCTGAGCAAAAGTCTACTTTGTATGTCTTGCCCTAGTCAAGAGGAGCACATGGGGCAATCTCTAGGTAACTCTCACAGGCTTGTGTTTTTAATAATTACTGCTCAGAGGCCAGTTTGATTCACAGAAGTGCATACCTGCATACCCTGAATCTTCACCGGGATAACTTCGTGAAATATTTCACCTAATGGAAGCGTTTTCCACTTCCAGGGTAAATGGAGTATAGGTGCCTGTAAAAACCCCCACCAAGACACTTCACTTGCGTAACTTCCAGTGCATTTCTGGAAGTGTGAGTCAAATCTAATGCTCACTCCCCTAAAACCAGGCTTGTGCTTTGCCCACTGAAGCCCCAGTGCTGGGGCATGGCTGTCCTAATTCCTGACATCTCCTGCAGCACCTTGGCCTGGCATAGGAAATTGGTAGCCAGGTTCCTATTCCTGGAGAAGGGACACTTAGGCTCACCCCTCCCTACTCCAACCTAAAAGCTGCTTGAAAATGCAAAGCTCAATATTTTTCCTGGCTTGGGATTTCCTGTCTGGGCTTCAACCTGCCTTGTCCCAGTGGATGTGTCCAGCGACTGGCAGGCTGCAGCCAGCCCTGCCTGCTGCCAGCACACTGCCTGCCCCGCCATGGCCTGCCTTCTCATCAGCTGCTTCACCGCTTTTCAAATAACTTTTTAAAAAAGTGTCTCAGAGATACAATTTAAGTGCCACAAGGTAGCTGAAATCAAGCAGCAGCATGTTACCATGTGTTATAAACATATATTGTAATATTGGCTTATCGCAAGTATAAAGGTAGATATTATATAATGTTAGAAATGCTTCTTGCTGTGTGGATGTAGTTTTCTTTCTTTTTAGCAAGGATGTTAGCAAGTGTGAGCAAGTAAGATAACCTCCAAGCGAGCAGAGGATGAGGCCCAAGGAGCTGCTAATCAACACTTTGTCCAGAGAACAAAAGGGCCCAAAGGCTGCTCCGCCCGGAGAACGGGTGGCCAGGAGGGTCCGAGAGCCCTTATCACCGCTCTGCCCGGGGGGCAAAGAGGCCCAAAGGTGCAATCAGCCCTGACTGTCTGGAGAATTAAGAGATCCACCCTACCATCGACTCTTACCTAACGAGCCCAACCCCAAGAATCAAAAGAAGTAAAACCGCACGGCAGAAGACTACGCATGCTCTAAAAAGGCGGAACCAAGGAGTGGCCATGCAGAACAGCTCCTGGAAAAGTTTGAATATGAATAGAGAACAGACAGTAAAAATGATATAAAAAGGACTAACCTGGAGCATCAGATGTGCTCTTTGCAGAGCGCCAAGGCACTCAGCCATTACCTCTTTGCTTTATCTTATGTGTCTCTTATTGTCTCTATATTAAACCCTTTAAATTCTCACAGGAGAGTGAACCTCGTTTTTCACACCATGTCTCTGTAATAGGCATTAGTAATCAGTGGGATGGGCTGCTTAGGAACCAGCATGCCAGAGGCATATCCTGGCATCTCCTCCAACCTTGTGTCCCTTCATGGTTTCCTATAGCGGGACTACACTGTGAACATCCATCACTTAAAATGCCACTCAGCTGATGGGCAGCATCAAGCAGCAGCTTTCCAGCCAGGCAGCCGGGTGGGTCGGCACAGGCTGCCGGGCTGAGGCACACACAGTGAGCTGCAGGAGAAACTCTGCACATGAAGGAAACTGTGCCTTCCTGCTCTGAAACAAAATAATAAAAGTAAAGATAAATGTCACCCTGCTGCATTTTCTGAGCGTTGGGTACATGGGTACAATACATAAGAGAACCCCATATGAAAGACTTCATATTTATTATCAGAAAATACAGTTGTATTTTATATATATATATATAAAGTAAAAAGGCCAGTGAAATTGTAAAAATGCCAAATAAATAACTTGAAAAATTATTTTCCCATCAATCAATATCACTTATTTTTCAGGTGATCTCTATCCAAATCTTATTATCTCAATGGAACACATGGCAAAGTTGTTCATGATAGTTGAAAAGTGTTCTCCTTGATGTCCCTTAATCTGTTTGCTTTATCTACTACACTTTTTTTTCTTGCTGAAACCCAGAACAAAACAGCTCTTGAAGAAGCATCTTACTTGGTGAAGGAAAGAGAATCAAGGGGAGCTTCCTGAAAAATGGTCAGATAGAAAAAAATTACAATCAGACAATCACACATGCATTACGTACACACATGCAAAAAGATAAAAGAGGACAAAGCTGACCAGGTGACAGGCAACAAATGTGCAGGGGGAGGACACAACATGCAGCATTTGGGTTCACACAGTCCCTCCAAGTCCTGAGTGATTGTTTTGAAGTTCATTATTCGTGGATACAAACAATCTGGTCCCATCCCAGAAAGCATCACAAAAATCATTGTGCGGGTTTGTTATCCCTGAGGGTCTGGCACAGGCCTCATAGAAAACACAAAGGGTAGCAACCTCCCACCAAACACTTTGTACTGATCACAACACCAGCAAAAACTCATTTCTCTGTAGAAAGTGGAGTAGTTGGTCCAGTTGATGTTTTCAGTCCATGACAGGGTGGAGGAGAGTTCAAGGGCAGCTGAACCCGAGAGCTGAAACAGACATTTTCAGGAGATCCTTGTGACACTCTGCAAAATCACAGAGGGAGTGAGGCTGAAAGGCACCTTTGGAGATTACCTGGTCTGAACCCCTGCTCAGAGCAGGCTCAGCTGCACCAGGTTGCCCAAGACTTTGCCTAAAGGGGTTTGAGTATCTCCAAGGACAGAGATTCCACAACATCTCAGGCTAAATTCTCAGTCACCCTCACTAAAAAAGTATTTTCTCATGTTAAGGGGAATTTCCTGCTTTCCCTTTGTGTCCATTGCCTCCAGCCCTGTCACAGGGCACCACTCAGAAAAGCCTAGTTCCATCTTCATTACTCCCCCATCATTTATATACATTTGTATGATTCCCACAAGTATTTTACTTCCAAAGCTTAATTGTTCTTCTTCACCTCTTCCCATTTATTCACCTTTGTGGCCCTTTGCTGGACTCGTTCCAGTACGTCCATGTTTCCTCTGTTACTGGGCAGCCCAGAACTGGACCCAGTGCTGCAGGTGTGTCCCACCAGTGCTCTGTAGAGAGAAAAGATCACCTCCCTCAACCTCCAGGAAACACTCCTCCTAATGGACTCTGGTATGGTGGAAGAGCACGTCCACTTGGGCTGCCACTGCACAGTGATCCTAACCTGCTCAATTGCAACTGTGATTTTATTAAAGGCTGCTGAAGGCCAGGTCAGGGAGAAAATCTGACATCTACTCAAGGAGCAGGAAATTCTTCCCCAACTCAGTTCCTCCATAAGAAATTGGATAATTTCTTATCTTATCTTATCTTATCTGACTTATAATAAAAGTCAGCAAGTCTCTCCATTCACTAGCACTATCAGTAAAACCAGAGGAAATTCTTTGTCTCCACTAAGTGACTGAAATAGTTTTGGTTTTTAAACCTGAATCCCTGCACTGATTTAGTGTGGGACATGGCCTGTATATTCAAAGAACCAGTAACAAGCAGCAGGATGTGAGAGCTGGGAGACTGACAGGGAAGAACAAAACCCTCTTTGGTGCAAGAGACAATGAGATGTGGAAAATATATCACAGCATAAAGAACAAATACATAGGGGAAAAAAAATAACACATGGCCCAGGCACAGCTATGATGTCCACACAGCTAGTATCTAATGCTTGCTAATCCTCTCAAAGCATTCCCTGCTCCAC
Organism: Corvus kubaryi; assembly: GCF_017639235.1. Lineage (NCBI taxonomy): Eukaryota > Metazoa > Chordata > Aves > Passeriformes > Corvidae > Corvus > Corvus kubaryi. Next base: position 10,998,347 of record NW_024581096.1, read on the forward strand.
TGGCACATTGTCTTCTGCAGGCTGTGGAGTCCAACCCTTTGACCCAAACCTTTACCAGGCCTACCTCATGCAAACCATGCCCTTTACTTGGCATCAGCTGGTCTGAACAGCTTGCTTTTTTTTCCCCTCTAAACCCATTTTAGGTGCTGTCTTGTTCTTTATCCAGAAGCCCCTGAAAGAATTGCTTATGTTCTTCTTCCATCCTATGATCCTATGGCTCTGCAGGGGTGAATATCTGGAAGGCCCCCATCTCACCCTACGGAGCGAGTCCTTTGGCACACACATAGACAGAGAAACAGTTCTTGGCTGCAAAGTTCAACTCTGCCATCGTGACTGATCAGTTATGATGGCAACATTAGCAACCTGCACACCATAGGTTCACATGGAATGAGAGCGCCATGAAATGGGAACGGGAACTAAAAATGCCAGCAGGACACCAATCTCCATGCATGGCTGGAGTATCATCTGCAATGCCAACATCCCTGTAAATACTCATGTTCTTAAAATGCCTGCTTATTTTTGGAAACATGTTACCTTCTCCTGTAATTGTCTAGAAAGCAGAATATGGAAGAGACCTCACATTTCAGTTCCAAGGAACAGATTCTGGCTTCTGCAATCTTTAATTAAACCACAAAAATTTTGGTCCTAGACACATACTTTCTATCATTTACAGTTTGACAGGTTTAGTTCATGGTTTGGCTTCTTTTTTCCTAAAATGATATTCTAGTTGAAATTTTTCATGCATAAAAGCAATTAAACTTGAGTGAAATACTGTATAATATTTGCCCTTAGGATTTTTTATCAGAAGATTTTTGAGCCAGCAACACAAAGCCAGTCTTGATTTAAAACTTTGTATGTGCAACAATACCTCTGGCACAGCAGAAAGATCAGAATGATTTCTGTATTTGAAAGAAGCATGATCAACATTCACAGGATGTTCATTTCCCATCATTTTAGAAAGACAATTTTGCAGGTTCCAAATGTACAGAGGTATTGATATATACCATCATTTTCATAGATGCCAGCAATTTTAAACTACTTTTAAAATTGAGCGAGGTGTGAAGAATAATCTGGGTTGAGATTCTTCCAGCTTCAGAGATCTTTCTGTGAGAGTTAGACTGGACTGACTATCCTCTGAGGATGTGGGGAAACTCAGAACCACTCAGTGTCCATTTCTCAGAACTGCTCTTGACATGACTGCTATCTGCACTGTTGTATAAAAAGTGTTTATTAGCTGTAAGGTTAACATATATAAAGGAAAAGACACCCTATCACTACTTGGGGATACACTCAGAAAGCCAGGTTCAGATGTTAGCACCTGCATATGGTTTATATTTCCTAGCTCTAAAAAACTATCCAGAATAACTTCAGCAATGCCTGAGTGAGAGATCTTTTTAAGAAAAGAAAGCCAATGCGTTTTGGCTATCCAACTACAGGGATCCAAGCCAAGAGAAGAAAAGGTTTCTCCCATGACCACAGAGCTGTCCTCTTCCTTTTGAAGAACTGGCTCCCTTTGTCAATATCGTGTGGATTCCTTTTTCATTAGAGGCCAATATCCTGAGGGACTTTCCTCAAAATTAGTCTTTACTCCTGGGTGTAGCTACCCTACACTCAGTGGAAGAACTGGCATGAACTTGGTGTATTTCACACTATACAATTCTCACCTGCAGAGTTTTATGGATCATCACACACCGTATCATCATCTAGATTTGAGTAAGGTATCTGATTGTCGTGGAGCTTTCCCCCTAAGCCTCCAATTTTCAGTGGCTTATACCCTCCTGAAGCAGTTACTTTCAAAGATGAATTCTGCTGTGCTTGTTCTCAGCTCAGTGACTCTGAAAAGTCTAAAACAGTAATGTTCATCTTTTGCTGTGGTTTGGATCGTCATGTTATATGAAATAACTACTTTAGTTTTCATGTGTAAGCATCTTCACTGAAAGTAAAAAATAAAAAGAAATCAAATCTTGCCTAGTCTTACTGAAAAGGCGTATTTCCTTACTTATTTCCTTTCAGTTGGAATTAGTTATGAAGAACAGGTTCGGGGATTTGTTTGGTTTGTGGCTTTTTTTTTTTTAGATAGATAATTTGTTTGCACAGAAAACAATTAAGAAATTTTATTCAAGGTCACACAGTTAACATAATCTCCCATGTGCTGTGATTTAGAAAGCCTTTTGTGATGTGATCATAGACCACCATTGCACATTCACTGATAAATATGGCACCCAACTGTACACTCAATAATGAAATAATAAACTCTGCAAAGACCTATTCATGGCTGTTCCCTTAGATTACAGGTATCTTTAATATCGTTTAATGACTTTTTAATATAGAAAACTTTCTATAAGCATTTTAGAGTTTCATTTCCATGTGATGGGAAAGTTGTGAAATGGTCCTATCAGTCCTGCTTTGAGGATATGAAGCAACATTAGTCACCTTTTTAAAATTAATTTTATTTTCAATAAAACCACATTAAAAGAGTATAAACAGAAATATGCAAAAATTTGAGTCCCAATATAAGCTTGATCTGAGGAGTTAGAAAGGTCCAAGTATACTCTCAGCTAATCAATGAGTTTGAGGGGCACTGAAGAGAACTCATGCACTGACATTTTCTGGTTTAAGACAAGGTAGTATTCTGCTCCACAGGATGTCTTTTGGGTGACTGACACTCAGAATCCCTGCCATTAGGTTTAAAGTGAGTCTGATTGTTGGATGTGTTCACTCCTAATGAGCTGCACACAGTACACGGTGCTGTGTCCTATCTAGTCTGGTGTCAATGAGAGAAAAAGAGTTATTTTTTCTGCAAGGCACACTAGAAAACACCGAGAAAATCACCTGCATATTATCACTCAGTTAAAGCCTAGAAGCATTGACTAAAATTGGGGTACAGCTGTGCTGAGCACCCTACAGGAGTCTAATCGCTGTCTGAAGTGGCATAGTTGGAAAAGGATAAAACCATAAAACCACTCCAATGCCATTTTAAAAAATGAAAATCTGGTCTGTGAAGGACTGGCAAGCCATCAAAGACAGTCTGTGACAGCCTCGAGGCAAAAAGCTTTCCCAAAGATCACTCTAGTGCCCTAACTCCAAAACAACCCCTCGTCTCCAAAGCATCACTGTGAACCCCAGTATCTGGTATAGGTATAATTCCATCAATATTTAAAATGCCTTGGTTACTTTTACCTTTCTGAATACTGGTAGAAGTCTGAATAGTCATTTCAGGCATTGGCATTGGCAAAATGGTGCCCAAGAAAAACATTTACTGAAAGTTTCCTTTTACAAAGGAAGATGGCAGTTTCATAGTGGGAAGGGCACAAGATATTTTGCTGTGAGACTAACTAAAGTCAGAAAACATACTTCAAAATGAGTAACAGTGACATACAAAGTAACATGCTCAAGTGGACTAAGTCACTGCATTCCTATTGCTGCCCTGGTGAGTATTACTGGAATGCTCATATCTGCATGAGGTGGTGATGTGATTGATCAGTTTTCAGGATTTACCAGACTATGGACCCCAGAGGTACAAGAGCAAGTCCAGTCAAAATGAGAATGTCACATAAAGTTGTGATGCAACTTACACCTGAATGTGACAAACAACAAATACATATATAATTAGTGCTTGATTTTATTGGTGTTGAAGACATTTTTGAAGCTATAAGAGGATGATACTAATCTTCCCCCACATAAATTATTCACATCTTCTTTATTAGTTCTAGCTCACAGATATGCACTCTGACAGTTCTACATCCCTCACATTAGGAATCATTCAGCTTCAGAGTCATTCCTCTTCTCAGACACTTTGCATTCAGCAGCAAATCAACCTTACCCCTGCATGCTTTACGTGTGGGATTTATTATGACAGTGAATAAGAATTCATCCTATCGTTGTTCCAAAAAATTGTAATATTTGAAAACTCAAATAAGCACCTTCTTTCCCAAAGACTGGGATTTTTCACATTTGTAGACCTGATTTCAAGGCAGTTTGACCTGTTTTGATACATAAATACAGCTAGACTTTCAAAAGTGTTCCATATCTAGCAGCTCTTATTATAGTCAGATTTTCTGAAGAATTCAAGTATCCTAGTGCCAAATCCTTTGGAAAAAAACCTAACTTACTGTAGTGCTGACCAAGGATCTGTACTCTTCTGAAAATCTGGCCCTGATATTGAGTGCTACTCTCTTGTAAAGTCTTCAGACCTTAACTGGTCTGATTCCTCCAGCATTTACACAGAAAGCTGGTGACGTCTACTGCTACAGACATCTGGGAAAGAGATACAAGCCAAATTCTTTATTTATATTAACTGGCAAGCATAATATATTTATAAAAGGAGAAGCATTCCTAAGCATCAGATATGATTATTTTTATTCTCCATGCAGACAAACTTACCCGTTTTATTATTCTACAGGGAGTTGGAATTTTGCATTCTGTTACTAAAGAAGCATCAATGCAATACAGTGCAACAACTTTATGCCATGAACATCCACAGGACTGGTCAGCTCTTTCCCCTAAAATTCTCTAAAATCACACAACCACTAAAATTAAATTTTGTGTTCATATTAGTAGCAGTGGAACACATTGGGAGCTAGTTTTAGACTCTCTAATCTTCGACCAGTTGAAACTTGAAACAGATATGGTGAAAACCTGTGTCTTTGCAGAAGGCAAAAGCAAGAAAACAATGTAAAAGCAGCAGTATGAGTGCCAGCTTCTGGGAGTACAAGATACAGAGAATCCCAGGCTAATCTGTTCCCAGCTATACTATTCACCACATGGTGTCTAAGGATTTGTTTTAAGCCCTTCCCAAAGAGTCTGTCATCCCGTTTCCTTGTCTCCAGAAAATGTATTATGTAACTGTAAATAAATGTTCAAATGAGTTTAGCAGTCATCAGGATGTCTTGTATTTGAGTATGATAGTCTTTTCCCCTGAAGATTAATTTAAGAAGTTGCATTTGTGGCCATTTTACTATATATTTTTAACTTCACAGATTTCCCACTTTGCTGCTTTCCTGGGCTTACAAAACTGATCTTTGTAAGCTAAACCTTGAACTGAAACTTGGGAAAAATGGAAATGCATTTTCCTATCTTTTTTCTTTTGACACACAGGACCTCCAAGTCACCTTCTGTTATAAACTGGTTTTTTGACTTCTCTCTTGATATAATCTCTTGCTTTCACCTCAGTTACAATTCCTGTACAGGTCTCACTTCTATCACATTAAAAGGGCAAAATGAAAGAAAAAAAATCCTTAAGAACTTTTTACTATCTTATCTCTTCTTTACTCACTGAATATGTAATTATGGATGTGTGAGTAAATGATTATTCTTTTCCACTCTTAACCTCCCAGCATATGATATGCTGCAGAACCAGGCAGAGATGCTCCAGCTACCTGGAACTACACCTGTTCTCAGTGTTTTGAGAGCAATATTTCTCTGTAAGGACCCAGTCATGGGATTCTTGGAAGCTCTCAATTCCAACAGCCTCTGGCAAAATGCAGATGGGATTTAAATCATATACATACTACTGCACACAAACTGTCTGGGGGATTTCCCTCTTCACATCTTGCTACAAGTGAATTTTTAAATGTTTGCACAGATTTTGAACAAACTGTGCCAAATAAAACTCACTACTTCTTATACAGCAAAAGAAGCAAGAAAGGAATGATTGAATCAGTGAATCTGAAGCATATTATAAAAAATTAACGTAAAATGTGTGCTAACAAAAGTAAGGTAAACACAATACTAACATATTAATTGATTTCCTTCACAACACTACAATTAGTTTCCAAGCTTTACACTGTTTTAATTTAATGCGCAGAAATACATTTTCCCCAGGACTGCCATTCCGCTGTGACTAGGGGAAGCAAGTACACCAGTATGTTACAGTCAAGGAATATTTAAAAATATTTACACATTTCTCTCCCCAACTTCACATATCCAGCATTTTTAATGCAAGCTACTAATCATCTCATTCACAACAACTGTCTGCCTAATTTACTCAAGTACTTAATGGTGGCTATTATGACAGCCAAGGATCATGGGACTAGATCCCTAAGAGACAAGGTCAGACCAGTAAAATTAGCCATCTGTCCAGTAAGGGTTTTAAGCTCAGGCTCTATTTAAGTATTAAGTTTCCAACTGTACAGGCATTTGTTTTCTTTTCATTAGCAAGAAAACGCGCAATAGTGATGCTAAAAACCAGCAATAAAAATCTTTCAGTACTGTGGGATAGATACAAAAAGGATCTGAAGCTACAAACACTTTGTGACATGAACTTACTAAACTTCTTGTATTTTCAACTGAACTGATCCCAGTGAACTCAGTGATAAGACTCAGTGTTGGTCACAAAGATTCCAGGGCAGTCCCAGTGTTGGAAACAGTCTCGGGCATAGTTATCTTCTCTTAGCACCGCAATTTGTAAAGTACACAGAATGTCAAACTTCACCATGCACTGTGTCCCCATCTCATTGTTTACATTTTACCGTACTGTTTCATACGCTGCAGACTGTAAAAGGGCTGTAAAAGCTGCTCAGACTCAGGGTTTTAACTTTCAACGTCTAAGGACCGTTCACGACCTCCTCGATCCGCGCGCAAACCTCCCGCCGACAGCCGTGGGAACTCTCCCACAGGACACAGATAGTGCACAGCGAGGACCAGGACCAGAAGGCTCACCACATCATGCTTGGTACACAATAGCTACATTTTTAGGACAAAATCATTGCTTCTCTAGTAATTTTTCTTTTACATTTACTACTCTATGTCTTACATTATTTGCTGCCACACACATAAATGTCACAGCCACGTCACGACCTTCCCGACAGGTCACCTCTGACTGGCTTAGAGGTTCACCGGGCTTCTAACTCTGCTCACGCCGGACCGCAGGTAACGGGATCCAGGGAAAACCGGATAAAATCTTTCCCAATTTCTTCCGCAGTAGCTGCAGACTGGTCCTGGTCTGTAACTCGAGTGCGCCCACCGGTACTGGGTATAAGATGTCGGAGAAAATGGGTCGTACACCGATCCCGCAATTTCACGGGTCCCTGCCATTGCCGGGGCATCCTCTCCTCCCCGTGAGAGGGCGTCGGGGACTCGCAGGGGACGGCGAGGAGCGGCGGACGCCCCGCCGGGCACCCGGAGCTCCCGGACGCGCTCAGTGCTCGGGGGCGCGGCGGCCCGACCCGGGGCACTGCCCCGCTGCCCACCCGGGGGCTGCCGCCCGGCCCCGCTGGCGCCTGTGCCCCGTCGGGGGCACCCCCCGTGTTAAAGGGACGCGGAACTTCGCCGGTGCAAGCGTGTCGCCGGGCGGGCCACCCCTCGTCTGGCGCTGCCGCCCGTCCTACCTTGCCGGCGGGGGATGTTCCTGCGCGGCGTGGCCGCGCACCCGATGCACGAAGCCAGGAGCAGCACCAAGGCGAAGCAGCGGCGGTGACAGCCGCCCGGCACCTCCATGTGCGCCGTGTCCCCCCGACCGAGCAGGGAGCTGGGGCCGGTGGCCGCGGGCGAGGGGCCGGGCGGCAGCCGGGTGCGGAGCGGAGCCGGGGCCGGCGAGGAGCGGAGCGGAGCGGACAGCGGGGCTGGGACTCGCGCCGGGCAGGGACGGGGAGGGACGGAGGGAAGGGGGGAGGAGGCTGGGTCCGGCGCTTTGATGGGATTACGGCCGCCCGGCGCGGGGCACGGCTCGGCACCTCCCCCGCGGGGCGCCGGCGCCCCGGCTCGCCCGGCCCAGCCCCGCTGGAGGGGTCGCGGCGTCCCCTGCCGGGAGCCCCCCGTGCCGGCGGGGTCGCTCGGCAGCCCGGCCCTGGCCGCGGGAAGGGTGCTCAGGAGCGACCCCCGGGGACCATGGGGCAGTGTCTCACCCCTTCCTCAGCGAGAACCCCCGCCCGTCCCTGCCCTCCCCTGGCCTTCGGTCCCCTTCCGCCTTGAGGAACACCCACTCGAGTGCTGCCGTCCCCAGGGAGCATCGGCATTCGACACGGGTTTCTTCCCTTTTTTCCCCGAAAGTACGGGGCTGAAATGCTAGCCAAATGCTGGGGCGAAGGCGAAGCTAGGAAGAGGATTTGGTGAGGAAATTGTTGCTGAATTAAGGGGATAAATTAAGTTTAATCCCCCCCAGATGGAGGCTGAGACCTATCCAGCCACTCAGACTAATATAGAAACCCCTGTGGAGATTAGAGGGGATGGGGAGAGCTGGGGGAGGAAGGCAAAGGGATGCGCTGGAGTTTGACGATCCCACAAAAAACCTGAGATAAACAGGAAATCCAAAGCATCCCTTCAGAGCAATAAAACCTTGGTGGGGTGAATGACCAAATCCATTTGGTTTAGTATCCCGTATTTGAAATTTAAAAGACAGAAGGAAGTGCAGAAACTTCATATTAGCAGACATGAGATTATCTGCCCTCTGCTCCAGGTCTCATCCTAAGCTTGGTTAGTTAGAGGTCAGTATAAACCCTGAAACACCAGAGTTGTTATGTCTTGAGGGTTTGTGTGGGCTTTGGTTCGGAAATCAGCTTCATTTGTTTATTTTGCTGTTTACTTTGATAACTTTCTGTGGGTTTGATGTCCATATAAATTAGGTATGTTTATAGAGTCTCTTTGTGAATCTGTAAAACTGATACCCTGTTCAGTGAGTTCCATGCTGTAATTTTATGACATGTGGAGAAAATACAGGAAGAGATCAGAAGAAAAACTGTCTCTCTGTGGAAATAATGCTGAAACAGGAAAATAAGGAAATCTGTACCATTTTAGGGTATAAGAGGAGACAAGGAAATGGTGATGAAATCCTTTTGGACAGAAGATCAGAGGAAGGGAGTTTGAGCCCCTACCCTGTAAAAGCACTGCAAGTACCTCATGAAGAAGTTGGAGACCGTAATCAAAGCCCTTAGAGGAGACAGTGGAGAGGACAGCCCTTGCTTACCTCGGGGACAAGGAAAGGAGACAGAAACCTTGTCCTTTTAAAAAGGGCAACATCCAAGTTTCAGAGTGATCACTGCCAGTATGCGCGAGGCTGCAGGAATTAAGTAGTTTTGTTAAGCGTAATTGGGATGCCAGTGGTGTGTCTATCTCACACTCTTATCAGCCTGCCTTTGCAGAGACAGAGGAATTGCAGTACATGTGGGAGAAGTGCAGGACTCATTGCAGGAATTCCTGGCAGGGTCAGTAACTGTGGTGCGCTGTGAAACTGCAGTTCTCAGGGCAGAGAATGAACTCTGGACTCCATATTTGCCCAAAAGGCACATGGACTGCTAACTTGTTGGCAAAAGTGGCAGGCAGATCACAGCCAAGGGTGGAGAAAAGCAAAGCCTGTCCTTTATATACACTCCAAGTAATTGTTGTTTGTACAGTGTGCTGTCATCAAATATATTACTATTTCTGCTTTTCTTCTTACTTGATCTCCTTCCTCCTTACTTTCACTCCCCCATTTCTTTCCTCTGACTTTCTTTTCTGGCAATACTGATAATAACCACTGTAGTTCATCTTGTCACATATGCCTATCTACCTAAAGTATTCTGTGATTAAGTTGTAGTTGGACATATTGAGGCCAAACTGACTGGAACACCAAAGTTGATACTGCTGAGTTTCAGGCAACTGCCTGAAAAGATTCAAGACTGATTTTGTAATTTTAATTACAGTTTTGAGAGATTATCTCTGAAGCCATGCAAGTTGGCAACTTTCCTTCTGCTGTGATGAAGTGGGATATTCAGTTCTGGATGTATGGAGAGGTGCTCTTCCTGAAAATCCTACCAACAAAGGTAATCCACCACAAGCCTGGTGAATTCCCTCTAAATAACAACATGACTCCCAGTGGCTTTCTCACTGGTAAGATTTTTACACTCTCCTCATTGGCAAAGTCCCTGTTGTCTTCCAGTAGCATATGGATTTAAGTTAATAAAACTTGGCACACATTTGTTGATGCAACCTCTCTCCAGAGGAAGAAGCATTTTAGTGGAGTATATACAATTAAAGCTTAGAATTATGTTTAAAAGATAAACGTGTGCCTTGGTGTTCATTGATCTGGGAGATGGCAAGATGAGTGAAGTGTAACATGAACTTTTGACAGTGCTGAGTTTTGGGAGGCTAGACAGTTGCTGAGTTTTGTGCCAGCTTGTGAGACACATCATCATCTTACAGACGGAAAATTACCTTTTTCATGGAGGACTCACTTGTACCAGAGAAGCGAAGTTACTAATGATACATCTTGTCTGCATATTTATCCAGCTGTTTCTGCTTGTGCTCACCTGAAACTTCTGCTGTCTGGATTTGGCTTTAATCAGTGGTCTGCAGTTGGATTCAGCTCAGAGCCATCTCTATGCCAGCAATGAGACTTTTTCCTGTTTCTGAGAATGTGTAGATGTGTAAAACACCCATCATGTGCCTGGTTCTCCAGTGGTTGTAAATACTTGTTGATAAGGACTGAGACACAGTCTTTCAAAAGTTCGTAAACCCAGGAGTCTAGTGGTGGTGGAGGCAGTTTTCCATCATCTCCTGAATGTGTTCCACCAGGGAAGATGCTTACTAAACCAGCACATGGATTTGGATATACTATCCCTGTGTTCAGGTCGAATATTCCATCCTTTCTCTTATTCTGTAGCACTGGGAGAGAATCAGTCCACATAGTTTCTTACTCAAGGAAGCAAAGGGATACAACACAGAGCACAGAATTTTCCCCTCATTTATCTTCCTTTAGAGACAACACATGTGCATACAGCAATAGGGATGCAAGGAATGATGTCCTGGGAAGACAGGAGAGACACTGTGTCATGCTTCAGTGTACCCAGACCCCTCTAAAAGCTCACATCCAGAAGGATTGACCTGATTCAGCTTGCAAATACATTAGCCTGTTACATCAACATGTGATTTGCAAGTGCTGAAATCAAGAACCACCCCTTTTCCTTAAAAAGATAAAAATAGGTATAAATGCAAAGCACCATATTTTCAAGCATGGCCATAATCTCCCTTTCAGGTCTTGGAGGTCCAGGGTAACAGGACTTGATTTTTTTGGTAAATTTCAAAGTTGGCACATCAGGACTCTCAAAGAAAAAAAGTGTGTTCAGTAGACATCTAGACCATTACTCATTCATAGTTAAAAATAGATGCCTACGCTTATTTTCAACACCTGATTTTACAATAAATCACTGACGAAGCATTGTGCTGCGGAAGGACCTAAAACAGGATGTTTTTCCTCAAAACTATTTGGTAAAAGCAAGGAAATCTTTGTGTGCAGTTAAGTGAGCAGATGGAGAGACTGGATAGCATAAGAATCTGGCCAGTGAGGTTAGCAGGCTTTTCCACTGTGATTCATGAGGGTAAAAGAGCTTTGTCTTTGCCTTGGAGCTTGTCTTCACTTGAAAGAGGAGTGTAAATTTATAACATTTTCCAGAGTTGCTCCACATGTGGACATATTTAGTCCAGAATAGGATTAAAAGAAAACCAGTGAAAATTGAGGGAGAAGTATGCAAATGGAGGCATCTATGTTGAAATGGGATATTTTGCACCTTTAGAATTATTTTTATGATGATAGTATGGGGGGCATATTAAGACATTAAGAATCTATACGTTTTCATAATTATGAAGAATGAATTTTTTTCTCATTAACTGAAGCCTTAAAAATTTTGTTGTTCTCCCTCTATTTTTTTTTTAAATAATCAGCAATTTTTAAAAGACAAATTCCAGATATGTAGCATTGTGTCAATTTGTTCATGATCCACTATTTTTGTCAGGAGTTTTTCATAGGTTCTTCTCAAAGGAAAAGCATAAACTTTTGACCTATTTAGGTCCTTTTAATATGCCAAGGTGATTCTACCTATTTTACTATCCTGGTATTAATTCCAACAAAATACTGACTAAGAATGATACCAATCTATATAGGTGTTAAATAGAATTATATAGAAGTGAAGATCTTTTTATTGACTTTAGTAACTTCAAAGATTTATGGAAAATAGAAGGACTATTACTCACTAGCTTTCAAAATTAAACCTCACAAATGTATCACTTAAAACCAGCAAACTTTAATTCAGCAGGTCACATGTAGTTTTATAGCAATAACAAACAAATCACGGTAATTTGTATCTTATTTTCATTAAATTAGAAACCAGTGCTGTTTCATAAATGAATATATGTGTTGCTTCTACTAATCTTTATAATAAATAATTGACTTACAAAATGCCATAGATGTGCATAGAGTGCATATGACAATATCTCAACTAAAGCCATAACTCTTCCTCATACACTGTTTTTTTCTGGCTTAACTAAATTGAGTGTCTTGGGTAGACCTGTTTCTGATATTCTACAGCCAGTGTACATCTGACCAGGATAGGAAGTAAGTTCAGGCTGCCCAACAAACTCGAGGGGAAAGGGTCATGGAAACTCTAGTTTTCCTGCAGAGTTGTTAGGGTTTCTTCCTTAGGATATTATTAGGAAACACACAGAGGTTTATGTAAATTTAAACTACTTTGAAACAGTGAAGGGATGAATTTATCCTTTTAGGTTCTTAACTTCTGACACCATCTACTTATTTTTGATCTGGGTCTGAACTGAGCCTTCAAGGCTCTTTCTATTGCTCTGTTTTCCATAAGACAGTCTGTGAAGACCTGATTTAATTAATTTAGGAGAAGGAACCCAAAACAATCCCTGCCCGCCATTTACTTGTATCTTAATATAGAAACAGCTATACATCAGAGACATACTACACATGGGCATGTATTAAATGCTGAAAAAAACAAGACCAAACAAACAGCATCAGATTTCTCTTCTCACATCAATAAATATTTGACATGTATTTAGTAGCCAAACTGACAGTTTTAAGTCCATCAAGCTTTCCAAGGTCTCATATTCTTTCTGCCCCCCATTGTCTCTCATACAGAGTGGTTGTAGCATTGCCAGAAAGCACACGTGAGCATCTGCAAGCAGTGACTGTGCTACAGAGATGAGAGTCTTTGCAACCTTCATTCACGTGCTGTCAGGTCTTTCTCCTCATCTCCCTGCTTCCTGCTGTATTCTGGGCTATTTTTCAGTCCCTCCATCTCTTTGCTTCCTACAACATTTCAGGATAGTTTTATTAAATACATTTCACTGGTTACTTGTACTCCATCAGGACTTACAAACCCCAGTCAAGACCAGTAGTTCTACACACAGAGACCAAGCGATAACATAGAAAGGCCTTGTTGTGGCCTAGACTTTCAAATGGGCCACAAGTAAATGCTGAGAACAAAAGTGGGGAATGGGAGGATGATGAGCAGCAATAGTGGTCATAGCCCTGCAGTCACCTGGCCAGTATAAACCATTACATTCCTCATTGTTGTCTCACTCTTTTGCCCTCACTCATTTTCACTTTCTTTTATGCTGCATTAGTACTTATCATGTTATCAAGTGTTCTTTCCTAGCACACTATACATTTTTTATTAGTCACAGACTGACACTTTGCAGTGTATTTGTAATTAAGAACTAGTATGCACTACACTGTTAAAACAATAGGATTACAGGGAATAAACATTTGATGTTCCATTTGTGGGCCAACTTTATTACTTTGTTTGAAATTTATAATAAATGCAATCAGGAGTGAACAGAATCATTCATTTGTGCCAGCACTCCAAAATGGATGTTGCAGTCCATGTGTTCAAATCCTAAAATTTAATCCTGTCGTTTCTTTTGGTAAATATTACTTTTTCTGACTCCTGTAGCAAAGAATTTGACAGCTCTTTGGTCCCAGATTAGGGTGTCAGTGTGCTGCAAATGTCCAAGGTAAGCTCCAAAGACAACTCAATCTGAGTAAATTTAACTACAAGATGGGAAAGTTCGTAAGCAAAGTAGGCCCCTTGGAAATAGGGCCTAGCAACATGTGTGGTAGCTTGGAAGAGCCAAATCTGACACTTTTTATGAGAAAGCTATTGAGTTATTCTTTCTATCAGACTTGTTTGTGGATTTGCAGGTTCCTGTTTTATTAACCTTGTTTTCCTCCTCCTTTTGTCTTCTTTGGCTGTGTTTTGGTAAGGTGGAGAAAGCATTGTCTTGAACTCCGAATGTTCTTTATAGTGTCCCTTATTCAGCTCACAAAGAAACAGCAGAAGCACAAAGACCAAAATTTAAAACAATTCTAACCTAAGAATCTAAGCATATTTTTATTCATCTCTCTCACCTTTTCATCTCAGGTACGTCAATAATTTCCAGTTTTATTCGTGATGAGTTAGCAGAGCAAGTTCTTCTCTTGCCAGGTCAGTTCTTGACAGACTTTAGACCTATGGTAAATGCAGTGAAAAGCAGCAGAAGGAAGAAATGTGCTCTTTTACAAACCTATATATATTTTTAGGCACTCATTCTCTTGGGGTGATTTTATGAAAATACTGTATTCCCCTATTGTCCGCTTTATGCCCAGAAATGGGTCCCATAGCTTTTAGCTAGGTCCAGCAGAGGGGGGAGAGATGCCAGGTGAATTCTTCGGCACAGTTTGTGTTCAAGGACTCACACACACTCCCCCATGTCCTCACCGCTGCAGAGCTGAGGGAGCTCCTCTCTGCTTTTAGCCAGCCTGTTACCTGAGGCAAGAAGTTCTCCTATACAGGCATACCGAAATCCTCTGGTAAATTCTTCTTCCTCTTCTGGGACTGTTCGGCCTAGCTGTAATCCAAGAACCAGATCATCTCACCCCGTGGACTGGCAGGGAGGCTGCAGGGACACCGCATCCCAGCCTCTGGCCTCAGGAGGGGCCGAGCCAGCTACAGAGGGAACTCTAAATCCACCAGCTTTCTCTGCATCAAGGAGGTTTAATATTTTAACAGTTATTCATTTTTCCTGTGCCCTGCCGGCACTTTTTTTGTCAAGTAAATAGTTTTTTTCACTTTCCTTCAAGAAATTCCTTTGGTATTGGTGGGGGAGGGAGTGCTGAAACGTGCCTTCTGTGGAGGAGACGTACCTACGTACCTTCCAGAGCATTTCCCCCTAAACTTGTCTCAAACTGAGATACTCATAAATTTTACATGCAGTAAATATTAAATATTTATTATTTGTAAGTGGGGGAGATGTTGGAAAAAGGATGCTTTTTCCATCTTTTCTGTTTATGATGATGATATAAAGAAAAATTAATGATCCGCAATGCTTTGAGGAGTTCAGGTCACCATCTTCATATTTGTTTTCCCGTTTCAGTCCTTCTCTGCTCTCAAAAAAAAGTGACTTCAAAAATTGTCTTTCATTGTTTTTCTATTTAATATAATATGTATCAACTCCCCACCCTCTCATCTGTTAATTTCAAAGACTGGTATATAACTCCTGTTTAGGATACAATTTCCCAGGGTATTTCCCCACGTTTTTGATCAGGATTTCAGAATTACAGAATCACAGAATGGGTCAGGTTGGAAGGGCCCACAGTGGGTCATCTGGTCCAACATTCCTGCTCAAGCATCTGGTCCAACCTCCCTGCTCATCCCAGAGCACACGGCACAGGATTGTGTCCAGGTGGTGCTTGGGTATCTCTGATGAGGGAGACTCCACAGCCCCTCTGTGCAGCCCGTTCCAGTGTGTGGTCAGTGTCACAGTAAAGAAGTTCTTCCTCATGTTTGGGTGGAACTTCCTGTGCATCACTTACTGCCCATTGACTCTTGTTGTATTGCCCAGCACCACTGAGCAGAGCCTGGTCCCTCCTCTGACCCTTCCCTGCAGACACTGACAGATATCAGTGAGGTCCCCTCTCAGTTATTCCTTCTTGAGGCTGAACAGAATCAATTCTCTCAGACTTTCCTTGTAAGAGAGCTCCTCCAGTCCCTTCATCACCTTTGTAGTTCTCTGCTGGACCCACTCCAGGACCTCCATAATCTCTCTTGTACTGCAGAGACCAGAACTGAGCAGAGACTCCAGGTGAGACCTCACTTGGGCTGAGCAGAGGAGCAGGATCACCTCCCTTGACTGCTGGCATTGCTCTTCCTAATGCATCCCAGGATTCCATTGGCCTGGGGCACTGCTGGCTCATGGCCAGTTTGTTGTCCACCAGGACCCCCAGGTCCTTCTCCACAGAGCTGCTTTCCAGCAGGCTGGCCCCCAGCCTGTGCTGGTACCCAGGGTTGTTCTTCCCCAGGTGCAGGACCCTGCACTTGCCCCTGTAGAATTTCAGACAGTTCTTCTCTGCCCATCTCTCCAGCCTGTTGAGGGCCCTCTGAAGGGCTGCAGATCACTGTGGGGCATCAGCCACTCCCCCCTTCTTACTTTCAGGAAAGAGCAGTAAATGACGAATTTGCAGAAGGAATGGCATTTCTGGGAAGGCCACTGAAGAAGTGGAAGACTAAAAGATCTGCTAGTTCTCTTTCACTCAGTCAGTCTCTTCTCCCCCTGCCACAGGGAAATATGAGCACTGGAGGAAAAAGCAAAAGTTTTAAGAAGTTGAATTTTTCTCTCCAAATTTTTCTTGAGGTCTGGGTGTTCTAACACATTGCCATGGATATAACATCATATACCAGTTCACCTCTGGAACCTGACATTAAAAAACCCTCTTGTACGTATCACATGGTCTCCCAGTTTACATGAATATAAAAGATAAGAGGTCTCCAACTAATTTTGTGCATTGATTCACCTAAGAAGTTCCTCCCCTGTCTCTTCCCAAAGATCACTGAAAACTTCACTTGCCACAGATTAATTCACTGTCTTGAAACAGAGAGAAAATACTGTAGAGATAACTCCAGCTGTCTTGCAGCTTGACAAGCCTCTAAGAAGGTTTTGAAAATCATAAATTTTTGAAAATATGTTTAAAAGCAGTTTTAAGTGTTTGCCCTAACAGAGTAGTAATATTTATATAAAAATAGCTGGTAGCAAGTTCCAAACAAATCACCATAAAGGCATCGACAGCACCAAGATAGGATTACATGGTGAATAAGTTGTGAAACCTTTTAACTTTCTCATTTTTTTGACTAAGAAAATACAAAAATTATGTGTTATTTATTTCCCAAGCTTGACTTGACATGATTTTACATCTTTCTTGTCATTATAAGAGCCCCCTGCTTGTGTAAATATGAAAATAGTGGGTTAGTGAGATACTCATCCTAAAACCATGCTTCTTATTTTTGGGGTGAAAGATGTTTTAGACAAGACAGCAATTTCCTTTTGCTTCACCTCTGTAGGGTAATATCTAGGTTCCACAAAATTCTAGAGGGACAAGTTCAACTGTGGCCACTGAGGGCGACTGCTTGATGGCAGTCGCTGGCACAGGAACCTCCCAGACTGTTAATGTAAGGGATCTGGGAGATTCTTTGTTTCCCCAAGAGCACATGACCAAATGAGCTCTTGAATAGTCATAGAGCAGCAGATTTTATGGAGTAGTAAATGTCATCATGTGGCTTATTTATGTTTATAATGACTATGTTGTGGATCCATATTTCAGGTCCCAAATGTCTTGGTGGGCTGCAAAAAAGTACAAGGAAAATGGTGCTGATCTCTCAGGCAGATTCAGAAGATGAGGGCACTATTCTATTGATGTAACCATAGCTCTGAAGGTGTCCAATGGTTTCTGTGCAGGGCAGCTGTGGACTCACATCACGTGTGATATCCATGCTAGTGTGTGTAAAACTGTCTCAGGTCTTGGTCAGTTGTGCTGCCCTCTGGCCTGTTAATGCATCTCAATTTCCTGTGGCTTTGAAATTCAAGGCCAGATTTTTCCAGCACAGTTTTCTAATGCCAAGGCAGTTCTGACATGCATTTCCACTCAACAGTCCTGTTACATTGCAGAGTGGGTGGGGTGCAGGATACTGTGTTCCAGTCCCAACATCCATCTTGAGCTTGTTTTCCTAAAATTGCCACCCCAGTTTCAATGCTGACCATCCTGCCTTTTACTTCTCTGTTACTCACTGCTGAGATATGGCATCCCAAGCGCAGAGGTGAAGTTGCTGTGAGGCAGTGGTTTTGGACTTGAAGTTATGCATTAACTTGGCCAGCTGTCCCCTTGCTATAGACATACTAATTTATTTTCTCTCAGAGACAGGGAACAGAAAGTTATATTCAACTTGTAATTCAAATATGAGTTTTCAGTCTGATTTAGCATTTTTTACTATGGATCTAATACAAATAAGACACTTCTTTTGTAACTTAGCCCACAAGGTTCTGCAAAACTTATTAATGCAATTGCCTTACTGGACTGGAACCAAAGCTGATAAAGTCAACTGAAAGCCTTTTAGTGACTTTAGTGGATTTTGCATTTGTCAGATGAGCATTGAGGTGTTCAGGCATGATTTTTAATACCTCTACGCATGGGGATACATGAAGCTGCAACCACCATGCTCCTGCTCAAGGCAGAAAGGGCAGTAGCTGGGAAACTCTGCTTTGTATTCTGATCTATGCATATACGTAGGACTTTGTATCCAGCTTCCAAACAATATGAAGGTCTCTGAGCTACACTGCTCTTGTGTAAGAGCAAAACTCTTGCGTTGTCTTAGTGAGACTGGAAACCTGATGTGGACACAGTAAGATCCCCTCAAATTTACTTTCTAACAAAAAGTTAAGAAGCAACAAATTATGCTTTGGCTTACAAGATAGGAGAGAGGAAGCCATTGACCCAGCCCCCTAGAGACTGCCCTAGTTCTTCAGGTGCACATGACACAGATTAATATGATTTCCTACACAGTCTTAATATCTGCACAGATATGTTAAAACAAGGATGGTAAAGCTAAGGCTGAACTAAATCAGCTGTAATATTGAAAATAAAGAGCTAAAGGGAAAAATAAAATAATAAGTTTTTTAGAAGAAAAAAAATTCTTTCATAGGAATTGAGAACTTCATGTTTTTGAGAGACTTCCTTACTATATGCCACATATATTTTAAATTGTTTTGACTTACAGTACTCCATAATATAATTTCATTAGTACTACCGTGGCTTTGACCAGACTTTCCTTTCAGAAACACATCTCTGTGTGCATGGCATAGTGCCTGCTCTGTTGGTATAAAGAGCACGTGTACCAGGTGGGATATGGATACTTAATGAATGTCATCAGGTCTGCTGCTTCATTAGGCCTGATACTGAGGGATCCTAAAAAATGTGCGGAAGTCCTTAAATTCTGTCCAGATAAAATTTCCAGACAGAACAAGAATATCCAGAAAAATGGTGGCTCTAACTACATTGAATAGCTGCTTATTTCATGTTTATATTCTAGTAAGCAACGAGCTCTATCAAAATTAGATAAACTGCTTTCTTAGTAGAAGGAAGTAAATACTGACCATTACACAGTTTGAAAGTGAAAATACAACAGCTTATACTCAGAGTAATCTATCCATCTCTACCCATATCTGTGGAGCTATTCTGGATTTATAGTACCATTTTTCAGTTCAGGATCAGGCTCAAGACAGAGCAGTGATAAAGGACATATGCATAACTATAGATTAAGTGGAATGAACCAGGCTGTATTTCTGTATTCTAATTACTTAAGGACCCTCCATATAAAAGAGACAAATCCCATAGACACTGGGTGCAGAAAATCCAGGGATTTTATTAAGGGGAGATACTTTTTTGCTGTGTAAGTCTAAACTCGTTGTTTCATCTGAAACTGCTGTAGCAACAAATGCCACCTGTATCTTTGCTTTGTAGACACATTTCCTGAGGTCACTTTGCTGCTGCCAAACACACAGATGACCAATAAGTATATAAATGTATGTCCCCTTTACATCAACCATATTATCTTTTGTAAAATATTAGGTCAGATGTAGCTTTGAGTCAGGACAGTTCCTAGGAGACTCCATCAGCTTCAGAAAAACAGTCTCCTACGGTGACCAAGGGTTTGTCCCCAGCATATTACCTTATAGCAGTATGGGGAGTAGGGACAGTCTGTTGATGAAATAAGATTCCAGTGTTGATGTAGCTTGTGTTCTTCACAAACGCTTCTTCAAAATCATCAAGGCTTTCCTTTTCTCACTCATCCAGTAGGAAGACGATGTCTGAGTCTTCCTATTAATTAAAAGCATTCTAACATTATATTTAACATATAAACTATTTTTACTTTTTATTTTACATGGTGAAAGAATACGTGAGTTTGTTCTCCCTTTGTCTACCATCAGGAAAAAATATCTTCAAAAGAAAGAAGTAAACAAGTGATGCCCATAAAAACTTCTCAGATCTTTAGGGACATCCAGATGCACTTTGTTAACAGAAATAATAGAAGCTTTCATCCTGTGTATCATATCTGTGAGACATCACATTGTTTCTTGGATTAAGCCAATTTTAAAGGTATTGAATGCTGCTTTGTTGGTGTCATATTTAGATATCTTTCCTCAAAAATACAGTTCTGTATCTTCCTAGAGTAATATTTCTTTGATTTATTTCCATTCCTGTACCAATCCCAGAGGTAAGCCATGCTATTTTCTGCTAAGAGAGCACTGCTCAGATCCGTCTAATGTTGTCCTCTTTACATGCAGTAGAATGGCAGTTATCCCAGGCTTACTCTTTAAACCTCTCTGACCAATAAACTCTCTACATTTTCATCTTCTGTAGGCCATAAGTTTGTCAAGATCTCAGTTAGCTAAATCTATTGTGTAATGTCAGTGTGGCATGTAATTAAGAGCCTAAAATGTTTTCGTGTTCATTTTGATAGGTATTATATTAATATGTACTGCTGAAAACCAGTACTGTAACCTTCCTTCTCACTAGTAATCTGATGCTGACTTTATGTAGAATTTAATTCTTAAATAGGTATTCTTTTTTCTGTCCAGCACAGCCAAAAAGGCACATCAGGAAGATGGTGTCTGCAGTGTTCTGCCTCTGATCTCCCCAGAATGCTCTAGGTTTTGGGCTGTGGTTCTCAGCTGCACTGCAGCACCACTCACTACCAGGGTCCAGAACCCACACCAAAAAATAGCAAACTGTTCTGCAACTGTTCTGGCCCCTAACTTTGAAGCAGTTGTGGCAGCACAGACATCTGAACCCTGCTGACCTATCTGTCACCTTTGAGAGCAGTAGAGTTGGTGTCATTATGCTTGTCACAAACCATCCACACATGCTCAGCTGCTGGTTATAATCACATGCTGTAACCACTTCTCTTGCTATTTGCAAACCCATTGTTCATGAACTCTAGAAAAACAAAAATAAAAATTGGTTTAGGTGGTAATAAACATTGCTTAGTTTTCTTCATATGAACAAGAAGGATTTTTAAAACAATTGGGACTTAAAAATGCAACCATGCACTAGGGTCTTGGCCGAGGAACTCTTTAAACACTTATGAATACCTAGCCATGTTATAAACATTTAAATTCCCTGCCCATGTTGTGTGTACACAGGATAGTTTGAATGTCATACAGATCTCTTAGAAACAAAATGTAAACAGACCTTTTCAATTAGCTGCAGTGGGAGTCTCAGAATTCAAATGCCAAAATGCAGGCCTGTGAAAGCTGTAGGGGATCACTGGGGTTTGTTTATTGGCTGGTGTGACCTGCTGTCTGAGAACTAAATTGACACTGCTCCAACTTAGTGGGTGAAGGAAATAAAAAGACCTTCATTCTCCTCACGCTATGAGAAGCAAAGTGGTGACTTAGGAAAAAGGCAGCAGTAGAACGGAGAAAATCAGTGCCTCCCATTCCTGTGGAAGCCAGCCACTGTCGGGGGCTGATGGTAAAAGGGCATGGGACAGAGTGGTGCAATTCTGTAGGCTAGAGATATGAGCTTTTCCAAAACAAGTGAGGGGGAAAGAGGTAAGGATAAAGCCTGTACTTTGATCTCCACAAAAGGTGATGCTGCTCCTCCCATCCATCTCATCTTAGGTTTGAAATTCACAATCCAGCCCTAAGGGACTGCTCTCTTGTCTAAGATTTGATGGGTCAGTTGGGATCTGGACAGGCTGGGTCAATGGCCCAAGGCCAATTGTATGAGGTTCAGGAAAATGGTCCAGCCCTTGGGTCACAAGAACCCCAGGCATTGCATAGGCTGGGCTAAGCGTGGCTGGAAAGATGCTGGGTGGAAAAGGATCTGGGAGTGCTGGTCAACAGCAGCTGAATATCAGCCAGTGTGTGCCCAGGTGGCCAAGAAGGCCAATGGCATCCTGGCCTGTGTCAGCAATAGTGTGGCCAGCAGGACCAGGGCAGTGATTGTCCCCCTGTACTTGGCACTGGTGAGGCCACAACTCATGTTCTCTGTCCAGTTCTGGGCCCCTCAGTACAAGAAAGATGATGAGGTGCAGGAGTGAGTCCAGAGAAAGGGCAATGGGGCTGGGGAAGGGTCTGGAGCAGGAGTCTTATGAGGAGCAGTTAAGGGAGCTGGGGGTATTTAGCCTAAAGAAAAGGAGGCTCAGGAGAGACCTTATCACTGCTACAACCATCTAAAAGGGGGTTGTAGCCAGGTGGGGGTCAGCCTCTTCTTCCAGGCAACCAGTGACAGGAGAGGAAATGGCCTCAAGGTGTGCCAGGGGATGTTCAGGTCAGACATCAGGAGGAATTTCATCACTGAAAGTGATTAAGCATTGAGATGGGCTGCTCAGGGTGGTGGTGGAGTCACCCTCCCTGGAAGTCTTCAAGAAACATGTGAATATGCACCTGAAGACAGGGTTAATGGTGAACATGGTGGTGGTGCTAGGTTGGACTTGATGATCTTAAAGACCTTTTCCAACTTCAGCAACTTTATGATTCTATGAATGAGGCTCTACCTTGGAAGATGTTAGAGAGGATGCAAAGGAAAACTTTGATGAAATAAGCTCCAGAAAAAAACTTGCAGGGAAAAATAGTGGATAAAGGGAAAATAGTGGATAATTAGAAATTTGAAGGACAGCTGCAGGTAACTGGGGCATTTCTTTTCCAGAGTAGTTCTTGGAAATAAAGGGAATGAAACCTTCTACTGTCTCCTATCTGTGTAAATAAATTAAAGGGATGTTAACAGTTGTCCCAGCCCGGCACCATCTGGTAGGTACAGCTGGTGCTGTCTATCCTGACCACACTGCAGTGCAGCAGCCCAGTCTGAGGTATAAAACTACTTTTGCGATGGTTGCTGTTCCTCCCATGCAACTGGACAGAGAAAGGATGGTCAAAGATGGAATAGTACAGCTAAACTTCTGCCCTTTGAAATGAATGATGTGGTGAGGAGAAAGGACTCTACACCAGCAGTGGCTGTATGGTTCCTCCCTTTCTCCAAGGAAAAAAGGAGAATGATGACTTAGACTATACACAGAATCTTGCAAATTCTTTCTTGCTAATAGGATATTAGGTCTATAAGGTGTCCTTGACCTCACCAAAATGATGCAGCTGTCCATTTCTTCCCTTGGAAGTCTGTGTAGCTCATTAACTACTCTTTGGTAAAATGGATGTATTTCTAGTAGCTGGAGAAGTGAAATGCCTAACTTCTAGAGAGTGAATGACAGGATTTTCAGTGTAATGAGTTAATATCTTAAAGAGTGATAGCCATCATTTCAAAGCAAGATTAATATGGTCCAATTGCCTAAATTGTATATGTAAATGTGGTCAATGCATAATCAAGGAAATAGCATACCCAACATAAATCACTAGGAGGACGGAACAACAACAAAAAAATAGTAGTGATGGTTGCATGCAAGAAAGTGGTACTAGCATTCACAACACCATAATATGGCTGCATTGTCCAGAGAGTCAAAAAATGCTTCATTAGAGATGAGTGCAAGAATGTTAACACAGCCTTGACTAAACATATAAAGTGTAAATACCGAGGATAAAAGAAAAGAAAAAAGCAACTGAAAAAGAAGATAAAATCCGCTTTGTTTGCAAAGCAAAGATAAAAGTCCATGGATACAGGCCTGAAATGGGTTTAGCATAATGACAAACAGGGAGATTTGAGATGCACACTCAAAAAGAGGATGTATCTTGATAGACAGAGAGAGTGAGTGCCAGAGAGAAGAACCAGTGAAGAGCAAACTCCAGGGGAAAAATCTAGGGCCAAGTATGTAAGCGTGCGGGGTATGTCAGATCAGAGACATGAAATAAGTCTAGGGAGAGTGCTAAAGATAGCACATCATGGATGAAGATAAAGGAACCAGCTCAGAACTGCAGTTCTATTGAAAAGCTACAGGACCTCTGAGTCCCTCAATTTTTAGAGGAAACATCTGGGGTGACAATTTGTGCATTGTGAAACTTCAGCTCCTGGAGTTACATGATCATACACAGAATTAAGGATTTAATTTAAAACTCAGTTGTTGTAGTTTAAATTGGAGGAAAAAAGAAAAGTTCTACATAAATCCTAAAAGAATCCAACAGCAAAAGGCAATCAGGGGGATGGAAATTTATTCATCTGGGCATTTTTACATTATTTTAAAGCAAATAATATTATTTCTGAACACTCCCAGTCCTCGCTATTCCCCAGTCCCACTTTGAGGACAGAAGTTCAGGGAATCAGGAGAAACCTCTCCAGTCCTGTTTCATAGTTCCTCACAGCCCATTGATGACTACTTGCCTGACATAGGTGTTATGGTGTTTTACATTGGAAGCAGAAAATAAATATTTTACAAGAAATATCCTGATAAAAATCACAGAATCACTGAATGGTTTGGGTTGGAAGGGACCTTTAAAGGTCAGCTAGTCCAACCTTGATAAGCAGGGACATTTTCAACTAGACCATTTTGTTGAGAGCCCTGTCCAACCTGACCTTAATTGTTTCTATGGATGGGGCATCCACAGCTATTCTGGATCACCTGTTCCAGTGTTTCACCACCCTTAGCATAAAAAATCTCCTCCTTATATCTAGTCTGAATTAACCCTCTTTCACTTTAAAACCATTATCCCTTTTCCTATTCCTACGGGCAGTCCTATTTGAAAAAAAATCTCTTCAAAGGAGACATCCACATACAAACTTATATTCCTGGGGCTGTCCCAGGAAGATATTTTTGTGTTTGAGGAGAGGGGATGCTGTAACAGAACACACACAACCACACTCCCTCACAGGCCTTTGAAATGGGGGAATGTGAAGTGTTGGGAATTGTGCAAGAGTTAGGATCTCCCTTATCCAGTACAACTTAGTGCTTAAGAGAAAGAGGCCTTATGTCTTCACAAGGAGGTGTTTGTGTAACACCTCCAATAATAAATAAAATAAACCACCGAAAGAGAATGAGTGATGAAGAAACAGGATGTCCTAGTGCTGTACTGAGCTTGTCCAAGGTGGCCCTGGGGCTGGAATGCTCTGTCTCGCACCCAAACAGCCAGATGTGGCTGCACTGACTCTGCTTTTGCTCACATGGCCAAATGACAGCAGAGTCCTGAAAGATGAACCTTCTCCCATTCTGTGAGGAAATGACAGTCTACCTGGGGTATCTGCAGCAACTGGCAACTCCATTTGCTTTTCACTGTATTCCAGGATATCAGTCTTATTTTCTACTTGGCTACCAGCGTCAATCAGCTACTAATAAAAAATCAAAATAACATCCAGACTTGTGATTTCATGCTGTGACAGTGCAAAGCTTGCAAGGTAATACCTGAAGGGAAGTGACACATTAATCCAGGGGAAATCTGGATTCTCCTGTGCGCCAGAGAATCAATACTGACTTCTTGGCTGTAGTGGACTGTAAAGCACAGCTGGGTGGAACATATGGAGAGAGACTGTAATTTCCTATCAGCAAGTTCAAGTTCAGGGGGCAGGGGTTTAAAGAGCAGAGAAATGAGCAAGAGTAAATATCATTTGTGCTATGGGCTTAAGCCTGGTGCAGACCCTGGAACAGTGTGGTGGGGAGGACACTGGAGCTGGCCGGAAAGCCAAGATTGATGGATACCTATCTCTATCTCTTTGGTAGGGCAAAACTAGGAAGAGGTGAAACACAGACAGTGTAGTTTGTGAAGGACTGAGTTAGCCAGTGATTTCCTTATATATATACATATATATATATATATATATATATATATACACATATATGTATGTAATTAGCCCTTATGCAGTCCTTACTACACTGGTAATCCCAGTGTCTGTCTGTCAGCACTGAGGCTGAGGCAGTGAGTTTAAGCATAGCACATCTCTGGCAGACAGTTATCACCAACCTTGTCTGGCTGCTTTTGGTCATCTGAGGCATGTCCTTAGCATACCCAGCTGAAACAAGTGGCTTCTCCGGATGAAAACCATCATGTAAGGTTAAATTCCAAATCTTTAGCTATGAAACTGGAACAAGATGAGACCGACTTACCGTATTGGACATTAGAGCTGAGCTTCTAGGCTTAGCAAGATTAGTATCAGCTCTGTATCCAGCACAAGGGGACTGAGTTTGTCTGGAGTTTTTTCACCTCAGGAAAATCTGCAGAAAATCAGACTCTGTGCAGGGAAGTGATGGCCTTGAAACAGGAAAGAGCAGATATGTGTTAGACATCAGAGCTCTGAAACACGTGAGTGAGATGACTACAACTGCGGCAGCCTGGAACATGCTGAAGAGCAGCAGAAGGTCCTGGTACTTTCCTGAGGAATATTTAGAAAAAACCCTGTAGAGTGAGTGTTTTAATCTACCTCCCCTCGATGTGCAGAAGTCCTATTCATTGGCTTATTAAACATTGCAGTGAACTGGACAAACCCATTTTGGTTCTTTGCACTGTGACAAAAATCAGGATATCTTTATGCTAAGCACTGCACAGATTTTTCTGTTTCTGTTCCTGCTTTGCAAAATGCAGAAAATCTATGACATGAAATAATATTGCACAGATGGAGGGATACACTGGAGTTTATTCTTCTTTATAGACACTCAGTTTTCGTTCAAAGAACTGCCTCTGCAGCATTCTCAAATTCCAAAGTCAAGTAGATAAATTAGTGGAGGAAAAAAGTTTCCAGCATTTCCTAATTTAAAGAGTCCCATCCACCCCTGGGAAAATACCAATTTTGATTAAATATTTCCATTTTTCAAAACAACATTCTGAAATTAACCAAAGTGCTTATTTCAAAATGTCAATGCTTAGTTTGGAATTTCTGTTTTAACTCAGACTTAATTTTCTCTAATGCAATAAGGAAATTCCTAGAGAGAAAATGTAACTCTTGTCTTGATGTTTGATTTTAGAGAAATCTGCAAAAGAGTAAATTCCAAGGATAATTTACAGTTCAAGAACACAAATTATTTTTTATGGAATATATAATGATTGGTTTTCCTCTTAAAATTTGTGCCCTTGTTATTTCATTTTGCCTTTTTAACATTTCTGTGCCATGGCTTCAAGTTAATAATAATTTATCCAACCTCACAAATAAGCAAAGATCTAGACTAAAGCCAGTGGGAAGTTTGCCATCAGCATTGATAAGGACGAGGTGCAGCCTCAGGTTCATTGCCTCTATAATTTACTTTATCAGTGTGTTTCAGCTGACTGGATGTCACCTGATTCACAAGCTGATGATGCTGGATATTCAGTTCCACCCTTCTCTTAAATTCAGGCCATCAGACAGTGAATTCATCAGTGAAAAGCCACTCATTTTGTGTCTGGAATTAAATCACTAGAAAAACCTGTGTATTTTATTAGGAATTAATCAGAAGAGCAAGCCTAGGAATATGATCTATTTCTTTATTTTGCTAGAGCATTTGTATTATTGTTCTCTGTTTCTCTGTTTTCCCTCTGCAGAAATAAACTCTTTTCTTTTTATCTTTGAGGTATTCATGTCATAAAAATCTAATTTTTTTCATCACTTCAGTTGCAATTTCTTTCATTATTGCACTGTATTTTGTATGTTAGATTCTCCAATTCATACAGTAGGTAAGACAAAGACAAAAGAGTGAATCCTATCCACAGAGAAACTTTTTCATTGGGTGCAAAGGACCACAAAGCTATGGGTGGTATAACTGTATAAATAATTTAAAAGGCAAAGAAAATAGATGTGGAATGCAATTGCTGAATGTACACTTTCTGACAGATGTTTAATAATTTTTGTCAAGGGAATTAAGTTAGTTTTATTGTACACTCAAGCTGCTAAAAATACACACACGCACACACACACACAGTCGAACACATACAACAGCATATGAAAGCAATAAAAGATGAAAGTACTTTCCTGCATTAGTTGCGCTGGTTCCAGCCAACTGCCCCTATCTTTGGTCGGCGTCTTTGTCAGTGCATCAGTGTTATATTGTCTAAATTTCTAGTAATTTAAATACACTAAGCTGGCAGGTAATGTTACTGCTGGAAAATGTATGTGAAAAGCAGTTTCAGTACTCTGGAGAAAAATCTCCTCTCTCTTCTCTACCTTCTGCTCTCCTAAAGATGCTGGACATAAGTCTGGAGCTGCATCCCTGTGCTGCAGCAGAAAGTTCCTGCCCTCCTGTACACAGATGCTGGGATCATGAATGTGTTGCTTTGTGCAGCTGTTTCTGTGCTGCAATGATGAGCAACAAAGAAAAATCTGAGTGTAAAACCTTGCATAAGGAAATGGAAGTTTCTGTCACAGATCAGGAGTGCAGGTGGGGCTTTGGACACAAAAAAGATGTGGGTTTTTTCTGTTTAGCCTAGAGGATCCCAGCTGTGCAAGGGCACACTGTACCAGGACACCAAGGAGGTCCTGCTGCCCAGACTTGACCACACACAGATGCTCTTCAGCCAATCTTGTGCAAATTTCTCTGCGGATGCTGGTATTTCAGCCAAGGGTAGGCGTATTTGACACAAGCAGTTAAAGCAGTCCTCTTTTACTGGGACAGCAGACACAGATGGTTTACAGCAAAGCAATACTAAACACACATTTCACTGCACTGGTTTAAGATCATGCTGTGAAGAAGGTTTGTCTGCCAGGAGGGTCACTGACTGGCAAGGGAATTGCAGTATTTTGGTTACCTCACATTAGTTCCCCTGTGGGTGCTCATCTCGTTTACACCCTGTGGAGGAAATTGAAGACATTGGTAGGTTATCACCTCATGACTACCCTGTGGCACTCAGCTGGATGTGTTGATTCCATCATCAGAAGACCTCACACCTAGATCTCTGCATGTCACCTTCCACCTAGCCCCCTAGTCCAGCTTTGGCAGAAAAAAGTGAAGCATGACTGATTCTCATGTGGAAAGTGACCATCAAATAATAAGAGGGATTTAGTAGCATTTGTTCTGAAGGTAACTCTGAAGTCTTCAGTCTCAGACTTCTTCCCAGATTCAGATTTTAAAAAACAAGGAAACTCCAATCTCCTTTCTTACACAGTTTGTATAACAGTGGTGTAGAGGCAAAAGAGATTTCTGTGGGTTGTGTGAGGAAACTTGTTGTTATTGATATGGGCATTAAAGTATACCCCTGCACATCCCATGGATTGATCATCTTTGTGAAAGGTACTTCTGAGCAGCCCTATTACCTCCATCACTCCAGAGCTGATTTCTCAGAAATCTCTGTGTAGGCATTACTGGATTTTCCTTTCTCCTATGGCACAGGGCCTCCCTACTGCAGAAGGATGGAAAGCTGTGCTGTATCCAATTTACCGTATTCCTTCTGTGTCAGAACATTTCCAGCAATACATTTTCAGGGGGCCTGCTCGTACTGAACAGGCCTTTGCATGACAAGATTAGCTGTTATGAGATTTGGTCCCTGTGTCCAAGAAATAAGTTTTGTTCTTGGTCTGAGTTTCCATGCCCTGGTCCCCTTTCTCCTGTCGCCTATGGCTGGTAAAATGCATGGTGTTGTTCTGTTAAACAGCTCCTGCACACAGCCTGACTTTGTATTCTGCATATCCATAGGCATTGCCTGATGAGAGGGGGCTTTGTGCTGCCAAGAGCTGCTGGTTGGAAAAATACTTCTGATCATGTATAGTGCTATTGTTGCTCAATACCACTGCTTGATCAGCAAAGCTGTATCCTAACTTCTGCTACAATATTCAAGGAAAACGTGTATGTCAGCAAGAGATCCTGGGCAATAAACCCTCAATGGCTCAAGAGCCGGTGAGCAACAGAATCCTGTACAAGATGCAAAATTCACCCCCTTCAAAGGAGAAGACACACAGGAATATTTAGAAGAACTGGGAGTTTTAACTTCCTTTTCTGTGAACATCCTGTCAGGTGCTGAGGAGGCACTCACCTAATGCACTTCAATGTTAATTGAGCCTGTCAAAGTCAGTCTTCTGTGGGAAATGAGAAAAAGACAGCAGCTGATGACAGCAATGGGGTGAGAAAGGTATTGAGAGGCCAAAAGAAGAGCAGAGCACAAAGACAGAGAAGCTGTGAAGTAAGATCTGAGATTTGAGCTTATTCCAAAGTGGAGGTTAGGTATTTAAAATTGAAAATAGTGATGAGAAAGAGGAAACCTTTGGAAGAGGTGTTAAGCCTAGCAACAAATGATCACAGGTGTAGGAGGATCCATACCAGTAAAACTGGAACTCAATGAGAGTTCTTGCCCCCTGGATAAACTAACAATTCATCTGATCTTCATTTGTTCTTCACGACTACCTGGTTCAATCCATATTGTAAACATTACAATACCACACTGAGAGCCCTATGCTCCAGAGCCATGAGATCAACTCAGCAGTGCAGTTTGCATTGAAAATAAGTAAGGCCCTAGCTTTTGCAGTAAGAAGGAGAGCTTATAAACATGAAGGTAACTGATACAAGTAGCTGGAAAATGTAGTTATGAAGCTTAAGAGCTACCCCCATATTTCAGTGACAGTCTTACTTCAGCCCACTGTGTGTGTCAGGGAAAACATCCATGGTGTTGTAGGACAAAAAATAGTTCAAAAGGGCCCCCAGGACAGGCTCACAGGACTGAGAGAGTCCTTCTGTATCATTCTTCTGGGTATCAAAGGCAGTCATAGAAAAAATCTTCCATGACATCAATGTTCTTCAGCTACTAGGAAGACCTGGCTACCAAGAGCCTAGCTCTGCCTATCAGCATCAGATATGACAGATATAAGGTCAATTCATTGAAAGAAAGGGAATTGAAAGAAGGGAATATGATATTGTGTTTAGAAGAACCTTGGTCTCATTTGGCAGTAGAAGAAAAGTCTCTCAGATCAGTTTCATGAGTGTGTTAGTGAGGGTCTTTGACTATCTTCATACAACTGTTTTATGTCCAGTGCCTACCTGCAGTGTCACTGGAATATTGTGGACACACTCTCATGCTGCATTACAGCCTGACAGTCCCCAGCTCTTAGGCCACCACCAGTGAGGCTGAAAGTGTTTCACTGGGAAGGGGTTACACCCACATAGCTGGTGAGAGAACTGAGCTATGGAGAAGTGATGTTCTGAAGGCCACTCAGCCATGCAGGGTCAGAACTTCTCAGTGGAGTCCCGATCTCTGGGGTCTTCTAGGACTGGGTGGTGCTTCTGTCCCATCTGTGCCGCACGAGTGGTTTAAAGCATCACAAAGGCCACCTCTGAATGTTTCTTGTGTTACAAAGAGTTCCTCATCCTTAGCATTGGAGATCTAAAGGCAAAACAGGCCCTGGAAAGTTTGAATATAAGCATTTGGGTTAAAACAAGCATTTGCCTGTAGCTTCGTGGAAGGATTCCAGTACCTTAAAAACTGCCACAACTGTGCCTCAGTTTTCCTGATCCTATGCATGTGCCTTTTCCTGTCTCATTCCTTTAAAACCCCCTCAAATCTGCTTTTCAAAAAAGGCTGGATAAGACTCTGTTGAAATAAAATTAAAAAAAAAAAAAAAAACAAAAATAGCTCAGATTAACCCCGGGTCATTTTGCTAGCAAGAATGGAGGAAATGAGCCATGGAAGAGAAGGATGGATGGGAAAGGGAGGGTGCTGGAGAATGATACTTCATTTTACAAACATCAAGATACCATCTGAGTGTTGGCAAGACACTCAAATTCCTAGGACTCCTCTGTGGTGGATATGTGTAATGTCTGTGGTAGAAATAATCAAGAGGCCGCTCTAACACTTGTGTGTCATCTGCAAAGCAGTCACATCGACCCTCATTGCCAAAGCTAGTTAACTTGGATACCTAAGTCAACAGTCTGTCTATCCACAACCATTTCCTTAGATGCCTTTCACCCACCTTCACATAAAACATAGACATAAAACTTACCATATATGTCCATTGTAGGATATCTGGGTAAAAACTGAAGTCAAAAACAAAAGGAAGGCCTTATTCAACAGGAGTACAATGCTCCATTTTCCCTTTTGTTTTTAAATGCAGCAATACAAATATTTATTTTGTGATAGATTATGGATGTACAACTGCTAGCTACACAGTGCAATGAAAATTAAATCTTCACCCAATGGGCTTAGATGGAACTTACAGGAAGCAGCATAAATAAAAAATGTATTATTCATTACTTCATTGCTTATTTGCTGTGAAGGATATAGGAGTTTGTTCTTCAAGTGGCTTATGATTTCATAGTGCAATAAAAATGAAATCAATGGCCAATATCCCCAACATTTAAAAACAATTCTTTATGAAATAAAACCTTATTTCCTATGGTGCCTTTCATACCATCTATATTCCAACAAGTTATGCATACTGAAAGAATCTGATTACAGAGATAATAAATAGGAAAGGGGAGTGTAATGAAAGAGATACTGGGAGACAAGGGGAGAAACATAAATAATATGCAACAGAACAAATGTTTCTCTTACTTAGCTTTGTGTATAATGATTACCTTGGTGGGATGCTGTTGGAAGTGGTAAAAACCCCAGCATGGTCCATTTCAAAGGCCACAATCAGCAACCATTTATCAGCTGCTGCACTGAAGGATATACTAATGTTTAAAGGGCATCAAATCACGCCCATAAAAGCTAATGGAAGGGTTTTGCTTTCTCTGTGTATTGGATCAGGCTTGAGTGTACATATTAAACCAATAATACACATCTCTCTTTTTTTTTATCTAGATCTCTACATCAAAAGAACAAAACTCCAAAAGGACTTTTTCAAGAATGGCAACAAATCACCAAAGGAAGTTAAAAACTCTTTTAACTCTGCAAACTTGATGTCTTTCTGGCACTTTTTACTTGGGTGTCATTTCACAAGATACTTGAAAGAAAATGTGTTTTCAAACCATAAAATAAACTTAGTGGGGCGAAAAAAAGGAAACTACTATGTTCTTCTGAAATGCAAAATGCAATACCTGAGGTAGTTGACTAATTGAATATTACTTCCATCCGGCAAATATTTTCTAATATGAAAATTTAAGTCCTCAATCCATTATAAACAACAACAAGTAAAATATTTGCAAAGAGAGAGACCTGAGCAGAATGTAAAATAAAAACAAATGTTAAAAATACTGTCCTTAAACTAATACTAAATAAAAATCTAATAAACTAATACAATATAATCTAATAAATAAACTAATACAAAATAAACTAATACAATAAAAATCTACTTTACAAAGGCATGGGACAGACTCAGTTTTCTATCTGGCAGAATGAGTATGTTTAGAGGTACTTGAAAAAATTACAGTAATATAGTCTCATTTCTTTTTAAACACATTATGCTGATTTCACAGATAATCAATAATGGTTTTCAAATGTTTATGAATGTACCAGATTTAAATATAAGATGTGCAAACAAGAGGCATTTTTTATACAAAAAAAGAGAGAGATTCTATCCTACTGGAGTGGATTAAGTGCTCTAAGAAAATCATGTGTGAGACAATAATTTCTAGGATTATATTCTAAAAGTAAAAATGAGGGAAAGTAAAAAGTTATTTAAAATAGAGGGCAGCACTGACATAAGGAATGGGGATAAGGAGATAAGGCAAAAAAGAAAAGTGTATGCCTAGTGAAAGCAAGGTTAGGTGGTGTGGAAGAAACAGTAGAGAGAAAATTCATGGGGCCAAAATTCAGTTGGAGTAGAAGCTGGACAGAAATGTGGGGGAAAATAAAAAGAGTTTCAAATACATTACTGGCAAAAGTCAGTGCAGAAATAACATCAGCCTGTTACAGGATGAGGATGGTCACTTCACAGACAGGGACGGAGACAAGGAAGAGGTGTTTAATTCTTTGCGTCTGTCTTCAACACAGATGATGGACTGAGGGGATCCAGCGCCCTGAGCTGGAGGAACATGGCTGTAAGAATGACCAGGTCTTAGCTGACCATGAAGTAGTGTGGGATCAGCTGCTCCAGATGGACCCTTATAAGTCTATGGGGCCTGATGAGATTCATGTGAGAATACACGAAGAGCTGGCTGATGTCATCACAAGGCTCCTCTTGATGATTTTTGAGCAGTGTTGGGAATTTAGAGGGGTCTCAATTGACTGGAAGTTGGCTAACATTTTCCTAGTTTTCAATAAGGGTGAGAAGGATGACCCTAGAAACTACAGGTTTGTCAGCCTCACTTCAGAGCCTGGTAAAGTTACAGACAAGATTATTCTGGGAGGTATTGAAAAACATCTGAAGGATGACACAGTCATTGGTCACAGCCAGCGAGGCTTCATTGGGGAAAGTCCTGCTTATCAAACCTGTTTTCCTTCCATGACAAGGTAACCCACCCAGCTGATAAAGAGAAGCCAGTTGATGGAATCTTTTTGCATTCCAGTATATCTTATGACACTGTGTCTCCCAGTGTCCTTCTGGACAAAATGCTCAGCTCACAGTTGGACAAACACATCATGTGATGGGTGAGCAGCTGGCTCATGGGTGGGGCACAAAGGGTTACAGTGAATGCTGGTGACCTGTCACTGGTGGGGCTCCACAGAGCTCCATCTTTGGCCCTGTGCTCTTCAACATCTTCATAAATGACTTGGACACAGGACTGAAAGGGGTACTAAGGAAGTTTGCTGAGGACACTAAATTGGGAGGAACTGTTGACTTCTGCAAGAGCAGAGATGCCCTGCAGGGAGACCTTGACAAATTAGAGATGGGTAATCAGCAACCATGTAACAAAGACAAGAGCTGGCTTCTGCACCTGGGATGGGGCAACTCTGGATGTACCCACAGACTGGGGAATGAGATGCTGGAAAGACATGCTGGGGAAAAGGGACCTGGGGGTCCTGGTTGATGGCAAGTTGGACATGAGTCTGCACTGTCCTGTCAGCCAGGAGAGCCAACCCTGTCTTGGGGGGCATCAGGCACAGCATCAGCCGGGCAAGGGAGGGGATTGTCCTGCTCTGCTCTGAGCTGGGGCAGCCTCACCTCGAGTGCTGGGGGCAGTTTTGGGTGCCACAATATAAAAAAGACATTAAACTATTAGAGAGCATCCAAAGAAGGGCCATGAGGAAGGTAAAGGGTCTGGAGAGGAAGTCATTGAGGAGTGGCTGAGATCACTTGGTCTGTTCAGCCTGGAGACCTCATTGCAGTTACAACTTCCTCATGAGGGGAAGAGGAGGAGCAGACACTGATCTCTTCTCTGTGACAGGACCCAAGGGAATGGCCTGAAGCTGGGTCAGGGGAGGATTAGATTGGGTATCAGGAAGAGGTTCTTCACTTAGAGGGTGGTTGGGCACTGGAACAGGCTGCCCAGGAAAAGTGGTCACAGCACCAAGCCTGACAGAATTCAAGAAATGTTCAGACAATGCTCTCAAGAACATGGTGTGATTCTTGGGACTGTCCTGTGAAGAGGCAGGAGTTGGACTTTGATGATGCTTGTGGGTTCCTTCCAACTCAGGATATCCTATGATTCTGTGACATAAGAAAAAGGTTGCAAACAGTGTCAGAGCACATCTAATCTGAAAATCAGACCATTAGTAATCAGCAAAGGAGTAAATGTCTGAGTAAGTCTCTGACAGGACCAAACATGGGGCAAGAATAAAAATGTTTCCACATGTAGCTGGACTGGGTCTAGGTGAGGTGGGGTACCATAGAAAGTCAGATCTACTGCCCACAAACGTCTATTCCCACCATTGTTTCACCTTCCCAAAATACTGCTGAACCTAGCTTTTGAGCAGCTTGGGTCTGTTCAAAACCTTCCCAACTTCAAGAGAATCTTCTTTCCATTCTTGTCTCAACCATCTTTCACAAGCTCTTTGTTTCCTCCGTACTCCTGGATTTCCTTCTGCTGTCCTAGATTTTGTTGCCTTCAAACTTGAAGGTCAGTATCTAAACCATTTCCTCAACTGCTCTCTTATCACTACACAGCAAATTTCCCCTCAGTATGCATTGTGCAGCCAGAGGCACCGGTGCCTTTTTCACCCCAGGCCTGCTAGAAAGTCTCCCCTGAGATATGTCATAAGTAGAAATATGAAGTCAAAGAACCCCAGATTTTGGCAGCAACCACTGAGAACATGCTGAAAATATGAAAATATTTTCATTCTCCAAAGGGAAGACAACTTTGTGATATGCTTGAGAAGGAGGGGAAAAAAAAATAGAAAGGAAGCACTAAAAATCTCTTTGCCAACAAAGAAGACAAGCTTTGTTAATCTATTTTATTTTAACACTGAAATAGCCATAAAAGTCCTAGGTAGTTATTTTGGATTATCTTAGTTTATCTGGTTATGTGGGTTTACAAAGACACCCACTTCCCAAAAAGACACTGTGGTTTTTAAGAAACATTAACTAAAGAAGACAACCCTCCGTCTTCATTTGAACTTTACCAAAGGCTCTGCCAGACAGGGCTGTGGAAACACAAAGGTTTTCCTTCCCACTAAAACACACCACACTAAATAGTTTTTCTTTTATTTTCTCAGTCTCTAACTGAGCAGGTGCTTGAAAAGAGAACCATTGCAAGTCATGTAATAGTCAAGACCTACGTTTCCTCCTACTAGTCCAAATCTAGTTTCTGTGGACTCCTCTCTACATCTTTTTTAAACTAGTGCCATGTAGATACCCTGATGGGTCTTAAAGTGTATCACCAGTTAGAACAAATAAAGGCCTTGATATCAGTTCTGGTGGTTTTTAGCCTAATACAGAAAGGCATAATTGCGTCCAGGGCCTGAATAAAGGTGGGCAAATTCCATCTGGAGAAATCTACACATTTTAAGTAATGAGAGCAATTAGTTAGCAGGACAACAAGCCTAGGATCACAGTGGATTTTACAGTCTTTCTTGCAGGTTAGGTATCTTTCTAGAAGCTGTGTTACTCTCAGCAAGCAAACACTTCAACTGTTGAAACCTTTCTAAACACATGCATTAGCAACAGTATGGCCTGTCTTTCTGGTCTGTGCTATAAGGCATGTCAGAAAAAATGTTCTTATGGTTCTTTGCATTTATAAAATAAACTAAAAAAACCCCAAACCCAGCCTATTAAGCCATTTTTGAGTATTGTTCCTCCTGCAAAAATGAAAAAAATTATCTTTTCACTCTAAATGTAGTTTATCAATACTTAGAACAGGGTCTCCCAAATTCAGCTGCCTAGATAGCACAGAAAAGAAATTCCAAGGCACTATGCTAGCTGTAGCATGTAATTGCAACAAGTTTTAGCTTTTAGTTCTCCCCCTCTAAAGCAAGAGCAGCAGCTCTTGGCTATTGTTCAAATAATAAAAACTGACAGATACCCAGGCAGCTAAATCTTCACGTGCTCAGTGGAAGAGTAAAGTGGATCTTTGTAAGCTAAGCAGAGCAACTTGTATATCTGTGGGGGTCTTATATATGTTTAGAGACAGAAGAGTTGAAATTTTGGAAAGAAAAAGCCTTATTTAGAAAGGCAGTACCCCAAAAGAAACAAAAAGCCCCAAACACTATTAATAACAAGTTAGGACCAGCTTTGTAAAGAACCCTTGTGTGTGAGCTGTGAATAGCTTTACAGCCTGAGAAGCACCAGGTCCTAAACTGGTTTGTTCATTCTTATCCCCTGTGGTCCAATTAGACTTTCACAACTTGCTCGACTTGAATCCTTGAAGGAAGCCCAGCTTTTAACGATAAATTCCCACTGAAATCTCGTTTACTCAATGTATTTTTGAATATTAAGCTTCCTCTCCAGTACTGTCTCAAGGATCAGCATACAGATGAATAAAGAATTTACCTTTAGTAGAACCTTTTATTTCAGAGGTTGTAAACTTTTGTGACTGAAAGAAGTGCCAGTTGAACTGAATGACTGCAATCGCTGAGTTTGTGGGACATCTAGTGGAACAAAAAGGTTACTGTCATGGGTATGCCGTCTCAGACACTATTCAAGGAGAAAGATAACCCTGCAAGCACAACATTAAGCGGTATTGTGAGGAACATGCGAGTACTTGCGCCTGAGTGCCTGGGGAAAAAAGTCATCTGCTACTCTGAGCGTGTTTCCCAGAACATAAGTGCTTTCTGCTCTTCCACTGCAGTCTGGCAGCACACGCACAATAAGAGAGGCATTCCCTCTGCTGGCTGCGATCTTGGACATGGTAATGTGGTCCAAACAGTGGCAAAGGTAGAGCAGCCCAGATATCAGCATGGGCTGACAACTTCAGCATGTTACCAGAATCCTGAACAGCCTATATGTTCCCATTGTTATTTTTCCTGGCTGTAAGTCAATGACATGTGGTGGGTCATCCTATAGGTTTACCTAATTCAGCATTCCTCTCCTGAAACAGCCCCTGAAAAGCTACAGGTCTTCTCAGTGTACTTTCCCAGCCTCCAGACATTCCTGGCACAGAAACAACTCTGAGCTTTCTCTTTGCACCAAACAGAATTTTTTTCCATTCAAGGTACAAATCCTATCTTTAAATCCACACTACCATCTGGCATTCACAAAATTCCGCCAGTGTTTTCCACACTTCAGAACCCATTATGAAATACCTCATTTTGATGTTAAGTCTGGCAATACTTTGTTTCATTTAACATCTCTCAGTTCTACGTCATTATGAAAAAGAACCACAGAATCATTCAGTAGTTTGAGTTGGAAGGGACCTTTAAAGGTCATCTTGTCCAACTCTCCTGCAATCACCTGGGACATCCTCCACTAAGTCAGGTTGCTCAGTGTTCCATCCAACCTGACCTTGAATGTTTCCAGAGAAGGGAAGTCCTATTCCAGTGCTTCACCACCTTCCTTGTAAGAAAAACTTTCTTCCTTATATCTAATCTAAAAAGACTATCTGTGGTGAAACCCCTCTACCTCTAGTCCTATTGCAAAAGGTAATTTATCCCCAAAGATGAGACTCTTTCCACATACCTTCTCTGTGTTGCTCTGTTTAGACATCTCTTCTTTTCCTCTCTCTAACATACCTTTTTTTGTAAGTAGCAGAACCTTTGCCTGTTCAGTTGATCTTTGAGCTAATGCTGCTGCAAATCTTGGTTCATCTTTGCCACCCTTTGAGACTTCTTTTTTTTTTTTAGTTCTGCTATGTCCTTTCAGTGACAGCATTTCTTAGCTGAAAACAGTGGTCAGGATATACTCACACTATGAATTTCTGTAGTAACATAGTTGTATGTCCCTTTTATTTACTTTTCCTTCCCCAGTATGCTTAACTGTAACTGCAAAGTGAGTTGACATTTTCACAGAAATATGTTATGAGTCTCCTTCCTCAGAGATAATAATTAGAGCTGGATCTGTCATTGTACCTGTGGTTTTTTTCTTCAAATGCATTTCTGCATGTTTGGCAGCACTGGATTTCACTAGGTATTGTATCCTCTAACCTACCAATAGCATGAAATCTTTCTGCATGGCATGTAATCCTGCATAGCTGTTTCTTGTCTTTCTTGCCATGAGTAATTTATTATCACATGCAAAATTTGCCATCCTCTTCTGACTCACTTTTCCAACATCATTCATGAATACGTCAGATAGCAAGGCCCTAGGATCCCCTAGAGGATTGAGAGAACAGACTTTTATTCCTACTCCATATTTCTACCTGTAACTAGTCATCAATTTATGAGGAACATTTAATATCATTCTTTTACAGATCAACAGGTTTTTTTGACACTTTGAGAAACATTGTTGAAAGTCTCCTGGAGATAAGCATGTGCTCACATAACCAAGAGCTTCTTCAAAGTGGTCCAACACAACCCTGAGGTGCTACTGTCTTCCTGTAAAGCCACACCCAATCCTTCTCCACTATGGCACGTCAGTTCATGTCTCTACTAAATCTAATTTGCAGTGGTGCCATGGAGCCTGAATTGAGTTTCCCTGGGCTATCTTTTCTGTCACATTCTTTTGTATCATCTCTCACAGCCAGTGACTGCCCCAGGCAAGAGCAAACCCATCCTGGGGCTATCACACTGCAAGAATAGCGGCTCAATAGCAACCAACTTATACAGCCCTGATACTGGGATAAATTAATGGTGGGTATTCATGTCTGAATTCATAATTGGTGTCCCTGGTCCTTTTAAGATCCCCATCCTTTTTCTCTTAGAAATACCTTACCATTCCATCAATGGCCACTGGGAACCATCCCAGCTCAGGACATGACACTTTTACCTTATTTAAGCGAGCTAATAAAACATAAACTTTACCTGTTAAACACAGGTAAAGAAAAGCAAAGTAAAATGAATGAGAGCTGTTCCTGTTCATGACCTTGAACAACTGTCTTTTCAGTTTTGTATATCCCAGTTCTCCTCTCCCAGTTCTCCTGCCCTCAAATCTCTCTTCAAACACAATTCTTTTAGAATCAGATCAAGCTTCACTTCTGCACGATTTCTCAAGTTCCTCAGGGAAACATATGGGTTGGGATACTTGCCTGTCTTGATGAAACAGCTGATATTGAAAAGAGAGCCCTTAATTTTTAGTATATTGTAAAGTCAAATAAATGCAAGTGTGTAATTTCTTTCTTTCTTATTTGAACATGTTCTGCAAACACCTTTCTTTCCTCTTAAAAATACAGTTCATGAAACAGGAAAGTTTACTGTTGGGGAAGATGAAACAAGAAAGCCTTATAAATATGATTGCCTGACAAAAGATT
This sequence comes from Corvus kubaryi, assembly GCF_017639235.1. Taxonomy (NCBI): domain Eukaryota; kingdom Metazoa; phylum Chordata; class Aves; order Passeriformes; family Corvidae; genus Corvus; species Corvus kubaryi. Next base: position 11,038,849 of record NW_024581096.1, read on the forward strand.
TTGGGAATATGAAAACTATAAGCGACATCGAAATGAAAGCCACCTTTGAGATACCAAGTCTTAGTTACTGAACAACTGGAAGACAATGGTATGGCCGACTGAAGGTAATCCCCTCCTGATTGGACAATACCCTCTGCTTGCAGGCAGGTCCAAGGGTCAGAGCAGACCCCACTAGCTCAGCAGAAGGGGTCCAAAGAGTAGTTTTTAGAAGTTAAGATGTAACACTCTATGGTAATATAAGAACTCTTATAGGCTGTATGTAAATGCTAGAGGATTTGTATCTTGTATTAGATTGGTTAGTGACAATTAGAATATTCAGTACAGAAGATGATTTATTGTATTGTAACCAGGACTTCACAGACACTCTTATTCCTCTCTCTCTCTCTCTCTCTCTTTCTTTACTTACCCGCTTGCTCTCCTGGGCCTGCTCCGAGCTGAGTCTGGCAGCTCTAAGCAGTGCCCCTATACCCACGCCCTTTGCAATAAACCGCATGTTCCAAGATCTGACTTCAGAGATCTCTCGTTTCCGTCCGTCCCGACCGTCCGAACCCACCCCAATCTCCCGCAGTTTACCTCATTTTTCACAATCAGTGCACTAGCCAGGTTCACTAATAAACTGATAAATGTTAAGATTAAGGAAGATTAAGGAAGAACACTGCCTGAAAGATCCGCTTTGTAGCATGCTTTGAAGGTGACAACATCTGGCTTTGATGGACTGCCACAGAAATTCTGGGATGGTTTAAAGAGCCTGCCCTGACTCCAGTTGTGAAAAGTACTCATTTACAGGCAGCTAGCTATGTTGTATCTGCCTTTTTGCCAGTAGTCACAAAAAAAAAATTGGCTGAGAGATATATTCAAGTAATTAATTGAGCATTGCTTGTAATAAGAGGTGTTTTTAATGCTAAGAAGTTAGCCACGCTACTGCTAGCAAAGGGGAATTCAGAACATGCCCTCATACATCAAATCTCTGCTATGTTGTTTATGAGCAGCAATTTGAGACCAGGATTGGATTTGCAGAGGTATGTGAATTGTAAACAGTTTGCAGAAATGGCAACCAAGATTCCAGTATGCTTACTGTGGGCCTGGAGAGGTTTGTGAGGCCTTATTGTTCTTTAAACTTAATTACCAGGTACAGTTAAATCCTAGGCCAGATTTTTATCTTACATCATGCAAGGAAGGCTGAATTTGATCTTTTGGAGGCATGTCAGTCAGTTGCTGGGAGTATCATATGCATGGTCAGCATCAGATATGCTCGCTTATGCTATTTCAACACTGCTAAAGGAATCTCTCCTAGTATTTTGTGTTCAGCCCTGAGATGAATTCAAATAACTATGGTGAAGTCCTTGTCTAAGGTCCTGTGTGGAGGACTCTTCTCACTCTTAAAGCTTAACCAAGAATGGAAAGTAAGAGCTCTCTTATAATGCTTTGGAAGAAACTGAAACCATTTTATGCAGTACTACAGTATCAAAACTTGTAAACTCACAAAATACATGATTTGGGAAAGAAACAACATAATATGATCATTTCAATCACAGCAAGTGGAGTTCAACCTTTCAGTTCATTGAAAGACCACTAAGGAAAACAGACTTCCTGCTAGTGGGTTTAAGTTGAAAGTGAGAGGTTCTACTTGTCAGAAAAAGCTGAACCACCCCCCCCCCCCATGTTAACATATTACCAGATAAGGTCAATGCTTTTAGCGTTCAGTCTCCCAAGTTTTACAGAAACTTGCAGTAAGCTCTAAAGATATGAGCTGCCATTTGAGGAAATTCATAGCAGCATTCAGAATTTGAGTTGCACGGTGTTCAGCCCTGGCCAGGGATTCTCTTGGTGCTTCCCCTCTGTGTAAAAATCTACACAAGTGTGCTGTGACAAGAATATTCAGTCAATAAATGGGGATTTGTAAGTTTAAAATAGCACCAGCTGAAATAGTAGGCTAGCATCATGTAAACGTTTTTGCACTTTAAATTCTGATGTCAAGCTTTTGGCAGCTGACACGGCCAACATTTTTTCAAGCCACTTATATAATGCAGGATAAGTACTGGACTTAGCAAAGAAACGGAGAATGAGTTTGACAGCTGAAAATTGCTGCTCCAGAGAAGTAAAAAGAGAGACGCAAGCAGGTTTAAAGCGCGCAGTGAGCAGAACCGGGGCGAGGTCCGCAGCTCTGCCGGCAGCAGCGGAGCGCGGCTGCTCCCGTGGGCGAGCGGTCACCGGCGGGGCAGCAGCGGGGGCGACGGACTGGTGGCCACCAGAGGGACCCCGGACCCCGCCGGACCTCTCTCCGTCCTTCACTCGGCTCATCTGTGCTCCCGCTCCCTGCAACTAGTCCCTTTCCTGCGCACTACTACCTCACTGTGACGATCTGTTTGAGCTGGTCTCAAATGCTAGAGATGTTACTTCAGAAGGCAGATGGTTACATGAAGTGGGAAAGCCATGTTACAAAAACAAAACAAAACCAAACAGAAAACAAAAGCAAACCAAAACAACAAAAAGACAGGATAAAAGTAGAAAGGTAGACACCTGAAATAAAACAGTTGAAAAAAGCAAGAAGTCCGAGGGCACACACAGGGTGGGGGGTGAGGAGAGAGGGAGGAGGTGAAAAAGCACAACGGTAGCTGGCTTAGAGTGTTGTTTTCTCCACTCTTACTAGAAAGAGAGGAACAACTAGGGGAAAATCTGAGCAGGAGTATAATTACAGAATTTTTGCAGATGAGACAAGCAGGTAAAGGGAGGTGATTCTGTCCCTCTCCTCTGCCCTTGTGAGATCCCACCTGGAAGGGAGCCACATCCAGCTCTTTGGTCTCTAACATGGAAAAGACATGAAGCTGTTGGAGAGGGTCTAGAGGAGGCCACGAAGCTGATCAGGGGCTGGAGCGCCTCTGCTGTGATTACAGACTGAGAGGGATATTGGGGATATTCAGCCTGAGGCAGAGAAGGCTCCAGGGAGAGCTTATTGTGGCCTTTCTGTATTTAAAGGGGGCTTATAAAAAAGATGGAGAGTGACTTTTACAGCAGATAGTGATAGGGCAAGGGGCAATAGACTTAAAATAAAAGAGGAGAGAATTGGATTAGATGTTAGTAGAAAATGGATACTCACAGGGTGATGAGGCACTGGGACAGAGAAGGTGTGGAAGCCCCATTCCAGGAAGCGTTCAAGGCCAGGCTGGATTCAGCTTTGAGCAGCCTGGACTGGTGAGTGGCATCCCTGCCCCTGGAAAAGAACTAGGCTGAAACCAGATGATCCTTAAGATCCCTTCCAACCCAAGCCATTCTCTGATTCTAAGTTTTAAGATGTCTATTTTCAGCTACTTCTAAAAATTTTACCCTTTGTTCTCATTTTTCTTACATTCATTAAGGAGGTTTTTCCTAAGAATCCCATGAATTGCTGCTACTGGATGGGAGCACTTTCCAGATATTTTACATGAGGCTGAATAATTTCAAGATGGTTTGGGGTTTGACTTTCCATGGTTGAGATTCTCATATTACTGAGACAGACCTTATTTTCAATATAAGTTCTTGGAAATGAATGGAATTGTTCCAAATTAAAATTAGTTTGCTCAGAAACTTTGTCTTTAGACCAAAAAAATAGAGTTAAGAATTATTAGCAGGATTTCAAATATTCTGTTCTGTTGTTCTGCTTATGGAGCAATGTGTCTGAGTCATATAATTATGCTTTTTATGGTCCAAATTTTTTTAAATGTTATGCTAATATATAACCCTTGCAATTCTCAGGAAAATATACTGAGGATCAGAGCTGAGTAATGCAGTTATGTCTTCAGAATTTGCCAAGGATTTCCCCCACAAACGAATTTAAAAACTAGTTTTCAAAGGCGTTAATTGCCCCATTTACTTCAACAGGTTGAGTCTGAAATCTGCTGTCAACACTCAGTGCTGCTGCACTTACCTCGCACTGCCTGAAGTGCCAGAAACACTACCTGCCAAAGGTCTCCAGATCCACCTCTTCTCTTTAATGTTCTAATTACTACCTACTAATACAAAAATACCTGGGCTTACTGCAACAGCCAGACCAGTCTAGTGAAACATGGTGAAGGACCTACTTTAGACACAGTACTTCTATCAGGGATAGAGCTGAGCAAAGTATGAAGATTATGCTTCATTTGAAAGCTTGCTTGTAATCTTACAGTAGCTGGTCATACCATAAGGTGCTTCCTAAGCATGTTTTGGATTTAACAGGTCTGGACTTCTTACATTTTTGCAGAAATTGAGGTTGTAATAAAGACTGGAAAGGGTGTAAAACAACAGTGCTAAATATACCAGGAATGTCAATAATTCAGTATGCAATTCCTTCAGTTAGTACTGGCTTTTGCAATTATTTGTGGTACCCATGCAGGTGAAGTCTTTTTGAACAGAGAACAGAAAAAACACTCGATACAGCCTTTGCATGCATTGTCTTTCTCAGTCATACTGCCCACTCCAGTCAGCCTCAATTTTTTCAAATGCCAATTAACAGGTGTGAGAAATGCTACTTCTTACCCTGGGACCAATGTCTGCATCAGTGATACTATCTTGGCAATCCAGTCTGCAGCATAAATATCATGGTGTTTGAGCCCTCGGGGCCTGTGGAGTTTACAACTATGCTGTCAAGATCTCTTCGTTGGGATAGTCCTTGAAGTCCTGCCAAGATGTAGGGGACTCGGGTGCTTTTATGTGCTCCCAAGCACAGCTCTGGCTCCAGGAGTCAACACTCTTGTCAGGCTGAGTGATGGTGTGAATCTCAACTCGCGAGCTGAGATTCCAGCAGGGAGTGTGACAGTGCATGCTTGCATGATGATGCCAGAGAAGCAGGTGACACTGGCAGATAGCTGCAAGGAATAGTAACTGGGTGGCTTCTTGTTACATATCCTCAGAACTTCACAGGATGGAATTCGAGAGAGAGGAACAGTTATAAAATGAGGTTACAAAATCCGGATGTCCTGATCAATTCGAGACAGTTGTAAGGTACCTAACACTGCATGCACAGGCAAGAACAGCATTCAGCACTGGGTCAGGATCTGTTTGCATCATATTTTGACTAATCCAAGGATTAATCACATTGCAAGTCAATGAGCTGTTACACTCTTCCAGGCTCTCCAGAGACTGCCTAGAGAAAAAAGAAGGGGATGGTATGTCAAAATAGTGACACGAGGAGGCGCAGAGCAAGTATGTTTTCCTTGTAATAAAAACTACACAGGCCCAAAGTATTTAAACACAGCTTGTAAAGAAAAACAAGAGTTAAAAGGACAAAGTTTATATCGGCAACATCCCAAAAAAATCAGGGAAGTTGGATCAGTTCTGCATTTGTCCTTCTACAAATACAATAAATGGAGAGAAAGAGCAGTAGTTTGTAGTCTGAAGAACTTCACATTTGGTAGTTCTCAGGCACCCTGAAAGCCTTCAAAACTGACAGAACTCTTGCAATACAGGGTGTTACTAACAGGTTTCTGTGCATCACATGCATTTCTGCTGCAGTTAAGCCACAAATATTTAAATAGTGGCATGCCTGCTTTTCACCTGGGCCAGAATTCAAAGGCAAGTTCAAACAGCATTTAAACGCCCATGTTCATTCTGCTGACAGCTGGGGTTGATTTTGTAGTTATCCTCAAGCTCTACTACCTGCCACAAATACATGTACTAAAATCTTTTAGCTTAGCCACGGAAGATCTGCTGAATGTCAAGTGGTCATTCCACTGTCTTGGTTTCCAACTATTTATTCAAGGGTATAACCTTGTGAAGATTTTTGTATATGCTTTCATTGGCACCAGCAACTAGCCATGCAGTTCCAGAATGGTGAGAGAGGCTGTTAGACCACTCACTGCTTCTGAAAAGCTTTTCTCTTGTAGTTCACCCCTAGCACAAGGGGCAGTATCAGATGAGACAAAAATCAACAACAGAAACCATATTTGAGGGACACCGTTAGTGGATGTATTGTACCTTTCCCTGTGCTGACCTGCAGGGACAAATGGTAAGTGTTTGTTTGAAATGGTTTTTTGCAGTAAACAAGGCTGTTAAGTTTCACCATTCTCTTTTAAGACTCCATGAAATAAACCCATGCTCAGGATCAGTTCTGTGATTTACTCAGTGTCCTTGACCTCTCACAGAGAATGACTGTTTTAATGAAACACTTCTGGCAGGGTTGTCCCAGCTTCAATGCATGCTGAGCATCTTCTGTTCACTGAAAGCAGCAAAAATTCACACAAATTACATATTCAGAACAAACATTGTTTTCCCTGATAAGATTAATTTTGAGCTCAATTCTGCAAGGTATTGTCTATTTACTGGAAACCTCTGGTTAACAGAGTTGATGGTATTCAGTAGCCCTTTGTAAACTGAGCCCCTATGAAAAGCACTTTAACTGTTGATTTCTTAATAAATATGAAATTAAGCAAAAATGAATTTGCAGGTCAAAGTGATTTCTCCATAAAGCATCAAGGGAAATTACGCAGTTAAGTTAAGCCCGTGAATAGAAATCAGTGTTGTACTACTCAAGGACAAGGAAAGTTTAAAAGACACCTTTAAATTCCACTTAAAAATTTAAAAGGACAGGTTTGTGCCTTATCACATGGCTCCTAATGAAGCAGTCACACACTGTCAGATGAAGATGAGATGGAGGTAACCTGAAGAGGAGAAGCAGGTTGGTACAACCTGCTGTTCTTGATGTTTACAGTAAACAGGTGTAGGCCAATGGTTAACATTGGCTTTTCCCAGTGACAAGTTGATGGGTTACAGTTACAGGACTCAAACTGAAAGAGTATTCCCAGCACTCTGACAGATGGAAGAATAAGTTTACAGGCTGAGAGATTTAGCTAAACCAAGATCTTCCATGAGTTTGTGTGAAGATTCGGCCTCAAAAAAATTCATGGTCATATGGTCCTGGAGTAACAGGGAAGATGCCCACACCAAGGAGCTGCAGCTGCCTTTTCCTGCTGTCACTTGCCCTTGAGCTACCTCTATTTCTGCCCAGCACAGCTCAAGAGCTTAGGTACATCCCAGCCACCAGCTTTGCTTTTACTTCTGCAGTCAGTAGAAGTTTGCACTGTCCTGAAATACTGGGAACAGAGCTCTTTCCTGTGAGAAAGATGTGCTTTATTTATTCCTTTCCTTTTTAAAAGAATTTTATATGGAAAATGTTTTCAGGTTTGGTTTCCTCAAAGATGTTTGTAGAGAAATCTGTGCTGGTCCTGTAATTCCTTTTATTTCCCCTCCAGGATCTATGTATCTATTAGCATGTTAAAAGAATTTTCTTAACTTTCTTCATCACTACCAGTTTGTATTCTGCTTCATTGTGCTAAATGAAGCATACTGAATACAAATATAGAGAGAAAGCAAAATCAGCAACCCATTTGCAAGCACTCACACTATGGTCTCAGGTGGCTGCAACCAGCAATCTGCTCTAATCCCATGCCTGTGTGGATCATAATCTTGAGCAGACAACTGCTGCTGACACTGTTCAGTGTGTGGTGTGGTGACTCCATCCCGATGGCAGTGGGTAAATGATACTGCCACCCACAAGCACCTGTTCTGCCCACGTGGCAGCCTGCTGAAGCAGTCTGTAGAGACATGGCAGCCACCTCCAGGCACAGGACAGCATGCCCTCTGGAACAGGGGCATGTCTGGCTGTCCCTGTGCACACATACTAGTCTGCATCTCAGTTCAAACATCCAGGCTATAATGCAACCCAGACTTAAAAACTTGTGCACTGCAAGCTTGGAAACGCAGATGAACAAAGTGTCCACAGCAATGCCTTCAAGGCTGAAGAATCCACGACTAATCTCCATGCAGGGTCCTACTCAGGTTTTATAAACCCTAATTCTCTTCTCAAGCTGTCCCAGGACTTCAGAGGCTGCTTTATACAACATGGATTAGAATTGCTGTGCTCTTGCCTGCCAGGGGAGGGGAGACACAACTTCACAAGGTAAACCTGCACCTCCCTGCCTTAAGATTCCTCAGATATTCCTTCAGCAAAGAGAACTCTAAAAGCTATTTCCTTAGACTTGTGACAGCCGCACCACATCATTCCAGATGTTCCCAAATGTAGGGCAAAGTTGTTCTCAACATTAGGATATGAACCAGAAATAGGTTACTACTCAGTTTTGTTCCTGCTACCACTAAATGCACTGCTGAATCTAAGTGGAAATTTTACATTATTAAAATGAATTCCTATAGGAGAAGTTTACAGGATTTTTTTTATTTAGGACTTATATTTCATAAAAATGAATACTGTAAGATAGTGATTAAATTATTTGTCCAAATTTGTTTCACCTTCTATCATAATTTGCATCACCCTATTGGAAGGGAAAGGAACATAAGAGTTTCCAAAATGAGCAGGTTTTAGCTTCAGATACTTCAGGCTGTTGTTCCCCCATTCCCAGAGACAAGGGTGAAGGCTTTCTATGGCCATAGGTGAGATGTGGAGAGGGATAGGGTTAGGAAAGCTGACGATAAAAGCGAATGCAGAGAGGAGGAGCTGAGGACATCATGAAGTTACTGAAACTGTGCTATAAACATAGGATGGAAGCAAAGTACTTTGGGATGTCTTTCATTCAGTAACTATTCCTAAAGTTTCATATGCTGTGCTTCCACAAAAACTCTTTCTATTCAGTTGTGACTGGACCTCTGTAAGATGGTACTAACACATTGGGAGGATCATATTGCTGTAATTAGAGTGGCTGACGTTACACCCTCAGTGCAGGGTGCAAGGTGCTCCTTTGAACCTCTCCAACCTAGTTTGGCCTAAGCCTCAGCTCAATGGAACACCGCCTTCCATTAAGAGTCAGAGCAAATCCAAAATTTAACAGCTCCTATCACTGAGATAGGATTAGGAGATTTTCTGGACTAGGAATTTAATTCTGAAAACAACCAAGCAACCATAGACTCTGTGGTCTTTGGGCCATACTAGCTGTTACAGGACACCACAGAAGAATGGTCAGCTGATGGATGATTAAGAGCTGGCTTTAGGCTACTATGACAGGGAACAGTTACCCTCTCTTTACCAGGAAAAAATTGGCCCTAGTCCAACCACAGAGTTGCCAACACAAGGAAATTCCTTTGCTTTCAAAGCCAGGTGATGTTTGGCACTAACAGAGTGGAGTTGTTCTCCACATCGTCTGCTCACTAAGCATTGCAATGTAAATCACACACCATCTCAATATGCAGTATATTCCCTGCCCAGACCATCCCTCTGCTGAAATGGAAGCCTTGCTGCAGTCAGCCTCAGCAGGTAGCTTATGTTAGAAAGGGTGGTCAGGTCAGGATCACCAGACTAGCTGACTACAGAGATGGCAAGAGCAGCCCAGACCTCACCTACAGACAAGTCTGACACAGATGTATGCTTAGAATGCAATTTTAAACCTCATTCAATAGAAAAAAAAAATATATATATATATATAGATACATATATGCAAGACTGGATTGGATTTATTGAGGGAGAAACAGGTACCATATCCACAGTATTAAAAAAAAAACCAAGCAGAACTTCACTCATTTAAATGGGAAGATGAGGCTCTGACTCATCCAAAATGCATCCAAAAATAAATGCAAATCACGACTTTTATTTATCTAGTTTGGAATTTTTACTATGTGTGGTCTACTGTGTGTAGCTGTACTGTGGTAGGACATTTAATTCTCTTATAAAATGAAAAAACCCCTCCCTAATTCAATTTTCCTTCTAATTCAATTCAGAAATTTGCATTCAGTTCCCAGAAGTGTTCTATCTTTGAGCTTTAGGACATGAAGAAAGTGTTTGAACTTTAGAAACTCCTTGCATCATTAGTTTTAGCAGATGCACAACACAGTAATCATCACGAGTGCTGTAACACTCATGTAGCTGACATTTTATTAAAAAATGGAAATATACAGATGTGTTAATCCCTGCAAAGTGCACATGCATCACCACAGATGACTTTTTATTCTTAGGCCATGGTAACCAAGTGAACAAATGTGTGGGCATTAATGATTTCCCCTGCCATGTGCTCCACTAGCAGCAGCACACAGTGTTAATTCTGGTTGAATAAAATGCTCTGGGCAAGTAATATCAAAGAATCTACAAGGCTGGGGGTTGGGGCTTTTCTCTGTTTAAAAATGCACTCAAATGATCGTTACTATCTGTACACATGGTCGTGTGAGATAGCCCCTGACTGATAAAGTTAGTGTACAAGCATAGACTGATTTCTTATAGAACTGCTGCTGCAATTTTCAGACATGTCTCCCAACTCTTCCTAAGATATACAGCAGGTATTAGTTATACTTAAGGATATCAGGTCTGTGAAAAGTAGAAACATAAGTTAAACAGAGGTGCTGACATTTTGTCTGACATTGTGGATGACACAAGCAGCCAGATCACTAAGTGAATAAACAGAGCTTTTTATTTTCCCTGCAGCTATGTGAGCTCTGCTTATTCCTGACACACCTGCAAAACCTCTGTGGAGCTTAAGATGAGTGTCTCACAGAGAAAGTTTGACTTAAACATACATTTTGTTCATGGGATCTGATTTTGGAAGAGATGGACCAACAGTACTATTAGAGAGACATACCAAAGAACTGTGAGCTTGTATATGTACAAGTTAACATCAAATTCCTTGTTTGTGAGGGAAAGGTTATGTGTGCATTCCTCATTAAAAAGGTAGAGCTGCTTATTAAGGCAGATAAAACCACATTTGGCTTCATATGCTCTCTATTTCTTAGGACATTAAAAGAGAGAATCTCTGTTTTGCCCTATTGCTTATTCCACAAATAAAATCATCACCACTTTCATGAGGACAAGTTACAAAGCCATTGTTCATAAAGAGCCTTTGGCAAATACTGGTACCATAAGCTATAGACAAGCTGCTGCTTCTGCTCAGATCCCTCAGCCCATGTGGTGCACTACTCTCTCCAGCACAATTCCTGGACAAAGCAAGGGTCATGGGTTGACCCCAGCTGGGAAACAGTTGTTTCTTTTTCTTCTTCTTCTCCTTCCTCTTCTCCGTCTTCTTCTCATTCTTCTTCTCAATTCTTCTCCTTCTCCTTCTTCTCCTTCTTCTCCTTCTTCTCCTCCTTCTCCTTCTTCTCCTCCTTCTCCTTCTCCTTCTCCTTCTCCTTCTCCTTCTCCTTCTCCTTCTCCTTCTCCTTCTCCTTCTCCTTCTCCTTCTCCTTCTCCTTCTCCTCCTTCTCCTTCTCCTTCTCCTTCTCCTTCTCCTTCTCCTTCTCCTTCTCCTTCTCCTTCTCCTTCTTTACTAGAGGCTGAAGGTTTCTTCCTTCACTGAAAGAATAAACAGAGCCAAAAACAGCTGAGTTATTCATGCTGCCTCTTTCTGAGTATGCCAGGTAATGTACCACAAGAGCCTTCTTTCTAAGGAAAGATTATCACCCTAATATATCAAAAAAGATTTGCTGTCAGACAACTTTTTCACCTCCCCAGTCATAAATGAAAAAATTTCCTTTAGATTTGATTAGTACAAAGAGATCAATTATTTTTGCTTGTAGTAGAAAGAGGGAGAACCTTCACAAATATATTACTCAGGTCCAGTTCCTTCACTACCCAGAGGGAAGCAGGCTGTTTAATGAGGTGACAGTTAACTAAACTTCATTTACCCAATAAAGCCTGTGGGAAGCAGTTTGAGAGGCAGAAGTGCAAATGCTACTGATGCTAACCCTCCGCTCAGCAGATAAAGACATCATCCAGAAATGTCAAATGGGTAGTTCTTCCATTTTCTGGTTCTTCCCCTTGGGAATACGTTATGGGTATGGACAGGATCTGGAGCAACAGGGAGGGGGGAAGCCTAGAAATGGTGCTATTTGTTAATCACAGCCCTTCAAATCACAAGCTGTCTGCTATTTTCTTTCCTGCTCACCCTTAGGACTCTGACCTGGTTTGCAATAAATACCAGGTCCCCAAGAGTTTCACCTAGTGACAGTGAAGCCAGTGACAGACAGCTCTGCTACCATCACAGATCAACTATTGTGCATAAGAGTACTTAGTGTCACTTATTTAGAAAAAAACCGACTAAACAAATACAATCTGTCTGTTCTCTTTTCTTTGAAGACCACCTGGCAATGACCTGTCCCCATGGGAGGCAGGCAGAGCTGCCTGCAAGTCCAGGTTGTGACTGAAGATGAATAAGGAAAGGGAGGATTGGGCTGAGGGCAATATTCATTCCCCAGCACTTCGACTGCTCTTCCAATGTGTCTGTTATTAAGAACTTGGTATTTTCATAACACTTAGATAATGGGCAGTGGGTGTTTCTGTGGTGACATATTGAGAACTCAAAGATTAATGTGTCATTTTATTAGTTCCATTCTGATATCTCTATGCTGATAAGTGCTCGGCAATCTCACCATCCCATTAGTAATACTAAATACTGTGAACCTAGGGTTTAGAAAGATATAAACCATTTAAAAATTGAATATGACCAATAAAATGCTCTCTGGGCAGTTTTCCAACACAAACACTCTCCAAGCTCACTATCAAAACCTGGCGTAGAAAAGAGCTACTAGACATTTCTTTCATTATTGAGACTAAGGGATGTGAGGTTTTGGGGTAGTCTTTTATAAAGAAGCATGGAGATGAACATGCAGATATTTCTAGTTTCAAATAATATTACGGCATGGATCAGTAACATTTGGAGGAGCTTCATTTAGATTTTCCCATCGGTGTTGGATTGAATCTCTGGCAAATGAAAGCCTCTGCTATATCACTCTGTTCTGACAAACTCCACTCCTCTCATCCATAAAAGATGGCATTGTTTTTGTCAAAGAAAACTCAGAGTAAAGCCCAACAAGCATGAAAAGAGATGAATTAAGGCCTTGGTGGGGGTTTTTCTTTCACACAGAAACCTTTCTTTTACCAGTACAAGACTGAGATGAGTTAATCACCAGCCTGATGAAGTCAATCCCTGTTCCAGTACACTTTCTCCAAGGTCATCCAATGAGTCAATGCACAAACTGGGCTGAGAACATAGGAATTGTGTCCTACAAGAGCAATAGTTCTACTATTTATCCAGGCTCTTGAGATTCCTAAAACTTTTCTTTTTTTACGGTGAACATCAGCAGGCAGCTCAAACCAGGCATTATTTGAGACCTCATACAAAATAAGGTATGCAGCAAGTCAGCATCAACAGACAGGTGTGAGTGCTTCGGAGGCCTTTGGGAAGGGTTCAGAAATTCATCCAGGATTCATAGTGAGCTTTAATGTTTAAACATTTTCTCAAGAGAGAAAAAAATTCAAACCCCGAATAAATGGGACTAGAGCGTGACCCCAGGAAAGGTCACTAAAGCACAGAGGCACTTTTCCATTCTGTTTGGTTTAGACACTAGAATGCAATCAGGATGCAGCTCTCCACTCCTACAAGCACCTTAGTTGCATTACATTTAGATGTGTATATCCTGCTGCCTTATATCTCAGCCATAACAGGATCTTTTCTCTACCCTGAATAAACAAAGCCTGATCTTTTCCCATATCAGTCCTATTTCAGTAGAAATAAAGAGGTCTGGTTATTGGTCTTGACTCCAGTAAGCTGCTTTCCTCTATATATGGGCTGAGCTCTTTCTGGACACAGTTTGAACCTGGACTCAAGATGACACAACAGACCTACATTGTTGGGGGGCTTCCAAGGAAGCATCAAATAGAAGAGCAAGTGTTTTGAAACAGCTCAGAGAGAACTCTGTGAAGCACTGACCACCATCACTGACCACCAGTACCTGTACAGTCTGATGGGTAGGGTGAATGTGTTGAGCATGGAGGTGAACTGAAGTTGGCTTAGCAGCTCAGCTGTGCTTAAATCTAAATGGACAATACTTAACCTTTCCTTCTCCTTCTTACCTTCCCTTATAATCATGAAGGACCTTCCTGTGAGTGTACAGCAGTGTTTGTTCCACCAAGCCCTCAACAAATTTAACACCACTGATGAGAACGAGAAAACAAGGCACAACAAAAAATCTTCCACACAGACTCTAAGGCCACATAAAGAAAACAGTATTCTGTAGATTGTCACAGTATATTAAAAAAAGGAAAAGGATCATAGCAACATCAGCTTTAACAAAAGTAAGCATAGCTTCAGTCCAAAAGTATCTTCAGAATTGTTTCCAATCTGGAAAACCATTACAATAAAATAAGGGGCCATGTGGTCTTTAACACATGGGTCCTGACTCACCCCTTTCGCCAGACGACTGCCTAAATGTGAAGCCTCTGAATGTTTAGATAGAGTTAAATATCAGTAAGTAGGGCTAATTCCTCAAACCCATAAGATTCTTATAGGTGACCAGACATCCTCATGTCCAAATGTCACTCCATAGGAAGGTCTCTTTACAGAGGCTTATGGGAAAGAGTGGGGGTTAGAAGCAGAGCTGCTCACCCTTCTCATCCGCATATCCTTTCTCTAGGACACTCTTAACACCCTCTGATGGTATCCACTGGATTTCACCTATTCAGACAGCAGAGTAACCTGACTTGGCATCTGCTGTTGCCATTCAGTAGCAGTTTCCTCTCCCATGTCCATAAGTCATTGTTAAATGAGGACGTGAACAAGGCAGCTTCCTATTTCTGTCCTCCTTGATGACCCATAAACATGAATTGCTTTGATGGCTGATTCAGCCCTTTTCCAGAAATAGGTGTCCCTAGCACTGGCTCTTCCCAATCTCTTCCTGCCTTCTTTTAGAGCAGGCCTGTGGGCTCGTGCTGGTGCTGTCCCTATACAGAGAGGAGATTGTGGGAGGTGACAACTTTCACTGCACACAGGAAGAGGACACACAAGGAGGCTTCTTACCTTATTCTTCCCTCCTAAGAACAAGAGTGCCCAGGAGCCAGGTAAGCTCAATCACAGGTTAGATTCAGCTTGCTCTGCAAAATCATCTCATAGCAGAACATACTTGATTAAAAACTGCACAGCACACACACTCAGCTGCCCACAAGTTGGCTGGGACTCAGGAAGTCCCAAAACTGGCTTTAAAAATCTGTTCTCACAGTTTGAAAATAATGCTCCTTAACCTAAGGACAGTGTCACACGGGGACTGATTAACAGAAGTTTGCCACTGATTTTGGAATGTAATTACCTCATATCAGTGAAGGTTAATTTCAGTTAAATAGACCACAGCAATATCCTTTGAGTCTGGGTAAGCTGATCTAAGATGAAGCTGCCAGTTCAGTGATTTAAAATTAGAGCAATACTCTCCCTCCTTCAGGCCCCCCAGCATCATTCTTGTTACCACATGCTAACCCCGCTGCAACCTGATGCTGTACCCGATCAAGAATTGCTATGCTCAAGTGGGAGGCAATGAGAACACAAGCACCACGGCTACAAAAGTCAAATAGAATTTGCTTTATTACAAAAAAGGGTGAAGAAATATGGGGGCTGTTTCTGCGGCATTGTGATGGCACTGTGTGCAACTCCTATGTACAACACTTTGTTTTTAGGATAGGTATTTGCCCTCTCTTGAGCTCCCCAAAGAGAGCACAATACAACAGTTGTGAGGTGTTCCTTACTATCTGGAAAAGAGAAATAGGCAGACAGGCACCAAAAGGCTGATAGAGAATAAATATCCTTTCATTAAAACCAGATAGCTAAAGGAAGAGAGGAGAAACCCAAAGAGCACACTCACTTATGACCAATTATTAATAACCTGTCAAATTGAAAAGCAATTCTTTCTCAGAATTGTGACAGTCTAATTCTCAAAGAAGGACAGTCTGGTGCCTTTCTCCAACACATCAAAGCCCATAGCCTTTGTCCATTAGGGCTTGCACATCACTGCCTGCTCATGCCAAGTCTGCTCACACACAGGCAAAATAGCAATGTCGTGGCTGGTGATCTGGTCCTTAAAACACAAAAACTGCATTTCAGCCAGAAGAATACAGGAGATTCTGTCTCTTGGGCCATTGGAGTGGTGCCTCACTGGACAAATATCCTTTTCTTTTAAACATCAGAGTTCACCAACCCCTACTTATGTATGTGGACGGAGTACAGCAGAGCCATATCCAAATATTTCCTACGTATATTAGACAACTATAACAAAGAGTCCACTGGCTTTCATGATGCCTTTCCATTTTTTGCTGTCTTGTTACAATGGCAGATCTTAAACTGTCTGTGAGCTTTAAGCCAGAGAGTTTTTTTAAACAGCTCCAGTGCATGAAAGGTGAAAAAGCAGTGACAGGCACACAGAGTTAGGACTGGAAGCAGCAAAATGTCACTCACATACCACTCATATGGAGTCAATTTCTGGGATGACACATATATCCAAAAAGCCCCTTCAGCTTTTAAAATTATCAATAATAGACTTTTTTAATGGTTATGTCTAGTAACCCACTGGCAATCCTAGATAAAAAACTTCACCCCTTTCACTACCTAGAATTTGTAAACCAGAAGCACTTGCTTTTATGCTCTGCGTAATTTTTAAGGATGTAATTTTACATTTCTCTGTACTGACTGAATTCTATATCCTCAAAAAAACTATTAATTTTTCTCTGCCCTAATGTTTTCATCTTTGCCTAAACTTTTTCCCTAATTCCTTTTGAAAGGCTCATTTGCAGCTTTCCTGTCACCTGGTATCACTCAAAACTTTACTACATTCATCTTCAACTCTGTTGACTCAGTTCTACTCTCCTGGAGACCTGAGCAGGATGATATAAGCACTGCAGTCAGTAGAACAATATAAAACTGTTTTGAGAGAAGAGCCAGATGCAGAGAGAATATATGAATCCTGGGCATATGAGGACACACTTGCAGGATTGACCCGGAGGGGTTTCAAAACAGTTAATGCTGTCACTGGATTGATAACTCTGTTTTATGCTAGTAGCACATAAAGCTTTTCACTCTTGTCTGTGGTCACCTGCAACTTATCAATAAGTATTTACCATACATTTTCACATAAATGACCTTCATACTCTGAGTTCAGCATGCCCAAGATGTATCTGTTGTTTAATAAAACTGTTGTTAGCAGCGACCTGAGAAATGTGTGATCACATCCTTTCTGTTTGGACAATGTCATTTTCTTGCTTTGTGCTGTAGAAGCTGATGGGGATACAGCTAGGATGACTGGCAAGGTTTTCCACTACTTACATCAGAAAACTTTAATCTGTGATCTAGATTTTACCTCGTAATACTTTGGTTTTACAACTCTCTTCACCCACAAATCAAAGTCCCTGCTCCCACCAAGAGGAAATCTGGCCCTCTCTTCTCTGTATTTATCTAATGCCAAATGGAAGAGTTTCATGACAGGAAGCAGCCAAAGCTCTGTACATCTTATCTAAGATGACATAACTCTTAGTACAACTTAGCATTTCTCTTGTACCCCCAAAGTGGTCAGGAGAAAAAGGTTTTGCTTTCACCAAACTATCAGCTGAAAATGGGTGCTTCTGAAAGCATCTTTGATGGGAAAATACTTTCATACCAAAAATGAAACACAGGCTGGCCACAGGTATGGGCCAGCAGCAGCAGCAAGACTCTCAGCTAGACATAGCAGAGCCTTGGGCTATAAATCCACTTTATTTGGACAGCTTCCCCTATGACTAGTCCTCAGAGAAGCCATTTATTATTTGCAGAGCAGCCCAGCAAGGCACCGTGGGGCAGAAGCAAGTTCCTCCTGGTCCTCCAGGAAAGCTGGCAGTGTGACACTCCTGCCTTGCATAGCCTGGGACAGCTCCTATTCCTGATGCCAGGGAGACATTTGCCTAAGGTGAAGCCCAGTCGAATTGTGGAGCTGTGTCAGCCACCAAAGGACGTTTGTTGTGTGCTGTCACCTCTCAGCAGGACGTCTCTGGTTGTGCAGCTGAGCTGCTGTTCCTCTCTCCTAGCCATGGGTGTGCAAGACATCAGGAGAGTGAGAGAGATTACCCAGCCTTTAACCTGGCAGTTCTTTGGGGGACAGAAGGGAAGACACCTCTATGCTCTCCTCTCCTTGTCCTCTTTCTGGGCACTGGAGAACACTGGCCACAGCTGATGTAATGAGGGTCTTTGAACTCAAAGCATTAATATTTTAGAGCCTGTCCTCCCCGATAACATCTGTGACAGCTCTTACCAAGTGTTGCACAATAGTGCACAACTAAACATGCCAAAATCCATGAGGCAACAGATCACACATTTATAGAATGTTCAAAGGGAAAATGTGATGTCAACTCACGAAAGGCAGCCCAATTACATGCACAAGAGAAGGGACAAGGGCCTTAAAGGGTTAATAGCACCACTTAGGATACTATTTTTGGACTTCCCTGCATGAGGAGACAGCGGATTTTCCCAGCATGTCAGTGACCTCCTCCTACCTACACTTATCTACGGCTGCATATAAGACTCTGCTCGTGAGAGTTATCACTGGAGCCTTTAAAAAGCCCATAAACCCAAACACTACATGGGAGATGGGACACTAACAGAACAGGATGAAGGATTTTCTTAACTGATTCATCACTAGGACCCTTTTGGTATGTCCCGGTGACATACAATAATAAAATTTGCACAGTACTGTTTTATATCAGAGAAATTTATTGTTTGGGAAAGCTGCTGTGAGAACAGTTCTGAAGAGACCTGCTCCTTAGAGCAGCGGCCACTGTGTGGTGGTGCTGTGCCCAAGCTCACTGCAGGCAGAGTGACAGTCGCCTCCTGCCTCTACTGGGTTCAGACAGCCTCCAGGTAGTAACAAACCGGTGCTGCTTTTGAGAAAAAGTCTGGGGTCAATTAATAGGGTAAAAATTAAGTAACTAAAGTAGTGATCCAAGTACAATCAGACATGAATGACATCACCTAAATGTGATGGTTCAAGTTGGAAAGTCTCGGGTCCCACCACAGCAAAGAACAATGACAAACATCAGCTCTCCAAAGAGGAAGGACAACAGATGGGAGTTTATCATAGGATGATATTTGCAAAAGTGCTTATGCTATTTCAGAGACGAATGTAAGAAAAATCTGGCCTCAGTTACTCTATATTTCCAGAAATTGCCATTCAAACTCAGTTTAGCAGATTTTAAATTCTGTTTTACAGGATTTAACCAGTATTATTCAGCAACCCCTCTGAATGGAAATAGCCCTTTAAAAGATTTGAAGATTTGCTTGTTTATAGGGAAAAAATTCTCCCATTGCAAAATTCTACATATTGAGTAAAACACATTGTTTGGTGATTCATTTTGCAATTTGTCTGCATAACAGATACAAAAGACTTCCAGCTGACAACACACCTGGAGCTTCTCCTCTGCAACCCACGGTGGGTGGCAGCAGAGGCCTGGCAGACAGGGCAGAAGGAGCCTGAGTCACTGAGATGTTTATCTGGACAAGCAGATGTTGCAAAGGATGACTTCTCATGTTGTTTTGTCCCATTTAAAAGGGAAAAAAAAAGTTTTCTTGTAACTAAAACAAAAGAGACAAAACTAGTTGAGAAATAAATTCTTGTTCAGCATCCTGTCCAAAAGTGTTCATCTACTCATAGCAATATGCATCATAGGCTCTGATTTGTTTGATGCTAAGCATGAGTAGAGTTTGTAGAGGCTTGAAAGACGTTGCACCTTCTATGTAATGGCAAGTACTTGCCTTTAAGCTACTTACTGTTTGATGCAGCCTCGAGAAGAAATGTTAGAGATGTCTATGATAGAAATTGTCTCAGTGGGGACACACCATCAGCAGTAGTCACAGTGGCTGCTACCAGATGTTACAAAATTATACCCAGGTCCTTACAGCACGGTACTGAGATTTTAATGGCAGCCGTTCCCAAGATATTCCTAACTCAGAACACCTGTTAGATGGAAACCTTAACTAAGTATCCATCAAAGATGAAGTCCTTAAAATTCAACTTAGAGGAGCTAAAAACTAAGAGGTAACTGCGGTCTTATATGTGCTTTCATGCTTTTGTGCTTCTTCATGGTTTTGTCCATTCAAACATTTTTGCTTTTTTTGCATTTTTGCACTTTCCATGTGATTTTTAATTTTTGTGGATTAAGTTTCGAAAATCATGCGAAAAATAAAATAAAGAAATTTCCTGTTGTAACTCCTCTTTACTGGGGTGCACAATTAAAGCCAGCACTACAGAACTCATACTACCAAAACCACTAGAAATATTAGTAGAAATAAAAAACATTAACTACCAAGCATTAACAGAAATCCCAAAAGGAATATTAAGTTTCCATTTAAAATATTTTTGTCAGTAAAAATCCATCAGAATACATTACAGCTTCCATAGATTTGGGTCAGTTAAATCCACTAGAGTAAGAAAGGACAAAAGAAATGTAATCTGATTTCACTAAACTTCTGTCTTTTAATGTGGATGAATAGTTTACACTAGTAGATTCATTCTTATCCCAGGATTGATCACATCTTATTCTTCTAAGTGTATAAAAATAATCAACTTCTCAGGAAAAAAAAAAAAAGGAACATAATTCCCTTGAAATTCTGCAGGGCAGCTGTCGGTACCCATGTATCCAGTGAACACAGTTTTACTTCAAATACTGCATTTGGAAATTACTTTGTGGAAATGATGCTGTCACTGTGACTGAAGGGAAAAGGAGGTTTAAAATTGTTTCTATTCTGACTTTTCCTCTGGATTTTGGTATCACGAGTCACAATATAAGTTTAACTCATTTATACAGGTAAAAGCTTTGAAGATTGGGTTGTTGGGGGGTTTGGGTTTGTTTTTTTATTTTCCCTTTTTCCTCCTTAGAGGTTCATATTAAAGGTTTTGTTGTGAAAGGAATAAAAAGCAACTTCCAGTCTGCTGCTTGACTATTTAGGACAGATATGCTGCCAAAGTCCAGCATACTTTTTTAACTGCTTACACATGTACTCCAGATGAGTTTAGTGGTGAAACCTAGGTTTTGTTCTTAGTCATATGGCTATAAATTAAAAATACAAAGTAAAAAGACAGCTTCCTCCTACATTTGCTTGTTAAATTAATCTACTAACTAAACTATTCTTCTTTCTTGCCTCTGTGTTTAAATTTGTCTACATAGGCTAAAAGTCCAAAAATGATGGAGATAAGGAAATATTAGGGACAGTTAAGACTCAGTCAAATTGGATTAGAGATCCAATAAATTATGATAAACAAGTTAAAAATGGATTTTTTTTTTAAAGTGCATATTATTAAGCAGTCTCACAACTTTGGGATCCTTGTCATTTGACAATGTAAGAGACCTCAGGCTCTGCTCCTTCTGGAGCCACTGTAACCTTGGAAACTTTGTGCTCAGTACAAGAGAAGTAAAGTTTTCAAAAACTTCACCGTGGGTAAAATTTATTTGTAGTGCAGTTCCATTTACTTGTCTGAAGTCAGCCTAGTAATGAATTGCAACCATATACTTCACCCAGGGAATTTACTGAGTGAAACTGAACAGGTGGCTCTAAAGGAGGTCATGTAAGACAGGAAAGACCACACAATATTGGAAACTCAACCATGGTCTCCTCAGCCTACTGTTTGCACATACCTGGTAACACAGAAATATCTCCTTGAAATTAGGTCTGGGAATATAGTCAAAACAGCAGTTGTAATTAATCCTCTGAAAAGTATGTGTAGCAATAGTGAATTCTATTCTACTTGAAGATTTTCACCAGTGTCCTTCAGACACATAGACATGAGTTGAAACAGAAGTTGCATGCTTAAGACAAAAAGGGATTGTTTAAATTCTGTGAGATGTGTTGGCAGGAACTCATGCGTCGTCATCCTGAATTTATTAAAGATGATGGATCCATGATGTGCTGTGATTTTTTAAGACATGGTTCAGGAAAGCTGCTAGAGGCTGGTTTCATCTCTCCTATACCTTGTGCTCTGAATTTAGAACAAATCCCATCATTTTCATTGCCTTCAAGAACTCGTAAGACACACAAAAAAAAAAAAAGGAAAGAGACTCAGAAATAATTACATAGGATTTTCATGAGGGTAGCAAGGCACAGACTCTCCCACCCTGAGAGAACATCTGATTCCTGTGTTGGCCCCATGCACAATGGGTATGTGCAGAGTTTTGGGGAACCAGAAACAGAAGTTACACCACAAAAAAGTGCAGAGTGGCAGAATAAAATACTGGAGCTTTATTCTTCAGGAACAGTTATATGTGACTATTGAAATGTCAGCTACTTTTACAACTCTTAACCACCTATGACATTTAAGTTAAAATAAATAATATTGATGTCTTCTTAATGAAGTCACGATTAAATTATAATGAAAGGCTCAAAATTTACCAGCAGAATGTATTTTTCGAATGGGTCACCCACATCAAAGATGCCATATTCCATCATAGAGATAATATTTTAAAAATAACTTCCTGGATTCACATCCTTCCAACAGATGATTCAGGGGGGAAGAAAATTACTGAGTTCACTCTTGACAAGGGCAGAGCACTTGTCTTTCTTGCAGTAAGACTACTGTTTGAAGAACAGGTTAAATTGTGGAGGAGGACTGAGAAACAGGCTAGTCAGAAGAAAGAGAAAGCTTATTCCAACAGGGTACACGTTTTAGATGTGTCAAAATCCAATGACTAATTAAGACAATAATTCAAATTAGAACCAGCTGGTAGTTTAACATTCCTCAGACCCTTATTCAGCAAAAGTTTAAAGTGTTTGCCTCGTTTGGGTCCCACCAAAGTCAATTAACAATCTAAGAGCAGTTCAGAAAGCTTGAAACCTGAGAATAATATTCCCTATTTTTTTAAGATTTCTGAGGCTTTTGTCTGGTGTTAGCTAGCTCAGTCCAGAGCAAAAGTTTTGTACAAGACCAAACTACAACTACATTTGGTATAACCTATGTATAAGAACAGCAGTGCAACACATAGGGTAAGGTTTTGACTCTGTGAATCATCCAGCTCAAATCTTGGTGACCAGAGCCACCAGTCAGGTGCAAGAAATCCTTTCTGTGGAGACCAAATCACTGAAAAAGCTTCTTCTTTATCCATTTATGGATCACCATTTCCCTTTTTGAGACCTCATTTCCCTTTTAAAATTTCTATATAATCTCAGCTAATACAATTGTTTCAGATTATGCAGTTTATTTTGTTTCTATGACAACCTGAGGATGAGAGTTCCAGTGATTAATTACACATCCTGGAACAGGATCTTAAAATTCTGGCATTGCCCAAGCTGGCCACATTACCATCAGTTCAGATGTATTTTTCCGCATCAGAATAATGACCTTCTTCATTCCAGAGACACCCTAAGCCCAGGAAGAGGAGAAGGCAAGCAGTTCTACAAAACTGCCCTCCAAAAGTCCTAGTGGTAGTGTACAGTAGAAAGTCTCTAACATAGCCCTTCATGAGAGCTTTCAAGTTAAGTCACGAATTCTTTTCCCTTAACAGTTGCCAAGGACAAAATGCAAGACAGTCACAGAAAAACTAAAGTAGTTGCTGTCACTAGCAATAAACTCCACAAACTTCATCAGAAACTTAAAAGCGCTCATACTACTATAGAGTAATAATTGGAATTCCCTTCTGCTCTCTCAGACCAGTTAAAGTCTATTTAAAGTCCATGCTTTGATGACCTCTTCAAGTTTTATTTTGGGCTTCAGACCTCATGAAGAAGGATTTGTGGCAATTTTCTGACACTGCTAACTTGTCAGAAATTTAGATGTATCATCTTGTTATCTCAAGCAGTTTGGACATATCCTTAGGAATGTAGCCATCTGTGTACTGGAAAGGTTTTATTTCTGGTTTTTTTTGAGATGTCTTGTATTTGCCACAATATTGCTTTTCTGTAATATTCATTCCCCTGCTGCATTCCAAACATAGGGTTATTGATGAATCTTTTTGATGCACACAGATTGCCATCATCACATAGTATGAGATAGTGGATGTAGCTTGTGGAACATTGTGTCATATATTTGGGAAATAAGTCACACTCCAAGTTCCTTATTTCACACAGAGAAATGTGTGCCTTATATCTTCTTTCACAAACTTAGGCAAGATTTGCAAATATTTTCAGCAAAAGGAGAAAAATGTTTGAGAGAGATAAAAATCCTTCTTGGACTGTTTGTATGAATTGTCTGAGTGACAATCTGAAACCCAGCAAATTACTTACTTTTCCATGGGACTGAGTTCCTTAGAAGCATATTCTATTCTGAGACCAGTGAGCAAGAAAGAAAATAACCTTGCAGTATCCTTTAAGCCTTATCCAAACAAGAGTCAGGATTTTTTTTAAGTGACTAATGACTGTAGGTGCCTTAAGACTCCATAAAGAGGTCTGATTTCCAGGGCTTAAGGTGTTACCTGAAAATAGCAGCCTTGCTGGTGCCTCATGTTAGCCAATCTAGTACAGAGGCACCACAACTCACTAGACTTTTCCCTTACGTCAACTTCTATTGCAACCTCCTGATGATAGTGTGAAACAAGCTACAGCCTTCCTGCTTCAGAGACTCCTCCATGTTTCCTCTCCTACACAAGACTGAAATAGCTGTCCTGGTTGTTTGAATCAAAATTGAGTAATTCAATTTGTCAGACAGAGAAATTTTAGAGACTCATGACTTGAGGCATTCTCTACTTCCAAACCCCCAAATGAAAAGAGAAGAAAATGAAGTACTTTGCCCCTTTAGATGTCTAAGATAACCTCCAAGTTGTAAAACAATCAACTCACGTGTTATAGAGACCTCAAGCAGACTGACTAAAGCAAAAACAACCAAGGTGCTAATTTCAGCAATCGATCTCCAGGCCAGGATTCACTTCAAAGGATGCTCGTGATCATTTGAGTGTTAACATTTCCAAACAACTGGTATAAAAAGAAATATCCTGTACTGGGTTAAGTGACTTTTTTAAAGGAGTGTAATTCATTCTGACTGATATACCACAGAACATATGTTAAAAATCAGACTCTCTGCAGCATACGAACTGTTACAATTAAAATTATGAAAGTCTACCCTCTAGAGTACAAATGAATATGCCTTTATCAATGATATAAAACAGTGCAGCGTTTAGAAGGAGAAAATTCCACTGTATTTTGAAAGGAACCCCCAAACCACCTTCAAGAAAGAATCACTGGCCACTAAGATTTCACTCCCAGTGTACCCATCCCCTTGTGCTTTAGAGTTCTATTCACAACCATTAGGCAGTAGATGGCTTAGGACAGCAGGGGGTATGGAGAGTTTCACTGAAGATATTTCCAGGGGAGGACAGGGGATCAGAAACATTGCAACTGGAAGCATTTACAGCATAAAAATTCATGTACATTGGCCAATGTAGCATGGTCTCCTGCTTTCTCTCTTAACTGTAGAATCAGGATACCATGTGTTGTAATGGAAATAAAGGGAAATACAACCATGTCTCCAGCAGACCAGAGTCTACCTCTCCTGAGCAATGCTGTAGCTTTAAAGATAGCCATTATGTGTGAGTTAACCACTCATATTTTGACTATCTATATAGTTTATGTCACTTCTCATGGACGTGTACCTGGCAGGACAGAGAAAGGAGCCTGGGAAGACAGTAAGAACATTATCCACTAGTAGGTCAGCATTTGTCAACCATTTTAAGCCAGTCTGCTTTTCTGCAGCTGAGCCTTCCATGCTAGAGAGTCTGTGCAGTCAGACCAGGGAACAGACACTGGGCTGTATTCCTGTCAAATCCCACTGATAAGGGCATGTTTGCACTGGCCTGGGAGGAGGCCAGTTCTGTGGCCTCAGACTCAGTGACTACTCATCACTCAAAACTCTTGCCTTGAGCCAGGTCATATTTTCAGGCACCTCAGGAAGTTATCACCTCCCAGGGAACCCAAAGTCTTCCAGGCTTGTGTGGAGTAATTAAGCTCTCTGTTCAACTGCAGTGTTAGTTGTACGGTGCCCACGTGCAGTGGCAAACCACAGGCTCACTTGCAAGAGAGCTTGGCTGCCTAAGTTATGTTCCAGCTGTCCACTAACTGTGGGTTTCCTGCTAAGACAAAGTAACTGCCATATGAGCACTCAGTTCACTTCAGAAGAAAGTGGAACAATTTCAAATCGACAGGCAACTGAACTGACACTGTTCTGCTCAGCTGTGTTCTTCTGATTGATAGTGCAAATTCTACATGACAGGTTCACCATATAAAATTACTGCTATTTCCATGTTGCTAAGATTGGCCAGTCAGAACTTCTTTAAGCGGCTAGTCCCAAACAAACATTTTGGAACATGGTAGTGTTAAGTCTGAGCTTTTCTTTCCATCTTAGCATGGGTTTGTTTTGGTCAATGATATGCCAGGATTTCTGAATATTTCTTTTAAAGAATTTTAAGGCAGATAAGTAAGCTTTGAACTTCTGGAGAAGAAATTTATTTCTTGAGATGTGTTAAATTGAATCCACAGCCTGTTATAATATTTCGTTGCTTACTGTCATTCAGGTGACTGTCAGTTCCAATACGGCTGGTCATTGCAAGCTCTAATTTTTTCCAGTCCCGGGGAGGATAGAGAGACCACAAAACTAATAATCTGCTGGTTCCATCACAAACAGCCACAGCTGAAAACCCTTTGCAGACTGCCCATAAAGGCTTTGTGTGGCTCCAGTGGCCAAAAAACCATGCACATTTGGAGTTCCTGGAAGGAAACAAAGCCTGATTGCCACAAGAGGTTTTCCACATGAACCTGGTTCCCATAACACTGTGAGATGCAATGTCATGTCTGCACGGAAGTCTCTTCCCTTGCCACTTCCTCTAGATTCAATGGCAATACAAACTGCCATGTTTCCCCCTTAGAGCTACTTAAGGACTTCAGTTCCCTAATGCTGTGAGAGTATCAGCTTGATGTTCGCCAACAGGTCTCTACTCACCCACTTGTGAAGAACTCTGCCTCACATATTTACCCTCATATAGCTTGTGCTCCATGAAATATTAAGAAAGGAGAAGAGAGTTTCTCTTGCCCATCTTTAAGCTGCACTGATCAGTTATACAAAGAACTCAGACTGTAATGAACATGCATTTCAAACTATGTTCAATCCTGCTGCTCTGTTGCACAAAGAAACAACTGTCCCTCACACACAGGCAAGACGCACTTGGCATATGGGCTTTGCACACCAACAGAGCAGAGCCCTTGCTGGCAGAATGCTGGTGTCACCCAGCAGACAAGAGTTTAATGCCTTCTGACACAACCTTTCATTCACCAACAGCCAGCAAAAGAATCACAGAATCACAGAATGTTTTGAGCTGGACGGGACCCACAAGGATCATCAAGTGAGCACCTTTGCTTCCTTTCCTAGGAATCCCATAAGTCTGGGATCAATGCACAAGGAAGATGAATTCAGGCCATGATGATTGTGTAATGAAAAATGCATACATAAAGGTCAGAGCAGACTTGAGAGAAAACATGTCCACCTAATAGAAGAGTCTATTAGGCTTTCCTGTCTGGCCATGCCCTCACTATTTTAACCACACAGAATTAAACCCAGCTAAGTTAAAAATGTTCAGTTGAAAACTGCAAATGAATGTAACTGAACTCAAGGTCCTTGTCCTTCTCCACTCTCATCTTCTTTTTCACTGTCATCTCTTTTCTTCTCCCTTCCTTCCTCCCTTCCCAGTCAGCATTTTTGAAGTTTATATCATACTCAACTCTGGCATTTCAGTAATGCGCTTGGAAGTCGCTCCTAGAGGCCAAACTTTATTCTTCCATGTGAGTTATTTTTTGCTTCACTCTTGAACAGGCATTTCTTGGAAGCGCAAGTACTCACAGAACCATAGCACACGGCAATCATGTAAATATTAATATTCACACAGCACTGAAGATTA
This sequence comes from Corvus kubaryi, assembly GCF_017639235.1. NCBI lineage: Eukaryota > Metazoa > Chordata > Aves > Passeriformes > Corvidae > Corvus > Corvus kubaryi. Next base: position 11,066,441 of record NW_024581096.1, read on the forward strand.
CAAGATAATTAGAAACTATATAACCGTGTAACTCAGTTTATAAAGAATATGACAGTTATAGGACCAAATTTTGTCTTTCTTCCAGGCCTGACTCCTTGGAATCTCTTTTTTTCCCTTTGTTTATGAGGAATTAATCATTTGGAACCTGATCCAAAAAGCTCTAGAGTCAATGCAAGTCTCCCATTGACTGCAGCAGATTTTGGTCTTCGATTAAGTAAACTCTCTTGAGTCCTTGGCAGCTCAGACCTCAAGCACATTACAGGCCTCCTGGTATCCCATCCCTTGCTTGACAGAGCAAGTTTTCAGAAAACTTTCACATGAGATTCACTCTTGGAACAGATGAGAGGGTCAGGCAAAGCCTTTCGTTTGGAGAGAGGACATGGATGTCCTCAAGCACATTAGGTCACGTACTGCCAAAGCCTGTTTAGACCACAACATCTAAAGGTCAACTGCCTGGCTGAGCTCCCACCTGGTAACACCAGGCCAGCTCCTGGCAGACGGTGACATTCACATCTCCCCAGAGGAGCAGAGAGTCTGTGGGGCTGTGCTGTAGGTAAGTCTCCACAAAAGGAACATGGAGTGGAAACTGTGAAACATGGCTTGGCAGGTATAGCATCAGAAAAGAGTGTTTCCAGCTTCCCCCTCTCCTACCCAGCCACCACTCTGGATCAGACTTTGCTTTTCTGGTGGTATCATCTAGTTCTCTTTCTGGCTTGCACAGTTATGGAGTCAAACAAACAAATTACACATCTGAATACAGCCCTTGGTGGATTTAGTACCTATAGGTTTATGGGAGCTGTTTATATGCAATCTCCGTTTTTACAGATTTATTGTTTTAACTGTTTTCCTTCCAGCTGTAGAGGGTCAGCAAACATGGTGATAAAGAGATGCCAATGGACAGGTTTTCTCTCACATGCTGCCATGTTGTCAAGGAGCCCTTGACAGAACGCAATTGCCAACAGACTATGTCCCTTACTGAAAAAAATTATGTGTTTTAGACTAGAAGAAAACTGACTGATGAATAGCAAACAACAAGTATTTAATACTGGGCGCTTTTTTTCCTCTTAGAAACTGTGGAATGTCAGTCCTAAGTTAATTATGTTCACAGGGAGGCATTTCAGAGATATTCACAGACCAAATGCATCACTCTGCTTGAACAGTGAGACCTAAAATAACATTTAATGGCACTCTCCCTAAACCAAAAGAACCGACTTGGAATACGTTTTTACTGTACTTTCTGTGCGAACACATTCAGTAAATCCCAGAAATGTTACAGTGAGTCTTTTTTGCAGTGAAAGTGTTTCTCAGGTAAATACATGTGCTTTAGGTGTTTATTATTATAATACGTTCTGAAGCTGTCTGCATCCCATGTTTCTGGAAGAGTGGATTGAAACAGTTCTTATTTAAAGCTACTATGTCACCATCACAATATTGCACGGTATCCAAAAGAAAGCAATTCAGAAGGTGAATTTTAAGTAGTCCGCATTTCATAATGATTCGATTATGCCATTTCTTCCTCTGTGCATTTATATTCTGTGCCCTGGGGCTGAGGTTTCACAATACTACCATGCCCCAGCAGCTTATTCCCCACACCCTGTGTTTCTCCTCCCTGATCATCTGTATACCCTCCAGAACAAGCTGGCTCATGTTTAGGGCAAAATTTCTTCAGTAATTAATGTTTGACCTCCAAATAGTTTGTGAAGCATTTTGAATTATGTGTAAATAGATAATTTAAAATCTTTTATTTAGTGTTAAAATACAAATTATGAAGGCTTTCTCCTATTCACTTAGACAACTTTGTATGTATCCATCGAAGGATGAATTCCAAAACATTACCACTGACTGGAATCTAATATGTGCTTTTTGCAGTCCTTTTAAAAGCCAATGTATCATTCATTTGCATCAGTTTTCACAAATAGCAGTCCCCCTCTAATCCCTGAAACTAAATACACAAAGAAAGCTGAACTGAATTTTGGCTTTAATACTGAATGAAGTTAAAGAAAATGGTTTACTGCTACTAATTTCTACTGCTTATTTGCATTTTTATTTGCATGTAAATGGTCACGATTCAATTTAATAATTACTGATTGTTCAAGGCTAAGGGAAGAAGTGATGTGACTTCCCTCCATGCTCCCACTGATGCCTTGTGCCTGTGTCATGAAGTCACAGTGAGGGACAAGAGGTTGCTAGAGAACACAAGCTCTCTGATGCTTTCTCAGCAGTGCTGGAGCTGCAGAAACAGTGGTAGCCAGAGCTTTGAAGAAGCACTGGTTGAACTTCACATACATAAATTAAACACTGTAGTGAATTTTCTCTGCAGTGTCTGTAGGTGCATGTTCCTCTGAACAGCAATATGTCTACATTTTACAAAAATAAAAAGGAAAAAATTCTATTCTAAATCTAAAAATTAGACTCTATCCTCTCAAACACTTGCTCTGCATTCTTCTAAAAACTGTGCTGCTATAGATATTCAGTGGAGCACAGCATGTTACCAGGTCATTTCTACAAACTTCTCTAAATGAGTAATTGAAGTCAGCCAATCCTAACAGCTAGAGAAAAAATTCTTACTTGAACTGAGAAGAGAGAGATTTTATGTTCAAACTTCACAGTAGAGGACAAGAGGGATACAACCTAGCACTTTGAAAACAAGTCACAACTTTACATCACATAAGGTCAGTCCTAGCTCCGGAGTGAAGCATTAGGACATGTGGCAAAGAATATCAGAATGAGATCTGGGCAAAGAAGTATCAATGGACATTTTCACTGAATACTCAAAACGTTGAAAAAAATAATAAAATCTCTCCCAGGATACACATTAAAACCACGAGCCAATCCAGCTGGTTTTTTATCTTGGTATCTTATGTGTATTAATATATACTAGACACATTCAACTAACAGTAAAATTATTTAATTTGACTGTGGATTTGGAAAGTGGATTTTAGAAAAAGTCATATATACTCTTTCTGATTATTTTTATAATATTCAAGGCAGCTGTCTCATGGCACCAGATAGGATGAACCAATGCCTCACCTCAAGGACGTTGCAGCAAATTTTCCAGCATGCTTGCATGAGGGCTCTGTCCCTCCATGTTCAAGACTGTCACAGAATCACTTGATGACATCCAGGTACAAAAAGAAAGCTTTCTGTTTCTACCACTTCTCAAACTGGTACAACACTACCTTTTCTATTGCATTGTCCCTTATCTTACTCAGCCTTGTACTTTCAGATGTCCATTCATAAATCAATTGAAAATTAATTCTCTCCAAATGCACCCTGTCATTTATGAAAAACCTCACCATGGATCTTGTTTGACAGAAAAAAGATTCCCTCATAATTTGAGTAAAAGTGAATGCTAGAGCATCTTTTGAGGGTTAAATTTGGTGTGGCTAAGTGTGTCATAAGCTTTGTTTCTCTATGTGGTTGATTATCCCCATGCCTAGTCTCAGTCACGAGCTAGACATCATCATCATCATCACTGAGCCTGTTCATGGATTTAGAACAAGTGCATTTATTACTATAGAAGCTGGCAGGAAATTCAAAGGCACAGAGGGTGAAAACTGAGGGTGAACCACAGAAACATAGAAACATAGACACTGCCATTCTGACACCAAAGGAAAGCACTAAGGCCACAGCTCCCATCTGAGTAATGTCAGGCCCATGGAGAACCTATCATTAATCTGGCTCTGCCTGGAGGTGAAAGGAAGAATGACGGGGAAAGAAACTCATCCCTTCAATCAGGACCAAGCTGGCCCTGAAGAGTTCTCGCCAAGCTGCAGATGGACAGAAAAACCCAGACAAGGTTTTTGGGGCAATGACAAGTCAGCTGAAACCCAAAAGATCCTGTTAGATATGAGCTTGCTGTGATTAGATTAAGTGTTCTCTTTCTGTAATTTCTTCGTTTACCTCTTTTATAAACATTTGTAACTGTGTTGCCTATATTAGATGCTGTAAGAACTTCTCCTGGCATATTTCCCAAAACTCTCCTTTAATTTAAACCAGGCTAAGGTAGCTGGGTAAGATCAAAGTGTTTTTCATCAAGACTGGTGAATTTAAAAACATGAGTATTAAGAAACTGTGTCATGTATCCAGCTCCCCAACATACTTCAAGAGAGTTAAAGGGTAAAGGACCTGCCCTTACAGAAACTTCCTGAGCTGACTGAAGACTTGGCCTTGCTAGGAAGGAGAAACAATCCTGTGAACATGGCCTCCCCTGGCAAACAGCGAGGTGGTGGGAAGCAGTCCTGTACACAAGGAACCTCCAGGATATACAGGAGATTTTTCTAAAGGAAAAGCATTTTTGTTTTCTATGATTGCACATGGCAGACAGCATTAGACAGTTCGTCAGACCTGCCATTCTCAGAAGTCACACAGCTCTCTTTATTTGCAAAACCAGCTCTGGAAAATCTAAGTGCAGCTGAAAAAAAACCTGGAAAGGTTCTGAGTGTGCACAACCTGTAGTTTCACAGTTTAGCCTCAAAATCAAGCCACTGTTGTGTTACAGTGCCATGATACCTGTTTCAGCACATTTTTTCTCTTAAGGTTTTCAACTAGAGTTTTAAAGTTAAAAAATAATCTGTTTGTACAGTTGTGTTTAATCTGTATGTTGGATTCATGTGGACAGGTCCCCTCTTTTAGAAACAGCAAAATTCTTTGACCACAGAGTTAGGTTTTGGGGTGTATTTAAGTCAGCATGCCCCATTTAAAGTAGGATTCACAAGACGCTATCACAATGCAAACGAAGTTCATTACTACTTATAATCTTCTTTTCACTTTAAGAACCAGTGGAGAATGAGGCTTGTGCCAGGTACCACACCAAGAGAACACCAGACTGGCTCCATAAAAGGAGCTTATTGAACAGAGACCTGGTGGTGGGAAACACACAAGCCCTTGGAAAGTCCAGTGAACACAAAGCAGTAGCTCCAGGTATTGGAGTGGGGGATTGGCCAGAAGGTTTAGGCAATGAAAGGGAGAAAGATGCTGTAAAATATGGTAAGCAAAGGGATAAGAGTGGAGTAACACAGAGTTGAAGAAGCTGAACAAAAAGGAATGGGAAGATGGACACAAACAGGCAGACAGCGTGGCTAGCTGGAGTCCAGGCGAAACTCTGTGGAGCCTCTGAATGCCAGAAGTCCTGGGTTGTGGCTGGCTACAGTCTCTGGCCAGCTCCTCTGCAGACTTCCCTGTGGGCCACACAGTGGAGCGGGGAGGATGAGGCACCTGGGCAGGGCTCTCCCCTGCACACCTCTGGGTTCAGAAGGTTGCTGGCAAGCTCCATCTCTCCCCTTCCCCTCCATGCAGCAGGCCTGGTTTTGGCTGCCTTCACAGCTGCAGCTGTTCCTACCAGCTGGAATCAACTGTCCTGGCCCTGTTCCAGCTCAAAAGCAATTACATTCTTGCAAGTGGATATTGCAACTTCCTGTCCTAAACAATCATGTACTGTTCCTCTGCACTTTTAACCAGCTGCTGCCTTCTACTCAGAGATGGCTGCAGACACAGGGGTGGGGCCCTGGAAGAAAGGTGGTGGTGTATCAAGAGGAGATCGTTTCTGTGTAGGTTCACCTGAAGCTTAGAAAGGTCAGGGAGTGCTTCCTGACAACTCTGGATGTCTGTATATAGCGCTCAATGCTTCAGCAACATATGAGTGACGGAGATTAAAATTACCTAGGCTAGACACTGCAGCAGGAGAGTGCTTCTTCTTGGCCCAAATCTTCCAGGAGAAATCTTCCTCTCTGCCTAAACTTTGTAAAACAAAGCATCTCCAAAAGCTTTGGCAAGAACTCCCTTGCCTTTGCCAAGCATTTAAAACCAGAGCCTGGCCCATAACACCTGCAAAGGGGTTTTGTAAAATATCTTAGTGCAAAATTTGCTGAAGGCATTCAAATGATAAGTGGGATTACTGGTCCCAAACTAACACACCTCCTTACCTGCAGCTGGTCTTCTAGAACTGCTCCCCTCCATATCCAGCTTCTACACTGTGTGCACATGAGAAGAAGAGGAGGTATATATATTCATATGCCAGAGAAGAAGAAGAGTCTGCCCAGGCATACTCTTTCTTTCTAACTTTGCTACATGAGCAGCGTGGATCTGAAGTGATCATAAGACTTTTTATCTCTGTAACCTTTCCCATATCTGAGCTTTTCAGAGGCATGAATTAGTCAAGGTACCCACCCCTCTGAGGAAGGTGCTCACACATTTGGTAATGTAAGCACAACACAGAGTTGCACAGAGTGAGGCAAAGTACCTTGAAAGACAGAGTAAACACATGGGGAAGCTGGACGCCAGGCTCCCAAGTAAAAGGCTGCAGGCATGCTGTAAAAGGTCAGAAGGATTTTGGGGATAGAAATTCCCACTCAGACAGGCACTATCACTTGTAACAATCAGCAGATCCACACTGACTGGTCAGGACAGTTAAACCCCTTATTTCATCTAAGAATAATTGACTACACATTTGGGGAGGGAGGGCTTTTATACATTGCTGGTTCTTACCTCCTTAGTTCCTAGTGCCTAAATCTTGATGTCTGTAGTTAGAGGCCACTTGATTGTGCCTGTGTTGATGTGCCCGTGAATTACTTGTACCTGGTGGAAATACCAAATATTCTATGAACAGAACAGTCCTCTAACATGACTAAACAAGCCTGATAGGTATTTTCTGAAATTCTGAAATTGCAGTTAACATTATTTCCCATGCACTTTAATAGACTAATATTAAGTGATGCACTGACAAAAGAAGCATTTAAAAAAAAATTAAATTAACAGTCATATGATCTTTCCACCTAGTGTTTTAGATTTGTAATAGGACCTGTCTTGGCCGACAGCCAGGCAGTCCTAAATATAGTGTAAAACCAAATATTTAAGTGTAAGTCTGAACAGACAGGGGGTTTTGGTTGGTTTTGGGTTTGGTTTTTCTTTTCTTTTTTAACACATTTCTTTCAAGTGCTACAAAGGCGGCTGCAGATGCAGCAATTGACAAATTTCTCCTCCAAACGAAGTATTATATGCTATGGATTCCCAAGGTAATGCTACAGGAGAGCAAGTACTGAAGTACTATGACATATGGATTTGAGTGCCATAATTTATAAAAATGTCTCAAAGTGTTGTACAGTACAGAAAAGCACTCAGATAAATCATAGAAACATATACACTAAGTATAGTGTATTTTCAGCATGTGCTGTCTGCCAGTTTGTAACATATGCACCCACACAGGGGAGTGCTAGAAAGCAGTATATTCAACATTATTTATTACCTATTTGTATCACAAAGCTGTCTTATCTGCATGTATCACTTGAATACTCTACCTTGCACAACTGTACTCTGTTATCCACAATTATCTCTCCAGTGTGATATTACCTGAGCAAGGCCACTAGAGTGAGAATGAAACAGGGCCACTGAAAAAAATTTTTAACCAGGATGTCTTACTGATTTTCCACAACATCCCGATGTCACGTGGGATTCTGATTTTTTATCTTTTAATTTTGTCTCATATAACTGCTTTCTCCAGTTTTCCCCCCTGCTAGCTTTGTGCTGGATGATCTCCAGCCTGTTTTGCAAATGGGAACACCTCACTTGTCTCTCCAATAAGCAACTCTTGTTCTTCCTGCAGCTCTGTGCACAGGCTCAGAACTGAGCCATCTGGTACCAGAAGACAAACTTACCACACAAAAAGAAAATACTTCCTCGCACTAGTGAGTGAAAGAGTGGATCTCCAGGGGTCTGTAATAACCAAAATCAAATAGGTCTCCAATCCTAAGCCAGGGCTGAGGAAATACTGACATGTAAAAACGGCTTATAATGGATCCAGGAAATTCAGCATCAACTCCAGAATCATCACTGAAACTTCTTGGGGTTGTTTTTTTTTTCTCTAATTAGAAAGCTTTGGGCTTTTCTAAACTTTTAGTATTGGGAAATTAAAATTAACAAAAGAGAATGTTCTTCAATTCCTCTTATCACTGACTTCACACTCTAACACTGCTTGCAACACTTGGTAATATTACCACCCTGATTTTGAATCTCCTCCCAGTCCTCCTCCCAACCTTCTTTCTCACATAAATCATCCTAGTCTCTTTTCTATCACTCAAATAGCATGTTTACTATCTCACGCTCATCTTTTGCTTGCCTAATTAAAGTTTTCTCAGAGCTTGGAGTGTGATCTAGTCTAACCTTTTTAGTTTTCTAAGTCCTGTTAATTGAAAAAAAATAATTATCATGTTATCACAAAAATTAAGACAATTGCCATAGTCATGAAAGGAATTCCTCCCTTTTTTGCTATCATCTATGCCTTCCCTGTCCCTTGTTCTCCATAGCAATGGTCACTGAAAAGCTTTGGATTTGTTTTTGCACTGGCACACATCTTGCACTCAGTTATTGGATGTCCCATTCTCTTGGGAATTTAGATTGTCTTTATTAATTGCCCATTAGTAACAACAGATCATGTTGATTAACAGTTTAAAGAAAACAAACAGGCAGCTCCCATTAGTTTTTAAAGCTTCTCTTTGAGTGTCATATTTAAGTAGTTCCTCAGGGACTGCTCTTCAAAGTCTGGCCCATTTTGTTGATAAGAGTCTGCTACAACATACCAAGCATCCAGCTGAGCAGAAAAGGATTTAGTGGGACTGTGAACCCACCTAAATAGGCAGATGCTCTCTTCCTGTCTACTCTTGCAGGACATTTTATTTTTTGCCCACAAAATCTGATGAGCATAAAAGAAGGTTTAGGACATTACTTTTTCCAGGGTTATGCAGCTGTGTTAAAACTATTAAACAGCATCTAGGGTCCCTATGCCTTATCATAAACCAGTAAATACTATACAACAGAAAAGGGATTTTTATAGCCATAGCTTTTACTTTGGGCTGTGAGGCTACAGCTTTTCAGGTTTGGAGAGGAAAGGTTTTACTCCAGACTCATTATTTTTCTGTTATTTCATGTGTCAAATATAAATTCTGGATGGTCCATTCCTGTTACAAATCACCATCATGTACAGGTTCTCAATCATTGCAGCTGAAAAACAGGAATGTTTTTTAATTCACTAACACTTACAGAGTGATGTTGAGTGAATACCGCTTTTTGACCCAATATCTTTGATCAGGTACAGGACAATGAAACTTCGCCATACACTGCTTTCCCCAGTAAAACCCCCTCTCTGCACTTCTTAATAGCTTTGTTCTCAGAGCTGAGACATTCATTTTTACCATTTCTAACCCTTCTAGATGTACCTATGGACACATGTGCTACAGACACATGGTTTGCATGCACGCTGCAACTTTTCTCTCTTCACCTGCCAGATTTAGCATGGAAGAGGCTGATGGCCCATGCAGTCCAAGATTAACACGTGGCCAGATGGAGGCTTTAAAGGATAATGTCCCTGAACAGGTCGAGGAAACTTCCACAGAATCACAGAATAATTCAGGCTGGAAGGGACCTCTGGAGGTCACCTAGTCCATCCTGCTGCTCCAAGAGGGGCCAGTTTCAAATGTAGATCAGATTTCTCAAGCCATTCCAGTCTCAAAATGAGCTGGTCTCTGCCAGAAATCCAATAGTGATACTTCCCAGAAAAATAACCGTATATAGCATCTTTCCAGTAAATCAGCTACAGAACAAATAGTTTTAATTACAGCCACTACACTTTCACGGTTAGGTAATTCCATGACAGAGAATAGCTCACTATACATGCATATTCCCCTACAGGAGAGAGGCAAGCAGCTCAATTGGATAGAAGTTATAGACAATCAAAGGTTAAAAAGTTTGGTACCCTAAAGTTACAGAGTAGCCACATGTTAGTCTCCCATTGTCAAGATGCCCAAGTCACCTTTAGTCTGTCCCACCCCTGGGACACACAATAAGGCTTTTGTCTCTGCAGCCAAATAGTCATTAGTTTTAAAGCTTGTCAGCATCAACTAAATCAACCCATGACATTATCTGTTGCAGCTTTTTTTTCACATATAAAATCAAAGCACAAGCCACTAGAAAACAAATATATTTTTCCATGTCTGCAGTGCTGGAGGCCTCAGGTACAGGTAAGTGCTATGTTGATACAGCTGTGATTCCCTTGGGAATCCCTTGAGCCATTCTGTGGGCTGGCAGTAGCGTGTCTTCAACAAAACCTGGTAAGCTTCCACATCCTTACTCCACTTCCAGTCACCTTCCTACAAAAGAGAACTCAAACAGCTCCCAGCTATGCAGCTTCTAAATTAGATAAGAAACAAACGGGAAAGATGCAGGAAAAAAGAATTAATAAAATCGTCACAGGGGTAGGGAAGAATAATGTATTTAGAAAAGAGGTCCAAAATAAATTCTTTTTCTCACAAAGTTATAATCTCTTTGGGGAGATGGGCTGGGGTTTTTCTATTATTGCTCTTGGACAGGAGAGAATAAAATTTTGCATTTTCCAAAGAGGCGGGAAAATGTAATATAAAAGTTGATTTAGTTTTCAGGTTTCCAGCATGGAAGACTACAAAGATTTGTCCTTTAGTTTCAAACAGCAGATTTTATTGGAGAGAAAAAAAACAAAAAAAACAAAACAAAAACCACCACACTAAAAAAACTGCAGATCTTTTTATGTCCACTCTTCATAAAATCCTTGGAAGTTATTTTTGTATGTGTGAAAATAAACCTGGAAGAAGCTTAAAACAGGGTGATTACTTGAAAGAAGAGAAATGCCAGATCAGATACCACTTACATTTTTAATGCAGAAATTAGGATTTGCTCCCTTTATATTCCCCTACTAGCATTATTCTTCTTAGTATCACAGCACAAGGGGTTTAAGACAAAGCAGCACACAGTGTTCACTAAATCCATGCATAAAACTGAGACCATAGACACTTGCATCCTAATTCCACTTTTATTATTCTCAATAAAATGGAATCTTTGAAAACCATGGAGGATCAGTGATGCTAAGAAATACATCTTCCAGCTGTTTTAATGACTGTATGACTAATGCATAGGTAAAACAGTTAGAAAACTGAAAGCAGTTTAATTATATACAGACTAGTGATTGACAATACCACTCCAAACTCCTACTTATACCAAAAAAGGCATCAAACACCACTGAATCTCTGGGAGAAGCAAGGCAATCTGTGCAGTCTCCTGCAAGGGAAGCAGGATTCTTAGTTAATCTGTCCCTCTCCCCTGCGAGACTGAGACCTTTTAGGGACATTACACAGTGACAGGGACTGCAGCATAAGAAGGTCTGATATTCCCCCTTGATCTCAAGGACATGCGATCACCTCAAGAAAACTTTTCCATTCCCTGGATACTCTGACCCCATAGATCTCCCCTTGCATAGCAGTTTTGCACTAGGGCTTGGCTGGGCAAAGGGCAGATCTGCCTCCAGAGCGGAAGCTGGCACACAGGCGGGTGGGGAGGGCAGCTCAGGTGAGGCAGGGGACAGGAAGGGCAGAGGACAGCGCAAAGCCAGGCCACCCCAGGCTACACAGGGCAGCCCAAAGTAGAAGTCGAACAAGCATCCAGGGTAATATCAGCACCTCATCAGTTTGATTACGTTGATTGTGCATGTTATTTGGATCACAGTACTCCAGTGGTATTGGTACATCAGCCACTGCAAAAAGCTCCCCAAGCAGCATGGAGAATTTAGAACACAGCTCTCATGAACTTCAATGAGAATGATGCATCTGTCTCCTGCGGTAGCTTTGAAGCTCTCGGCCAAAAGTATTCTTAGCCCTACTGTCATGCATGTCCCCAAAGAGACAAAAAAAGAAGGTGCGAGCATGTGAGACCGGGAGCGGACGTGGTTGAGGAAGTGAGAGACCAAGTAGAGCCTGATCTGGGAACCCTGCAGAGACGGATCATGTCCCTTAGGCTTTATGTTATCAACACTTATTTGGAGGTAAAGAACAGGGCTTTTTCACCTAGCAGAATGAGGGAACCAGTCTGGAGCACTGGGCTCCTGACACTGAGATGTTTTCAGTAGCATTCTGAGGCCATTATAATCAGCTTTGGTATCTCTACCTGACCCTGTGGCCACAGAAATCAGAAGAACCAAGGCAGAGAAAATAGTACAATGAAGAAACAAAGTGAAGACAAGTTTGCAAGAGCTGAATGTACAAATATTCCAAATCAAATTTCTTCTGCATTTGTAAATTGTGTTTTCCCAGGAAGTGATTGGATGTGGAAAGGGAGAAAAACAGCTCCTAGACAGTTTAAAATAACTCCTTTTTGCAACAGTACAGTTCAGTATCAAAGTTCCTTTCTTCCAATTGTGCACACAGATTTTCACTCTGGCCTGTGCTGCAAAAGCTTCAACTTCCCTCCCCAACTGCACCTGCGTTCTTTACTTGTGTGTGGTCTCTTGCATCACCACAGTGCTGGTATCATCTCCTGCTCCTAGCTCAGAAGGGCTGGAAAGCAATGGCTAGGGCACATTAATAACAAGCAGTATGTATCAGACTGCTCCTCAGGGGGTTAGAAAATACTTGCATGGAAAAATAAGTCTTGCAATACTTGAATGTGACCAGCTTCCAATCCTTGTGAAGTCAAGCAGTCAGAGCTCCCTGTGATGAATAAGTAACACATAGGGAGCAGCTTCTGCACTTTGGAATAACCCTCTGTGCCTCATAAAGGCATTCCATGGAGAGGAGGCAAGAATTAAAGTATTTTAGATACAGTTTATGTGGTCCCTAGAAATAAAGAGATACCTGAAAGTTTGATGAAAAGTCAAGATCAGTAATCTTATATGCCAAGGAATTAATTAACCAACAATTTTTCTATTCTTCTTTTCATTGTATCTGCAAGGGCAAAATGCCAGTTCAAAGCCTGAATTTAACTGAGTATAGATGTTGCTATTGTATATTCCTTATCTGCTGCAACATCCCTTGGAGCCTGACAGTTTGAAATTACATTTTCATGTTGGAGCTGTATTTTCACAAATCCTGCTAGTTAAATGACTCTTAGAATAACAGAGAAGATAATACGTTGCCAACTAGAGTTGATATTCTTTTTCATTATTTGTTTCTATAAATAGGTATGATCTTTTTTTCTGGAACATAGTCTCATGTAGAGCAATACCTTTTCCTCAGATGGCATCAAGAGGCACAAAGTAAGCTTAAAGTTATCCACTCTCCTTACTCCACCTCCCTTCAAAGCTCTCACAAGAGACAGGGAAGATTAAAGGACATGTAATCATGTTGCTACACAGGAGCCCCAACAATTCTGAACCTTGCACGGATAAAACTGGAACTACAAAATATCCATTTCATTTGAGAAGCCATTCTTTCATATTATGTGTCCCTAATGTTTCGTCACCTTTCTGCACTTTCCCAAAATAAACTGTAGGATTACTAGACCCACACAGACTGAATGCACAGAGCTGGAGGATTTCCACGACCCCCCCGATGCCCAAGACACTGTCAGCTTCAACAATTTTTTAACAACACAGATGATACATATTGGTGTTGGGGAATACATCTGGTGTAGGTAGCTGAGTTTGCAAGCTGCAGTTTGAGATGTGATTGAGCTCTGGGTGGGAGCCTGAGACAAGAGGCCATGAGCTACCAACAAAGGTCTTTAACAAAGGGCACAAGAACCAGTGGCCAGCCAGGTGAACGGACACTTGGAGACACAGCAGGAGAGTAGGACTCAGGAGAAGGAGCAAGACTTGCACCCAGCCTGGACTGTGAGGGGATGAAAGCCCAGGAGTTCCTTTGTTAGGGGTCCCTCCTCAGCAGCACCAGCTCGGGCTGTTTCTGTGTTACGGTGCTGTGAATAAATGGCTTTATGGAATGAAACATCTGAGACTCTGCCAGGGGAAAAGTAGGGTGGGGCCAGTGAGGAAACCTGGTCTGACTGAGTGGGATGTGCAGGAGCCGAGCAGGGACCCTTCGGGGCACTGGAACCACCTGTGGTGGAGGGGCTTCGGTCCCTGCAGTGAAAGTCTCTGAACTTGGGAGTGAGACTGCCGGGGGCCTCGGGAATGGCCAAGCCGGGAAGTCTCCCTAACATTGCAAAGAAATTAAATGAAATTACTGTTCGAGATTTCTGTCTGATGGCATTTCATTCTTTAGGTTTCTAATAGAGCTCATTTTCAAGATAGCAGTATAAACTTTCATTGCATGGTTCTTCAGCACCACAAACATTAAACATTCAGAAATCACAAATTATATCTTGACATCACAGTTGGCATCAATGAATCTTGGGTTCTTAGTTTTGACCCTGAGAATGCCATTTCCAATACCGTCTCTCTAATCACATGAAACAAAACCTCACTTTGAAAGAAAAAAAAAGCCCCTTTCAATTCTTATGCAGGCCTGACTATGGAAAGTTTTCTTTGAGGCCTAAAACCAAATCTAGATAAATGAGCCTATAATAACCCTCTAAAAACAAAAGTGTTCTTCATAGCACAATAGAATCTGTGAAAATGAAAATGAAAAATAAATCCAGTTTGATACAATTCTTTATACAGTCTTTAGAGCAGAGTCTGTCCCTTGACTTTGTACATTTGGTAGGTCTCAGTCAGAACCACAACAAACTACAAGAATTTATGCATACTCAAATGTAGATCAAAAATGGTTGAATACAAGCTTTCTGCCACTGAACTGCAAAAATCCAAGTATCCATTTATGTACCAGGATTAAGGAAAGAAAAACATGGAAATTAAACGCTTTCCAGTCAGTTGGTTCAAACTAAAATGTGGTTAAATCATTAAGTTCATTAAAATATACTTTGCATTATAAAAATCTAAAGAAAATAGTCACTGTGGCACTATGCAATACAAAATAGAAGAGAACATTTTCAGAGCTATTGTAAAGGAATTGTGTGTGTATCGAAGTACTGTGTTTTCATGGGGAAAAAAAATTGAGTGTATAAAAATTAAAGCTTACCTAATAGGCAATAGTCCTGAACTTTCTCACACCTGGTCTAAACCTTTCTTTGGAAGTTACCATTAATACAGCAGTTGGATCTGCACACTTCTGAAGTATCACATATGTTTAAATAATGCCTAGCCATTTCACAGTCTCTAAAACTTAGTGAAATGAACTTCACATTGATTACTTTAGGGTATTGTGAAATTCCAGTTTGTGTTATCTTAGAAAAATACAAAGGCAGCTGGATATAGTCACTTCTTGCTCTGTGTCCTCCAGAAGAAGGCACAACCTACCAGCTCATGGGAAGGTTGGAAGAGCAGGATATGCTACCATATATTTGAGGAAGACTGCACCAAAGCTGTGCCTACAAACCTCTTGGGATCATTCTGTTAAAAAACAAACAAACAAACAAACAAACCACACAGCAAAACCCCAACAACAGCTAAAAAAAAAACCACACAAAAAATCACAAATAAACTAAAAAAAAAAAAAAAAAAAAAAAAGAAAAAAACATAACCCCCCCCCCCCGAAACAACTGACAGCCAAACAAGCTAACAAAAAACAACAACAAAAACCCCAACAACAACAAAACCCCAAACCACTCTGATTTAAGATCCTCAGTGGTTTAGGGCACCAGAATTACTGGAAGCAAGGCAGTGCATTTGCAGTCTCACAGAAGCAACTGTCACCGTGGTAAACCTAGGTCAGGCACCCTGTGCATGATTTGAAGTTACTTACATCCTCCTTCCCAGACTGGCGTTTGTTTAAGCTGATGGTAGCTGAGCTCAGGCGACAGCAGGTCATTTTCAAATGCCAACTACCATTTCCTGGGCACAAGACCTGCACGAGAGTCTTGGCAGAGTCAAAACTACCCTGTCCCACCATGGTTTGGCCTCACAGGTGTTGTCGTTCAGTTTTCAGAGCAATTGACCAGGAAGATAGGCCTGTGAGCCAGACTGATTGTTTTTTACACTTATTTTCTCCAACAGCTTAGCTCACTCACAGGTGTGACCAGATGTATAGACATTTACAAAACCATGAAGATCACTTATTAGTCGTCAGACATACAACAACAGTTTCTAAATCACCTCTGGTCTGCCCTGCATGGGCAGCCTTGTCACTGATTCAAGCTCCTTTAGCCAGCGGAGGTACTCTGACATCTTTGCAAACAAAGCCAACGCTGTGATTTAGACAACTGCAGATAAGCATGGATTAGCTAAAACCAATAACCTGGGGTAATTTCATCACACACAAGGTTTTATTCACCCAAACAATCTTGAAAATCACTCCTAAAAAATAGAGACAGGGTTAGTTATGAACTAAACTGTAAAATCTGGAAACAGCTTGCACCTCTGAAGCATTCTGGCCTAGAAATAGGAAAGAATTTGGTGATAGGATGCATCTCCCGAAGGGGAACATGCATCTTCCTTAGAGAGATTTCTATTGCTCCATCAGTTGTGTTTTATTCATAAAATCTCTCTCAAGGGAAAATAAAATTTGACTTCAGATATTTCAAGGCTGCCTAGCTGCCAGACCTGTTTAAATCATCTGTGCTGGCTGAGAAAACAAGCTCCAAATGTCCTGAGCAGTGAGCAGCCCTGTAAAAGCTGGAGCCAAGGACAACTATACTACTCTGTGTTTGCAGTTTTTAAGCACTGCCATATCTCTCTTGCAGTCTGGAGCAGTGACCTGAGCTTGGTTGCCAGGAACAAATACACCCAGGCTAGTAGTACAAGCACATACAGAAGCTAAGCTGTAGCAGGATGGGTCTCAGTGGGGGCTGTCCAAAACCCACAGCATTTCTTCACATGAGTTTTGCTGATAGTTCAGAACAGCCATGCAAGCCCACGGGCTTCTGAAGGCAGCATACACAAATCTTACCAATTCTGCCTCATCTGGAAAACAGCTGTACTCACAGTGCTTATTGGTGTACTCACAGCCATAGTGAATACACCAATAATATATAGGCAATAATGCCAAGTCTAAGTTTTATACTTAGGAGAGGATTTTTAGTAGTGCTCCTGCCATTCCAGCCACTTGCTAGGGAGTTTAAGGCTCAGAGCATCACCATGACCTGGGCATGCTTGGCAGCTGGGTCACATCAGCCAGATGCCACTGTTAAATGCAAGCAAGCACACTAGCTGCAGAATACACGTGCTTTAGACAGCCATGGAGACACTGATGGTGAGTGGGCATGGAAAGAAGGATTTTAACCAGCAGAACTAGGGAAGAGACTACCTTTTAGTCACAGTATCTGCACTGACAAGTTAAGTCTTCCTCAAAAGACCTGCCAGTATTTAACATATGCACTCATGCTGAAGGACAACTATTTAAACAAGTGCCTGAGAGTGCTTTTAAGAAATCAGCCAGAACTAATGTCAGAGAAAGGAGAACAATCATTAAAACACTCTCAAAGCTTTATAATATGTCTTAAAATAGCATCCTTGCATATAGGAATGCCAACAGATTAAGATCCAATATCTCAGGATCTACTGTGTCTAAGAACAAGTACTTTAATACTATTGGAAATGTGCCCTCTTGAATTTTTGACTGCATATTGTTTCCATCTCTAGTTGTAATGAGTGTCAAAGTTCCCTTTTCTAAAACATTATTGTTTGCCATAGATGGGTATGATTTGGGTTTAGTAGGTTACACTTCGAGGAAAAACAGATTATTGGTTTGTGTTTGTTGGGTTTTTGTTTTAGTTTTAAGATGATAACTTTTAAAAGCAATGTAGACAACTGGCTATTAGCAAACAGCAAGCTGCTTCAAAAGCGCAATTTGTCACAGGACTCTCCAGCTCATGGGTGTGACTTACTCAGCTTTCCTAAAATGTGAGAGCATGTGGCAAAAATGGTTTTGCCACTCATTTGACAATCAACACAACTCAAATGTAAGTCTACTGTTTATGATTAATGGCATCACCCCAATGCAGGCAAGCAAGTATTTGTAGCATCACAGATTCTGTTTGTAACACCCTCAGTTTTTCCACATGAGTTAGTATGAAAATGTCAGTATGTCTGCCATGATTTTTTACCAAGCACTGGTTGAGGAGCACTCTGTTGAGTTCTGAGGCCCCCAACACAAGAAGGACATGGACCTGCTGGCGCAAGTCCAGAGGAGGCCATGAAGATGATTGGAGGACTGAAGCACAGGCTGAGAGGGTTGGGGTTGTTCAGCTGGGAGAAAAGAAGGCTCCAGGGTGACCATAGAACACCTTCCAGTACCTGAAGGGAGCCTGTAAGAAAGCTGAAGAAAGACTTTTTACAAGGAGTGATAAGACAAGGTAGAATGGATTCAACCTGAAAGACAGTAGGTTTAGATTAGACATTAGGAAGAAAATCTCACCACTATGAGAGTGGTGAGACACTGGCTCAGGTTGCCCAGAGAAATTGTGGATGCCCCATTCCTGAAAGTGTTCAAAACAAGGCTGGATGAGTCTTTGAGCAATGTGGTCTAGTAAAGGTCTGACAGTGTCCCTGCCTACGGTAAGGGAATTGGAAATGAATGATCTTTAAAGTCCCTTCCAACTCAAACTGTTTCATGATTCTGTGAATATTCTGAGATAAAAATCAGCAAAGTCCCAACTGTAGATCTGAAATATATTTTTTGTTGTGAAAAAAAGTATTTGTGAGAGAGATTTTTAAATCCAGCTCGCTCCACCCAAGCTTTCCTTTGGATAAGCCAATTGGGATTTTCTTCAGTAATGTCTCTGGCTATGCTTTCATATATTCCTCCACACAGCCCACATAACCACTTCCCAGGACTCCACAAAATAAGGACAACAAAATGAAACATCTTGGCTACTACTAACATGAGGACAGATGGTTTGAAACAGCAGTGTGGCCATCAAGAACCACAGGGCTAAAGAAACCTCAAAGATCACTAAGAATGCCTTACACCATATTTTATCAGTTTCAGTCACATAATCTCTTGAAACTCAGCGATGATCTTCACCCAAGCAGATGCACAATCCCAAACCCCAGCTCTGAAAGTCTTTAAAGATACGATTTCAGTTTCCAACATTTCCACTCATTGCTAACATCAAGGGAAGCATATCCAAATGCAATATCCAAGTGATTACCTTCCGATTGCACTCACATTTACCTAAAACCACAGTTTTAATTTTACTTAACCCCAAGGGGAAAGTGCTCCTAATTAGCCATCATAGCTACTTCCTTCAGTTGCACACACACTGACTCCCCCTCCCCAGTGGATGGATATCTGTCCCACAGCTTGGCTGTTCCTTTATCCAGCTGGGAAGCATATACCAGGACAAACAGTGCTAAACCAGGAGGTGCTGGAACACAATCCTTTATGACTAGAACGGCAAATATTTGCATGCCTCTCATATTCAGCCACTGTAGGCCATCCTGCAGCCATAAATGAAATCAATCACCCATCTGAAGGTTTCAGGGCAGTCTGCTAATGGTTTTCATATGATTTCTTCTGCTAGCTTTGAGACATCAACACAGGCACAAGAAAACCTGGATTTGGTTCTTGTTGTTTTTACCTTAAGCCATCCTATGACAAATGTTATCAATGACATTCAAGCCTCTCTTACAGTCTTCAGTGGTTAAACTGAGACAGATAATAAAAACATCTTCAGAGCTTCCATTAACTAGAAGACCAGAGTCATGTCAGTTTGTTCCTAGCCCAGCAATTTGGAAAACACCCAGCAAGCCAATTGGAAATCAGGAGGATATTTAGCTTTTGCACACAGGTCATTTGCTGCTCTTTCCCTAGGACCCATGGTACTTCCCCTGCTTCAGATACTCAGTTTTGTTGGAATAACTCGGAATCCCCACAGTTACAGATATTTGATTGCCCTTTTGCTCACCTTTCTACAGTGGGCAAATATCTCCAGGAAGTTAGCCAGAAAAACAGATGGAGGAAGCAACCACACCTAAATTTGACAGAAATCTTAAAGATCTGTATATGAACATAGTTTTTAGCACAACTCCCAGCTAGATGGGGTAGGTTGAATTACCCCCTATGGTGCTGCATCAAAAAATCAACAAATCAGAAGTTGGAAAGGGTACCAAGGCACAAGTAGCCAATATTCATATGATTTGCTACAAGTCACTAAAGGATCTAATTTCCATATCTGCATGAAATATGGCAAAAGCAATTGTCAATTATATTGACAATTTATACCTCCTGACACATGGATATAGAGACACACAGAATATGTCAGCTGTGGCTAAGATGAGTGCCACAGGGAAGCTGTAGCTGGCTGGCCAAACTCAGAGAAAGAAAAAACAGTGAAGTGTTGAGGAAGGTGGGCTGACAGAGGAAGAGCTTGTATGGCTAAGCCAGTGAATGGGTCAAGGCACCCTAACAGAGAGAAAAAAGCTAGAAAGACGTAATATACGCCACTCCTTAATGGGGTATGTGAGATTTTTTAATGAGCAATCTATGCTTTTAACCTGATGGTTGTCAGAGAATACAACACCAGTTTCTGAGAAAGGTTCTAGTGTATGTTTATATCAATCAGGTGGAAAGGTCCCTACTGGGTCAAATGCTGTTCCTTTCTGTTGCTCCCGATATTGCCAGCTGTTCTGGGCCTTTCCAGATGAGGAGGGAAAAGAAGGGGAAAAAGAACAGCAACTTGCAAAACATGTATTACACAAATCCACTTCTTTACTAAGAGTGCGCTTCAAAGAGAAGGGAAGAGTATGAATCTGTATCTGCAACCACATCACCTAATTAATACATCATGCCAAAGTCAGTTCCATCATTAAAGCAGTAGGAATGCTAGTTACTGAAAACACTGGACCTTCAGTAGTGTTGAAGCAGTTTTGTGCTGGCCAGCTAGTAAATGTCAGAAGGAAGGAAAATCGATTTTTATCGTATACCTAAAGTGAAAGCAAAACTGTGCAATTAACTTATACGCCTATTGACTACATAATGAAAAGTGCAATTAGATATATTGCTTGCAAATCCTACCAATGGAAGCATATGGAGCCATGGGAAGCATGTGGGTATATTTGAGTGTATGCTTAATCTAGAAAACAGCAGAGAGGTAATCAAGTTAGAATTAAATATAGTTATACCAGTTCAGTTAGACAACACAATTCACTTCTAGAACACAAATAACAACTCACGAAGTGAATGAGATCATTAAAGCCAATATACTTAAAAAATTTATTTGCTGAAAGCATGGGACTGAAAGCTTTACTTAGAAATGAAAAATCTAACCAATTGGCAACAAAATGTAATATAGGAAGGAAATAAAAATAAATTCAGAACAGCAGGCTGGCTGCCACAGATAAGAAACAATAAAAGCTAGAAACTTATCCCTGACAACTGACAATTTATGGCACTGCAAAATACAAGTGACCACCCTCAGACTGTTTTCATTTAGTAGAATACTCAAAAGCTTCTTCTGAGAAAATTAACATTTTCAGAATTAATCATACCCATTTAGATCTGTGTTGACTTCAATAAGTGTATTTATACACACTCACTGATATCTATGAATTTTTTTCTTGTATTATTACAGCAGGATTTGGAATCTGTGTGTAAGAACAGGCTCCTCTTTCTGCTCCCCTTCTGCTAGATTCAACAGTTACTTGGATACCACAGTATCCCAGAAAATTTTTATGCTGAAAAAGTAACTTCCAGAATTTGATACACCAGAATGAACATACAAAGATAAATATTCCAAGGAAACGAAATTAAAAATCTAAGCTACTCAGATCCACTTTCTTTCAACTGTCCAAAATTTTGCTTTTTATATTCTTTTGAATTGCGTTCTTTAATATATTTCTGCTTATATTAAATACATAACATAATACACAAGGGAAGTGCAAAACTATACAGCCTTTTACTATCCAGACTCCTATGTATTTAAATGCATGCAGTAAACATTTCCTTAAATGCAGTCAAAAGTAACTCAGAGCAATCACTTGACAAGATGGTAACAGAGAAGAAGATAATTAGCATGGAAACCATCAGGACTCTGCAGAACCAACCAACTTTACTCCTACCAGTTGTAGAAGCATCATCATACTAACAAAGGAGCAAGGCCATTTTAAATCTCAAATTTCAGAACAAAAAAAGCTGAATAAAAACCTTGCCAGTGGTGTATGTCCTGTTAACTGTCCTCATTTACATCTGTACCGTAAAACAAATGAGGAGAATATTGATGTAGGTACAATACCACTCCAGTGTAACTCCCCTAAAACACATTAGGTCACTAGCTTTACTAGGCTAAAACACTGATGTGCCTGCCCCATCTGGTCCTGTTTTTATTGTATATACAAATTACATTTATGG
This sequence comes from Corvus kubaryi, assembly GCF_017639235.1. Taxonomy (NCBI): domain Eukaryota; kingdom Metazoa; phylum Chordata; class Aves; order Passeriformes; family Corvidae; genus Corvus; species Corvus kubaryi. Next base: position 11,088,535 of record NW_024581096.1, read on the forward strand.
GGCAGACCAGTAACTGGTGGTAAGGTTTAAGGGCAAGGAAAAAAGGCCTTTTCCCTGGGGAATAATATTTACAGCAAGAGACTTAAATAATCAACATAATTCAAACAGAAAAACAGTGGATTTCCCTGTCTGGAAAATAGAGTGAGCCTAACCTTCCTAACAGGGCATTTCTTCTCAGGAACAGAATATTAACTGTCTCAAACAAGCCTGGCAAGGGATCCAGGCACTTCAGATAATTAACCCCAGGCTTCTTACTAAGAAGATTAGTCAGGGCTGAACACCAAAAAGGTGCCAGTGATCTAGTAGAAGGGTGGTATCTTTCTGTTCCACCTCTCAAGTCTCTCCTCATCTTTCAGCAAGTGTGGGAAAAGTCAATGATACGGAGTTGTTTTCTGCCTTCTGGGGAAAGGAGCACTGTATCTTACACAGGCTCCAGAGGCAGAAGAAGTCTCCTGATTCAGTGGCCATGCCAGAGAAGCCCTCACAGCCCCTTGCAGGCTTCCAGAACTAGATGGGAGCAGGAAAACTAGCAGGGAGGAAGAGGCAAAGTAAAGCTCTGCAAAGCACAAAAAGAGAAAACTTAGAAGTCCTCAAAGCCTAAGTTTAAAGTTTAGTCTCTCCTCAGAGGCGACAAGGAAATAGAGGCCATGAGATACACATTCTGCACTCTGATGTCATTTGTGATAAGAAGCCATCAACTCAGAGGCCATTCCTCAACTTTCCTCAGTCTTTCTTGCACCCAGGAGATGCTCGTCATTCAACTAATCTTCCCCTCTTCCTAGCAGGGAAGTAGTAGGCTCTTCTTTCCACTTGCATGCATTAGCCCCCAATAGACAATCAAGGTTATGATTTTAATTTCTGCAGAGTTCTGTCCCCTGCATAGAGAAACAACAGCTACACAGCACGAATTACCTCCTGCCACCCCCAGACCCAGTGGGACACTCATACACTGTAGTTCTTATGAGCCCAGGCATATCTCATTAGCAGATAATCAGCAAGCAACTCATTATCTAAAAAATGAGCATTTTATTACAAAAATAGACGGAACTCTGCAAAAGATACTTTTACCACATTTCATATGATTTGTTGTGCTTTTGAACACCCAGCCCCATGATTTTGTGTTTCAGAGAATTGTTTTTATGCAAATCAGCATCTGAATAAATAAAGATTGTAAGAATGTGTGATATTGTCTATATTTCAGCCCAGGATATGTAAATGCAAAGACTTGAAATTAAAATGTATGTCTTCTGCATAACTTTGAGGTCTACAAAGTAACAGGAAATAGATTTTGATGTGATTTATGCATAAGTAGATGCGAAATAAATCCAGTAAAATTTAAAAATATTCTCAAAACCAATGAGAAGCCTTTCTGTCCTGAGCACAGGGATCTTGACTCAAGAGGGAGCTAAGTAGCTGGTTTTATAAGCAGAGCATTTCAATACTCTTATTTCTTTTCATTTGAAAATTAAGAAATTTAATAAACGTTCTTATGTTCACAATTGATCTTGTTGACAAGAAGACAACTAGGAGTTTTATTCCCTAGGTTAGAACCCCTGACTGCATACTGATGGTGATTTCACTGAAAGATTTAAACTGAACACTTAAATTCAGCTGAAGAGCCTTTTCCTATAAACTGCAGAATAGTGTTCAAGAAATCCTTCACTTTCACCTTCTCTTCTCAGACAAGAATTCAGAGGATACTCAACTCTTTTTTGAACTAGTAAAGCAAAAGTAAACACAAGGACTAGTAACATAATGGAATCACAGATTGGCCAGGGTTGGAAGGGACCTTAAAGATCATTTCCTACCGCACTGCTATATTCAGGGACACCTTTCACTAGACCAGGGTGCTCAGAGCTCCCTCCAGCCTGGCCTTGAACAATTCCAGGAGTGTCACTCAAGTATTCTTCATTTCCATTAGAAAAGTGTAATGGTATCTGATATATATATATATATTTATTGCAAATATAAATTTTCAAGAGATCAAAGGTAGATACTATGGCCTGATATTTTGCTGCATAGTTTGTTAAAATGCTTTTACTAGATAAAACTAGTTTTACTAGATTCAAATGTTCATTTAAAAAAAGCTCAGAATGAACCTAAAGAAGCCTTAGCAGGAGACACACTCTATCACAAATGTTGACAGAGCCATGCAGATGCAGCAATGACAAAATTACGAGAAGCCAGATCAAGTAAGGAATGACTTTTCAGAGAAAGATAATTTTATGGAATCCCCTACAGATTTTCTCTATAATTCTTTTTTAGGGGTTTGAATTTATAATTAATACTACCAAAGTACTGTAAAACTCCTACTGTAATTTAAAAAATAGCCCGAATCATAGGGGGGAACAAAAGTAACATGCCAAAGATACTTACTGTAGAAAATATTTTGAGCAAGAAAAGGAATGTTTTTATGTTTCTGTGCAGGGTGGCAGAGGTGCTCCTGGCAGCTTTATTTCCTGCTATAAACACTAGAACTGTACCCAGCTTTCCCAAGTGGGCAGATGGGAGCCATTTATTTATTGTTTCTGCAGTATAAAACTCAACTTTCAAAAAACAATTTTCAACTCTTGGTTATGTGCATAGCATCATTCCAGTCACATTTGTGTTTGTGACTTCAGGTACCCTTGAAAATGTTGTGGGGCAAGGCCCAAAGATGGGGAAAGATGAGGGATTGGCTGTGCACTGGGGCTAGTGGTGTGAGAGCCTGTGTGCCAGTGGCAGCACACAAACCCCCAGCTGACCTTCAGTCTGCCCCAAACACTTTGACAGAAGAGTCACCCCTTAGGATGACAGGACTGTATTCCCCACCACTAGGACTCTTGACACAGCTGAGAAGGGAATGTAGCACACTCACCACTCCAGCCTTCCCAGTGTTTCTTGCTGTTCCATGACTAATAATCTCTCCTATTTATTTCAGAATAGGTGGAAGGGAAAGCAAAGCCTATTCACAAAGTGTTATGTAAAGCAAGGAAGAACATCTGCAGTTGTTTGTCTGGAGGAAGGTTCCTCCCCATCCCTGGCTAATGACCACAAAGTTTGGACAAGGAAGGAGGGAGGGAAAAGCCTTATGGCCTTTTGGCACTTGCATTCCCCTTCTTGTCACCAAATTGTAAAATGGGAAACAGTTACACAAGATTTGTTCCTTTCACAAATAAGGAGGGTGCTGGAACTGATTTATTTATTTAAGTTGTGCAGTAATGGTTTTGCTCTCTGAAGTGACAAGGAATGCTTGTATGAAGCAGACATACTGGTGAAACTTCATATTGGGACAGAGTCTACAAAACCAAACACATAAGCCCAAGTCTTGTCACCCCCACCCCTAAATTCAAAGCATGTGACAAACAACACTACACCAAAATCTGCAGAATTTATGTTCAAGTTAATTGCATTAGAGTTTATTTACACATAATAGTTTGCAGCAGCAGGAAAGAGTCTTAGCTAACAAAAATGGGCATTGCTCCATTTCTAAATAATGCTTCTAACTTAGCATGTAAAGAAAATACTGTTTAACTAAGTAAGGGTTAAACTTCACTACCATGCCAGAAAGCCATCCAAGTTCATTCTGCTATAAACAAATTCTACTGCCAGTTAACAGGCATTATTACTGTAACTCTGAGAAAAGTTCTTAAATATCTATGTTTGTCATGAAGGCATTGAATTATACATTAAAAGATCAGTGTCTTCCTCCAACCTGGCAAATGCTGATCAGGCATTTGCCAACTTAGAGCAGCATGTCAAACATTCAGCTAGACAGCATTAAAACCTTAAACCTCTTGGGGGCAATGAAAACAACACCTAGAAAGCTCAAATGAACAAAAGTGGACTTTGAAAAGTCCATATGAAAAGCAGCAAGAAAAGAATTAACAGCAGATTCCTGCATTAGTTCTCCTTCTTTGATGCCTGATGACAAGCCACATATACTACTAAATTCTAAATTACAAAAACATTACATATGTGATTGGATCAGGGGAGAGCAAGGGGGGCCTGTCCTGAGAGCTGAGAGATGAGCAGCTGCTGCCTGAGACAGGAAGCATGAGATGCAAGTCTTGGGCTCTGCAGTTTGAGAGCCAGTCTGCCTGGGGTGGGGAGAGGAAACCCAGAAATCCTAACACAACCCACTCACCAGGGCTTTCTCTTTCATAATTCTCCTGTTGGTTCTAGTGGGAAGGAGGAGGCAGAAAAAGCTGTAGAATATGTCCCTCTTCCACATCCGCAGGGAAATGTGCTGCCCAGGGCAGCCAAGGAGCAACAGCCCTTCCTGCTCAGGAGAAACACAGCAAAAGGGTAGCAGAGGACAAGCCAGCAGGATGACACCCTATGCCATGTGGCAGCTGGATCTTTAAGGTTCTTTATGCAGCAGCTACAGAATTGCTAATGGCTGCTTCTGTGGTGAAGTTTGTTTTTGATCTCTGATAATACCTGTGAGTTAAGTGGAGACTTAACTATTCAGCCACCCACATCCAGCCAAATCAAAACCTGGCAAAAATAAAAATTTCCATTTTGGCATCCAAACATTCAAAATAATTTTTTTTTGCTGTTTTTGAATCATGAGTGGAAAATGACAGATGTGCATTCACCCAGCAAAGCAAAACCATACCAGGACTCCAAAGCCCGCTTTTTCAAACCATGAAGTAATCACTTAATTTTGTTTAAAAGTACACAGTTATAAAAGCTGAAAAAAATGAGGTAAGTTAGAACTAAACACAAGAATGTCTGCTGGTTTTAGAAAAAAAACACTGTCATAAGCATCATGACATAATCATATTTGAGGTACATATTGCCAATAACCCGTAGACAGCCTGGGCTATGTCCATAAAAGCTTGTAAACATATGTGGTTTTATTTATTTATTTAATTTTAGGCTTTGAGTTACTTTGAAACCGGTTTTAAATGTCACAGAACACCCAATCCACAGAAAAGAGGAAAGGAGGTTGTTTCTTCATTGTTTGAACTCTACAGAGAGAGGAGACATTTCCCACATTGCTTCCTTAGAGGTATGATACGCAAATCCCTACACGGAAGTAGCCAGAAGAGTTGCATTACCTTCACAAAAAGAGCAATACAACTTACTGAGCAAAATATTTAGAGCAAATTATTTCCACTCTAACTTCGTTTATTTTGAGCTAACTACTCTTTTGGCAATACTACTTCAATACCCACCTTTGCACCAGTAGAAGCTGACGCTCTCACACCCTGAAACAATTAAGCATCTTGCTAATGAGAGAAGCAAAAGAGCAGAAGACCTCCCTACATTTAACTCTGAGCTCAGGAAGCCTAGGAATTCCACATAAAGCAGCACCTGAAGTCGTGGACAGCCCAACAAGTCCTTTTCAACTTTCTCTTCCTAGAACAGGGCCTCCAAACACCTACCTGGACACTCCAGCTTGAGGAGAGTGGTAATGGCTGCTTGGCATAAGACTCACCAAGCAAACACAAACTATCTCTTCAGCTTTCCAAATAGACTGAAAAATCAGCAGCCTGCCATCAAACTCACTAGTCACCACTTCCTGAGCAGCCACGTCCCAATTAATCAACCCACAGGTTTGATAGCAGCCCCCAGATTTACAACCTCATCCCTGAGTTTTGATTTGCTTCAATTTTTTCAGCTGATCTGCTCAGCTGTCAGACAGCAACTGCCAGTCTGACCCCAGCACACATGTCTGACCACTCATCACTGGGTAGTTGCTGTACCCTTCAGCTGAGCTGTTCTGCTCTGCACAAATACAAGATTCAGGTTCTGCTCCTATTCTCCAGGTAATGAAGTTATCTCAAAAGAGACAAAATGGGTCATCAGGACATATTCTAAGGCAGGTCATTTGGGGAGAGCTCTGAATAAGAGGCAATGTGAAGAAGAGGTGGAGGAAAGGGTTTTTTTCATGGTGCTAGTTCATTAGCATTAGCTAGTTCATGTAGCATTACCTACAATGGCACTGCCCATGTTATGGACTACTTTTAAATAACCATCAGGCACCTAAGGAACTGCCTTAGGCTTGCCATGGCAACTGGACCCTTTGTTATGTTTCTATTACTGACTGTCCAACACATTTCAAAACCATATTGCTAGGAAGTAAGGTGACATTCAGTCTTTAGGGGACCTTCAGAGCAATCTAAAAGACAAGGGGAAATAAACCCGTGCTACAACTTAGCATTTGTGTACTTCCAACTTTACCATCCAATATCCTCGTACCACATGTTTTAACCTGAACAGATAAGACCGAAAGGCCAGGAGCAGGATTAGCAAGAATGGGGGGAAAAAAGGGAAATGGTTGGTGGAAATTAGGTGGCTTTGAGTAAGTTGCTGAAAGACACAAGGCTTAAAATCAGCTGAGTAAACAAATTGCAAATGGAAGCCAGCAGGGAAACATTTGAACCCAGTACTATTACTCACAAGGTAATTCAAAATATACTGTTTAAAATTCTTGTTTGTTATAACAAAACTCTTTCACTTGAATATCTTCAGGAAATAAAGAAAATACAAAGAAGCAGAAGAATCTAACTTATACCACCAGTTTTTAAATCACAGCTCATATTTGCAGACACTGTGTTCAATACTTTCCACATTCTAGCTAGGAAGTCAAACATAAGGCTATGAGGGAAGGGTATTATAGGCTTTTAAATCATTCCTCATATGTGCTTGAGGTGATTTATGTGACAGCTGTGCGCTGAAGTCCACATATTCACTTAGAAAAATGTACCTTCCAGAACAACATAATTAAATAATAGGAATTCAATTCAGGTAGGTTCTTCAGTTTCCTGTAGTGACCCCCAAACAAGAATGCTTGTCTGTAGACAACAAATTGAATTAGAACATTTACTGGAAGCAGTAGATGACCTGCCTCATTAAACCAGTTGACATTTGATTGTAATCTCTGACTGAAAGGGCTATTCATGGAATTTTGCTTTCACTTTAGGTTTCTCTTGCTTCATCCTCTGAGGTATATTATATGTTCTTCCTATAGGAAGGTTATGCTACTAGAATTTCTTTGTGTGAAACACAGACAGCTGGCATTTGCCATCATTTAATTTTAATATTGTCTTCTCAGAGAAACCTTAATTTAGGGTGTATTTTTCTCCCATAGAAGCATCAGATCCTGAATCTGGGAGTCACCTACATAAAGCTCCATTTGTCAGCAGCATTCTGCAGTGAGACTGCCAAGATTTGGTCTCTTCTTTGTTGCATTCTCTATCAGTATTCTCTAACATGATTAACTAGCATCTTAATCTGGCAATATGGTATTGAACTCCAACATGTCTTGATTTGATATTTGTAATGGTATTTTCCTAGCACATTACGTATAAGCAGCAATTCATTTGAACTAAGTCTGTAAAACAGGGCTAAACAACAGGGTACAGATTGCTTTCAGACTTTATGTTGAGCTGCAATATATTACTCTTGATTTACGTAACTCCATAATGCGTTTGGAGCTTTTTGTGTCAGACCTATAACCACGTGATCCATCAGACTGTATCACCCAGATACCTATAAAACATGTACAGAGAAATAAAGACATGAGATTGGGGTTGGCACAGTACCAGCCTGTTATTAGAAAACACATGGCATGACCTTATTGAAAAGGCAGAGCACTAAAAACCTTCAGTGTGATTTACTCTTTTTTTTTCCCCCCAAACTGGCACCATCAGTCTTTCTAAAGCAAATCCTTGTCTGTCCGTTATTTGATACTTCTTATTTTCTGCTTCATCAAAGCAATAAAGAGTGAATTAATCTTCTGATAACATTTCTAAGAATGTCATAGATTGTTCTTATGAATCTGCCATGTCATTTGGCTTCAGCGACTGATTGAAGGACATATGAAAAAAAAAACAAACCAGAAACACCGAACCCCAAAACAACTAAGGAATCTGTGTTGCAATTTTATACTGGCCAGTATTCTGATATAAACTTACACAGTGGAATTTTATCAACAAATTAAGACTGCTTCCTACATCAGGGCTCAGCATATTTGACACATTCTATACCCACCGTTTTTGATGGTTATACTGTTTGCTTCCCTATCATTAGCTATATATTTTTTAAAAGTCTCAGCTTCAAGTTTTCCCACAGATTGATTTATTAGGCCACTTATTTTGTCTTTCCTTCTGTTACCCACAAATTTATTGCCACAAAGGTAGCTCCTTCCTGGGAGAGTGGCTTTGGAGGCCTAAAAGTGTTACCATATCACCACACTGTGTAGGGAGTAGGAGCCCCATTGAGTCAGAAGCCCATAAGAGGTATCTCTTATGGAGGAAGACCAATATGACAAAATGAAGGCCTGTGATGTACTTCTCTGCTTGTTCAAAGAACAGTTGGGAGTGCTGTCAAAGGCTGTTCAAGGATATCCACATCTCCAGATTGGCCAAACTACCATGTCTTAAGTAATTGATCCTATATCCATCAAAGAGGTTTGTTTCAGTACTTTGAAGGAATATTACATCTCAGGAGACTAACAGGTTTCTTTGCATCCTCATCATATCTCCTCTACAGCTAAAATTTCTGCAAATTTGTGCCCACTCTGCATGGACTTTCCCATGCAGAATGAAGTGAGTAGAATTTAGTGAGCTGTCCTTAAAAACTTCATTGAGATACCTGACAGAGAAATAGAAAGGGCCCTGTCTTGCAGATCCCTGATGCTCCCTCTAGCAAAACTTTAAAGCAAATTCATCTATTAATTTTCCAAAATAAATTTACTTATTCACATGCCTGGAATTAATTAAGTGCTTAAAAAATTCAGCAAGGTTGGGTGCTTGGAGAATAGGGTTTTGAACTTTTTTTGCCAAGCAAAGCTCAAAGTGGGCACTTTTCTCCCATGAATTTGCAATGTTTTCATATTAGAAATACAAAAATATTTGGGCTTGCATTTCTAATTATTGCATGAATTTGGCATGAACTGCACTCAGAAAATCTGATACAATTGTTATTCATTATTCTAGGAATCCTAAATGCTGATGTAATGTAGCAATGTACAGGTTTTTTCATGGGGAGGGGATGTGAAAGGGGAAGAGGGCTTAACCTTGCAATATTTAAAACCAAGGCTGACTTCTAGTTCTATAGGGAATTTAAAGGATGTCTTTGCTAAAAGCAGATGCGTACATATATATGTGTTTACACATATGTTCACACACAGCCAAGCTTGCTACAGGACCTAAAGGAATAGGACTGAGTTTGGATAAGAGTCACCCTATAATTAATGGGGAACTGGTCACTCAGGCAGGAGTGTCAAAGGCACTGACTGTGGTCCAAACCACATGGCTGTGTTCGGTTGGCTGTGGAAACTGAAAAGATTAACTATATTAGTCAAAAGGGTTCTCAGGTCAAGACAGATTCACCTGATGTAAATCCTAAAAGGAGAGGACATCCTTTCCAGTTCAGTTACTGAGGAATGTTTTATAGATGTTTTGTCATAGGATCACAGAGCGGTTCAGGTTGGAAGGGACATATAGATCGTCCCGTTACAACTCCCCTGCCGTGGGCAGGGACAACTTCCACTAGACCAGGGTGCTCAACGACCCACCCAACCTCACCTTGAACCCATCAACTACTATTTCTCTGGTCAACCTGTGCCAGTGCCTCACCACCCTTACAGTGAAGAATTTCTTCCTACTATAAAATGAAAAACCTACGGTCTTTCTGTTTGAAGTCATTATCCCTAATCATATCACTCCATGCCCTCGTAAAAAGCCCCTCTCCAGCTATTTTTTAGGACCCCTTCAGGTACCGAAGATGAAATATGGTGTCCCCAGAGCCTTCTCCCAACTCTCTCAGCCTGTCCACATAGGAGAAGTGGTCTAGTCCTGATCATCTTCATGGCCTCCCCTGTGTCCTTCTCATGCCAGGGACCTCAGAGCTGGATGCAGTGCTCCAGGTGGGATCTCACCAGAGCAAAGGAGAGGGGTAGGTTCACCTTCCTAGTGGTCAGACTGCTTTGGATGCAGTCCAGACTACAGCTGGCTTTCTGGTCTGCAAACACACATCATTGGATGCCAATTCTATTCCTTAAAAAGCAATTTTCTCTCTGCTCCCATGTATCCTTCATTGAACTGACTACATCTTATAAAACTATTCTCGATTTTGACTTGAATTTACACCTCAGCTATGACTGGCAACAAAATCTCAGCTGGGAAATCTCAGTCTGGACAAAATAGCTCTCTGGATTTACCTAGCTCCTTGGAAAAGTTTTAAAGTTGGTGCATATGTGTCCATCACTGCACCAGTGTAACCAATGTTGATGTGAACTGAAAGAAGTGAGTTAGCAAGAGAACACTTTTATGTTTTTGTGAGGCCAGAGTTAAATATGTGCCCATTCCAAGAAAGCAAATATTAGATCCCAGTATTATGTTCTGAGAGTACTTTAAAAGCTTACATCAGCTTATTTCAGTTTTCAAAACTGAATCACCCAAAAAATCACTCTGACAGTCTGCAGTTTGTACTGTATAGACACACATAAAACTTCTTACAAATGCTATCAAATACTGCAGCTTCTAAACAGTCAATGGTAACATTAATATTTGTATTTATCTCTGCTGTTCATAATGCATTCCTTCTCTGGAGGTACTTGAGACTGCCTTCCAAACATCCCAGAAGCCAGATTTACAAGCACAGCTACAAAAGATGCACCTGCAAAATCAGTCTTTGCTGAGCTCTATGGCAATTCAGTTTTTACCAGCCTGGAGTGAGAAAGACAGCACTGATTAGATACACAGACATGGATTTTGGAAGTCAAGGAGCCTTTATATTCAACATCTTTTAGTCTTTATGCAATACATGCTGAACAAACAAGTACTGAGTTCACTGGAGGGGAAGAATATGGTAACAGACTTCTGGAAATGTTCTGTCAAATGCTGTATAAACTAAGGATTTTAGACTAAAGCCAAAAAGAGATGCCAATGGAAGAAACTCAGAAGGAGCAGGTGCAAGTCAGAAGTGACAGAAAAAATAAAGTTACTACTTATACAACTAGAACTAACCAAACAAAAAGATAACCCAAACTAAAAAAAACCCAAACAACTATGGCCAACGCCTTGAACAAGTATGCCTATAAACAGGTGGATATATTAAGTACATGCTCTTGCTGTATTTTATAGAAGGAACCTTATAGTAGAGACAACAAAAGGTGGTATTTTCCCATTTGATGTTCACATTCCGCCTTCCTCCTGGAGATGCAATAGACCCTCCCTTCCCATCGATTCCTTCAGTTTCGTATTTAAAGGCCCCCTGCTAGAAATTTGCCTTTTTTTTTTTTTTTTTGGCATCATAACACATCCAGGAATTTAAATTTTCAGACTATTGTGCCAATTAGAATCATTTACACTAATCAGTAATTTCTGTAAAGTTCTTATAAAACCTTGGAATACTTTGCTTTTCTAACTAGTCTCTTGAAATTTTCTGTTTCCAGCTCATGTCTGATGGTCTACAGATTCTGCTTCCCATTCCCAATGTCTGCCCTGGCATTTCGTACACCATCTTCTGATGTGGTCACAGCTGCCCAGCATCTACCACGGACTGGGGTGACTGCGCTACTGACCAAAAGAGCCAGAGGGAGATCTGGGCCACAACTTGACTGTGCACAAACTTGCCACCAGATTTCAGCCAAACTGCAATTCTGTTCCTCAGCACTGTATCAGCAGTGCCATCTGGAAAATGAAAGCAAAACAAGAAAAAAAATTGTTCTTTTTCTGCATTTCTTAAAGGAGCTCAGATATGTAACAGGAATGTATTTTTTCCTCCTATCCTAAAGAAGTTAAGAATACCAGTATCACTTAGGATTTTCCAGATGTAAGTTATGGTTTATGCCTTAATATTGTATGTTTTGGAGTTGCTGGACATAGTTAGGTGTGTCTTTTTCCTCTGTTCAGTCTGGTAGTCATGCAGGAAACTCCTCTAGGTAGCAAAACAGGTAGCTCCAAAAGACAATTATCTCCTTCTATGGAAAGTATCTGATAGTGACTATAGAGGGAGCCTATCTACTACCTAAGCCTGAGTGCCTCACTTCTGTGTAGATCTTAGGTGAGAACATGAAGCCACTTATAGTTCCTAAACACAGTTAGATGCACAACTTGAATAGTAGGTCTTGAAAATGGAGAACACCTCATATATGGTGATTTTCAGCAAAATAAAATGACACAGATAAAGGAGAACGTAAGAATTCATGGTCAATGATGCTTTAGGTGAAGTGGTGTCTAACCAATCTGTCATAAAGCTGTTGTTAATAGTCAGTAGTAACTCAAAGTCAGTAGTAACTCAGAGTAAACTGAAAACTGTAGATTAAGACACACCCTGATATTCAGACAGAGAGAGGTTCACACCCCACAAGATTGTTCCTTTCAAAAAAAGGATTTGGGCTACATTCATAGCAAGTAATGGACATCAGCAGTAGACAGATATCAAAGTTTCTCTGAGTGAAGAAGGAACTTATATGAGGAACAGGATCTGGATTTTAAGCCTGACACCAAACAACTGCATAAATTGACCTTCTAAACCTGTAGTGACTAATGTATCATGATTTATGATCATCCCATGGAGGATTAGGATTAATCAGTTATGCTGATAATAAAGGTCTTGGATTATAACTTGCCAAAACATAGTTTGGGGTCTGGGTGATCCTGTCATGATCCAAAACACATGTCAAGCAAAATTCTCGCTTGCATCACAGCAACTAATTTACAGCAGAACACATGCTTTCTGAAGACTACTGGGACAGCTCAGCCACTATAGGTTCTTCAGACTAAAAGGAGATTCAAGGGATGCATAAAATCTCCTAGAGATTCTCTACAAGATTCTTTGTCAAGTAGCTGCATCCCAACCACTGCAAGTCTGCAGCCCATTACCATTTCCACCTGTACTGCCATGGTTATGCTCCTGAGGTACTCAGTCCTACTGAGGAGGTCTCTGTCTCAGTAAAAAGCTTGGCTCAGAAAGGCTTGCAGTGCAAAATGGTTTTAGTGTGTCACTGTCTCTTAAAATCAAGAAAAGAGCAGCCAATTTCTCAATAACTGGCAGAAAGGTTAAGATAGAAGAGAATTAAGTCCCTGACCCCTTGCAATTTCCAGTTCAACATTCCCCAGAGATCATCTGTGAAATGTTGCCACCTTGCTACACTGAACATATTCGTGGTCCCACAAGGATACCCATATTTCTGCAGCACAGTTGGTAAACTCCATGGCTGGAACACAGATTATTTTCTAATATAAATAAAACAATATTCCAGGATTCCCTCCAGAGACATTAAGATTTCCTCTGCTCAGTTAGTTTTGGCTTTGGACAATTACAGTAAAAATACATGTTAACTATGGCTCTCCTACTTTCTCAAGCATGGGAATTCTGTGGAGTACAAATGGTAATGGGGAAAAATGTTATTTAAAATTCTTCATATATCTACACACATATGACATTCAAAGTAACTTTTAATATATTTTATAATACAATAATATATATTACATATATTATAAAATAAATATATTAAATACTGTCTGTCTATCTATTGAGATATATATTAATAAATTTTACAATAAACCAAAGACACAGCCACTTGAAATCTTTCTCATCACAATGTCCCTGGTGCTCAAAAGTCCCCTGCATGCCTGTTCCATGCCTGAGACAACAGCTCCACCAGAAATTCCTCAGTTGTGCCATGGCTAGATCAACGGGCTACATCTGTAATGGCAATTAAAAGTTACATGCTCTAAGCTGAGACCAGCTAACATGTAATGACACAAATAAGTTTGCTGTCAAACTCATTGCCACCAAACCACCACTGGAGTTAGCTTGCTCTTGTACAAACTGCCAAGCCACTCAGAGTTTGGGAGCCATAACACAGGTAAGGGTCATACCTGGGGCCATTCTAACCATTTAACAATATAGAAGATCAGGGTCCAGTGCTCAGCACTGTGTAATCTTCTACAAAAAACAACAGCTGGAACACCTCACAGAACTGTCAAATCTATACCTGACATTCTATTCATTGAACTTCTGTAGCAATATCAGCTATTCATTATCATTACTCCAGTTTGATTGTCAAATTAAAATCTGATTTTCTGGTGCATTCCTTGGCCTGAGCCCCACTAAAATAGCTCTGTGATTTCAACCCAGGTGAAGTGAGTGCCCAGAGCAAAGCAGGAACTCCTGGACTCCAACCCTATTCACAAATGTAGGCTTCCAGTTTCTGTAATGGAGACTTGGTTCTTTCTTTGGTGCCCAGACCAAACCAGAACCCACCACCAACACACCCTGGCTAAGGTACACATCCCGAGGCTTCTTTTGTACCATTCCTTTTTCCTTTCTGGCAGTCAGATGCAGAGAACTTCTAACAACAGTTTTAGAGCTGGAAAATGGCTGAAGAAAAAGAACCCAAAGTGTTGAACTATGAATAAGATCCAGTCCAGGTCTCATAAATGATGCTGGCAGATGTTGGTCTTGCTTCTGTCCCACTACAAGGGAGACCAGAAGTTCCATTCCTAAAAGCCCTCCAATTCTTTTAATGTCAGTTCCTCTGCAAGCAGAAGAACTGCTACAGGCATGCAGACAGCCAAATCTGAGAGTCTTTCACTGACCGGACTTTCTTTGGAGGGGCATGACACTGAGAAGTGGGATCTGAACAGCAGTGAGATCATGCAGTCAGGCTTCTGATCTTGGGCAATGTGCGTAGCCTGATGCAGCTACCCAACTGCACACATGACATGCAGAGCCTGGCTCAGACACAAAAGACCTGAAAATGGGCTCTTTGTCCTGGAGCAACAGCAGCACAACCCTAATTCAAATCCACCCAGGTGAGTGAGGAAGCCACTACTGCAAAGAAATTATGTAGTGCTTGAAAGGGGGTGCAGATTGATTGGGGTTTTTCCCATTAGAAGTGGGCAATGTATTATGCTGCCATGCAGCAGATGATCTTTATAGAAAAGACTTCAGAGATCTGTGGTAACAGATATCCCAAGATACCAGACTATGAGCACTACAACACAAAATTGTGCTGCCTGTTGGCAGTGAGCAGTGAGTACTTGAATCTGTTTTCAAGAAGCAAACCAGAGATGAAATCAGCTGCAGGCTCCAGAGAACTGCAAGTAAGAAAAAGCTTCCCAAATACAGTTCATGAGTAGTTAAGTACCCAGAAGTCAAGAGCAATCCATTCACCACTAAGAAATGCATCCCAGGAACATTAACTTCCTGAGAAAATTAAATACTGTGAATATTTTTGGCACATACTAGAAAGCTAAATATATTTCCTTAACTGCAACAATTAGTTAACACAGTAGGTTATACAAACAGATAAAAATTTCATAACTTGTATCTTTGCTTTCAGAAATGTTCCAGTATAATGTGAGACTTCCTTGCCAATGCACAGGATTTTAAGGAAACTGCATTGCTTTTAACCACTTCAGCAACCTGACAATGCTGTGCCATATGTACAGGAAAGGCAACATTTCCTGTTAAGGCCATTTAAGTGCAATTTATTTCTGTACAATGCTGAACATTGTAGGAATAGAGGAGTGCAAATGCAATACTAGCAGTGCAGAGACATTACTTGCTACACTAAACTATATTTGACTACAGACAAAAATCCTCCTGAAGTCAGAATCAATCCTGTCAACATCAGCAGAAGTCTAATGCAGCTGGAGCCATTTCTTTGCATTTAAAAGAGAACTAATTAAAGAAATATAAAAAATCAGATGAGACCTTACATGTACTAATAATGCTTGATTCACTCCTGATATGTTTCTTCCAAATTGTATGTCAACCTGAGCGGGAAAAATCGCAGAAATACTACGTCAAGACACATTCAAGCTCTAAACCTCCCTGGATCTCTTTGATTTTTCCATCATTAATGAAGATCTACTTAAGGAATGAATGCTTCCTTTACGTTGTAAACACTTGCAGTGTAACCAACGCTGGTGACATCGCGTTGCACCAAGGTCTCAGCACTGGTAAACTCAAGGGTTAGCATGGTGCACTGCTTTTACTTCAGTTAGTGAGCTGTACCCTTGGGCATTCAACCTTCAAATGCTGTCTGCATTTACCTGCTTGATTGTGCTCTCCAGAACAGATAAATGTTTGTCCCAATCCAGAGATCTAAGCTGTGACCCGAATGAAGAAAAGTACTGAGGTAGAAACCCTAGCAGTTTATACCTGAACGTGAGAGAAAGCCCCCAAAAACTGCAATTTTACAGCATTTGATCCAACTTTAGTATGCAGTGTACAACTTTCCAAACCTCTGACACTCCTCTGTCCTTCAGGAAGAAGCAACAATGATGGTAATGATGGAATCTTTAGCAACCAGAAAAGAGGGTTTGTATGTGAAGGGCTGCAAATCACATTTACATTCTGAGAGGATACATAAGGAATGCACCCAAAATGCTGTATATTTATGGCACTCTAGAGATTTTGATGGCAGTCAAGGTTTTCCCCGTTTTCTATTCCCTCTTTCACTTTTGGCAAAGAGTAGTAACTCTACTGCCAAAACAAGTCTCAACTCATAACCTATCATATTGAGAAAAAAAAGGAGTAGCACAGTTGACAATAGCTTTTCTCCAATTCAGATATTCTGCTTTAGTTTCTGAAGAGCCAGGAAAGATGGTGATTTGGACTGGTGAGATCCCTTTTCTTCCCATGGAGATACTGACATCGATTTTAACACCTTACTGATTTATTCCTGAGGACATGAACCAATGAGAATTGCAGCGTCTGAGTACTAAAAAAAAAAAAAACCAACCCCAAACAAAAAAAAACCAAAAAAACCCTCACAAAACAACCAAAGAAAACAAAAACCATGAAACAAAAAAACCTTTACCCTTAACAAACTATTTTGATGACACACGTTCAGTTCATTGTGTACTTTCACATGTTTTAGAAAGAAAAATTTAAAAATTACAAGAGCTCATGAGTCAGAGGAAGAGACAAAGTAATAGTTGTCATAGGAAACCCACAGTGCTTCCTCTTTGCTGTTTCACTACTTTAAATCATTTTATGGCTCTCTTCCATACTAGGATTGTTCTTTTGGAAGTTCATTCTATTCCTAATTCCATCTTCAAATGCAGCTGGCTAATGTTGTGTGGATGTTCAGCTGTCTCCTCTGGGAGGGACTCCTCTCTCTAACCAAGTCATGTGAAAATTTGAAAGCATGACAGAAGACCGAAAGCATGAAACAAAATACCTATTTTGTTACCATGATGGCTATGTGATGTTGTTTGTGACTACAACAACAAAGATGCAATTAGAGTATTAAGTGTGGATGCTTGCATTTCAACCTGTAAATAAATGCAAACAAATAACAGGGAGAATGTGCCTTGATTTAAGAAATGGGACTCTACAAGAAAAAAAGGATTATCAGAGACTTTCACTGACTTTCAAAGGATCATGTTGCACAGGGCATGCCTGATGATAAGGCCAATGTGCTACAAGGCACAGAGGTTTCTAAGCTGCCTTGTAAAGAAAAAGCTCACTGCTATCAGGCAACACAAGTGAACAATGAAGAAAGAATAAAAAAAAAAAAAAAAAAAAAAGAAGGGTAATGCATATTTGGACCTTTTAAATATTTGCATTTTAGTTACTGATAATTCTTTGAGGCTCATGTTGACAAACAATGTTTCAAAGCAAGTGATGTTTGCAAATTGACATTCCAGTCTCCTTTTATAATCACTGGCTAACCCTCCCTAACCAGATTTTTAAGTTGGAAAAACTAAATTAATTCAAAATTTAAAATTCAAAAATTCATGTAAATAGGATAATATTTGCCTCTGCTGTGCTGTTCTGCTTTTCCATTTGTTCATCTCCCCATCACAAATTTTTAGGCAGTAAACTGTCTCTGTCTGCCTCCTGCTCTGCTTGCTCAGGGCATAGCACAATCTAAATTAACAATACATAAGAGTTTGCTTTTCAACATTTCAGACTGTATTTGACCTGTATTTCACCAGGCTGTGCTTTTTATCAGAAAAACCCTTGTGAAAGCGAACAAGCAACACCAAGTTATGTTGTAATGAACAGCATCAGAAAATAACCATTTAATTCAGGCAGACAGAGTCATTGCTCCTCTGTTCAAATGCCAAAAAACGGTGGACATCTAAACCAAAAATGTTTAAAAATGTTTTGTATTTGAGCCTATCTACAAATTAAAATAAATTGGGATACATAACCAAGTTTGGCTTCTGTTAATCTACTACAGTCTGCTTGTGTGGGAAAGAAAGAGACAGTAAGTGGGAACAAGGTCAGTTGGGTTTTACAATCTATCCTCATGCTTCATTTGCATCCATTTCCAGAAATGTCTACATCCTTCTGGCTGTTGTAAATGCCTTACCAGTCCCTCAGGTCCCTCACGTGCTCCTCAGGTCTGTTTAAATACCAACACTGGAGCTGCAATCAATGAGATGGAAGACCAAAAATCAATACAAGCAGTGCTTCAAGATCACAATCAAAAATCAAAATGATGTAAAGCTAATTAAGATTTGACATTTACAGAGCAGAACTATGACCTTTTGATGGCAGGCTTTGGAACTCATCACATATGATTTTTCTCCACTGAAAAAAAATATTGACTATACCCATTGACAACTAAATTATGTAACAGTAATCAAAAATATTATGCTTTATAACAGGTACTTTTTGTTTTTCCCAAGAGTGGAAAGAATTGAAGATCTTAAAAACTTATTTCGTCAACACAGCTAATAGAAATGGTCAAACTAATGATGTATACCGTGTTGCTGTAACAGATGGAATTGTTGGGCAGGAAGTCTTTCATCAACAGAGTAAACTGATAAGCCTTTTTTAATTTAAGAAAAAAACCCAGTCAAGTCTAGTATGATTCACAACAGCAACAAAATACTTCAGATTTGTTTTCAGTTCTATCAGAAAACAGCTGAACTTATTGTTCAATTAATCTGTGATGTTGGAAGTCCTAAAAATCCATCTTCTCAAATATCCAGCTACTAGCTGTCTATTGTAAAGAGTACACAGAGTCACAGAATCACAGAAACACAGAATACCCTGAGCTGGAAAGGACCCACAAGGATCATCAGCGTCCAGCTCCTCACCCTGCACAGAACCATCCCCAAGAGTCACACCAGGAAGCTGCCTGAGAGCATTGTCCAAACACTTCTTTAACTGTTAGGCTTGGAGCTGTGACTACTTTCCTGGGGAGCCTGCTCCAATCCCCAACCACCCTCTGGTGAAGAACCTTTTCCTGATATCCAGCCTAAACCTACCCTGACACAACTTCAGGCCATTCCCTTGGGTCCTGTCACTGTCACCACAAGCAGAGATCAGTGCCTGCCCCTTTGCTTCCCCTCATCAGGATGTTGTAGACTGTGGTGAGTTCTCCCCTCAGTCTCCTCTCCTCCAGGCTGAACAGAACAAGTGATCTCAGTCACTCCTCAACAGCTTCCTCTACAGACTCTTGACCACACTTTTGGCCCTCCTTTGGATGTTCTCTAACAGTTTAATAGTTTAAAATAGGTTTTTTATTGTTGCACCCAAAACTGCCCCCAGCACTCAAGGTGAGGCTGCCCCAGCACAGAGCAGAGCAGGACAATCCCCTCCCTTACTGGGCTGGAGATAATGTCCTTGATGCTCCCAGGACAGGGCTGGCCCTCCTGACTGCCAGGGCACTGCTGACTCGTGTTCAACTTGCCATTGACCCAGGTCTCTTTCTGCAGTGGTGCTCTCCAGCCTCTCATTCCCCAGTCTGTCAGTACATCCAGGGTTGCCCCATCCCAGGTGCTGAATCCAGCACTTCCCATTGTTGAATTTCATATGGTTGGTGATTTCCCATCTCTCTAATTTGTGAACATGTCTCTGCAGGGCCTTGCTGCCTTTGAGGGAGCCAACAGCTCCTCCCACTTTTGTACTTTCTGTGAACTTGCTCAGTGTCCCTTCCACTCCTGTGTCCAAGTCATTTATGAAGATGTTAAAGAGCACAGGACAGAGGATGGAGCCCTGTGGAACCCCACAGACAGATGGCCAGTCTGATGTCACCCCATTCAGTACAACTCTTTGTAGCCTACTCATGAGCCAGTTGCTCACCTACTGCATGATGTGTTTATCCAGCTGGAGTCTAGACATTTTGTCTGAAAGGACTCTGTGAGAGATAGTATCAAGAGTTTTGCTAAAGTCCAAAAAGATTTCATCAGCTGGTTTCCCTTGATCAACTGGGTGGGTTACCTTGTCATGAAAGGAAATCAGGTTTGATAAGCAGGACTTTCCCCACATGAAGCCTTGCTAGCTGTGACCCATTACTGTGCTGTCCTTCAGGTGTTTTCCAATCTCTTCC
Organism: Corvus kubaryi; assembly: GCF_017639235.1. NCBI lineage: Eukaryota > Metazoa > Chordata > Aves > Passeriformes > Corvidae > Corvus > Corvus kubaryi. Next base: position 11,108,783 of record NW_024581096.1, read on the forward strand.
AGAATAATCTTCTCCGTAACTGCAGCCTTACAGCCTAAGATAGAGAAGTGAGCATTCCTGAAAACAGAAACCTATCCATCTGAAAAGGACACTGAACAAAAAAGCAAGGTTTAATAGCAGCAGATCCAGCCATAGAATAACTTCCTGTGCACAAAAAAGTGAAGAAGTAAAGTAAAATTGCCTTCACCTCAGCTCCCCAGCCTTGATACAGAGACAACAAAAACCACTTACTTACATGCAGCCCTCCTAATTCTCAAGGTTAAAGGTCCCAGAAGAGGCCTTCCAAGGCCTTCTTACTAACACGGCTTTCATCCTGGTTCCTAGCTCTTAACTGCAAATGCATGAAGAACTGCTAAGTTACATATGCAGAGCTGCTACCAAGGCTGGGTGTTATAACAGCCTTCTGTAGTGAACATTTATGTTTGAAATAGGACCCATGCTCATCAAGAAGATGGCATAAAAAAATGGAACACCTATAATAATTCACTATTTTGCATCTTCAAAGCATTGTATACATAAAAAAGTTCACTCAGTCTAATTGATGCTGCTCTGCTTTTTTTTTCAATAGAGAAAGTAGAAAATATCATGATTTATATTGTGATTTAGGATATGTATATAAGTCGCACTGCCCTGAATATGCAGCATTTAAATTAATTCTCCATTAATTGCATATGGTAGGAAATACAGATTTTCAAGCTGGATTAATAAAAAATAAATTAATTAAATTAAAATAAACCCAGAAACTTTAGGAAGTTTCTGCTGTCATATTTCATGTATAATTTGGCTGCCTGTTCTGGCAGAGGAGGAAGCTTCGAATGAGGTCCTTGTACTGTGGCAGTGAGGCTATGGTTTGTCTTTGCTTTGGACAGGGTGAGGACAGGGTGAGCCCTGCCCTAAAATAATCTCCAAGACAAACAAACCATCAAAACATAAACAAACAAACAAACTCTGCCCAGACAGCGGGCACATGGAATTCATATCCATGACAGTATATTAAAGTCAGTGGAATGCCAGCAAAGTCCCTGAAATAAATGGGAAAAACAGAGTTAGTGACAGCAGCCAAACCAAAGCTGATTGACCACACTTTTCTGCACCAACTGCAATAACAGTGCAAGATTTCCTTCCAGCCCATGGTAACAGAGCTAGAAAAGAAAATGATTTTTCTTCAAACAATGAACAGCTGCAGAGATTCACAATGCAAATATACTTTCAAGAACAGTTGTAATATGAAAGACAACCTCTTCCCTCCCTTTAGTACCCTTTCTCAGAGCCATTTTACTGCATGTACCCATGGGCATTCAGACCCATACTCAAAGAACACTGAGCAAGCAGGATGCAGGAAAGCCAGTGTGCATGTTTGAGACCTGCTTTGTACTTGCTACAGACCCTACTGTGGGAGAGGATCATGCCAAGCTCAGGGTCTCTAGGTTGCTACATGGCTTTATTTCCCGGGAAGCTCCTGCCAGACTCATGTTTTAAATCAGCTTCCTACAACATTCATCATTGCCATGTTTCTTCCCTAAAAAGCTCAGGACTGTAGCTGACACAGGAACAGGCCTCTGAGCAGAAGATGTATTTCCACCTTCCAGTCTTCTGCCACTTCTCCCTTCACCTTGTAACAAGCAGAATAACCCAGCTGAAAAGTCATCCTGCCCTCAAAGCAATTCACTGTTGATACAGAAAATACCCCAGTCAGCTTCAGCCAGGACACAAATCTGCCCTTTGAAAATGGAGCCTCTTATTTTAGGAAATAGGAAGCTTCATATGTCACCTCTGCATTAGACACTGCTTTATGGGATAGCAAAAGACACCAACAACAAAATACACCAATAACAAAAGGAAAACAAAGGATGATGTGGGCTCATGACTAAATGGAGAGGGGACCCTGGTAACAGAGGACAGAGAGAAGGCAGAGTTATTGCATGACTTCTTTGCATCGGTGTTCACTGTTAAGACCAGGCCTCAGTGATTTCCAACCCAGGAGACTAGGGTAAAGGAATGTTAGAAGGAAGACTTCCACTGGCCAAGGACTGGGTCAGAGAACACATAAAAAAAGTTGACATCTGCAAGTCCATGGGCCCTGACAGGATGCATCCACAAGTGCAGAGGCAACTGGCAGACATCATAGCCAGAAGACTCATTATCATCTTTGAAAGGTCATGGAGATCAGGAGAGGAATCTTAGGACTGGAAGAAAACCTGGTCTTCAAAGTGGCAAGAAGGATGACACAGGGAACTACCAGTCAGTCAGCCTCACTTCAATCCCTGGAAAGGTGATAGAGCACCTCATTCTGGATACGATCTCTATCCACATGGAAGACAAGAAGCTGATCAGGAGTAGTCAGCATGGATTCATTAAAGGTAAGTCATGTTTGACCTGCCTGATTGCCTTCTACCATGAAACAACTACCTGGATGGATGAGGGGAGAGCAGTGGATATTGTCTACCTCAATTTCAACAAGGCTTTTGGCATTGTCTCTCACAACATCCTTGTAGGCATCCTCAGGAAGTGTGGACTGGATGAGTGGACAGTGACATGGATTGAGAACTGGCCGAGTGTCAGACTCCAGAGAGGTGTAATCTCTGGAGTGGCACAGGGTCTAGTTAAAGCCCTGTCAATATTGATGTCACCCAGGGTTCAATACTGGGCCCAGTCTTGTTTAACATGTTCATCAATGGCTCGGAGGAAGGGGCAGATGCTCACTGATGATACAAAGTTGGGAGGAGGGGTCAATACCCCAGAGATCTCTGCAGCCCTTCAGAGGGACCTCAACAGGCTGGAGAGATGGACAGAGATGAACCCGCTGAAATTCAACAAGGGAAAATGCAGGGTTCTGAACCTGGAGAAGAATAACTCCAGGCATCATATAGACTGGGAGTCAATCTCCTGGGAAGCGGCTCAGTGGAGAAGGACCTGGGGGTCTCGGTGGACAAAAAACTGTCCATGAGTCAATTCTACCACGATGGTTTTGTTAGCTAATCCTTTCAGGAATGTTTATACTGTGTGGATGGGTTTCTCTTCCCCTCCAGAGACATATGTGATGTACAGCAAGATTTTCCTGGATTTGTCAGAGGACAGAGCTAATAGTCAGCAGTCCAGGAGTTTTCATGCAATGAAGAAACTTGCCCAACCTCAAGGAGAATTTTTCAGTGCAATTAATTTACATTGTTTTGGTTTTGTTCAGGTGACATGGAACAAATACATAAAGACCATAAACCTATTTCACCTTCTGGCAGTGCAGTCAACAAAGCAAACAGATAACTGATACTTGTCACTCTTGTTTTCTTTTGGAAACATTTCTCTGTGGAAGAACTCCTTAAAATCATCTTCACATGCAGAGTCAAAACACATCTGCAGTCCCACAGATAGTTCCTCACATTCCCAGCTTGCTCCATAACCAGCTGCAATCCAGATGCCATGTGACAGCATCAGTGTAAATTTGAGTCCAGACTATAAATTCTGCCTTCCCAAGAGCAGACATGCAGCTGTCTGCACCATGCATGAGTGTCCTTGATGTCTCAGGACTAGCTCACCAGTAAGCCAAGGACACTGAGGGATCCAGCGAGTGTCAGCACAGCCAGACTTGCCAGGGGAGGGAGCTAACATTACGGACAGGGTTATCATCTGGCAAGCAGCGCAGTGACACCCCAAATTCAGACATTCCCTGGACACAGGTGTCCCTGAGTGCACAGCTTGACCACTGTTGCTAGCCCAGGATGTGGTGTGTACACCAGGTGAGGTGGCAGAGGAGATACTGATGCTGTACTAACAGCTCTGAGGTCTGTTTGAGCCCAGCACACTTCAGCCTCCTACTTTCTCTTAGACCTCCTTGAGTAGCATGGCTGGATCATGTCTAGGCTTACAGTTCTTATATTCTTTAGTCAAAGTGGTTTATTTAAGTTACAAAGCCCAGACCTTCCATAATTATCCTTAAGAGTGCCAATCTTGTATATATTAAGTCCAATAATATTAATGGCATCACAGACTGAGCTTGAGCATATTTGAACACTTGGTTATTTGGAATACTTGGTCTCTCACTGCTCTGTATCTCACAGATACCTGGGAATCATGGTAGTGATATAATCTTGTTCACTTCCATGGTGCAACAAGCTTAACTTCAATGGTTAATTTATTTAACCTTCACAATCAGTATACTTTTTTTCTGTTACTAGTCAGAGACAGAATTGACACAACTGGCTCTCTGCCTTCCTTTGGCCCACACCTGGTATTTCTCATAGGTCTGTCCATTTCCACCACCATGCATTAGTGCTATTACAGAAAATTCAGAATGCTTCTCAGCTTTGCTAAGGCTGTAATATTTATCTGTGTGCTGTATTAGAAATGCATTTCATTGCCTCCTCAGCAGAGATCACATAATCTCACTTGTATCAGAAGAGTATAAAATGTTATCAGTCTGGCTATCTAAGACACAGTACTTCTGCTGTCCAATGTTATGTCTAATAAATGTACAGCTGCCTTATACTGAAGCTTGCAGCCATTTAGTTTTTGAGAGCTGTTTTAGACTGACAATAACGAGTTTAGAAAGATGTTTTCAACTGTTCCCCAAAGATGTTCAAACTGCCAAGATCAAATAAAACTCTGCCATAATATAGGCACAATAGATTAAACATGTTTTTTAGGTTTAAATTCTTTTACAGCAGTGATGTTGTAATCTACAAGCCAGAGCTATATGAAGACCATTCACTGAAATATTCCCAACATGAAACCAAAGCAAAATACACAAAAACTCACTGGAGCCTACTGCAATCTCACAGTCCTGAAACAAATACTTCCCTCAGAAGTCAAACCACTATGCAATGGTGATAGGGTTAGTATACTTTTTAGTTACAGCTGTGCTTCATTGCCTGTATAATTGTAGAACATAAAAAGGAAGGAAGCAGGGGAGGCATTAAAGTCTCTGCATGTTTTTGACGGGATCTTTTTCTGTCCCAAGCGTGGGAGGTGAGAAAACATCAGAACTTTGGGTGTAGTAAAGGCAGCTAGTGACACTCAACTGGATGTGAAAAGTCTTTTATGGGGAGCATGGAAATATGGCCAGGGCAAACTGTTTTATGGGCAGATGGGCAAAAATTTCTTGGAAAAAGTCCATGGCAGCAGAGTCATCCTTTAAAAATAGCACCAGGGGGGTTTAGTTTTCATTTTAGCATTAGCTCCTTCTCCATCCAGTTTGTCATTGCAGCAAAATCTCTGGGAATGCCAGCATCAGTGCACAGAAAGGTAAGCGGAGGTTTTCTGTACTTTTACAAAGCCTGGCTGGGAGTTTTCTCCTGGGTTTCTGAAACTTCTGTGAGACCCTAAAGAGAAGAGGGTGCTTTTCTACAGAAGTACAATATCTGCTATATCACAAACATCAATTTATTGGACAGCAAATTAATACCTATGTTTCTCTGTCCACAGCATCACAAAGGGCTTCAAATCTTCTCTGAGAAGCTCCTCTCTCCTACCTTTGTGTGAAGGACATTTTTGGCATTTTTTTGGCATGGGTGCGTTTACTCCTGCTGTTTCTATTTCATATCCCACCCTTACCACAAGTTCAGTAGATTTTGATTATTATTATTTTTGTTATTATTTATTCAAGCAGTTTATAATACTAATCAAGTAGATGTCTGGATAACATAGCTCATAATACAGTGCTTCATTTTTCCCATAGGGAAATTATGTTTATGTTGCCATTATATCTATATGAACATGACCTTATGCATCTCTCAGATCCTCCCTAACAGTACCCAAATCCCTTTACCAATTTCAGCTGAATTTAACAGAAAGTTCAGCACCTGTCATCAGAGACAGAGAGATTTGCTACTACTGCCTCTGCTGATGGGAAGACAAGGTGCTCTCATTCCTTATCCACTCAGTCCTACTGAGCCACTAACCAGGCATGAGCCCCTCAAGCAGCACGAGGTCCCTGACCCATCAGTCACAGTGCTCTTGGGCCATAAAGATGGAGATGGGAGAGGGTCCTGAGGACATTTGTTTGTGATGAGGATCTGAGGGATTGTGGGGCTCAAAGAAGTAAAGGGCCAGAGCTGTGGGTATTAAAGGAGTTCGGAACTGGGCAAAACTGAGGGCATGCCAATAATGTTGTACAAAGCACACAAGGAGAGATGTGGCTGGGAGAGGAAAACAGGGGTCCTGCAGGAGAGTCTGCATTGCATGGATGACAGATCAGGAATCCATAGGTGCCCTCAATTTCTCTGTGCAGGGAACAACTTGTTATGATCATGCCTGATAGGATATTTGGTGTAAATCTGTTTACACTGGCACCATACCAAGTCTGTGGGTTTGACGGTATTCTCTGAATCCAAGGGTAGGCTGACCTTCTATGTCCCAGTCTTTCCTTTGTACAAATTCAGATGTGCCAACAATAAAGTTTATGGGAAAAGTTGGTCTTTTCAGTGAAAGCAGAGATTCTAGTATAAAGGTTAGAAATTACTTCAAAAGAAACACCTTCTCATACTTTCTTAGAAATCTTGCTTTTTTACAACTAATACTACCTTCTCTTCATTTTTCTGAATATGTAAACAATTTTTTTTAAATTATAGAAACATTGAGGATTTAATCTCAAGTTTTATTTAAAATGTTATGATTTTGTAAACCTAGGTCAAAGGTTTTACTTTAAAATGGTTGCTCTTGTCAATACTAAGAAGCAGTTGCTGGGGAGAGATTCTGTTCTCAGCTCTGCCAGTGATTCCTCATGGGACCAAGACATTTAAATTTCATGCTTTCTCAGTCTAATCCATCTGTAAAATGAATGTAATAGGCAACTTCATGAAGTTGTTGGGAAGCCTCTTTAATGCCTGACAAGCATTTAGATGTCATCCCACAGTTGCTTGTATAAGCAGAGTATGGTAATTTTAAGTGGTTTTTAATTCCTATTTCTTTTTCTCAGCCCAGTCTTGGTTTTGTGTCTTTTTGCTGCAGCCTTGTCACAGAATACTCTGACTTCATCCTGTGGAATCTGTTTTATTTGTGCTAGATAAGGACAAGAAATGGGTTTGTTTTTTATAGCACAGATACAGTGCTATGAGTTTTCTAGGAATGTATCTCTTCCACAGTTAACTTTTTCTGGCATCGTAACAGATTTTAGTGCTGTAAAATTTGAAGAATCTGGAATCCACATTGTACATGTATACAAATTTCATTTAATCAAATGGAAAATACACTGCATTGACTGTTTTTCTCTTAAAAACTGTTGCTAGTCCAAGTTTCAAAAACAACATGAAAAACCAGTCTTGAGGTAGATTGAAAGCAGGAGCCTGTACTTCAGAAACCATTTTCTGTGCAACTTCAACTCTGTATTAGCTATTGCAATTGACCCATCTTTATTAAATTAAATTTTAAACAAAAACCAAACCACACAGTATAAGCATAGCTGAACATAGTGTAATTCTGCATTTTGATACCAAGAATAAAAGTAATTTTCCTGTCATATTCAACACAAAAGCTATCCTGGCTAATGCTAAATCTGTGACAACCAGAGAAATCCAAGAAAATATGAAGTTAATGCTGACATTTTCTTCTCAGTGCTTTTCAACACATCATTCTCCTAGGAAATTATTCTTTGATTTCCATGAAAAGATTTCCAGGTGTCAGGGTGAAATGAAACCTAAAACATGCACTGACAACAGCTTTTTACTTCTTTCCACGCAAGTCAGACTACAGGTTACAGCCATGAGCCTTATCAGAGGGAAAGAATCTTTGCCTGTTCAGAGCACAGCTGATATGGATTAGAACAGAAGACTGTGATTTAAAGTATTAATAAAGTGGTGGGAAGCACAGGCCGTTTCCTCCAGATCTGGGATTTCTATTCCCTTTGGGAGCAAGGCTAGTAATATACTTTACATTATTCACTCCTTGTGCAATATGCTGACTTTAATGCATCCTATCTTAAGTCTCAAAAGTTATGTACTAATGTAATAAATTAATACCTATTGTACAGTCACTTTAGATATTATACAACTACTTGTGATTTTATTTGTTCTTTATGGTTTAGTATTGAGGCAAATGGAACAAGAACAAGAGAGATCAATACTGAAAATATCCTTTAGTATCCTTAAGGTACCACCTCCTTCAAGATCAAGACATCAGTGTCTATCTCCAAATTGCCCATATTGTCAGCCAGCATGATTTGCTAACATTTCTAATGTCTCTGGAACTTCCCCAGTAGTACATCTCACACAGAATGTAAGCACCAGCCAAATAACCCATTTTTCCTACCTCAGTTCACTGTATATACTACATATTCTGCCAGAAGTTCTATAATAATAGGGCTTAGGATAACCAGTGTTCTAGAACCATTGTTGCAATGCTAAGTTTAGTTTAGCAAGCTGCAGCTTTCCCTGGGAGCTCAGCAGGGCTGCTTAGGGCAGGGCAGCCATTCTGTCCTCCCACAGTTGTTTTCAGACGGCTCCACAGTTTTGCTCCGGCCCGCTATCAGCTCTACAACACAGTGACGGTGAAGCAGGCGAGAAGGATCCCTCCACAAGGGTTTTAGAAGATCTTTAATCTTACATCTTGTCCCAGCAATCCCCAGAGGCAGAGAGACCTGGTGATGCGGGCACAGGGGTCTTTTCTCAGGGGCTCAGGGGCGGTCCCTGGGCAGGGTTGGGGTACAGGAACCAATAGGGAGAGCCCCAGGGAGTGGCCAGGGCTAAGGGCAGAGGGGAGTGGGGGGAATAATATGGGATAGGAAACGTAATGGGTAAATAGATCACCACAGACCATAATTGCCAGCTAGTTCTTTGTTTTCATTCTGTATTTAAATTTCAGGTTTCTTTGGTACAGAGAGGTTATTTTCTGCTTCTGCAGCATGTAACATAATAAGGTCCTACTGACTGACTATGGATTCTAGATCTTGAACCTTAATAACACCAAACCCTACTCTGACATCCTCTAAGAAATGTCTCAGAACCATGGAACACACAATACAACGCATTCATGCTCACACTCACATTACTTAGAGATGGGTACCTACATGCAAAATTTAAGACTTCAGTCCTCTGTTTACCGTCTAAAAGTATCTCTTTTTGGCTCAGAAAGAAAAGCATTTTGCTGCAACTAACACTGTTCCAGGGCACAAGCCGTATCAACTACCATGCCTGAGTGCAGGAGAGATGCATGTCTGTACTGGCCTGTGTATGCTTAACCTTAAATTTTTCACCAAAATATCTCTTAAGTAAATTCATTTTTGCTGCTTGCCACAAAGCTGTAGAGATCACGATCTGTACTGTGCAGCTCAGTTCCTGCTGCAGGCTTAAACCATGGTTTAAGGTTTCATTAAGTGCTCTCTGCATTTTAAGGAAGAAAGAATCCTATAAGCACAGTTCACCATTCCCAAAATGGCAGACTTCATGCCAGAACCACCTTCTTATTTTTTCTTGGAAGCCTAAAGCTTTACAGTAGACCAAAGCACTCTATAACTGAAGTACAGGGATATAAATGAGCCAAATTCAAGGCCATGTAAGGTACAAATTGGAGCAGAGATCTCACGACCACTTCCAAGAAAATGCTTTAACTACCAGGCTATTGAGCACTTCAAGGAATGTCGTCTCCCCTGTTGAAGAGGTTGTGATACAAAACGAGTGAGAACAGTGCAAATACCTGACTGGGGATGGTTTGCTGAACTGAAAGACCACCAGAGTAAAGCTAAATAATTATGTATTTTTGCATCGATAATTAAATAATCACTGGAGCAAGAGCTTGAATGTAACGCTTCTTTATTTCAGACAGATCTCTGCTGACTGAGCTGTTGGCCAGAAGTGCAAATGCACCACACGTTCCATCCCCTCCTCCTATTACAGCTGCACTTTATGTTATAAAGTCCTGGCCACCCACCTACTTGCAGAAAAGGATTCATGGCTGTCAGTGCTAAGAAACAGAGGCACCCTCCTTCAGAATTAGCTGCCTAAGCCTCTTTGAGAGACAGAATAGGACGAAACGTTTCCCACATCCTCAGGTCCTCTGGTCAATCCCTTGCTTAGTGTCCCAAGAAAGGAGTCCTCTCCTTTCCCTGTGCCAGCCAGACATCCCTAGCTGCCTGCATCAGGACTGCAAATTCTGCCATTCGGGACAATGACTAAAAGACAGGAACATGAACCTGGACCCAAACAGGCTGATGTGCCCTCAGAGACTTCCCACCAGTGCAAATTTCTGAACCTATTTTATTTTGGCTATGCATATAAATGAGGAAATTTTGACTGCTTCCAGACATATTTGAGATTCGTGCTGAACAAAGCTAAGTGTGTGAGATTAAATAATATTAACATGTGGCTCCAATGCTCCACTTTGGCTAAGCATTATTAAATCAAAATATTTTATTACCAAATAGACACAGAGATTACAGAATTACTATCCACTCATAATATTATTTTGCAACACTATTATTCAAGCCACCCTTGGTTAATTAAATTCCCATTGGGGAAAAATAATAGGAAATAAAAACCAGACTAATGAATCAAGATAACCTGTTCTTTAACAGTTGTCCTTTTCCTGTGTCAGCCAAAATCTCTGACCTAAGTTATGGACCTGTTATAGATTTTGCAAGCCCTTAATCAAAACCAAAAGGATTTGTGTGACATCAAAATTAAAATCAGACTGAAGATAAGTAATGTCTATGTCGCTCTTGTTTTTCATTGAAAAAATATAACTGATTATCCAGAATTAATTGTAACAGGTGTTCCAAACAGAAAATGTGTTTACTATTGATTTATGCATTTTTTGCCCTGAACCATGAAAAATTCATATTAATAATGCAATATGACATTTGCTATCCATCAATTTTACTGCACATTGTTTCACATGCACTCAGCAGACCAGGCACTGCACAAGCTACAGTCAGTGCCTCTACACACACTTTTAAAGATCAGTTGGGGAGCAGGAGGATATTGTAGGGTCTCTAAATTGCATCCGAACACAGACCCACAGTCAGCCTATGGACTGCCTGCAAGCTGCTCATCTGAGGGTACCCAGCACCCAACTTGCACAGAAGATCTGTCATTTTCCAGAGGGCATTTCCAGTTATACATTCACCTTACAGAGTTTGCTTTCACTTGCTTTCAGTCTGGTCTTGGAATGGCTACAGCTACCCTGTAAAAACTGACCTAGAGCACCTTACAGAAGGATAACCTTAGCTATGAAAACATGATGACATGATGCTTGCTTCTGCAAGGACAAAATGCACACACTCCCGGTGGCATGTTGGTGCAGCAGGGTTTCTGTGCAGACGTCTGCATCTGCCTTTCCCAGAGTGCAGCAGCAGGGCCTATGACAGTTGTGACAGTGAGTAGATCAGACTGAATAACTGACTCAGGAGAGATGAGTAAACCAAAACCCCCAACACCCTGAGAAAAAACCTTCTACTTTTATCCAGCAAAACAAGCAAAAATGTCTTTCACGTGATGCATTTCATTTACAAGAGCAGGGGAACCTACCTTAGAGCAGGTTTCAGTAGCAGTAAATTCATGCACATTACTGAAAGAAATACACCTGACTGCTGAAATTTTTTCGTCAAAGATACCAGACTGCAGCATTTCAATCTTTTTTATAAAATACTTCTTTTTCTATATGAAAAAAAATTGTTGAATTCTACAAGAATTCATAAATAATTTCCAGACAACTGAAATCCACGAATTTGATAAACAATTACCAGTGATGGTGAAAAGCTACCAGGCACTACACCATAGGACCCTAAAGCTCTTGAGAACCTCCCAAGAGGCATTCAGTTCTATACAGACTCAGGTTCTTACAGTGGCAGCCTGAACCTGACATGCCCATGGATGAACCCTGTTCCACAGCTCCGAAAGAGATCAGTGACTAAAACATCCAGTTCCCTCTCAGGTAACGTGGCAAATACCCATGTGACCCACCGAAGAAACCAAATAAAGGCTTGTTCGGGCAGTGAGAATCATGCCTAAGGTGTGAAAAGTTGTAACCAAGTTCAACCAACTTTTGTATATTTTTATCATATAGTGGTAAAATGGTGTGATCATATTACTGTGATATTTAATGTTGTTGCTTATTTGGAAGGGTACAAATACTAATTTTCTATAAAAAATACTGTTTTCAAATATGAAGAGATCTAAAATGAGACCTTATCCCTTATTCATGAGAGACAGATGTTATTTTTGGCTTCACAGTTTAATGAATACCACATTATGTTCTTTATAAACTTACACCAGAAATAACATACTTCTAGCACTCATGAACTTCAAGCCATTATCAGTAAAAGCTTCTATTAACATCCAGAACTTCTCTCAGTTCTCACTGCAAATGCCTTAAGCTGTCATCTACAGCCCCTATGATGGCAGGGTTTTTTTACCCTGCAAAAGACATAATCCTTAGCAGTTAGTTGAGATTGAAAACTGCAATATTATTCCTATCGTCTTTACTGTATTGAATTTACACATTTGATGCCTTGCTGTATTTTTGTGTTTGTGTTTTGGTTTATGGCCTTCGAAAAGCAAAAATACGGCATCCTTTTAAAAATGCTGTTACACTTCTGTTTACTTTCACTGATTTGGAGCAATGCCTGCCAGTAAGTATGAGCTGAAACTAATTACCATAAGTACAAAATCTCCAAGCTGAACTGGGATGCTGACAAAAATGCAACCAGAAAACGAATAAAATATTTCTTGGGAAGCAGAGATCAGTTTCGGCAGCCAGTGACTACAATGAAAAATAAAACCCTGAATACAAACAGTTATTCTTAGCATTTCATTTTTGTATGGATAACTTTCTTCATAGAGTAAAGGCTGCAGCTAAATCTACTTGGTTTAAGCCAACTACAAAGGATTTTGTGATGCCTGTGTCAGTGTGTACAATAGGATTTTTCCCACTGCATCTAATACAATGGCTTGAAACAAATAAGGCTTTTCTAGGAAAGATCCTTAAAATTTAAAGTTTCAGGCATCTGTCTCAGCTTCATATATGAGAATTCAGCAGTATATCTCCCAAACAGGTAACCATAAAGCCATTCTGAGCTTCCCAGGCCTGAAGTACAACAAAGCTCAGGAGGGCATGGAAAAGGTAAAATACCCTTGCGGCCTACCACAGACTCAGTCTATGTGAACAGATCATCTTTGAAGGTAAGTGTGAAAGTCTCCAAATTATCCCCTATGTTCTCATGGCCACAGTAAAGCCATTCTAGCAATTGCAGATCTTGAACAACTTTCAGCTACAGCAACCTGCTGCTTTAGGCTTCACACAGGAACCCACCAACAAGAGTGTGAGGTCAAAAGGTGGCTGAAAAGTTTTACTAGGAAATATCAAGCTAGCAAGAGATATCAAGAAACAGGAGCAACACAGGATTAAACCAAAAAACAAACTTAAGAGCAGACCATGCTTCATATTGCACAACTGTGCTGAGCAGCATTTCCACAGCAGTAGAGGAGGACTAATTTCTGGCGCTCCAATTCAACTCATGATTAGCCTGGCTACAGCACAAGTCAGCCTGTCACAGAGCAAAAGGGACGTGATGAGAGCAAATCCCATGTTGTTACTGTTCCCACAGAAGCTGACACTCCGTTGAAATGAAAAAAAGGTGCCCAACAACACACTTCTTCCCAGGACAAACAGAGCTGCTAGACGTGTGGAGCACACCCAGTGACAAAAGCCATCTGCAAAGACTCACAGCAGTCCACAAGTGCCAAATTCTGTGAACAGTAATGAGAGTCTCAATTTACATGGGCATGTATAAATTTATGGCCCAGTGCAGGATGGCCATTTCTCCTGGGCACCTTATCCTCCTTTAATTTTTTCTGAACAAAAGAATAGCCATGACTTTAGCCAAAAGTTCCTCCAACTCTGTGTCTTGTCTCTGATGATAGCCTGGCAATCAAGAAAAATGTAGCAGTAATGCCAGTAATTATTTGTATTTGCCATACTGTCAGTGGGAAAAGGGAGTAAAATACAAAGTCTGCCTTAACCTTAGGAAATCCACATACTTAGAATAATTGACTAGCAAAAGAACTTACCTCTGAATACATACATGAAACCCAGCAAAGGAAACTGAAGTATTACCGGCAGCAAAAAACACTGGTTAAAGCTGTAGTCAAGTGACTTTAATGCAGCTGAAGAGAAGACAATTTATGATGTTTAGACTATACCAGTGCTGGCATTGACAAATTGTCTGAGTAGGCCAAAAAAACACTCAGAACATAGGTAAATTTAAATATGTCTGCACATGCACATGAATGACTGTGAATGTTTTATTATAATTCCTTCCTTTCCTTTTTTTATATTTCATACCTAATATAGTTCACCCTTCCTGACCACTGACCTGGAAATTTAAATAATGAAATGCCACAAAATGACTTGAAGTTGTAATGTCAGTGAAAAGTGCTCATAAAATGTCTTCAAATTTTATTATTGTTTGTGCTCTTTTATCTCGAAAATCATCAAGTTGACTTTTTCAGATACCTTGAGATTTCCTTGTGCTTCCTGCACTCTGCTCCTGATGGTCAACTTTTATCTGAAAAAAAACCACTTTTACAGTTCCATTAAAATTAGATAAAAGACAGAAACACAGGGCTAGGGTATGCTGATGCAGAAAAGTTTTAGTCTCATGAAGGGAAAAACAACATATTTCTGTAGAATACTGCCAAGAAAGAGCAAGATATTAAACAGGGAACACCAGTATTTTTCCTTCACAGTGCTGATTTGCATTGGATGATCATTTGTCCCCCAGGTTTTTTTCCTATTACATATTTTCCTTTTATCTTAGTGTTCACAATGTTTGCCGGAAAAATGAAAAGTGTAGGAGCCAAAATACTGTCTGGAGAGCTGGCAATTCCTTACAACATTTCATCACACTGTCTCCACTTGGGAGACTTGGGATAAAATTCTTCCCTGGTTGACTGAGCTGATGCAAGGATTAATCTATCATTATTTTAGGTATTTTCAAAAGGACAATTTCCATAAAGATTACAGTCCTACAGAAATCCAATTCCTGAGCCTGCATCTTTTTGGGTTATATTTTGTAAATAGTCTAATTGAGCTGCTCTGCAGACTTAGATAACTGCATATCAGGAAGCCCTATAGCGTGGTGACAGTAACATATTATGAACCACGGGAAGCCCTGTTCCTTCAAGACCAGGCTGTAACAGATGGGAGAACAGCTTCAGCACAGAGAGATCCTGCACACAGTTAGGCACTTAATTCTCAGTCGACTCAGGAAAATGGGAATTATTTATGCAGTGCTGGCTCGTTGGCTCGAGCTCCGGCATGCCCTCGGTCAGAGGGGAGGCAGCGTCTCTTCCGCAATGTCCTCTAGAGACGTCTTTGGTGTGGGTAGGGCGTAAGCTGGTCATGTGTGCTGGCTCCTCTACGGAGGAGGCACGTCAGGGAGCCGATGGTTTGGGCTCACGTCTGCCACAGGCAAAGGAAAAGAGAGGGGCCTCTGGTGTGTGTTCTAGCAGGGTTTATTAGCAGGAGGGTCCAGGGACCAGAAGGGCCTTGAGAAGGGTTGTGCACACAGTTTTATGGGGGGGAGTGAATCAAGATGGGGAAAAGGAAAGCGACCAATAGGGTACAAGCAAAGGGGAGGATACAACTTAACTTTAACCAGTGGGGAAACAAGGAGGCAGGAGTTACAAGTGGGAGCCAATAGATAACTAAGTAATGGAAAATTTTCCCGAAGCGGGGGAGGCGCCTTGGACCAAGGTGCCACCCAGGGGGATGCAACTTAAACTTCAGTGCCACCCATGGATCCGCCCTCGGATCCACTATCTTGGGGCGGGGAAATCCACCCAGGGGATGGCCTCAACCATGTTTGATTGCCACAGCCCCAAAGGGGGCTGGGCACTGCAATATCTCCCCTGTTTTTATTTATTAATTTTTGAAATGGGTCAAAAGAACAATTTTAACCATGATAAAAGCTAAGTAAATTAAAAGAACAACAAAGACAATTAACAAAACATAACATGATTTTCAACTTAAACAATGATGGTTCCCGTGAACTACCTCCTTTTTTCAAAATAAAATGAAGGGTCACTTTGGGATAGCGAAGCACATTAGGGAAGATTAGGGAGAGGAGGTTTGTCTTTTCAGGCCTGGGAGGAGAATGTCTTTTTCAGGTGACCTTGCCTTTTCTCCTCTTCCAGGCTGTAGCTACTTCGTTGTGTTTTTCTCCTGTAGGTGGTGATCTTAAAAAGGATTTGATCCACTTTCCAGGGATCCATTTTGGACCCCCTGGAGTGGATACATACCCATAGCCTCTACCCCAAGTTACTAGGGGGTAAGGGCCACATATTTGTAAAGTGTCAGGGTCTTTAACAAAGACCTCTGGTCTCTCTGTTAATTTTGCTTTTGAAGAGTTCGTAAAGTGCCATAAGATGGGAGCACTGGGTTCTTCAAAAGTGCAATTTAAAAAGTTGAATGTGAACAGAGCCTTGGATAGTCTTAAGATAGGGGTGGCGATTTCACTGCCGCCTTTTTGCTGCTCTAGCAGCTTCTTCAAAGTCTGATGTCATTGTTCCACAATTGATTGGCCTGTGGGTGAGTGAGGGATACCAGTGATGTGTTGCACATCCCACTCTTCCATGAAACTTTTGAATTCTGCGGGGATGTACGCCGGGCCATTATCAGTTTTAATTTTCTTTGGTGTCCCCAGCACAGCAAAGGCCTGGGTCAGATGGTTGACAATGTCTTTGGTCCTTTCCCCACAGTGGGCTGAGGCAAAGGTCGCACCGGAAAAGGTGTCTACAGATACATGAACATATTTTTGGCAACTAAATTGGGGAAGTGGGTGATGTCAGTTTGCTATACCTCACAACTGCCTAGGCCTCAAGGGTTAACGCCTTGACCTAATGATGGAAGCTGGTGTTTTTGGCAGTTGGGTCATGTCTCCACAATAGCGTTTGCCTGGTCGTTGGTAAGGTGGTACATCCGGACGAGAGCTGGAGCATTTTGATGGAACATGGCATGGCTCAGCTGGGCTTGTTGGAACCTATTAGGCAGGTTTGCCAATTCCACGGGCATGGCTAAGATGTCTGCTCTCCGGTTCCCCTCCAGATTCATTCTGCAATGAATCCTGGCAGGTCAGTATGTGATCTTACATGCATGACATAGAATGGTTGCTTTCAGTGGGAGATCAGCTGAATCAGTTTCGAAAGCAAGTTGTGAATTGTTGGACTTACAACCTCCTTTAGTAGGGCTCTCTCTGCCCTGGAAACTACACCTGCAACATAGGCCGAATCAGTTATCAGATTAAATGGCTCATTGAACCACTCAAATTCTCTGACTACGGCTGCAAGCTCTGCAACTTGGGGTGATCCTTCGACCACCTGCACATCAGACTCCCACTTCTGAGTGTGAGGATCCTTCCAAGTGATTACAGATTTATCGGATGCTCCAGAGCCATCTGTAAAATTGTCAGGCCATTCAATGGTTCTCGACTTTGAATTTCTCTTGGAATCATTTTGAAGACCAAATTAAACAATTTGTCTCTGGGATTGTGGATGGAAATTTGGCCTGGGTAGCTGTCCAGGGCAAATTGAAGGTGCATGTTGTTTTGAAGGAGGTTATCAAGCTAATCAGTTGTCAGTGGTAAGTAGATGCACGTAAAGTCACACCCTGCAAAGGTGTGGAGGTGGGATCTAGCCTTCATCACCAACTGAGCCCTGAGCTCCTGTGGCGTTGTAATGCTTTTGGACAGCTGATGCGAGAGGAAAACCCACTTGATGATCAACAGGGGATCCCTCTGCACCTCGTCCCACTGGAAAATCAGCCCATAGAGGTATGGCATCTCCCCCCAAAACAATAAATCGAAAGGGCAGGCCTGGGTCGCAGTGATGTGCCTGCCTTGACGACGACACTTCTTGAACTTTCAAGATGGATTCCCTCTCCGCCTCCATCAGATGTCTCAGTGAACGGAGATCATCATTGCCTCATAGTAAGTTGAACAGAGTGGCAAGGTCTTCAGTCGTCAGCCCCAGGAGCGGCCTCACCCAAATGATAGACTCACGGAGTTGGTGGAGTTCCTGCAAGATCTTGGGGTCATCATTAATTTTAATTTGCTGGGGAACCACACGCTGCTTATGAATCGTAAGTCTTGAATGGAGAGGTCCTCTGGACCTTTTCGGCCTGGATTTTGAATCCATTGGCCTCCAAGGTCCCGATTACTTTCTCTAATGTCCTGTCCAGGTAAATTTGATTGGGGCGCACACTAAAACATTATCCATATAGTAGAGCACCACCGCCTTTGCTGCCAACTTCTGGACAGGGGACAGAATGCAAGCTACTGGCAGATGGTGGGTGAGTTCTTCATGCCTTGCGGCAGAACTCACCAGTGGTAGTGCTGCATGGGAGCCTCTCGGTTGATTGTGGGCACCAAGAAGGCAAACCGGGGCACATCGTCTGGGTGTAGGGGGATCTGGAAGAAGCAGTCCTTGATATCAATGACTGCTAACTTCCACTGCCTAGGGAGCATAGAGGGTGATGGCATTCCAGGCTGCAGGGGCCTCATGTCCTCAATGACTTCATTAATTTTCAGCAGGTTGTGGAGGAGCTGCCACTTGTCTTTCCCTGGCTTCCTGATCACAAAGACCGGGTAGTTCCAAGGGCTGTTGGAGGGCTCAATATTTCCTTTCTTCAATTGCT
The DNA here is from genome assembly GCF_017639235.1 of Corvus kubaryi. Taxonomy (NCBI): domain Eukaryota; kingdom Metazoa; phylum Chordata; class Aves; order Passeriformes; family Corvidae; genus Corvus; species Corvus kubaryi. The sequence continues at coordinate 11,127,398 of NW_024581096.1, forward strand.
CCTCCACGAGTGCAGTGAGCGCCTGCAATTTTTTTTATTCAAGGCCCACTGGTCCACCCAGACAGGCTTATCAGTGGTCCAATTGAGCTTCTGAGTGGGGCACTCCGCAGTGGCCCCTACTAAAAATACCGAGGCCAAGATGGCATTTCAGCCTGGGCTCCCCATTGAGACATGAGATCCCTGCCCCACAATGTAAACCCGGAGTCAATAACAAATGGGCGGACTGATGCAACCTGCTCCTCCAGACCCTCAACTTGGACAAGAGTCCTGCTTCTCTGGGCAGGTATGGATCCTCCCACGCCAGTAACAATACCTTCCGTTGGCTGCAACTCCCAGTGTGATGGCCAATGGTTGGAAGAAATGACCATCACGTCTGCCCCCGTGTCCATCATCACCTCCCAGGCTGATATCCGAGCCTTGGCAGGACAGTCTGCAGTTGAGCATTGGTTTGTCCTTCCCAACCACCTCAGTCCAGAAGACAGATGGGTTGTAGTTCTGTGGTGAGTTTCTGGGCATGAGGATGGCTTGGGCGACAACCTGGTTGGCAGCAAGGAAAAAGGGCAGGTTAATACACTGGATGTTAACAGTGAAAAGTCCTTGTGGCCCCACTTGGACGATCTCAGGTGTAATTGAGATGTCAGGTGGTATATGTGTCATGTCCCCAATCACAAATAATATGCAGTCTTTGAGACTTCCACAACTTACAAGGACTCTGTGAGGTGTCATGGAGTCCATCGAGGTTGAGGCGGTGGTAGTGACAGTCTCTCGAGATGCAGCTCCTTTATTTCTGTCCTCATGCGGGGCTGCAGATTTGCACTGGTTCATCAGTTTTCCGGCTGCATCCCAACAGGGGCAGGCGATGTCATTTGCCCTGGGGAGACAGCTTGGAAATTGCAGTTAAGTGGAGCCAGAGCTCTACAATTCCAGGCTAAATGCCCTTGTTTCCCACACCTGTGGCAGATCCATTTAAAATTCCTTTTGTCCTGAGGTGCTGTTGCCTCAACAGCACCTGTGGTTCTCACTGCATTCCCCCTTGTTTTTAAATTTTGTTGGCCAACTGGGACTAATGTCGTGCAAGCACGAATCATTTGGTTTAGCGTTTGTGGAGGATCAAATGGAAGATTTAGAATTACATATTTACATGCCTCATTCGCATTTGTTTTTGCAATTTGTGTGATTATATTTTCTTTTGGTTTTGAATCTTCAATTTGTTTCTCCACCACAAGTCTTAATTTGTCTATGAAATCAATAAATGGTTCATTTGGTTGTTGCCGTATCTCAGTATAATTTAATTGAGGCACCAATTCAGGGGGAATCATTAAAAAGGCTCGCTCTGCTGCATGCTTCACCACATTCAGGACTGGCTCTGGTGTGTTTCAGGCTTGGTCCTGTGGCTTAGTCAACAACCCGTCACCAGTAAGGTGGTCCATGGAAACCCCTGCATTGTTTGGGTCTTGCAGTAGGACTGGGAGGACGTCTCCTAGTTGTTTTCTCCATTCCATTTCCCACATCTGGAATTAGGATGGGGAAAGCAAGCAGGAGAATATATTTTTAAGGTCATGTGGGACCATCACTGTGGTTGTGAAGGTTCCCGCAGGAGAGTCTTAAAATATTGACTCTCCCTCCCAAACTCCTTCTGGGCCTTGCAAAGCTCTTTGAGACCAGAGGAGTCAAAAGGTTTCCATGCGAGGTTGTTACCAGCTCGTTTATAAATAACCGGAGTGGCAAAGGGATTGGAGGGCGCTTCCGGTTCCAATTTCAAGATGGCGTTGGTTCCGGTTTCCACATTATGGGAACCAGAAGACGAGGCATGTGAACCGGAAGGTCCCTCCCAGTGGGTGGGAACTGAGGACAAAAGGGAGTGGCCACAAGAGGGGCGGGAGCTCCTGACGCAGGGGGTGGTACCCAGCGCGTGGGAGGAGCTCACAGCAGTCACGTCCAGGGGTGGAGACAAGAAAGGGTTGGAAGGAGAAGGAAGAAAAGGACAGTGGGAAGAAGGAGACATAATGAAGGGCCATGCCATGCGGTCCCCTCCAGTTTGTGGGAAGGCGGGAAAAGGGGGCAAAATGGCGGGCTGGGAAACTTCATCTCCACCATTTTGTGGGGAACAACATTTCGAACAGTTATGGGGACTAACAACTGGGGAAGAGGGGATAGGAGATTGGGTTTGGGTAGAGGGCGAAACAGCCTGACCAGGGCTATTACGACGGGCAGAGGACTGAGGAGGGTCAGGGAGACGGTGGCAACCCTGTGCCTCGAGGCATTTTACTCCTCCCAATCTTCTCAACAAAGGGGAAGTGGGATGAGGGACACGAGGGGAGGAAGGAGGGCTATGGGGAGAATTGGGGAAAACTTTGTTTTTTCTTTTACTTTCTCATTTAGTTTTTGCAAGTCCCAAAGGACTAAAACCAGGGGGTAAAACTTTTCCCCTGAGGTGTCTCCTTTCCACTTTAAATCAGAAATTTTATCACCCACAGCTTGCCAGAATGCAGACGATTTTAAATATGCAAGGTACACCTAAGGAAAGTAAAAGAAAAGCCACCTTATGCATTTCTTCAGCAACCCCTTTGAAAACACAAACCCACTTCCCTTAAGGGACTTGCCAACCTGGATGTAAACCTCTCTTTGAGGCTGAGAGAGTTTTGATCCCATGGCTCTCTCAGCACTCTTTTCCACCCACCACCCACAAAAGGAAAACTAAACAAAACTCCCAGGAACCAGGAATACTCACACAAAACTCAGATGCTCCCCCTGACGGAGCCACAGACATCCAGTCCTGGAAACTGAAAAAGCACGGGTGGGGTCCTCCAGGACAGGCTGCTCTCTGGAACTGCGAGTTGGCAGCCTCCTCTCGGAGCACCACTCTTAGAACAGAGCGTACTGCAACGAGAGGCATTGGCAGCTCCAAGGATGTGGACACTTGCCATCCTCTGACGACAAGGATGTTGCAGGAACTCATGCTTGTGAGTCCCTGTTTGGGTGCCAGACTGACACAGTGCTGGCTCGTTGGCTCGAGCGCCGGCATGCCCTCGGTCAGAGGGGAGGCAGCGTCTCTTCCGCAATGTCCTCTAGAGACGTCTTTGGTGTGGGTAGGGCGTAAGCTGGTCATGTGTGCTGGCTCCTCTACGGAGGAGGCACGTCAGGGAGCCGATGGTTTGGGCTCACATCCGCCACAGGCAAAGGAAAAGAGAGGGGCCTCTGGTGTGTGTTCTAGCAGGGTTTATTAGCAGGAGGGTCCAGGGACCAGAAGGGCCTTGAGAAGGGTTGTGCACACAGTTTTATGGGGGGGAGTGAATCAAGATGGGGAAAAGGAAAGCGACCAATAGGGTACAAGCAAAGGGGAGGATACAACTTAGCTTTAACCAGTGGGGAAACAAGGAGGCAGGAGTTACAAGTGGGAGCCAATAGATAACTAAGTAATGGAAAATTTTCCAGAAGCGGGGGAGGCAGCTTGGACCAAGGTGCCACCCAGGGGGATGCAACTTAAACTTCAGTGCCGCCCATAGATCTGCCCTCAGATCCACTATCTTGGGGCGGGGAAATCCACCCAGGGGATGGCCTCAACCGTGTTTGATTGCCACAGCCCCAAAGGGGGCTGGGCCACCACAACAGATTATGTTTACATGGTACAATAGAAAGTGAGGCAGAGGGCTCAAAGTTAGAGCCAAACGTGCTAGCATGTACTCACAGAATGGAGCAAAGCTGTGCAGAAACCATACTTGGGCCCTCAAACCAGACATCTCCTCAGCATGTCATGGGCCTGATACTAGTTCGACTGGCTGTGAGGCTCATAGCCAAAAGACTCCACATCATGCCAGCCATGTTGCTTCTGACTGCAAAGTTTCATAGTTCACTGCCTGAGGCACTTGAAAGATTTGACAGGTGCTCCTCAACATCTCTAAGCAGATCCATGTATCCAGGTTTTAAGTAAGGAGTAGTTCCAGGACCTCTACTAATGCCACTCCTTGAATTTAAGTCACTCAAATAATCAAGCATGTCACTGATACAAAACAGCCGAAGCCATGCCTGAGGCTGAAAGGAGGTAAGGATGGAAGATGACAGACAAAAAGGGGAAAGCCAAGTCAGTTTTAGGATCTGGAACGAATTGAGAACTGTATAACTCAGCCACCTGCATCTTTGGAGCAATAGTTTTAAGCCCAGAAGCTGTCCTTGATGGATGGACAGTTACTCTAGCTGGAAATACATCCCACAAAGGCAGTTTCACACCCTCCATTGGCAGCTGTCTTTTTTGTTCCATTCCTCTAACAAACCCTCCATGCTCGATTTATATTCTTATTCCTGCTCCATCCATAATTACTTCTACCATCCTCGTGGATTAACATGAACAGTTATGCTGCTTCTCCTTGTGAGACTGTTTTGATGTGAGATAGTCAGGTCCCATGTTCCCATCACTCATCTCTGCATTACATATTCTCACTTCTTTTCCACACAGGTCTTCATTTCAAAAACATCTATCACATTAGCTGCACTTCTTTGATCTCTCTCCAGCTTGTCTGGGTCTCTTTTAAAACATGTTGCCCAGAATTGAACACAATATTACAAATCATGTGTTGACTACAGCAAACTAGGAACACTTGCCTCACATGTAATACTCTTGGTAGTTCAATGAAGTACACGAGTAGCTATTTTTCTCATTAGTACTGCATTGTTTACCAACTCAAATCCCCACCCACTATAATCCCCAGATACTTCCCTATGGGCTAAATACATGTCCCAAAAGATTTCCCGCATTCTATATTTATTTTTTCTTATGTGAAACATGTTATGTTTGCATTTAAAACTTCACTTGACTGACTTCAGTCTGTTTCTACTGTTATCTTTCATACAGTATTTTTAACTGTGCTCTACAAAGCATTCATGACTCTCTTCAGACTATTTTTGTGAAAAAGTAATAATGAAGAGATTCTGAGAAACATTTAAACCCCCATGAGTACAGAGTCCTCATACATCAGCATATCCTGGCAATGAACAAATAGCAATTACTGGTTATATTTGTTTAAACTTACTTTATTCAGAACAGACTGGAATCTCACTATGGCAGCTATAGCTCCACCACATACCTGAGCTTTTCAGAAAAAAACTTCACACAAGGAAAAAAACCAGTATGGGCACTGCATTTCTTTCCTTCATTAAGATAACCACCAAACACATAATTTAACTTGTCATGAGTCATTCGTAACAAACCCACATTATCTTCTATTCATTGTCTTACTTTCCTCTGTTAACATTTCACTGCTCTCTCTGTAACTGTAGTATTTAAGGACACCAGTGAGTGAGAAAAAAAATATATGAGATTTTTTTCTTCTGTACAAATCAACAAGAAGTCGGTTAATTAACCCAACACAGTCTTTTGGTCTCTTTCAGTACCTGAGCTAAGACATGCAAAGCTACCTCCATATCTCTACACTGCACTCCAGCCTGGAACATGCACAGAGAAGCTCTTGTTACCCTTAAGTACAGACACTGAACACAAAATAAAGCAGATTTCTGGCAGTCACTGATAGCTGAGCATTCCTAAATTAAACACACCTCCAGCTCCTCTCTCCTCTGATTATGATCTCCACAGATTTAAAGCCTCCTCAAAATGAGAAACTTTGTAAAGCATTTATTTCATTCTGTATCTGCCAGCAGAGAGGTCCAGCAAAAGACAGACTTCAGAGTCCAGACTCTTCTTGTTGTGTTCATCAGTTTTCATTTATTTCTGGCAGAGAAAGCTAACTATGAAACAAAGCTTAAAAAGTGGAAGGAGTAACACCACATAACAACAAAACATGAATGATGTCTGCTTAAACAGAGTGCAGAAAGAAGGCCAACTGATTGAAGAGTTTGGGGGTGATGTGAAAATGAAGGACAAAATTCTCATATAGACAAATCAAAAGGAGAAAGGATAACAAGCTGAGTCAGTAACACAAACCAGACTGTCACTAGGATCAAAGTCCAAAGCTCTAGGAGACAGATTAAAACCTTTGACAAGTAACCCTTAACAATGACAGTATGACCTGCAATTTGAACGAAACCATTCACTCTGGAATGAGGTGAATATGGCTGTTGAACAAGAGACATGATGAACAAAGACACTATGGCTGAACAGAGTCTGCACATCAAATTGATGGGTATGCTTGAGGTTCACCATGGTAGAAAACAAGGTCACTAACAAGCAACATATCCTCATCAAGATTTTTGGGGTTTCAGCCCAGACAGGCACATGCTACTAGAGATTAGGAAATATGCTGCTCACATCTTCAAAGAAAGCACCAAGAATCTTGTTTTGTCCAAGAAGATGTCAGGCAGGCATAACATTGGTCATTAGAGACAAGAGAATCTCAGGATACAAAATAACTCCCACAAATAAAGTCCTTGTTTTTGAAAACCTGCAGTGCTGGTTGTCTACATGGGAATTTCAGTCAGATACTGTAAGAACCTAAGTTACAGGACACTGTTTATAAAGGCCAGTAACAGTGAGAAAGACTGAATTAATCTAGTATAGTGCTCTGACAATGCTACAGAAGAGCTGCATCAAAAATGTGCTAGGAAAAAAAATGTGAGAATGGGACTAGAAATAAGTGAGCCCAAAAGGCAGCACTGGAAGTAATTAATGATGAGTTAAATTACTGACTATTCAAAAATATGTCTTTAGAAAACTTCCAAAAGAAGAGTCTTTGGGATCAAAGCATAAATGAAACTTCCAGAACAATAAGTCCCTTAAATAATATTCCAACAGCAGAAAGAGGGATCTCTGGGCATTACAACTTCCATCAGGGACAGGAAAGCCCTAGACCTCAATTTAGGTGTGATTTTTTCTTTCCTGTTGCTACATTTCCCCTACCTACCTCTCTCTTGACTACCACCTCCTTCACACCTTGTTTCCCTTTGCTATGTCTCATTTTCTAGCCATTTGCCTCAGAAAAGTCCAATTTAGATAGCCCAGAGTTGTCTTACAGAGCACTGGTATCATCCAATGTCTTCAGAGGAAAAGAAAAGCTGAGTGAATTACTGAGTTTGCCAAGTTTTGTAGTGACAGTAACTTTGTTCCTCTGAGAGTCAGCAACTCAAGAGTGCATGTTTGCTGTTTCTATGCCATTTTCTGCCTCCTTCATCTGCTTGTCTTTCTTTGCTTTCAGAAACAGAATCAGATTGTAACGACGGCAGAATCCTCAGATCCAGCCACAGACCCATACTGTGTGTTCTCTTTCCCAAAGTGGAAAGGTACTATGTTTCACATTTGAAAGACTATTGAACAGAAGATTTCCTTAGACAAATTCAATCATCCACAGTTTAAGGAGAAAAGAATCTCATTGAAACAAATCTTTCTTCTACTTTCCAAATAAACTGTCTCCTTTTCTATCTTTTAAGGTTAAAAAGATTTTGAGAGGCTCTAAGGGGTAACATCCTCAGACCACAGCCTCGTGAATTGTAGGAATCTCTATCCTCAGCAGTAGAATACAGAACTGCCATGGATCCACACTGGTATAGCCTAAAGTGGAGTGCAGCACCAGTTGTGCTAGCTCAGTCCGAGCCCCCCAGGATGCTGCTGCTCCACAGCTAACCAGCCCTGACTTTCAGCACCCTCAGACTAACATGCTAGAGAGGGTTCACATTCACCCAGTGCTGTAATTATGTTCTGTCTGCTTCCAGCTCAGTCGGAACCTAGGTGTCCCTGCAGCAGTTGCAGATCTCTGCAGAACAGAGATGTATAAAGTTCTTGCATATACCTGATGTTATCCAGAACCAGCTGATGCTGGACGGAGAAAAAATCTTACCCTTTGCAAACACCAAGAGAGAAGAAAATGTGGGCATTTACTGACTTGGTCATCATGATTGCTACAAATAAGACTCAGCTCTGCTATGTCTCTTCTGTGAATAAGTTAGACTTTTTTGCAATCAAGAGATTGATTCTCTGAGGCTGTCCTCACTTGAAGTTATGCTTTAGTTCTGATTCTGTGTTCTTATGTGCTGGTTTTATCCCCATAATGAAGGGAACTGCTCAGAGAGGTAGAGTAGAGAATCCTTATCTCCTTTTTAATCTAAAATTTTATTTCAAAGCATTAATCAATTTCTGACAATCAGAAAAAGAGAAATTTTCATTTTTACTGCCCTGTCATCTTCTTTTACCGGTATCATTACAAAGATAAATTCAAAATCCTTCCCTCCTACATACTCAAAAAACATCTGGAATTAAGCCTCAGAATTAATATCTCAAAATTACAGTGCAGATCAGTGTTCTGCAATGCAAGAAACTTTTAGCTGTCATGTATCCTGGCTCCAACCTAAAGCTCCACACACTTTCTGACAACTAGGGCTGTTAATATGAAAAAAATCTTTGTAAATGAATGTATTGCTTTATTAAATACATCTTCTACAGAAACACATTTTAACTCTTGCAACCAAGTTATCTCCTGAATTTTTCTCCAAAATATCTCATCTACTGTCATGAATCAGTAGTCCAGAGGTTGTTACTGCTGGTTTTATGTTTGCTTCTAAAGACTGGAATGGATACAGATCCTAATCGAAACCTCACTGAAGTTAAAGAGATTCCTCCCTTTTTTGTAGTATTTCTGGATCAGTGTCATTACTGAGGCTTTCATGCTAAGATTTCATCTTTACACAATAGGCCAACCTCAAATCTGCTGCAAATAAATACAAATCTTACGATTTTATGTTGGCAACAAGATTTAAAGCATTCCTTAACATCACAATAATCACTGAATATGATGCAAGCAAATGTGTTTATTGGTCAGGTTGAGTTTCCACAAACTTGTGAGATCCATATTTTCCAACTTGTAAATCCTTTATCTTTTAAAAATAAAAGAAATAAGGAAAATTACAGTTCAAGAAAAAAAACATTAGCAAAATAGTTTATGCAACTGTTTGTATGATGCACTTCGACATACTGAAGCAAGGTTTAGATAGCTATCATTGTCCAACTTCAGGAAATAAATCTAATTGGCAACTCAATAAATACATTGTGTTCTAAGTTGTACCATAAACTCTAAACTAATCATAAGATTTGGTTTCTAATGGGAGGCATTCCACTGATGCTTTACATGTAAATAAATAAGACTATCTGTAAATAAATAACCTTTCAGATGTCACATAAAGAGTAACTGGTATAACACAGGAGATGGAAGAGTGAGTGAAGATTTCAGATACTACATGATAATATCCACATTGTGAGACCTAAAAAAACTAGTTAAATAAAAAATTCAGTAACAGTCAAGGAATTTCTGTGACATCCTTCCCAAATGGCTGAAAACAAAATCTTCTTTTCTTTATGTCCTATTATCTGTGTTACAGCTGCTGGAGTCATTGTTCTAGCAGAGATTTAAAAAAAACCAAAAGAGGAAAGATGGATGTGTAGATAGATAGATAGATACTCATTTTGGAAAACAGCAGAGTAATTCTAAGCTTTGGTCGTGAATCCTTATGTGGTTACTTTGTTGGTAGGCTGACTGTGAGGAGAACTGAAAGAAGAGAAAGAAGACACCATCTTCAATTCCTTGATCATCTTTGTTTAATACTGTACATTTATATCATGACATTCATTTGAGGCTTCTTCTAGCTGCCTGAAATGTTCAGGAAAGAACTAGTTTCCCCTTTTTTTATAAAATTTGACATGTTTATTATTTTTCTTTCAGTCTTTCAAATATTGGAGATAAGTCACATCAAAAAAAAAAATATATAGACCAAGGCATTTCAATGTGTACTGATTTTGTACTGTTTCTCAAGATCTAAACTCAGTACAGGGTGTGTGCCTTGTGGTCTCTGACAGATTGAGACACATGGACTAAAAAATCTTCTGGACTAACCATTTTAGATGTGGTTCCCCAACCCTGTGGAAGTCAAGACTCAATGATACAACCAGTCCCTTTTGTCCATTCTGCATTCATATCGTCCTGTGTCTGAGGATACTGAAAGACTTATATTAACATACTGACCTCATTACAGAATCACAGAATCATAGAATATGCTGAATTGGAAGGCACCAATCAGGATCATAGAGTTCAATGCCTGATTCTCCCCAGGACACCCCAACAACCACACCATGTGCCTGAGAGTGTTGTCCAAATCCTTCTTAACCTCTGTCAGGCTGGTGCTGTGACCACTTCCCTGGGGAGCCTCTTCCAGTGCCCAACCACCCTATGGGTGAAGAACCTTTTCCTGATATCCACTCTAAACCTTCCTTGACTCAGCTTCGTGCAATTCCCTTGAGTCCTGTCACTGGTCACGAGAGTAACAATACCAAGGTGCCAACACTAGAATGTGGAAAAAGGTTCTTCTGGTCCCCCAAGGCTGAAACAGGGTAACAAGCCTCATAAGGGAAGCTGACAACTAAAGAAGAGATCACCAGATCAAAACCATGGTGGTAAAAGCAATAAAATGCAAAATGGAGGAATAAGTAAAATGTAGTGAAAATAGTATCCAAAAAAGCCTACTGGCTGTGGTGCACAGCAGAACCTGATGGTGCAAAACCCATACCAAATAATTAGGCCTGGGTCACAAATCGTATTCTGGTGCAGTTATATATAGCTTGTTAGAAACCACAGGAGACCAAGCAACTCTGGGTATCTGTTGCATTGTCCACTACAGCTATAATCTGAAAATCATTGTGCTGAACTTCACAAATAGCACTCACCCAACCAAAGAAAATATTAGGAAACACAACAAGAGGGGTGGAAATGATGCTGAGTACATTGCAATGCTGTTACATTTTCCTGTGACATGCTCCCAGCTGGAGTACTGTCTCAGACTTATCTCTTTGGCTCAAAAAGAGACCCAGGCTTTTTATAGCCCTAGAGTGCAGCTAATGAGACCTAGGCGACCTGGCTAACAAAACAAATCAGACAGTTCATTGCCCCCAGTCTGACATAGCCTCACACACTCCTCCTTTGTTTGGGGTTGGAAGGTCACAAACTGCAGCTCCCATGCTATCCATTTTATCACATCTACAGGCCTTAAAATTGTTTCTAGAAGGCCTTAATCACAGTACATTACAAACATTTAAGTAAATACTGCTTTACATTAATCTAAACTTGTGAACCCCTTAAGTCATTTCATAATATCTTACCTTGAAAAATACATGCTGCAAATTGACACCAGTTCTAAGTTTGGAAGTAGAAATAATAACGGCAGCATCTACATTTGTCAAGTCAAATCTCTTAGTCAGAAAACTCTGTGTTCCCTGTTGAAAAAGTTGTCTTTCTTATAGGCCCCTTTCAAATACTGGAAGGTCCTATCTGGTCTCCCCAGAATCTTCTCCAGGCTGAACTACCTCAGTGCTCTCACTCTGTCCTCATAGGAGAGGTGCCCCAGTCCCCTGATCATCTTTTTAGCCTCTGGACACACTGCAACAGGACCACGTCCTTCTTAAGCTGGGGACACCAGACCTCAATGCAGTGCTCCAGGTGGGGTCTCATGAGGGCAGAGCAGAATGGGAGAATAACCCCCCTTGATGTCGCTCTGGATGCAGCCCAGGACACATTTGGCTTTCTAGCAGCACAGTGCACATTGCAGCTTCATGTCCAGCCTCTCATCCACTCGTAGCCCCAAATCCATCTCCTCAGGGCTGCTCTTGAAGCATTCATCCCTCCGCCTACATTGATACCAGGGGATCTTCAAGTGTTCCAAGGTGCCCCTCCACAGGGCAACCTTACTGCTTTGATGTGATGTAGCCCAGATCAGCTCTTGCCTGGCCCTGTGCCTGGCATGGAGCCCTGCACATTTACCAGTATCACACATCCCAGCCCAGCATATGGTGTCAGGAGGATGGTTTGCACAGCTCAGTGTGGTGATGGTGAGGGGAGGGCCTGTGCAGCCCTGCCCACCCCATGTGTGTCTCCTGTGTCCAGTCGAGGACGCTCTGATGAAGGCTGTGCATTCCTTGGCACCCTCAGTGGGTGGTCACTAAGTGACCTCAGGTGACCTAAACAGGCTGAATGCAGGTCCCAGAAAGCACTCAGGCACTGTCCCCACACCAAGCATCAGCCCCCAGTGAGCGGCTGGGGGGTTCCTGCATGGGGAAGTATCAGTGGGACATTTTTCTAACACCTTGAAGAGTGATAAAAAGCCACCACATGGCTGCTTGCCTTCCTAATGGGAATGGGACTTCATGACCATCCTTCATGTGCATGTGGGTTTCCTGCAGCAAAACCCATCTCTCTTCCTCCCAGCAGTGGAGCAGGAATTTTATTTCTGTTTCCTATCAACTTTGGAAGGGGTCTCAGGCCACAACCTCCCTTCACCTTGGGAGGGGGCTTATAGAAAACCCAGAACTAGTAGCCCCAGTAGCAGAGAGGAAACAGCATTCTCCCAAGTGCAGAAATGAGGAGCAATTTGACTGACTTTCATTTCTACAGTTGCCTCCAGGTGTGGGTGGATGAGCAGAAAGCCACGTGGTGATGTGAAGATTTTGCTGTTCTTTCCCACCTATTAAAGTAACATTCTGTCAGCCCAATCCTCGGCTCTTGGGAAAAAGTCTCATTATTTCATTTTCAGAATATAAAGGACCAGATAATCACAACGCAAAACTCATTAGCAAAGTTTTAAAAAGGAGCTAATTTAAGCAGCATAACTTCTCCACTCTGAAACACAGTTCTTAGTTGGTTCAGAACTAGGGGCAAACGAAGAAAATATTTCCAGCAGCGAAGAGGAGGTTGCAGCATACCGTTAAATTTGCCTGTGGCATTCCAAACCAAAACCTTTTGCTCAATGCATTCAGCTTACTGAGAGCTTATTATAGGAATCCCCATGCATGCCTGCACAAAGAATTGCTATGGACCTATATACATAACTATTTAAAAATGCATGGGGGGGGGGGGGGGGGGGGGTGCAGTTTTTCATTTCCTACACCATCTAATTGGAGCTGTGATCCTTGAGGTCAAATTATTGTACGTAGCTCCAATAAGAGAATTAACCCCCACAGATCAGCCACCAAATACCTGGCCTCAAAGCTTCTGGCTCCTTCTGTGAAATTCAAAACCCAGAGCTGGGTGCTAAGCCTCCCTTCATTGAGCACATGCAGAGTTAGACCTCTCAGAAGGGCCATCCAAGAAAGCACATGTAGAGCGGGAGCCACTTGGAGCTGGAAATGTTAATTGCAGGAGCGTGGCCTGAATTCTTGTACCCTCTCCAGGGTTGCGGTATCCGCCCATGCCAGAGCTCCAAATAGAGCCTGACCCTGCTCCCTCCCACCAGCAGGCAGCTCTCATCAGGCTTCTGTTTTCTTTCTAAAACCCAGGCAAGATGCTCGAGCAGTGCTGGCACTCATGCATGTGTCATGCTCTGGGGCTGGTAGCAGGGTGCCAGAGGCAGGCACGTGGGTGTGTGGGCTCCTCCATCAGCTGGGGGATCATCTCCTGCCTCCCAGCAAAGCTGCTTTGCAGCAGGTCTCTTAGATTATGTGAATCGGACTTCCATAGCTTTCCCTGGGAATCCCAACCTGAATTATGACCCTAGCAGCAGGTTTTAGCACTTTGGGTGTGTCCAATGAATATGGATGGAGTTTTAGCACTTCACAAGGACTGACTTCCTATGACCACCCATCCCCTGATACTATCCAAAACTACTGCAAGCTTTCATTTGCTCTTGAGAATATCAGATATACCATCCTTGCAAAGAGCTCTCTACCTGTAACCCACGTTTCACCTGCTTGAAACCAAATGCACTTTCTGAATTTTGTCATGTTGCATAAAAGGATGGCATTTATTGATGATTTGGGACAATTCATCTAAACACATTGTTGTCCTTTTCAATTCTCTCTTGCTAATTGAACAATTTTCCTTTTTTATCACAACACACACACACACATCTGTGCAGTAACTGTCATTGTTTTTACACAGGAGTATATTTTATGACATGTAACAGGGTTGAGTTAAAGCTAACCTGTCATAAGATCTGAGTTAAAAAGAAAGCCACATTTAGTCATAACATTTGATGTCAAACCTATGTCCTTAAAACATATCACTTCTTGTGAAGAAATGTTTCTTTTAGCAGTGAAATCAATTTTCATCAATATTATCTCTGAATCTGAAAAAAATAATAGAAGAACATGGTAATCTTTTTGCAAAATATGAACTACATGTCTATCAGAATTGATGTCCACCAACATCAGTGGTAGAAGACTGCTCTGAAATGTAACTCTACCATGGATGCATGGTGACATCATATTTCTGGCTTTTATGTTTGCTTTGAGCACCTGCACCCAAATTCCCTGTTGTGAAATCAGCTAAAGTTGGTATAACTTAACAGATAATTATATTTAGGCTCAGAAGGAAGATGCTGAGATTCAGATTACATGGCAGAAAATAAGAACTCCCATTAGACCTGAATAATTCAGAATAAAAGTTGACTTTTAAAGTCTTAAGGCATGAAACAGGATTACTGAGAGACCTTTTTTGTATCTGAAAATACTACTTTAAATTTGTAAGTGTTGCTTCATGGGAAAAAAATTCTGCAAAGTTAGCGATGATTTACACCCTGCAGCATTGCTATAAACAGGTAATTCAAGAAGTTCCACCGGAACCTCAGATGCATAATTTCAAAATAAGTTGCATTGAAATGGAATTTAGCAAAATTCCCTGACATGCAGCAGAATAAAGCACACACCTCCCAACTCCATGCCACTTGCAAGTCAGGAGTCTTACTTTCCAGAGAAAGGCACTGCAACTCCTCTCTATTAAAAAGAAAAAAAAAGTCAAATGAAAACCAGGGGCAGAATGTGAAGAAGTATGTCCTTGTTCAATATGCAATAGCAAACACAAAAGGAAAGTGCTGGCAAAATCCTGAAAATTTGGGAGCACACTGAAAAAAGAGACTGCTGGGGCATGGACACAGTAAGCTTTTAGGCAGAGCAGCCTTCTAGAGAGTGCTCCCTGCCACCAACATGTGGCACTATAGCTGGGGAAAGAGATGATCATTCCAGGAGGCAAAGGTTTTGCGTTTTTCCATGAAATGGCATGAAAGTGAAAATATGTCCTTCTAAAACAAGCTTGTAACAATGGTGCGAATGAAACGGTTACAACCAGATACCTCAGCACCTCTTCCGGAACTGAAGAGCCACTTTTATCATTGTTCAATCCTTACACCACTATGAAAATTATCCAAGTCCTCCTTGCTAGGCAGCTTCCTGCTAACGTCCTATCAGTTTAATGCTTTCTACTACTCATGTCTGCTAGACTTTTCTTATCTGAAGGTCCCCTTTGACTGAAATGGAATGAAAGAAGAAAGCCAAGATACGCACAGGATGTCTCTATCTGAAAAAGTAGGAGCAGGTAGATAACTTATATCACATATCCAGGCACTGAGCCAAATTTTCAATGCATGTAAACAAGCATAGCTTCACTGAAGCTTGTGGAATCTTGCCAGTAGAAAACTCACTTGAGTCTGTTATTTTCTTTACCACTGTACCAAGCTGATATCCTAGGACAAAACCTGAATTCCTTAAGCCAAAAATAAATTTAAAAAAAAAATCACAGAAAGCAAAGCTGTTGAATCAATAAGTGTCTGAAAGAAAATCAGATACCTGAAACTGTAAGCTATCACTTTTACTGTGATGTAATCTATTTAATGAATATTGCATTTACCTCCAGAAGCTTTAGACAAGGTAACAGGCTATGTGCACGTGACTGTTACCAAAGCTGCAATACTTCTCTCACCCTGGATGAAACTAAATGATGGGTTCTTCAAAAGCAGGGCTGAATTCCTCAGGACAGCATTTCTAATTTATTAAAATCACTCTTGTGCAGTTAAGAGTTCCTTCAGATAAATGAGGACAGATCTTGTGTTGAAGTATATTGACCCTGCATCTTATTTCCAGAAAATGTAGGCACTTGTGCAACTCAAATATTATGTGTCAGATTATCACACATGCTGATAAAATTACTAAATAACAAGTAGATAAACATATTCGTAATACAAAGGAAAACCTGTTGCATGACTGAAAGCATACAAAGCTTATAAACAAAGGAAGAATACATGACAAAGTTTTATATATAAAATATGTGAGTACCATTTCAAATACTTGGAATTAAAGGCCAGCAGGTCATGAATCTCACTAAGAAATTTCAATGTGAGGATTAATGGTACATATTATTTAATAATTCACTGTGAATCAGGGTGAGAAAATTGTATGTCTGGCTATATTATTACTACATCCTTTCAGCATTCATGAGAGTTTCAATTAAAACAAATTAAATACTTAGTATCTCAGTCTAAATAGACTTTCAGAATTGTAGTGGCTAAACTGAAATACATTTTATATTACGTAAGATTCTGGGTTGTCCAGGGCCTAGAACACCTCATCACCTAATCCATACTTTTTATATATTGTTGCCCTTTTTGCAAATGTAATTACTTAAAACACAGCAAATCAGTGTGGGAAAACACAAATCAACTTGTAATGAACTTAAAGTATTTTTTTTCATCTATGAGAATACTATCTGAGCAACATTTATTAGCATCCCTTTCATCTATCTGATATCTGCCTGTTGACAGTGCAGAAATAGATGCCTGATGGTCTAGCTCACCAAGTCTCCCAACAACTTCCATCCTGGCACAGGGAAGTTTATATGAGCAAAGGCCTCAAGTGTCTTCAGGTTTTGAGTCAGATTTCCAATACACAGCGGAGTGGACTGTGCAATTTTGAGAAATTTGTCGTGGTTTTTAGTCCTCTCACATTACATTACTTTTATTATTTTCATCTTAGCAAAGTTAACACTTTGTGATAATTTGTAGAAACAATGACACTTTAATTTACACCTCTCCAATCTCTTCAGTACAAAATAATAATCACACTCAGGCATAAAGTGCTGGACTTTCTCACTCTCCCTCCAACTCAGCTAATACAAGTTCTTTTTTCTATAACATTTTTCAAAGAAAAAACCTACTGAATAAGGATTTATACTGCAGTTTCCTAGAATAATCTTCAAGAAGGAAAAGGTGCTTCCTTGTTACAGTGCAGATACTGCAACACACGTATCAGACAACAAGGCCCATGGAAAAGAATATATATGGACTGATTCTTGAGAGATGTTTATTTCTCCAGCTGCATGCTGAGGATCTGCCGAAGCAGTCACGGGACCCAAGGGTCCTGGCCCGCACAGGGGAACACAAAACAACCAATGGGGAACAAGGCTGACCAGGGGCTAGGGAATTCCGTGCCTCCCCCCCAGGGCCCCTCTCCCAGAACCCCAGGCAGGGGGAGGGCCCCAGCATTTCACCCGTTTATTTTTAACAAAAAGAGATTTAAAACTTAACATTGAAAACAACTGGATAAACATGAGATAACAAGGACAGTTTCAAAACAAAACAAGCCACCCTCCTGAGTCTTAAAATGTCCAAACAGATTCTCTGGAGCATCTTAAGGCTGATAGAAGGGAGACAGAACTCTCTGAGCATGCTTTGTGGGGAAACTGAGGCAGGAGAGGGTTTCTTCTATTTGTACCTGTTGGAACACTAAACAAAAATAGTTAATTTCTTCTCTCCCCCTCTTCATCCCCCACTCGGCATTGGAAAGGGATTTTTGGGGAAACAATTGGCAAAGGCATGGTTTTTTGAGGGAAACCATGGGTGAAAAAACAGATTGGGAATACACTGGGGGTAATAGGATATAGGATAAAAGGGAAAGGTGGGATTAGGAAAGGGAGACTGTAGGGGGGCTTATAATGGAGATATTGTCTAACATGACTACAATTTTTTGCATATATACTGCCTTTTACAGAAACACCATCAGGCCCAGTGACCTCTGCTGCTTGTAACCCTTTTCTACCTTGCACAATTTTGAACTCCACCACCTCTCCATCTCCAAAGCTTGGGATGCATTTTTCAGGGTTATTCTTTTTAATAGCAGTTCTATGAACGAATGTGTCTTCTTGGTTGTCACGTCTAGTTATAAAACCATAATTTTGTTTAACATTATACCATCTTACTATTCCTAAAACCTTGGCTACAAAGATTTTTTCCTTTTTCCAAGTGGCTGCTGTTTTCTGTCTTGCTGCATTTTTGCTTTCTCTTCACTTCCGCTCGCTCCCGCGTTGTAACTGCCAGGGCTGCTGGGGCCGCCGGAGCTGCTCGTGCCTGCGCGCTCTTCCCAGGGTCGCATTCGGGGCCGCGCACGCCAGGCCGGACCGTGCTGCTCAGCTCCCCCCCGCGCTGCCGCCTCTGCTCTCAGCTGCGCTGCCGCTGGCTGGGGCTGCACCCGCGTCTTGGCTGGGCCCCCGAGCAACAGCCCCCCGTGCCCTGCTCCAGCGTTTCGGCTGGGCGCAGCTCCACTCTACTGCCACCGCTGCCAGCCGCCGCCCGCGCACCGCCCCTCTCGGTCGGGCGTTCACAGGGCTCGCTCCACCACGCGCTGCGCGGGGCTGGGCGGGCTCCCACCGTGCCTCGCTCCATTGCTGACACTGCAGCTCACATCGCTCCGCCCGCACACGGGAATTGCCTCACTGCTGCCCACAGAGTGCTCGGTCCACGTGGTCTGGGTCACACAGTCCCTGAGCCAGGCTTCCCTTCACCAGGACACAGCTGACATTGCTTAACAGTCTCGGTAATTAAATAATATTCAAGAAAATACTCTTCCATCGGCATGTATTTTGACTCAGAAATTAACTGTGTCCAAATGGTCTTCCAAAAGTCTTTGGTAAGAATTAAATCCCAAGAAACATAGAAAAAGTTCTTAAACAACCATGAAAGGAAATGTTTCAGTTTCTTTTGAGTTTGAATTAAGCTAAAATTTATAAATTGTTGTTCAAGAATCTTTTCAAGTTTAAGATAAATGTCCATATGTGGCTCTGAGAGCCAAGAGTCTTTCCATGGTTCCTCCATAATTTAGAGATGGAACAGCAAAACAAAAACAAGAAGAGGAATCCAGAGTTTACTCACAAATCAGTCCCTGTAGGGACTGGGGATCATTCTGCTCGCATTATCCACCATTTGTTACAATGCGGATACTGCAACACACGTATCAGACAACGAGGCCCGTGGAAAAGAAATACATATGGACTGATTTTTGATAGATGTTTCAGACAGATGTTTATTTCTCCAGCCGCATGGCTGGAGCTCTGCCGAGGAACTGAGGCAATCACGGGACCCGAGGGTCCTTGCCCGCGCAGGGGAACACAAACCAACCAACGGGAACGAGGCTGACCAGGGGCTAGAGAAACCCCGTGTCTCCCCTCAGGGCCCCTCTCCCAGGACCACATGGCAGGGGGAGGGCCCCACCACTTCCTCCCTCACAAATCCCCTCACTCCATGCACACACAACAGTGTGCTCTGGATAGGATGAAGAAAAATTAGAGAGGATATGATTACTTCACTAGAGAAAGCCTACTCTCCTCCTGTGCCAACAAGATATTATAGGTCAAGTCAAGTAAGGTCAAGTGAGTTCTTGTCATGTCCAGGATCCCTGATTTATTCTGCCAGCTGTTCACTGTCATGCAGCACGACGGGTTGAGTGTCAATACTGAGATAGTGCAAAGCGACCGGACCAGGTTGATTTAGACTCGGATGGCTCATGTTCACTTGAAAAAACACAGTGAGCCCTGCTGGGTGATTATGGACATCATGGGGAGTGTGGGATGAGCAGTATATTAGTACACATAATTTATGTGTGAGGCTTTCTTTGCCTCTAAGAGCACAGCCCCTGGGATGGGGAAGTCCCATGGGTTCCTCCAAGTTCTGCTACATCCTGACAGACGAGGAAACATTAAGGAAGTAAATGAGGAAGAGCTGGTGCAGTTAAACCCAATGCTTCTCCTCTCAGCAGATGCACCCAAGGTCGGCAGAAAAATACAGCTAGGATCCAAAGCCTTGAGTTCCTGTTTGCCAGCTTGGTGGAGTGTATTACTTCCTAGCTCATTGAAGCTACACTTCCAAGAGCTGAAGTTCAGCATTTCCATTGAAAAGGCAGACTGTATATGCAGATTGTAGCGGCGGTGTTATGCAAGTGAATGACGGCATCAAACCTGCAACTTTTTTTTAATACTTTAATTGGCAGATTTTTATTTTTGGCAGTACTATTATTAGAGATTAGGCATATTTGTTTATGCTGATCTTTTTCACTCCTTTTTTATAAATACACATTTTCTGTGGGCAGAATGTAAAGCAGAACAGTTTCTGAAAGGGATCTGATAATTATTGGAACATCCTGAACTTTCTTTAAATCACTAGTTTTTGATAGCCTTAGATTTTATGGGCATGCATTTCAACAGTGCAGGAGACAAGGGCCTCTCTTTAAGTGGAAGCTGCAGTCATTCATCAGATATGGAATCGGAGGTACCACAATTAGATGCAATAGTTGTATCACTATCCAAAATTTCAATTTGTTATAGCATATGAATATGGGATGTAGACACTTACATATAGATGCATTTTTGTGCATTAGATTATTCAAAAACAGAGTTTAATACAGAGTTCTTTAATAAATGTGGTCACGCTATAGTCTAAAATACCTGTAAACTAGACTATTATTAGAAGTCAGGTTATTAAGAAACCTTGTATATTGTGGGCAAAACCATACCTCAGATGAATTAATTAGCAAAACTTCACTGACAGCAGTGTATGCAACATTCCTCACTGTGAAAATGTTATGAAGCAGGGCTTAAACAAGAGCATTGTGAAACAATCAACTTCTGCCTGTTACAGGCCACACTTTTTCCTAAATGATTCTGGTCTGGACCAATCCATGCACTGTTATGTTTCCGCTTCCCACAGAGATGATCTTTGGACCTACCTCTTCAATGCCAAAGTTTACAGTTCTGAGGCTGGGCTGATGCTTTGATAAACACACCAAAAAAGCATCTGCTCTGTGAACTAAGGGAAAGGATGTTAAAATAACAGGAAACAGTCTAAGAAATGAGTTTTCTTTCTAGACTTTGATACCATTGAAGCCAAAGGATCTGAATACTGTCAGGTAAAGCAGATAGGACTCCATGGTCATGCTGTGTCTTTGGAGCCCTGCAAGTATTTCCATAATTCCTCCTCAAAGAACTCAATTTCATTTTGTATTTCAGGTTCAGGAAAGAATTTCCAGTTTCCATTTCTATTCACTTCCTGAAAAGTCCCACAATTCATTCCTTTCTGATATCAAACCCATGAAATAACCATGGAAATCCCTGATTTCAGACCTGCTTTTATTGGTTAGGACTCTAAAACACAGAATACACAGACACA
This sequence comes from Corvus kubaryi, assembly GCF_017639235.1. NCBI lineage: Eukaryota > Metazoa > Chordata > Aves > Passeriformes > Corvidae > Corvus > Corvus kubaryi. Next base: position 11,148,578 of record NW_024581096.1, read on the forward strand.
CACATAACTTCAAGCAAGTGAGTAATCCCAGCACTTTGGGCTACACCACTGAAGTGAGTGGGAGTCTAGCCATTGAATTTTATGGGAGCATTACCGGAGTGTAAGTGCTTTGCTGGTTCAAGGCCAATATTTTCTTAGACTTTAGAGGAAGCCAGATTGGGCCTAAACCCTACACAGCCTGTCCTAGAAAGACCAAAATAAAAACAAATTATACTAAGCAACAGGAATGCACATAGAATAGAGGAAAGGAGCATTGAACACAAGACAAGCTGAGGAAGCATTACTCATTGTATAGGAGAGAGCGGTGGCAGGTTTAGTTCACAACATCCTTCATGCCCAGTTTTGCAGACAGACAGTTTATCCATTTAGCAAACAAGCATCTGTCTGACTGAGATCCAGAGAGACAAATAAGCCTGCCACAGAGCCAGGGCTGTACCTTACGCCAGCATAAGGGGCTTATGCTGCACAGGTTAGAGAACAGGCTGTGAAAAAATACTGTGTGCACTAATCACCTGTTTCACACACCTATGGCAGCAGTGAGCAGCATAGGCCCCAGCTACAGGCAGAGCAGACAGCTGACTGAAGCCTCCAGCAGAACAAGAATGGCCCTTTTGCTCCCTTAGTCTGTACCTGCAGAGGTGAGAGCAGGAAAGGCAGCACAGTGCTGGCCCTCTCTCCTCACAGCCAGCACCTTCACATCACTGCCACAGCAACCCAAACTGCAGTCCAGAAACATCTACATATGCCACTGCCAGAAACACTCTTTCTGGAACAGCAGCAGCCAAGTCCTGAACCAGTCATGCTCTAACACCTCTACAACAGCATTTCAGGGAAGTCACTGACTCCTTATTACTGCACTGTTTGGCTTAATATAGCTGTGTTCAAACTGTGTTGGTGCTATGATACTCCCTTCACATTAAGGAATTCTTCCCATATTAGGAATTGTGTAGACACGCATTTTGTCCAACATGTTTATCATTTATGTGCACTCAGAGCTTGAGATATTATGCGCATGACCCGCTGTATGTTTTAATGAGGCATCCACCACACGGACACACAACCGTGGCTGGTGATCACACAGCTTCTCTAAACCAGTTGAACCCTGCCGGAACACAGTCTCTTAGGTCCAACACTGAATTAGGAATAAAGCAACCTTGGGGTGGTTTTTTTTGTTCTAGGAAGTGAGGGGCTTTTTCCCCTCTTGTGGCTGCGTTGGAAAATGCCTCCTTAAGCAAAAACTAGCAGGCATTCCCTTTGGTTCTGATTCTGTCACTCTTTAAGAATAATCCAGTCACATGTGTTGATACTCCCATTGAAGTCAGTGTGATTATCTTGTGGGTAAGATTTATTCTTCTAAAGCCACAAAACCTAGACCCTTGGTTTACTACTATATTTTCTTCAGTGGGAGAACATTTATTTACTCCTCTCATTCCATTCAACCACACAGTTAGTCAACTCTTTCAGGCATGTGTAACTTTTTATGAAACAGAAACCAACTACCAAATGCTGTGTTGTTTCAAGCCGATTGAAATCGATGCTCTGCAGAGCACATGAACAACTCAGCTCCATTAAAGGCACATACCTTGAATTGCTAACCAGCTCTGGTTAGACCAGAGCATTTTAAATGACAATGTCACATGCAACTTGTGAGTAAGAAGCTATGCCACTGTGATGTCTCTGGAAATAAGTGCTACTGTTTTCCCTAGGCACTTCATGACCTTGTGTGTTGATCTCAGTCCATTTTCCAGGACTGTAAATAAGAGCACTTGGAAAAGCTTTTCTGTTCACACATTTGTAGTTACAAGGGAGAACTCCTGAATGGAAGCATGGCATCCATCAGGCAAGCACAGCAGGTGGCACAGGACAGACTGCATTAAGCAGATCCTACAACTGGGACTTCGACAGAATTTTATTATGGTAACAACTGAATATATATTTATCAAACAAAATTAAATATAAAAAAGTTATTCCCCTGCACAGTAGTAAGCTGGCAAGTTTCCAGTTGGCAGTTTTACTGTTGGCAACACAAAGAAGTCACTTGCTGGGGTCACCAAACTGCTGAGAATCTGCAATTACTTTTATCATATTATATGACATATGTTATTTTATCATATTATTATTATAAGGAACTTTGTTTGGGCTCCTATATACTCCCAGAAGAAATCTCATTTGGTCAAAAGACCAGTGAAGCTGAACAACTTCATTGATAGTGTTATAAACATTATAAAAGTTACTTTACCCCCCTTTTCAGCTTCTCAGGGGGTGATATTTTCTGCTTTCTCTATTAGTCTCTATTTGTAATATTCTGTTCAGGGCTATCCATACTGAATGACTGAGCAGCAAGTAAGATTACAAAGTGGCTTTTATATTGTCCATCCTAGAGTGCCCAGGAAAAACGCTGCCAGCAAAGCATCTGGGTGCTGATATGAACTAGTTCTAACCCTTAAGTCAGAAAAGAAGCCTTGGGAAACTCGGGAAACCACAGCCATTCTGCCACTTTCACACAAGGAAAAGAAAATCCTGAAATGGAAAATGACATCTGCAGGATAACATATGTGCTAAACGTGCTGCCAAAACAAGGAAGTACTAAGTCCTCAACACCTGTACTTACCAAAAACACTAATGCAATTACAGGGAATGCTTCACTATTTTACAAGTAAAATGTCTCATCTTCAATTTCCTGAATCACCTTTAGTAATGTCAAATACATAGAAAAGAGGAAAAAAATTGAAGCAGAAATAAGTAAATGGGAGACAGCCATGGTTATTGGTAGTTTCTGCTGCTTCCTTCCTGTAGGCTTGATAGATTACTTCACCTGCACATTGTTCTCTATATGATCAACTATAGATACATATGTGCACTTGCAAGGCCAGACACTGGCCCAACCTACCTGACAGCTCCCACTCAATATTTGAGAGGAAAAATGAAACACAGGACATGGGCCCATTTCAATGGCCCCATTTCCAACTGTGATAATCTATTACTAGATCTTCAAACAAAAATCTCCTCTTTTTACCATATTGGTACTTGCACTTCGGAGCAGTTGCCTGAAAGAAAGAACAAAGATACCTCACTGTTGTCTTTCAAATTCTTCCTGAAAATTTACTTGGCTAGTGATGACAACAGCAAGAGCTGACAACAGCAAACTGTTGAGATTGCACCTTAGTCCCCTCTTCACTCTCCAGGTGCAGCCAGATTTTCTCCCCTGTACTTTTACACTACACTCTCTAATGACGAGAACTTACTCTGATGGTCAGCAGAACTGAGAAATTAGGACAGCTCTTTCTTTCACAATATCCATTTCCCTTCACACTATATTGAAGGATACAATTAAACATATTGTAGCCTGTCAATGGCTTCTATGATCACAGAAAGCTCCCTGACTACAAGAGCCCTTACAAAAGGGAGGAAATTCCTCATACAGGAATAAGAGGAGTAAGACTAAAAACTCACAGATTTTTGATATGCTAAGCAGAGTACCAAAAAATGGACATACTAAACCATCAGATCTTCGTATAACAAAAAGTTCATTTGATTTATTACAAGACAACTATTCCTTCTTATTTAAAAAAATGAAAGAAGTCAGAGGTTTTACCAGTAATTACTCGTTCCCTGAAGTTGAAGGAGAGAACCTGTGCCAGGAGGAGGAGGAGGAGAAATTGCAAAGATAAGTGTCTTGGCACAATAAGCCAGAGAAAGTCTAAAAATAATGCAAAGGAAGTGGTAAAGAAAGAGTTTTCAAAAGGATCCTTACACACCCCAGAAAAAAGATTTCTTCCCTGTGAACATCTTCCTCTTTGTTAAAGCCTTTACTGGCTAGAAACTGATTTCAGCCCTGTAGTACAGCATGGAAAGATGATGAAGAATTACAAAACAAAAACTGCAGTGAAGAAAACACAGAATTTCAAGTAGGAGTCAGTCTAAAAAGAAATATTTTTCCTCTGAATCTCTAGTCTGATAGGTTTAAATTTTTATCATCCCATGGCATTACTAACACTTCAGAAATGTGGCATTTTATGCCATACAGGGCAGGAAGAAGGAGACTGCCAGTAACAACACTGAAGAAAGGACATGTCTTTTCTCAAAACATCTGGTGTTCAGAGTTTCTTTAGGACCTCTAGCCAAAGTCACTTGTGGCACTGAGGTCTTGTCCATCAATGCCACCAGGTTTCTGATCTCTTTGGGGAAGAGAGACTGACAGTCATTTTTAATCCCCATCAAAGACATGTTTTCCTATGCAGCCTTTTGAGCTGTCAAACCCTGAGCCAGACCTTTCTATAGCAACAAAGCACAGTAGGAGTCATGCCTTCTGGAAGCTTGGAAGGGCAGGAAGAGAGATATGCCAGTGTCTCTCTATTTATACCTTTAAAGCCTATGAGGAGACTGGCGGGGCATGAGGACCATGGCCAGCTAGGAATTCCTTGCAGAGCTAGTATTGCTAGCTACTCTGAACCTAGATTTCTCTGTCTAAGCTAACTGCTGTTCTGTGGAAAATAAAACTTGTGTGTTTTGCCAATATTTTAAGACAAATAAATTAAGATATATGGGAAGATAAGTGATCATGTGTTTTGTTAATCAATACAGAGCACATGGTACTTTCAATGGCTTACTTAAGCTAAACAAAATAATCCAATAATTGTGCGATTTAAAAAATTCTACATGTTCCAGCCTGAAACTACCGGGAACCCATTGAAGAGACTACCAAAACTGCCCACAGACATGGACAACTAAAGGACAGCCATCTGTGTGCAATAAAGGCACATATTTTATACTAACAACACCAATTTATTATACAAGGGAAAATATTTATTTGATCTAGATCTGCATAACATCTGATAAATATTTCTTAGTACATCAAGTTTTTCCCAAGTGAGTCAATGTGAAATGTTATTAATGTGCATAAATACCATAAAAAAAATCAGATTTGTTTCTGGAAACCAAGAAGGAGGAAAAAAACAACAAGAACAATCCTTTCTAAAGAGAAGAATAACCTATTTAAAGCATGGCTCAAGATCCAAGAAAATGAAAGTATATTTAATGACAAGGCAAATCTGCTAGCATTTTATAGAGATAAAGCAAAATTTGCTTCTATACCTTCCAAAATGTGAATATCTCTTAGGTAGGTCACTAGAAACACCAAAAAGTATTTTAACTTTACTTTTGGGGCACTTTTTAATTGTTCCCATGGAAAAACATGTCCTTTCAATAGAGATTCTGAGAAATTTTCAGCACATTATTTAATTTATATTTCTCTTCTTTAATGCAGCCTAAAGCATTCAAACCTAATTTTACACTGTCCCATTTCTGGGAGCTTGACTCAAAGAGATCCCCCAAAAGCTCTGCAGCACCTCTGAACCACTGTATCTCCACACCTCAAAACAGCCTTGCACCCACTCCCTCTTTCTAGTCTGCCCTCTGGAGACAGGCAGGGCAGTGAAAGGTTAAGTCAAAGCTGATTTTACACCTTTGCATTGACAAATTTCAGAGAACTTTGAATTAAACCCTCAACTGAAATATTTCTGATTATTTATTACTAACTTACATTCTTCCTTCATGTGCTCATTTTTTAGATATTCTCTGGCAAAAACTCAGTATCTCTGATCTGTTGATTCATGAAGTTCATTTCAGCTTTCATTTTTCAAATCTGGCTGAGGGCTGCAGAGGTTTTCTGAGGAAAAAAAAAATGGACTCTTTCTAAAGAGGACCAAGAAAAGTTGCCAGTGGATGAGTATCTTGCCCCCACGAGCAGCCATTATCCTCATGAATGGCTCCTGAAGTTTGGTCCTAACCATCCTGTTTCATGCTCTGCCTTTAACAAGTCTGTAAGTACTTGCTTTAAATGCAAGAGTGATAGCACAGCAGTAGGCAGATGGAGGCATGATCTACTCCTTATGAGAGGTCTCATTCCAGTCCATAATTGTTAGCAGAAAAATGAAGCTATTTATTACACAATGTAGCATTTTGTCAACCTAAATCTCTTTTCTTTCCTTCTTTTTCCTGTTTCATCTTAATTAAAGACCTGGCCTTTACCATCTGCTGAAGAGAGATATGATAGCAAACACCGGGTTATCTTTACAAGTATCTGATATAGCTAACTGCTTCATGTCAGAATTGCCTAAAATGTTTTTCTCTGAAGGAAATGATAAATCACAGCTCTCATTTTTCAGTACACGTTCCAAGGCAATGGTTTCCAAACTGTTTTGGACCTTGCCCCACTGTTAACTCTCAGCCATTACTTACACGCCATCAATCGCCATTACTGTCAAACATTCAGCCAAACTCCCAGGAGAGCGTGGCTCGGTGTGCCAGCTACACTCCGTGCCCTTGCAGGCCACCAGTAGGGACAACCTCCCACAAACCTGCTAAGAAACAGGCCACAGTACAGCCAGAATCAAGCCTCCCCTCACCACTTAAGAGGGTGATCTGAGGCACAAGAAAACTTCTATCTGCCCTTAAGTCCCAAATGAAGAAAAGGAATAAATGACAGCCCAGTGTTCAGATGAGCTCAATGATCCTTTCTCTTTTTGTGCTGGAAGATTAATGACAAAATGCTTTTGTTTCTGCAGAGCACAGTACAGAATCACAGAATCATAGAACCATCAAGTTTGGAAAAGCCCTCTAATATTATCAAGTGTAACCATTAACCTAACACTGCCAGGTCCACCACTAAACTGTGCCCCATCTAGACATTTTTTGAACACTTCCAAGAATGGTGATTCTGCTGGCTTGTTCCAACGTCTGACCACCCTTTCAGTGAGGAAATTTTTCATGACATCCAGCCTAAACCTCCCCTGGTGCAGCTTGACACCATTTTCTCTTGGCCTCCCCCTTGTTATCTGAGAGACTGACCTCACTACATCCTCCTTTCAGGTAGAGAGTGATAAGGTCTCCCCTGAGTCTCCTCTCCTCCAGGCTAAACACCCTCAGTTCCCTCAGCTGCTCCTCACCAGACTTGTGCTCCAGATCCTTTCCCATCTCCATTCCCCTTCTCTGGACTTACTCCAGCACCTCAATGTCTTTCTTGCAGTGCAGGGCCCAGACCTGGGCACAGGACTTGAGGTGTGGCCTCACCAGTGCCCAGTACAGGGGAACAGTCACTGCCATGGTCCTGCTGGCCACACTATTGCTGATCCAGGCCAGGATGCCATTGGCCATGTGGGCACACAGTGGCTCAGGTTCAGCCATTGTCAACCAGCACTCCCAGGTAATTTCTGATGGGCTACTTTCCAACTGCTCTGCCCCAAGCCTTTCACATTACAGGGGTTTGTTGTGACCCACAACAAGCAAAACGTCAAAAATTGGAAAGCATCTGGTAGGAGGAGTCCACCAAGACAGCCAACACAAGGGTTGAGGTGCATGGAAGACACATAAAGGCACATGTTTACATACCTTTCTTATATCTCCCTGCATGCTTGCAGAGCTCATGCAGGATGTGTACCTTTTTTAACTAGCAGAAAGCTTCTAAAGGTGCTGGTTTCTCCCGGACACCCTGCCACTCTGATGAAGTATCATCCCCATCACAGCTCTGTGAGACTGTCTCCCACTCCTGCAAACTCTCCCTTGTAGGACTGCTCTTTCCCTTCATGAACCAGTGACAGCATCTCCAAGGAGCTGACCAAGGTATTTGATTCCCTTGATTCACTGGCCATGAATTTCCTCAAACACCTGGACCTGACCCTTCTGTCACTGAAGTCCAGGGTTTTGTGTTTGAATTCTGTAAAAGCAACACTGAAGAGTCTCAAACCCTCGTGACTGGACTGGTGGAAAGATGGAGGGTTTGCATATTATGTGCCTGCTTTATGGCTAAACCCCCAAATTTTGTTTCTACCAAGTTTTCCCTAACAGGTCCTTGTCCAAACTTGAAAATTATTTATATGCTCAAAGAGAGGAGAGAGAGGGAGTTTCTTTACAGCTGACTGAGGATTTTAACTTTCTGGCCTACAGTCAGCAGAGCATCTCTCCGTCCTTGCGAAGCTATAAGTGTGTCATCAGGATACCACATGCTTTGATAATTACTCTAGTGGGTATTAAAGTTAATCCTGGGCTGTATAGATCACTTACAAAACACAATAACTGAACCAGAAATCCTTATGTGAGACAGTAATGAAATCAACATCTCAAAGTGCCAGCACGTCTCTGACATGTCCGGCGTAAACTGGAACCCAAAATTCCTGCCTAGAGCAGCCAGTCAGGAATCCAACTCTTCTGTGATTATGAAATCTGAGGCATGGCAGAGCAGCTTATGTCAGATCTACTGCGTACCCATAAGCCTTAAACCAAGACTTGTGAATATAACCCATGCCTTTCCAGGATTGTGAGAAGGGTCATGAGCAACTGGTGAAATTTCAGACTGAAATAGCCAATGCATCATTCAGTGGACCCAGCTCTTCTTCCTTTAAAGACCAGACACCCATCCCAGATGCACTGATCCTACTCAGCTATATTCCCAGCATGAAATCTCCTGTTCTGAAGAAAGCCTAGAGAAAAAACATTTTAGGCTTTCTGAACCTTGTCTCAAGGAAGAACACAAAGCTAAAGCCACGTTTACAAGGAGAGTGGAGAGGAAAAGATATCCATCCTTCTCACCCTACTGCTTTCCTTTGCTATGTCTCTGCAGCAGCTGACACGTTATTGTGTTCTCACAATAACTTCTCACTATATTTTCCCTGTACTACTGGTGAAAGTCCCAAAAACTACATTAAATTAGTTTCAGTCCTTCCCAACAGGAGAAATTCAATGAACTAAATAATAACGGCAAACAGCATGTCCCTTTAACACCTCCCTTGGGTCAGTATTTTCTCTGTTTTTCCCTATATCTTTGTATTATACTGCATTGGATAATACATTCAATACAGAAGCTCTATACCCTGGTAACAGAAGTTGTGGAAGGCTGTGAGCCCTTGGCACAAGAGCCCTCTGCACTCCCTTGGAGGAGAGAGGCCTGAGGGCAAGACAACCTTCCCCAGAGATAAGCGACCTTCCCCAGAGATAACAACCTTCCTTGGGTCATGGTGACAAAGTGAACCACCCCCAGCATGCCTTGTTTCTATATGGTAGTAGCCTGTACCCAGTTGGCTAATTGGTTTCTACCCCACCCCCTGCCTTTCCCATAAAAAGCCCTCTGTTTCTGCCCCGAGGAGGGAGCTTTTGTCCTTGGCCTCCCCTTCACTGGGCTGCTGGACAATGAAAGCCACCTCTGTGGAACTGCTATATGAGGCTCCTGTCTCTCTGTCCCCAAGTTTTCCTTGGGTGATTTCACAAAGGGTTGAATCACAGGAGCTGAAATCACTTCTAGCAGAGAAGTTGCTACACTTGCTGAAATCACCTGCTGCCCAGGAAAGCCTGCCGCTGCCCCTGGAAGAGTTGCTCCTTGCAGAACACTCTCTCTAGGAAGGTCGCGGGGTTGTCCACCCCCGGCTCTCTGGAAGTAATAAGAAGGCACCAAGTATCAATACTAAATATCAGCACCTACTGCCACCACAGCTGTCTAGTGCTTAGACAACACTGGCTTAAAAGTGAAGAGCAGTTATAACTCAGTAACAATGCTGGAAGGTAGTTTCATGCATCCTGAATCATCTGCAGGCATGTAATTATCATCTTTGCTTAAAGATTTCCAAGCAGCTGCCTCTGCTGTGCTGGATTCACCATGTGCTCTGAAAACAGTATTTCATAATAACCCTTTCTATATTCTTTGTTAGGTGTAAGAACCTTCCCTTTATTTCAGATGAAAACTTCAGCTTTTAAGTGACAAACAGTCTGAACACCAAAGTAGCACAAGACGTTTGGAGAATATCTGTTCTATCTGTGCTTTAAATTAGGTCAAATCAGCCCCAAGGTCTTGACCACTGTTTTTGAGGCATTCTTTTTGCCTAAGTCCAGGAAATATAAAAGGTTATGAGCTAAGGGTAGGTAGGAAAAATTTCCTCAAAGACCAGGAGTAAAACCCTGAGTACCTCAATACTCCCTACTCCACATATATGGCTCTTCCCCTGGTCTTATTCTCCCCATACTTAAACTCACAGAAATATCCACAGCTTAAAATATACATCTCTTGCTAAAATATTTTACAGAACAAGTGTCTCATCAAGCAAAGACTAAAGAAAACATAGCAGAACCTAACAGTTCAGACAAATTATGAGACTCATTAAGTAACACAGGATGGAACAGAGTTCACCTAACAATAAGCTCTCTTAGGACCACAGGAGTCAAAGGTCAAGTCCAAGCCCAGACTATGGAGAAGGTGAGGATATGGAGAGGACACAGCTGTACTGGCAGCAGCTGGGGTAGCTGAAGGATGCAGTGGCCTTTGGGAGCAGAAGAGGACATGCATCATTCCACTGGTGCAGTCTGTTCCTGTAGGAACTAGTAAGGATTTACAGTTTCCATCCTACATATACATATGGGTCCTCATGCATACCCACTCTTACCTAGCATGGAAAAGATGTGTCCTTTCAAAAGTGCACCATTCAATATGCTCCCAAGAAGGTAGACCTCTATTCTTAAAATCAGAAGAGGCATGATTCCCAATTTCATACATGGGTCTAAGAATTTAGAGGGTTTGGAGTTTCATTTCTTCTATTTCATATGCAAACAGCGGTTGGAATAGGGTTAAAGTTTTCTGTTCAGTTAAGTCTAAGAGCCTTTTAAACAATGTCCCCTGACAGTGTTATTTCCACTACCTTTAATAATTTTAATCAGGCTGATTATCCTATTCTTCAGACTTGAAGGAGAGGTAATTCTCAGTGATCTCTGAGTTTCAGTACCACTAAGACTAAATAGTTATTAATATTAATTCAAATAAGCCCTAAAACCCAGTCACACTAAGGTTAAAACCACAGCAAATAGACAAATGACCAGGAACATTGGAATTAAATGGCCATTTTGGTTAGAATGTCAAACTGAGAGGACAGGAAATAAATCTTCATAAATCCTTAAACAGGAAGTTAAAAGAGGTAGTTATGTAGGTTGTTACAAATCATATGAGCAAATTTTTGCCTGCAGCAGTAAAATCAAATTTCAGTTGGATATATATTTTAGTGCTGAAGCAAATTACTGTTTATGTCTAGATCACAATCTCAAGGCCAGCAAAGGCTTCCTCCCTACATTTCTGTTGCATGAAGACTAATCTGTTTCCTTCTGCCTCCCCACAGAAATTACAGACTTCAATAAGTCAATCTTTGAGAGAAATGTCTAGCAGTTTGCTCTCCCAGATGTATGTGCATATGTGTGTGTGTGTATATATATATCACAGCTTAATTTCTCTGGAACTTGTCACAAAATGGAACATGAAGATTTCAGTCTGAAATTTAGCCCATAGAAACTAAAGAGATTAACCTTGCTCCCCATGCAAGGTTTTTGCAGGAATTCGTAGGCACAGGGCAGCATGATGCCAGTTAGATTTATCTGCCTTCCCAAGAAAATCGATTGGCCTAAACATCAGACCTTCCGCCCAGTCTTTGCCCTAAGCTGCCCTCCCTACAGTATCTCTGCTGGAGGCCCCTGGCAGTGTGAAATATGCCTGGGATTTGGACAAGAATTGTACAATCCAGGCAGTTTCCTGTAAACTGCAGGGCTAGAAGTTACCTTGTAATAGTGCTTGTGATTACAACAAATACAGTAAGCAATAGAAAGAGAAGCCATCTCTGAACCCTCCCCTCTGGAACAGGTGATCAGAGCATACCTTTACAATTACCAACACCTGGTAGATTTCTAAAAAGCCATAATCCACAATTCTCTGGGCAATCACATTCACACACACACTTTCGCTGGGCAACCTGTGCCAGTGTCTCACCAGCTTCACTGCAAAAAGATTTCTTCCATATGTTCAGTCTAAATCTACCCTCTTTCCATTTAAAACTGTCAGACCTTGTGCTGACACTACAGGCCCTGATAAAAAGTCTATCTTTCTTACATGACTTCTGTGTTGGCTGAGAGCCTCTCAGCCTGTCCATTTCTGCCCTTAGATTGTATTGAGGAAATGATTATTCCCCTCCTAGCTACAACTGCTCTCCTGCGCAGATATGACTACGTATATCCTGTCCCACTCACGCACCACCCCAAAAGTCATCCAAACTCTGATTCATATCCTTTCCCAGGGCCTACTTTAAAAATTCCTGACCATGATTGCCATGGGAAGTCTGTTTGCCTTCAGGCCATGAAAAAAGTTCTGTTACCCTGTGTTTTTACATGGTATGCCTGCCTGACTTTCAGAAATAATAGCAATCATTCACTTTAGGGCTGCTTCATAGGAAAAATAGTTTGGCAAAAATAAGTATCAAGTGGAAAACAGATGCTAAAATTTGTTGGCTGGTTCCTCAAACACCTATGGCTCCATTAAATGGTGCGCACAACTGTTATGGCCATCCTCGTAGCAGTGGGGTTCTGTATCAGTCAAACATAGCCAGCTGCATCTGTATTTTCTATCACTTGTCAAATCAGAGTGCAAATTTATCTTTCTCAAGGCTAAATAGACAGTGTCCTGAGTCATGCAGTAAAACCAGTGGTGGCTGTGACCTTTCTCCATCTTATTGTAAAGTGGCAAGTTGTAAAGATTCAAGCAAGCTTTGCTCACTTTAAATGAGCCGCTCTCCACACACACACACACTTCAATGGGCAACCACGATCTTTAGAGGGATTTTTGAGCAGGCCTGCAACTTTATTACTATATGCAGATTATTTCATAAAAGTGAAATCACACTTAAAAGTTACAGCCACTCATGTCCTTCTTCGCCAGCTCTTGCTCCACTCGAGTTTTGCATACAGCAGGAAGTGATTCAGAAAACAATGATTTTCTGTGGTAACTGGATCTGGAAAAGCATCAATGAAATTATACCACATCAATCAATGCTCACTTACAACCTCCCCAAAGCAGATGCAGACAGAGGCAAAGCACTCTGCTCTGGAGGAGTTCCTGGTATAGGACTTCACAGGAGAGCTGTAGCCTTGATCTCACAGTGTGAAACCATCCAGTCTGGACAGCTTTACTTTTACCCTCTTTATTTTGTGAGGGAGAGAAGGTACCCAGCTGACCTCTCAGTAAGCTAGGGAGAGGCTCTTGCTTACCCCTGCAGGAAGGATAAAGCTTAGTAGCATGAGAAACACTGCTTTACTTATGTCCTTCTGCATAAATTAAAAGAAAAATGTTATGCAAATACATCCTACACTACCACAGATATAACCAAAATATAACTTACTATTGGAAGACATAATTTTAGGCCTTGTACTCAGCATATATTAGAACATACAGTTCTGCATATTTTTATGATTTTCTTGATTCACAGATGAGTAGCAAACTTCCGAAATGTTATTTTTAGGGGAAAGAGAAGCAGACAGACAATTTCACATTGATCTGCAGAAGACAAAAAGATATTCATTACTTTTTCAATCAAAGTATTACATCTGCTCTAAGTCCACAGTTAAGAGCTCAGGGACAGAACCGCAGTTATCAGTGACTTCCCAGTAACTGAAGTGACTTACATGGCTTATGCAGGGAGAAGATCTTACATTTCTTTATGTTTAGATACAAGGAAGGAAGGATGCAGGCTCTGGCAGTTCTTTGTATTAATCCAGTCCTAAGGTCTGACACAACAGCCAGCAGCTAGAGCAGATGAGGTAATAAAATCTTCAAGAGTACCGCACTTGCAAGCACTGGGTGCCCAAACTGGGGATACCATGAGAAAATTACTTTTTCAGCTCATACAGGTGTTCTCTCTGTCTTTTCTTCCCAAGCTACACTTGGCTGCAGTCTTAAAGAATTTACTTATGTCACTGTAGATTCTCACAGAGTTGTCTTTTTTCCTCCCAGCTCATTTTTTTTATTAGCCTTGTTCATTATCTACCATCTGTCTCTTCTTTTTCTTCCTGATTTGATGTCGTTATTACTAGAAAACTTCTTCATTCCATAACATGAATTTGAACAATTGTCCACATTATTTACTTTGGGAATTCCAGTAGCCCAAAAATAAAAGGATCAGAGTCTGATACTGGCTAAGCTTATGTAAGCCTGAAATAACTCCCCCGATTTGAGGAGAGTTTGACTGGATTTACATCGGTATGAGCACGATCAAAATCTGGCCCAGAGTTTCTATTTCTTCACTCACATTAGAATTCAACAATCAAGCAATCCTGGATGCTAATAGTTTGCTAAAACTGGAGACAGTGTTTTTCACAGGGGCTGGCACTTTATGGTCTTTTCCAGCTATGGAACATCAGCTGTCTGTCCCAGGAATCTTCTGTTGATTGAAGCAATTTAAACCTCCAGCCTAAATTCCAATTCATAATTTAAACCTGCTACTAAAGTGTAGCTATAAATTTTTAACAAGTTATAAATGCATGAGAAACTTAAAAATCAGCAGGCTAGTACTGGTTTGGGCTCCAAAGATTCATTTGTAAAGTAACATATCATTTGTAAAGTAACAGAATCCTCCTCTTTGAAGATCACTTGCAAACACCTGAGGGATATAAACTGGCTTTGCTGTAAATAAGAGTTGGGCACTTTAAATGTAGCATTTCTTTTGCTGTTTATCATCAGCAATTCTCTGCAGCACATTGACTTCATCTTCTGGATGAGCTGCATGCAGTTGTTTGGCTTCTGCTATTGAGACTTTTGTCCTCTATTGACTCTGCCTGTCTCAGGGCATGCTACTCTGCCAGTGGCACCAGGGTGTGCATCACCAGCCTTGCTTTGTGGTTCCTCATCACATACAATTTCCCTCAGGGCAGCAGCAATTTTCCTGCAGCGCTGGCCGTGGACATCAAGGGCTTTTACATTGTGGGGTCAGTATCCGCAGTGGACTCTTAACACTGCACAATTGAATGCCACTGAAGCCACTGGAGCACCATCAGCCTGTAGGTCAGCAGAGTTTGGGTAGCAGCTCGTTCATCCCGTTGCATTATGTAAGAAATGGCGGCTGCCCATTACTGCTGCACTGGGCAATAGTCCCTGTAAGAAAATTATTTCTTTTCCTGCTGATTTACTCAAAGCACTTTGAAATCAGTGGAAAACCAATCACACCCTGCAATTTTTATTTTAGCTGACTGGCACAACCATCTTCAGAGTTTAAATCAAGAAACTTACTGTAGCTGAAACTATCTAAACTGCGATCCATCAACAGGGTAATATCATTTTTAGCTTGCTGCCTGAGGGCACATAACTGACATTTTGTCTATATAAAGTATTGGCGTTCCTCATATGTCAGAGTTTAAACCACAGAAAGAATCTTCTGGCAGATTCTTACAGAAGCTCCCAGAGGCAGCTGAAACAGTCTATTATCTGTGCGTGCCTGTGTTGAGTAAAAGTTACACATAGGCTGCACTCCACTGTCCAGCGAGCAAGACACAATGACAGCCTTATCCCTGCAGCATTTCAGAACAGGAGCTCTCACCAGCACCAGGGCCGCTTTCCCACATCCACCACAGGAAGAGCTGCCCTCTGCCAAACCCAGCAGGAGCTGCACAGGGAGCACCCCACACCCTCACCACAGCTCTGGGACTTCACCACACTGCTCCAGCCACTGGACAAAAGGAACTAGGATTGTATAGAGATGGGAGAACACAGTGACAGGTCACCTACAAAATTATTTTTAAATTTTTAAGACTAGCGAAGGGTAGAAAGTCCATGAGGCAGCTTGTGCTGAAAGTACCAAGAAGTATGTTCCTAACATGTTACACTTGAATCTTTTTCACTCAAAGATAGCCCAAGGCCTAGGAGGAGTGGAATTTTTCATCCATACTGGTTTCTTAGGGCTGCTTGAATGACCTCTTTTCAGTCTTTAATGCTTGTTTTTCAAATCCTCACTTTCTTACTTGTAAAGCTAGGATGCAAGTAATAAAAGCTACCAGAGAGAGCAGTGTTTATCCTTGCGCTAGGTTTTTATAGAAAGAGCTTGAATGTCTGTTTGCACTAGTAAGCTCTGTGATTTTAATTACAAGAAAACTAGTCAATGTAATGGCTCATTTTGGTTCTTCCATTTAAAATCCCAGAAGATGAAAATGAGCAGAAAGGCTTAATTAAACAGATACTTTCTCCCTAAGTCAAAACAGCAGCACTTTAGAACAAATGGATCTGTGTTATTAAGACCAGTTTTACTGAGGTTTTTTGTGTATAACATTGTAAGTCATACCAGGGCTCTTGCTACTGTTCTTCTGGCATTAAAAACAAACAACAAAACAGTTTTACAGTTACCCTGAATTTAATTTAGATACATAATGAATTTTATTTGTATTTTCAGTGAGGTTTATTGCAAAGAAAGGTTCACCACCATTTAGTTCACCCTTTTGTCCCTGGCTCATGGTCACAATCAGCTCCTGCAGACAAAGCAGTTAAGCACATGGAAAATTTAGCCATATTCAGTGGGAGAAAAACAACGCTTGTTTGTGCTTTGCTCCTTTTTTAATATTCGCCAGATTCATGCTTCTTAGCAGACATCATTTCAAGTTTTATGAGAAATTGGCACAATTGATATTTTACCTATCAGTTTTCCATATTCTGGTCAAACACTGCAGAAGAGTGTGGTAACTTTTTCTATAGGTGCATATCCTCACATGCAATAAAATATTTAGTCAAGATGGACAGCATTTTTCCCATTGTTCAAAACTATGGTTCTGTTTTCTGCCTGTTCCAGTACTACTACATAGCTGCTGCCCTTCCTCCGCAAACATTAAGTTCATCTTGAGGGTAGGCTCAAGTGGTTGACCTATAACAAAGTAAACACATGTAGCTCAATCAGATGAGCTCAACGCATGCTTGTGTGAGGTTGCTTGACAGTCTGGGGTCTGTGAAACAAAATGTGTAGCTGCAGCAGTGCAAGCTGCTCCAGAGGGGAATAGTTTACATGAAGGCAAAGCAGAATTTAGATTAATATCCTCTGGTACAGTGATGTTGCAACCTTGTCCGAGATCACTCACCTCGCAGAGCTTCGTTTCACAGCCTCCAGGGTGGTGAAAACCACACTGGCTGCTCACCAGAGCACTCCTCCCTTGCCCGTCTTCCTCTTTAGGAACTATCCTGGGCTATTTTCTGCTCTAGCCAGGCTCTCTGCAGCACCAAGGTTGGGCATGTAAGAGAGGGAAGAAACAAAAGTTTTACTGGCTGTTCACAGCATCACCCCTTATTCCCACAGCAATGGGGAGGACATCTCCCAGGGTCGAGTAGGAAGCATTCAAGTGTAGTTTTACTTTTCCCTCCAAGTCATTGACTCAGGAGCAAAAACACTCACAAATACAAAAAAAACTGTAGTGGAATGGATCCATAAGCCCCACTAACATTTCTGTGGTTAGGCTGGAAATGCCCTGCCCAATCCATCTTGGCCTTGTGCTCTAGTCCCACCTCACACTCATTCCAGCTATACCTCCCTTCTCAGCCATCTCCCTTTTCTCCTTCCTAACAAGCTGCCCCAGGTCTGGCTTTATTCATGCCAAGGAGACTGAAACAGAATGATCATGGTATTTACAGCCATGGTACTGTTCTCTCAGCTTGTTTGTCCTCTCCTCTTTTTCTCTCTGTCTGTATCCACCTGCAGCATCTGTGCCATGTTGCAAAACTCAGCATATTTTTTGGTGCTTTTAGCATACGAAAGTAAAAAAATATTTCCCACACACACAATGAGACAGTTTGAAGAGGCAAAATTCAAATTGCACCTGCATTTAATTAAGAGCCCAATTTTCAGGCACCAGCTTCCTCTGCCATGGGGAGGAAACCAAGCACACAAGTCACTGTCTGCACAGGCATCATCATATCTAAGCACACCAAGCTTCAGATGCAGGGGTAAGAATTTACTCCAAGATAGTTGCAAATGAAAGTGGAAATCTCTCACTACAAAACTAACTCAAATTTCTGTATGGCATAAATGATCACATCAGACTGAAAATTTGGTCCCAGTAATTCAACATCCTAGGTACTAAGTGATGACTGAACCTCTGGTAAACTTGAAAATGAAAAGGTCAGAAACTTACATGAAATGATTATTCTCTGCATGCAGAAAACAGCTGTTTTCAGCATCTAGAGTCAATACATGTCACTGGTTGACTGCAGAAGGGTTCTTTCTGTATATGCAGTTGATCAAAATGAAGATGCAAACACTGTTCATATTAAATGGAGTTTCTTTTAAACTTTTCATTTCTCCTTTCCTTCAAGAATTTTTCATCACAATGTAAAATGACTGATTACAATATTATGATTGCTGGTGGTATATTTCAAACCCACCAGAAGTTAAGATTTCTGCTCAAAAAGAATCTAAGTTAATGCATTTTTTGAAAAAGAGCTTTTCTGGCAGGAAAGCCTGGTGTGAACCAAGGGCTAATGACCACAGCCAGGATCAAGAACTCCAGTTTCTCTAGCACACTTTCCAGGGCCAGCATTCAAGGTCTGACTGGTAACTACTAAAAGTGAATGAGTTCTCTCTATTAAACACACAAAAAAATATTGTTATGCTAAATACATACAACTAGGCAATATCCTAACAGTAGCTATATTGTCTAGCTCATCTCATTCCTCTGTCTTCATATAGTAAGAGAAGCCTGGCCCAGTATGAGAACTCCAGTGCTCGTCCTGCATAGAGAACAGAGAGTCCTTCCTCCCACAGCAGTGGGGCATGGCAGTCTCTCTCATGCCCTTCAGGTGGTATTTATTCCTGCTGTCAACAGCAGCAGCGGCATGCTGACAGTGTTACCAAATCTGCTTTGACTTGCTGCTGAAGGAATAAACAAACTCACTGGATTGGGAACTACACCTCTCAACAAAATCCATCCTGCAACTCCTATGGCATTTCCAGCCTCCTATCTGCACTCCTGTGTATTTATGGGGTGGGAGGCACGTGTGTGAGCATGTGCATTATTCTGGAACTTAAGTTCAGAACATTCAGCAATTCACATTGTCACTGCAAATGTAACCGTTGAATTTCTTACAGCTTGGAATCAATTGGGAGTTAAAGGTCAGTTTGCATCAGGTTTTCTTTTTAATGAGTAAAACTTAAGTGCTCAAAAAGATGTCTCATCCAAATGAATGTATTTGGTCCAGTGGGTTTATTTCAGAGCAGAGATGTTTTGAAAGCTATAAGCATGATAGTTACTGTCCTATCATAAGGAAAACAAAAACCCAGTGCTGTCCTGAGAGGTTTTCAGGATTTTATCACCTACACAAAAGCCAAACATTCTTTTAAAGGAATTGCCTTAAAAATAGAAAAGCTATTTTAATCGAACGCCTGGACTGCATTATCTCATCACCTGTGCCCAGCAATGGAACAATTTTTCCTTTAATAGATACTTTTCTTAAAACATCCTGATCACAAATGACCTTTTGTTTTTTAACCAAAACACAATGGAACAATTTAGTCTTGCTCCTCTTCAGGTCAGTGGGAAACCTGCCACCCCTTGCAGCACAGAGCATCTCAGCCTGTGACATGCACAGGCTCTACTCTGCAAAGCCATTTCACCCCCCAACAGAGTTCATGGACAAGGGGGGGCTCTCAGTCCCTCTGAGGATCAGGGCCAAGAGATGCTTTCCAAATGATCCACAATAGAATAGCTCGGCATGCAGCAGCCAGCTGACAGATGAGAGTCCTGTGGGAAAGAAGCTTTCAGTTCTGATTTACAGTGAAAGGGCAGCAGTATCTCTGGCATCTTTGGGCAGGGACTTTCAGGGATGAAGTAGCAGCTGCCCAGTCTGCATAAATTTATGAAAGGGTGAGACAAGCAGGCTACTATATGCTGGCCCTTTGGAGAATGAAAGGTGTAACCAGATTGCACAGAAAGAAAGAGCTCAGGTTCAAACCGTGAAAGGCTTCATAGAGTCTGTGGAAAGCAAATTACCTCACAGGAAATACTGAAAACAAATGTAAGCAAAGATGTAGTGTAGTATTCAGTAGTGGCTGGTGGAGCTCTGGAAGCGTGTGCAAAACAAATTATGGCAATTTTTTTCTATGCAGTAAACCAGCATGAGAGGCATTGCAGTTTAAAGTGTCTATAAACAAACTGTTGTCAGGGAAAGGTGCACAGGCAAAAATAGCTTTTTGTTAACTCATGTTAGTCTAAAGAATATCTCCACTAAGAAGTATAACGATACTTTTTGTCATTAGCTGTAAGAACCCTTTAATTTTGTTTTGAAGTTTATTTTACTTGTTTTGATATTTATGCTTTATCATGACACTTTTGTACAAAAACTACTACTTCAATCTCCTAATGCAATAGCTAGGAGATGCAAAGCTTACTTAACTTGCAAAAATTATCAGATACTGAACTTAAAAACACCTAAACAAAGAGATTACTATTATAGTAAAACACTGCAGCCAGCTCAATTTATTACAACATACCCAGAAAAGACAAATACATAGTCAAGTATTTCAACTGGAAGAGCTGCAGGTCCAGGAAACACAGTGCTGATATTCCTGAAAAAGTTGAAGTCGGAGTTCATCCCAGGAAAAAACAATTACTCAAATATTCATTCTTCCTCCTGCATCTATGCTTCTCTGGCAAAGATCCTTAAGAAACAGCATGTAAGAGAGGAGATGGGCAAAAGAGTGCAAATTCCTAAACAACTGCTGGAAGTGTAGTCAAGAGTAAGTTTCCAGATCATCTAGTCCCTGATACAGCATAGAGAAAGAGCAAGAATTCTAAAATGAAGCAGTTTATGAATAACATCTCACACCACTTCAAAACACAAAATTTTCCAGGGAAAAGCATGAACAGATCTAAAAGCAGAAGCCCAGAAGACACACAAACAACTTTAAGAGTGACCCCAAAGGAGAACCTGAAATCCATCAGAGGAATGAAGGTGCTCAGGTGAGCAAGGGTCATCAGCCAAGGGGCTGCAAGATTTTCCACATTCAGGGCAGCAAAACAACGACATTCCCAACCTAGAGGAAGTCCTAGACCACAGAGAAATAAATGTAACTCACAGCAAACAGGAGCCAGCTCCCCTGAACACTGTCCCGGGCTCCTTGTGCTGTCAGTCCAAATTGAGTCATTAGAGACTTTTCAATTTTCCACATTTCAGGGGCTTAATTACAGACTTATTCTCTATGCAGAAGTGCAGGATTAGGTGTCTTCCCAAGTAAAATACCAGGAATACAGCTGCTTACCGTGTTTTACAGTAGGGTTTAATATTAGCATTAATGACCACAGGTGACAGTAAAAACTTGCCTATTAATGAGGGCACGCTAGCCAGGAAAACACTGAAGAAGCCCAGAGGTCTGGCTGCACCCTCTGATTCAGGCGGCTTCACACACAAAAAGGGTAGAGGGTGAGTTCCTCACTCCAGGGAGCTACTCCTGGTCTGGCTGTCAGGCGCACAGACGGAGGCGAATAAGGACAGAGGGGACTCCTCGTGTGGATTCCACGTAAAGGACTCAGTAACATGAAGGGACTAGGGACAAAGAGCTGAAAATAACCAAGGGTCCAAGGATTTTACAGCGAGGGATGGAAAGGCGGGGATAAGGGATACAGCCAATGGGACAGAGGGAAGGAGGCGGGGCTGAAGCTGAGAGAACCAATGGGAGCAACACATAGGAGGGAACAAGGGAAGTAACCAATGGGCTGTCGAGGAGTACAGACCTCTCTAGAACTAATACATAGTTAACTAAGGGAAATGAAACTTACAACTTCATACATAAAACAGAGAGGGGAAAACATTAACCAATGATCTGGAAATACAGAAATCACCAAACCCTGGGGTTATGGGTACTCACCTTAACAATGGAGTGTGTTGTTAGACATTGGTGCTTGACCACCACATGTTGGTTTCAGTTGTAATTTCGGGGGTCAGAGTGGCTGCAGCCACATGCACTGCCACACATTAACCAAATTTTCAGATAATTTCCAGAAATTAATCAGCCATTTCAAACAGATCATTATCTTTGCAGTCAGTCTACTTCTTCACAGATTGCAAGTCACACAAAAACTCTTGGATGGAGGGCTGCTAAAATTGTGTGTGCCAAGTTAACTTTAAATCTTACAAGAAAACAGATATAGCTGTGGTGAAGCCAAGGGGGTGAACTACTCCCATGTGTTTCTCATTTCCTAGTCAGCACAGTCTGCAGTAGAAACACAGAGAGCAGACAGAAAAAGGCGTAGTTTGTTTCTGCATTGGTGGTTGTACAACCAGTTATCAGGAGTGCAGCTGTTGAAAGATGAAGGCATTTCTCTTCCCTTTGCCCATCAGACAGGTGATGACATCCCAAGGAACCTTACCTGAGAGGTTGCACACTCATAACACCACTATTAGCATTTGTCTTCTCAGGGGTCATCAGCTTTACAATAATTCATTAAACTTGGTGATGCTTAAATACTTTCAGTGCCTTTGCCCTTGCATTTTCTCATGCACCTGTGCTGCCTTTCCACTGGAGCCAGGGAACAAGCCAAAATCTGCGTTTCTCTTTAGGCTATATCTTCTTCCGTGAGAAGCTGCCTGCAAATTTCCTGCCAAGAAAACCTGGCAGAACTAAGACCAGAAGAAGCACAACTAAGTCTCTCTGGCCTTTGTGCTCTGGGGAATTATGGAGGAAGGAATATCTGTCTATATGCTGCATATGTGTGTGTGCAGCATATGCACAGAGCAAGGGCTGGACAAGAGGAGCATTCATCCCAGGGAACTGCTCAGTAGAGGGGAAAACTTAGGCCAGAAATACCTCAGAAATTAGGTGGGCAAGCCATTCCCAGCAGTGGAAGTTTTGGGGAGGGAGGGAAGGGCTTTCAGAACCACAGGGCACTGAGAGTCAAGTGTGTGTGTTTCTATAGGGATGCAAGTGTTTATAGCAGCCAGCCCAGAACAGAGAACAAATGCTGTGTGTGAAAAACAAGCTTCTGAGAACTCCTGCCAATGTATAGCCATGCATTGGAAAACAGGTCCTCCCTACCCTGCTCCCATCCTATAGACCTGCTGTCATCCAGCCTATTTAGCAGAGATGCCTCTTTTATGAGACTGGGCACCTCTGGTTTCCTCTAACACCAGTGATGACACACAAAGCTGCTGCTCGTCTCTTAGGTAGGCCAGATTGCCCTCTGGAGAGGCTGTACTCTCCAGGAAATACGGAAAAGGCATCTGGCAAACTGGTTTCTCACTTGGGCACCTAAGCTGCCTGACAAAAATTAGGCAGAGGGGAGCTAATTCACAGTACCTCTCCTAACATCTTGCACTGGGAATTTCCCAAAATAAAGCAACATCAAAGGAGCAAGAGGGTTCAAGAGAATCAGTGTTAAGAGTCTCTGTGTATTTACCCTAATTCCATTCCTCTGGTGCCTCTCTCCCTCACAAAAAAACCACAGAGAAAATTCATTAAGATCTGCAGTCACCTCAGTACAAAGTGGGGAATGTGCTAAGGACTACTGGAATTTCCATAAAGGGGATAGGGATGAAATCATGTGTTCAGGAGATTCAGTACCAAACAGCTTTTTGAGTGTGGGGCTTCTTTGTCTTTCTTTTTTGTTTTGGAGGAGTGTGTCAATGTCATGGGTTTGGCTTTTCTTTTTATTTGAAGGTGGGGCAGAGCAGGGTGTTGAGTTTTTGTTTAAATTAGTGCTCTGTCTTATATTGCAAGCAGAGAGGACCAGTGCCTGGTGCCCGCACCCTCCATTCCCATGATCCAAGGAGCACGTGACCCCAGCAACACCCATGCTGGCACCCAGACACAAGCCCTTGATGTCTCTGATGAGAACATCACTGAAGACTAAAGACCGGATGGCAGAGGAGGGGACAGCGAGTTTTGAGCACAGAAGAGAACCTATAAAGTGAGAGGTGAGAAGTAGTGGAGGGAAGGGTCACCAATAGCAGGTGGGAGATGCTACTTGCAGCACCTGGAGAGAGTGAAACAGGGAAAGTTGCCATATGGAAAAGTGAGAGCTGCTGTGGCCATCCTGAAACAGTCAAGTGTCAAGGAGCATTGAAGGAGCAAAACATCACTGAAATTTTGACGGAGACTGGGACCAGAATTGTGTCCTGGGTTGTCAGAAAAAGAAGGCTCCTACATTTCAGGAACAGATGGTTTGGTACCGTGGGATTGTTTCTGAATTAAGGATTCTGTTGATGTTTTGGGATAAACTGGCTTGATGTCAAAAGCTACCTTGATTAAATCTCCCCCAAATTTTCCTCATATGTTGTACTGTTCTGACACGTGACCCCCATTCCTATAGCAAAAGATGATTCCAGGGCTTTTTTCCTGAACAAACAAAGTAAGTGTTCATCCCCACTTTAAAAATTCAAGTTTGGCTTTAAAAATGCCAAGAGAAAAATAATTGATCTGAACAAACAGCCTTTAACAGCTCCCACCATAATATCACATGTTCTCCCTGAGGAGACCTGCCAGTTTTTCCCCAGCTCCTTTCAAAAGGCCCCAGAAGAAAAATACAAAGGGAAACATAATTAAGGAAAGCTGTGGGAAAATTACCCTTTTACCAATTTCCAGAAAAATTAATTCCTTGGGATCTGACCTAATAATTATATAATCTTTATTCCTGCACAAGAGTGAATTTCTTCTTACAAAAATAAAGGATTTGTCTTTGTTTCCATTTCTCACTTCCATTCCCACAAGCAGACCATAAGTTCTGAAAAGCCTGATGCAGACTCTCAGAGAGTACAGGTGAGATATTTTGTGGAAAAAGTGATATTGGGAGAGGATCTAAAAAGAGAGGAATGGGAAGCAAGGTGTTGATTTGACTAAAGGCAATAATAATTTTTCCTGGGAAATAGCTTTTGCACAAACTGGACCTATGCCTGATCCAGCAGCACCACACTTACTCTGGAAGCAACTGGTCACTCAGGAAATTATCACAATGAGGTATTGCTGGAGTAAGAACAGCAGACACAGTTCCCAATATTGATTTTGTAATTACTTTTATAGGCCTGAGAGAGCAGACACTTTGAAACCTTCTAGGAAAGTTTACCAACAGTTACCCATGAAGCCTTGTAGCATTCTACTATCCTAAGATATACAATTTAATCTGGGGTTTTGTTGCAAATTTTAACATTTCTGACACTGGTTTTGGACTGATCATATTTTTCCAGTAAAAATGACTAATCATACTCAGGATTCTTTCACACCTTCCCTCATTTACACACCTCTACATTCCTCTATTTCGGTTTGCTGATTAGTACTGTCTATTCTTTTCACTTCCCATTCACAAAAGCAGTGAAAATATAACTTCATGCTGAGACACAAAGAGTCAGGAACCAATTCTGCAAGAAGCTTGCACATATCTAAGTATGCTAACCATCCTTGGCTCAAAGTCAATGTTTCACTCTTATGCTGAACTGACATCCTAAGCCTAAGCTTCAGATGAACTTTGAAGATCACATACATCATTGCACTTCCAAGTCTTACTAACTGTGGAGAGCTCAGAGACCATGGTGCAGTCCCCCACACTTTTCCTTGCTGACGGAGAGAGACGTCTATGCACAATTCATGCGGGGATTTTATGAAAAACAAGGCAAAAGTGCTCCTACTGAGTGATTTTAAAAGAAGCCTGGTATAAATAAAATGTGTCAGTTTGCATTTTCATCCCAGACTATAGCCCCAAGTTTTAAGAACATTTTTTGCTAACTGCTGAAGATTTTTGTATGGGTAAGTTCACAGTTCTGTAATTTATTGCTATGCTTATTTTGCCTGTGAGCTATTTTCTCTGAATTTGTAACAAGACATAAGTTTTCTGCTCTGTTAAAGCATAATCATAAATGCATCTTTCTGAACATGGAGACCAAATAAATACTTCTACTTTCAGTACTAGTGATGTTTTCCCAATGTAAGCCAGCATGCTGAAACAATACAAGCTTGTGGCCAGCACACAATATAACCATTTTATTTTTACAAAAATAAAACAAACACTGCCATAACTACATATTTGCAAGGAGAAGAAAAAGTATCAGTTAATTGTCTCTACATGATGTACATATAAGCAAGAAGACGGAGATTTATAGCCCAGTTGTTCTTGTAACCAACCCCAGTTACAATGTGTCTCTGCTCATCCTAACAGAAACATCTGCCTAACCACAAGAGCTAGGCATCACCACTGCTATCTGACATTGCAGTGGTTTACAAGGACAACGCAGTTACAGCTGCAAATCTGCCACAAGCAAAAAGCTAAATACTCTGCTGAATGCATCACAGTCATTTGGACTACTTAGATGCTTCCTCCTACCCTTAGTAACAGGCTAAAATGGATGTTGATCCAAAAGAACCAAGCTTCTGCTCCTTATCTCATAAAATTTGATGGAGTTTGGTTTATGGGTTTTTGAGAGGGGTTTTTTTAACAACTTATCCCGGCAGAACTTACAAGCTAACAAATACTTCTAAAAGACCTTCCTTATGCCAACACCTGACAGCAGAGCTCAAATTCAGAAACACAGAAAAAACTCTTGGGAGAGAGAATCCAAACAGTAAAGCTCTGCACTTTTCCAAAGTGTCACTGCTTGTTCCACTTGTCCCTCTGCATGGCTTGCTCCTCTTGGCTGCTTTCAGCACAGATTAGTGACCTTCAACCCTGGCAAATATGTTGCCCTCATGCTTTTATGATCTCATAATCTCTCAGAAGGTGCCACATTCTGAGATTAAATACACCAGAATCCCAATGGCAGCATAATACAGATGCAGCTGTGATTAATGCCAATTAAAACAGTAGCAGCATGTGACAGCTGTTACAATTACTGTTAATTAGCAAGTTTTAAACCCTCTCTTGTCAGGCTCTGCTTCGAAGTATGCAACTAGAATAGGTCATGAGTTCATGATTCCTTAGTCCTCTGAATGTCTTTCTGCTAGAGAACTACTACATGAAAGGCTTTAGCAGAAAAGCTTTGCATGATCTATTGGTATTTCCCTGGAAAATAGATCGTAAAGAATAAAGGAACTTCGGCTATGGGGGGAATTTGGGCACAGGACACTGCCCAGATGAACTGTTAAACACAATTTGCTTACAGTGTTCCCCAGGGCATGTTGAACTTCACATATAAATATACAAGTTAAACAATCCAAGTAGGTGTCTACAATAAAGTTCTGCAAATATCCATCAAAAGAGGAGAGAAGGTTGCTCTTAAACCCTATTTGCCACATCTCACACCAATTTTAGAAACATGGTGTGTAGGAGCTTTGGGTGGTTCAGACGGTCGGGACGGACGGAGACGAGAGATCTCTATAGTCAGATCTTGGAACATGCGGTTTATTGCAAAGGGCGTGGGTACAGGGGCACTGCTCAGAGCTGACAGACTCAGCTCGGAGCAGGCCCAGGAGAGCAAGAGAGTAAGCGGGTAAGAGAGAGAGAGAGCTAGAGGAATGAGAGTGAAGAAGTGTGTGTGAAGAGAGAGTAAGAGTGTGTAAGAGTAAGAGAGTGAGTAAGAGTATGCGAAGAGTGTCTGAAGTTCTGGTTACAATACAATAAATCATCTTCTGTACTGAATATTCTAATTGTCACTAACCAATCTAATACAAGATACAAATCCTATAGCATTTACATACAGCCTATAAGAGTTCTTACATTACCATAGAGTGTTACATCTTAACTTCTAAAAACTACTCTTTGGACCCCTTCTGCTGAGCTAGTAGGGTCTGCTCTGACCCTTGGACCTGCCTGCAAGCAGAGGGTATTGTTCAATCAAGAGGGGATTACCTTCAGTCGGCCATACCATTGTTTTCCAGTTGTTCAGTAACTAAGATTTGGTATTTCAAAAGTGGCTTTCATTTCGATGTCACCTGTAGTTTTCATATTCCCAAAATCTTTTGTCAGGCAATCATATTTATAAGGCTTTCCTGTTTCATCTTCCCCAACACTGGTGTCTTCTCCCCTTTTCCCACCACAGCAAGAGAAGAGCCCCTGCTAAGGACTTTTTTCAATTGCACTGGGAGGTCTGCCTGAAGCACGTGCAGACACGCTGGCTGCACCTATCCCAGGAAAATAAACACTGCAGGGATGCTGCCAGGCCCAGCCATTGATGCTATCACACTGGTAGAACAGTCACTGGCATGCTGGGACCCATGCTGTCCCAGGAAACATCATCCCACATGGGTGTACAAGTCCACAGGGGACAGGAGCCATGCCCTGCAGCCACCCTCTCTGGCAGGAATGAGAAGGATGTGGTCAAAAGGCAGCAGTTAGCCTCCAAGCTAAAGAACAGACCTTGGCACTGGCTCACAATAATTCTAATAAACACAGCAATTAGGGATATCTTTAAGTAGATTGCTTGAGCAGGTAGTCAGGGCTCCAGCACAGGGTAGGCACCTCATAGGCCCCAACAAACCTGCTCTACCCAGGCAGTTGCCACATCTTCACTCTAGTTCCTACCTAAATCAGTGTCTCACCCCTTGCCCACCAGTTAAGTCATGATAATACACATTCCATGGGATGCAGGAATGGTAGGTGCGGTGTTGGATGTCAGTGCAGAGCAGAACAGCCACCCATGTCCCCAGAACAATGAATTCCCGACAAACTTTAATCATCTTAAATAAAGAAAGGAAATGAGTCCTCAAAGCTGTTTCATGCAATGGCTGAATGCTGCAGGGATCTCCTGCAAGTCTAGGGATGACCAAGGGCGTTTGACATCACACACAGGAGCAGGCAGCTGTGGCCCAAAACACAGCTGCTTCCCCAGGCATGCAGCCGCTTGGTGCATATTCCTGGTACTCAGATGACTTCCAAGGGCACTTGCTTCAACAACAGCATGGTCTCCTCTATTACTAATACCAAAGAAATCACCACTTACTGCCTGAACAGTCATACTGTGACTAGGAAATAATGTTTCAGATTTCAAAGGTAACTTAGAAATTACAGTATAGAGCGCTTGACATCTTAAGAGATCTATACATCATGTTGACACATATAAACAAAAAATGAGAACATACTGCATAATGTCAAGCAGCTTTTTAGCTTGTTTTAAAAGAGCCAACCTTTACAATGTAAAGACACACTTTATTTAGGTCTGAATGGGTCATTTTTCTCTTCCTGTTTTTTTTTCCTGACAGCAGACATTCTTTTTTTTCTTCACCGAAAGGAGTTTTATCTCAAGCAGCTCTGAAACACTTTCATGATCTGTATAGAAAAATATAATCAATTCTGAAGTTTTTGTAGCTTTTGTTAGCTTTTAATAGAACTATGGAAATCTTTCAGCAGCTACTTTACTTTCCATGAACAAAGAGTGCACAGGGCTCTCAGTAACCCTCCTTCCCAAGAGATTTGCACTGGCAGCACAGGGAGAGGCAGGTACATTATTTTGTGATTAAGAACTAGCAGGTTTGCCCTCCATTTATTTCAACCATCCTATTAGTGCAACTAAGACATCTGCCTAACATTTCCTTTCACTCTGGTTCATGTGAGCTAAATAACACATAAACTAAAAAATGGGCTTTCAGCAGCTTTTAATAGCAAGGAAAAATAAACTCCTCCAGTATTACAGATGGACAATCTCTGTCTTGGCTTCATTACCTTATGTTATTTGAAGAAAATTAGTGGCTTTGCACTAGCAAAACCCATGCAAAAGAATAATGTGTTGAGCTCATTTTGTCCAATATGTGCAGTAAAGTTTTAGTTAATGATCTTGCACATAAAATGCTAGTACTCTGTGTCACCATAAACGATGTAACCAAGGCATTCATTTCAGCGTGTCTAGGTCCCCAACCTTTAATGGAGGCACCACGTTGTATCCGTTCCTCTGCTCTGCTCAGTGTTTGAGCCAGGAATGACTTTTTGCGCATAGAGCACTTGGTGCACACAGCACTTGCATCCATCGCCCATCTCACAACTACACGTAAATAATTTTGTGACAGAGGTAGCACAACCTGAACAGTATCGCTGAGCCAAACCAAACACTCCTTCTTGTAATGCCTTCTCCTGTCCCCTTCTGGTGTGCACATATATATATATAAAGATGCATTTATCAGATGCCTGTGTCTATTGTAGAGATATCATATACCCTGTTTCTTTTCAACAGATTGATCTGTCATTGTCCCACTTGTTGCCTGCAAAGAGGCTGTACTTCAGAAACTTTTATTCCAGGTGTCTATCGCTGGATTGTCTGTACTGAAAGAAGTTAAGATGACTTTAACGTGAACATTTACATTTATGTATAATACTGTTTAATATTTATAAAGTAGATAACTTCGGGGAATATTTTACTCTCCTGTACTTAGAAGAAGTGTCTTTCGTGCAAATTACGCTTTCTTCAAATGCCACAGTAGGAAAAGAAATACTCTGAAGTTAAAGAAAAATCGAATAAAGTAATTCTTTCGGACATTATTTCTGAGTCACGAATCTGTTGCTCCTGCAGGGACAGGGAAATCGTCCCAAGAAAGGCTGACCACTTCATCACAAATGCCTCATTTAGTGGAAGACAGTTGTGAAATTTCCCCTCACTAGGCAGATGACTGCAGTGATGGAAAAGCCATGCTGCCCAAAAGGCTTCACAAGGAGTTTCGTGTTCATCTCTCCATCTTGTCATCCAGTGGAAATTTAGAAGATGCCTCCTGCAGAAATGGCATCCTGGCAGCCCATCCAGATGACATTTAGCAGACCCCTCCAAATTTCCAATAAACATCTCAAAAACCTTCACTAGTCCCATGGAGGGCACAGATACTGATTCTCATTCTCATTACATCTAGTAAGGTGACTGTGCCCCCCTCTACTGTGCTACAGCCCCTGGCCTGAGATCGCCTTCACAACTGAGAGCTTGGAAGGTTATGCACATTTCAGACTGATGAAGAGCACACAAGTGTTGTTGGCGTGCACACACCTGGCTCTGGAGTCCACATGCAAGGTTCTCACCCTACTTCCTAGCCAAGGGGTGCAGAGAGAGTGCAAGTGTTGCAGGATGGGCTGTGCACAAAGCCTAGGGCATGCAGCAGGAGCTGGTCACACTTGCCTCCTGCATCCTCTCCCTGCAGGGCCTGGGACTTAAACGGGGGAGTGGGAAGAGGGGAGGATAGGGGAAAGGAGGAGGGAGAAGGAAAGTGGTATACAGCAGACGAGGTGGCGCAGAGATTGGGCAGAGTCGGGGATAGGCAGCCCTGACGGTGGCAGTGTTCGGACGGGGCTCGGCGCCTCTTTCCCTTCTTTCTCCGCCCTGCCGGACCACCCCCCGCCCGGGGGTGCAGCTCTGGCCGCCGTCGCTGCATCAGGCAGCCGTGCCCGCGGGGTCCGGGACGGGCAGCGGTCACTGGAGGGGCTGCCTGGGGGCTGTTCCTCTTTCACGGGAGAGAGAGACGAGCCGGTGCGTACACGTATACAACCATAACCACACACATATGCACACCTGGGGCAGAGATCGTACGAAACAAACCCGCAGACAGGTGTCATCTTTGCGGGAGGCCCGGGCCGGGCCGGCCATGCTCAGCGCGGATCCCTCCGTTCCGCAGCTCCGGTGCTCGGCGCTGTGCCGGCGCAGGGGCTCCGGGACCGAGATGGTCTCCTGGGGGTTTCGCTGCTCCATCCCATACACGAGTGCCTTCCCCCCACAAAAAATAAATATCCAGAAGCAAAGACTATTTTAAAAGACAAGCCGCGCGAGGCGGAGGGAGCGATCTCCCGACCGGCCGCGCAAAACCTGCGCTGCCCAGCCGCCCGCCCGGGCTGCGCCGCGCTAATTCCGCAGCACCGGCGACATGAGGATCTCATACCTCCGGACAACTGCGTGAGTCATAAATACACGGCGCAGGGCTGAAAGTCGACACTGTTTACAGCGGCTTTGCCGCGGCCTTCGCCGAGTCAAACCGCCGCCCCCCGCGCAGGGCCGGGCTGCGCGGAGGTTCCGCACCCCGCACTGCGACTTCCGCGGGGGACCCGCGGCGGCGGCGACACCTGCGGCCGGCGAGAGCGAGGAGGGTGCGGCCTCCCCGCCGCCGCCAGCCGTCGGTCGGTCCGTCAGTCCGTCCGTCCGCGGGAGCGCGGCGAGCGGCGCTGGGGACAGACGCGGTGTTGGGTTACCCCGGCCTGGCCCCGCCGCCGCCGCCGGGCCAGCGGGTGCCGCGGGGCTGCGCCGGCGGCCGCGCAGCCCACGGTATGTCGGGCCGGTGACTTCAGCCGGCAGATATTTGGAGGTTCCGCGGGGTCCGGTGCGGGGGGCAGCGTGTGTTTGGGTCTGAAAGCGAATCAGCGGAGGGCGCGTCACTGCCAAAGGGCCCTATAAATCCATCTGCGGCGCCGAGTCGCCCTGGCAAAGCCCCCGCGTCCGCACGTCCGGCTCCGCGCTCACGCCGTCCGCGGGTGCGGCGCCCCCCGCGCCTTGCCCAGCCCCGCACCCCCACCCAGCCCCGCCGGCCCCCGGGGAGCCCGGCCCGCCCAGGCCCAGCCGGAGCGGGCGCTCCCGACACCGGCCCAGCTTCCCGCCGCGCTCCCGCTTGGATCTAAGCTTTCGCCGCGACGGGACCCCGCTCTGGAGGAGGAAGCCTCACTGCTGCTGCTGCTGCCCGGCTCTACAAATCCCAGTGCCGGCCTCTGATTCTCACAGCAGGCTGAAGGGGGGTGGTTAGGTTTTTTTTGGTTTTTGGTTGTTTTTTTTTTTTTTTTTTAATCGTTTTCCCCTTCCTTCCTCCGCTGGGGTGGGGTTTTTTCGTGGTATTTTTTTTTCTTTTTTTTTTTTTTCCCCGCCGTGGTGTGCGTGTCCGAGTGGTGCGCGGCTCCCGGCAGTGCTGGACCAGCTGGCATTACAGGAGCGCTGATGTCTTCATCTGACTCCCCGCAGTTGTTGATGGAGTGTCTTTCTCAGATTTCCAGGCAGGGTCCCAAGCGCAGCACCCAGCGCCAGCTCCCGCTGCCAGGCGGCGCTCCCCGCGGCTCGGGCCGCTCCCGCCGCTGCTGAGCGCGGCTCCGGGGCCGGGGCGGGCAGAGACCCCCGCGGCGCCGCTCCTGCCGTGGGCACAGCACCTGCGGCGGCGGCGGGGGAGGCCGCCGGGGACTGGGCTGGCGGCTCCCCGCTGCCTCCATCCAGACCTGCGACCTTACACCCCCTCTTCCATACGTGTGTCCCCCTTCCCCCCTCCTTTGCGCAAAGAGGGTGCCGGCGGTCGGACCCCGACCTGCCCACATGCATCGCCCGTCCGGCCGGTCGACTCCACGGCATTAATGTCCATCTCGGGTCCGACGAGACCAGCTCAGAGGTGAGGGCGAGGATGGGTGCGCGGACGGGAGGACGGGGCGGGCGGGCACTGTCTCCGGGGGCACCCCGCAGCTCCCTGAACACGACGAGGTGCGAAGGCAGCGGCCGGCGGAGAAAGCGCGCACCGAGCGGCAGCCGCGCCCTAAGCCCCGCCGCTGGACCGGCATCTCCGCGGTTCCCCCCGGCGGGGCTGCGCCTCCCGGGCCGGACGCTGCCCTGTGCCGCCACCGGGCCAAGCCGAACCGGGCTGGGGGCAGCTGTTACCCCGGGGCGGCGTGCAGAGGGCAGCGGGTACGTGCCGTGGCAGACCTCGGGCAGGGCGGCCGGGAAACGAGGAGGAGAAAAGAAAAAGGGGCAAGGGAAGGGAAGGGGAGAAAGAAAGGGAGAAAATAGAGGATCGGTGAAAAAAAATAAAGAGAATGAAAGAGCAAGTAGGGGAGGAGAAGAATACGAGGAAAGGGAACTGAGAAGGGAAGGGAAGGAAAAAGAAGAGGAAGATTAAAGGGAGATGGAAACAAAGAGGAAAGGGAAAATGAAAGTGGAAGGAGAAAAGGGAAGGAAAAAGGAAATCTTGAAGCAAGGGGAAAGGGAAAGAGGAAGACAATAGTGAAAGGGGGAAGAATGGGAAGGAAGAATATAAGGGGGAAAAGGTGACAAATGAAGACGAAAGGTCAGATAAAAGGAGAGAGAAAATTAAAATGAAAGAGAGGACTGGATAGGAGAAGGGAAAGAGCGGGGGAAAGAAGAAAGGGGAAAAGAAAGATGGAAAAGGGAAAGGAAAGAGGCAAGAGAAAGGAAAGGGGAAGAGAGGGAAAGGGAAATGAAGGTTTGCTTGTAGCAGATCAAATCCGCACAGACCAGCACCCAAGATCAGCCCAGTCCTCCCCGGTCCAGCCCAGGAACAAGTGCTGGAGAAGCCCAAGGTGACCCACCTGCCAGTGAGCACAGGGACATGGTCACACTCCCACGTCCCTAGAAACAGACTTCTGGGACCTGCATGCCTGCATTCCCCAATGCAGCTTTCTCAGGCACAGAGGGACTGGAGGCCATCCTGTGCCTCCCTCTCCCACACCACTCACTTGCTGGGGAGAGCCCACCTTACTCTCTCTGCCTGCACTGGGAACAGGTTGTTGTTCCATCCTCTCTGTCCTCAGGCCTGGCCCGGGTGAACCAGGCTGATCTGGGGTGCGAGACTGCTCGCCTTTTTCTCAGGACTGACAGGGTGGGGGCAGGACTGGGGGAGCACAGCAGCTGGGAGCTAACCCTGCCTCTCCTATCTGCCAGGGGCCCGTGTTGGAAGGAGATCTAAGATGAAGTTATGGGATGTTGTGGCTGTCTGCGTGGTGCTGCTCAACACGGTCTCCACCTTGCCCCTGCCCACCGGTAAGACGCCTCCCAAGGGGTCCCCTTCAGTGGTAGAGGGACCTGAAGATGATCTCTCCCCCATCAGCCTGCTGCCTCCCTATGCTGTGCACAGTGACTGTAAGAAATATTCCCCTTTGTAGCAACTGCTGTCTGTCTTGCTAAACCTGCTTCCCTTTGCTCGGGCATCAGGATGAGGAAAGGATGCCCCCACTTTGTGCCCCTATTTCTCCACAGGCAGTGTCATTGGCTTTGGTCTTGCTCAAGCAGCTCCAAACCTAGTCATTCTCCAAAGCTTGGCGTTGACAACTGCAGTGGCAATGACCCCTGCCCACTCCAGCCCTGCCTTCTTGGTAGCCTTAAGATCCCTCTGGTTGAAAAACATGAGGAGGTGGGAAAGTTTGTTGTATGCAGAGGAGCCAAGAGGAGGATCTGGTTCACACACCTCGCAGCGCAGGCACTGAAACTCCTTCCCCACTGCCTCAGCCTCCGCTCCCGGCTCAGACCTGCCAATGCAATTATTCACTGCCTGTAGTGGGCGCAAGTCCTGATGGAGGCTTGGCTCCGTGATGGGAGGCACAGTACATATCCTGGAGTACTGCTGAGCTTCATTAAATCCTCCTTGGATTCTGACCTCGAAATTAGTGTGTCCGCATGGAAATTTACAGAAGAGTAGCTGCAGCAGGGTTAGGAGCTTGATGCAGAGAAATCCACATGAACTAGCTCACAGTAAGACAGTTTACAATCCAAATGGCAGATAATAATGCCTTGCTAATAATAAGTCTTGTACCTACAACAGCAGGTACAGGATTTTTACAATGGTATGTGAGTGTTATGTTAACTCTGGTGGCTTTTTAAAGAGAGAGGTAATAGGACGCAGTAAGAAGTGGCAGAATACTCACATGAATAGTGGAGACGTTCACTTAGCAGAGGCGCTGACACAGTTTGAAGGTTGCTTCTTTTGCCCTTGCTCAGCCCTCTCTGTTTAGCTTGTTACAGGATGCAGACAGTATCCAGTAATTGGGATTCATTTCTATCTCCTTTTCTGGAGGCATGTCCTTTCCCTGCGCCTGCCACAGCTCCAGTCACGGGCATCCGCGCTGGTTTCTCTGGGAGCAGCCAGGCTAACGCAGTGTGGAGGAACCAAGCATGAAATCATGTGCCATGACTTCACTTTGACCCCTCCCAAACACTCATCTCCTCTTCCACACACACACATCTATGTCTTTTCCCATTTAGTCTTCTCTCTTTCCTTCTCCTGCTAGTGTTTCCTCCTTGCTGGAATCTTGCCTAGGCTTCTGCCTCCACATATCCCATCCTGGGCTCCTGCTGCTCACAGACTGGCAGACCCTGACATCCTTTCAGGCCATCCACACAGGGAGGTTGGCCAAAAGTGTTTCCTAACAGGACTCCAGCCTGCCAGGATCATGGGTTTATCACACATGGTGATCTTCTCCATGGTGAGCCATGTGGCGGATAAGTGCTGTCCTACAAAAGGCAGTGACCAGCTTTTCAGGTCACTGTGTTCTTCCCCTCTATACAGGCTTGCTGAGGTGCTGGTGGAGTAAGAGCATTAGGGGGAAAGTTGTATCAGTCAGTTTGTAGCTCTGGCAGAAGCTACAGAGTGGGAGACCATTAATGCTCCATCTTTCCAGAGTGATAGTATTTGTATGATGCCTGCTTTTATCTTGAAACTACCTTCTGGGAATATGATCCCTGGTGGGCTGATTCCTCTGCAGCTCAAGGGGACAGGCAGCAGTAGTGATTCTCTCAGTTCCTAGTATCCAAAACTTCTCATCATTGTCTCTTTTTTTTCCTTTCCTGTGGATTGGGTAAACAAGAAGCAGGAAGAAAGACAACCTATGTTTTACCTGGGCTGTGTTAGTATCAATATTATCTTTGTTTCCAGGGTAAGGCATAGTCTTAGCCATGCAGAGCTAGGTCACCAGTTATTGCCCAGGATAGCCATTTGAGAAAGGGCTGATAGTTTGGTCTCAATCTCTTAACCCTGTGTATCACAAACAGATGGGCCTGGCTGCAAGGGGAAAGGAAGCAGTGCTGTTCTCCATGTCAGAAATAAAGGAAAACCCAGAGTGTTCCTGTCATCTTTGTATGGCAGCAGTTAACAAAACAACCGAGCCTGAAAGTTAGAAACGCTTCCCTATGTTGCCAACTCAGATGAGTCAGGGGAGACCTGCAGAAAGGTGACTGCAAGAGAGCAGTGAAATACTTTGATCCACTTTTATACTGTTTGATTTCAAAGTGTGTGGAGAACAGTCTGCAAACAGGCTATGAGGCTGATCCTACCCAGGCACATTGCTGCCTTCCTGCTGCAGCAGCACTTCGCTCAAGTCACTCCCATCAGTGTCTTTGACATATTTGTTCTCTCAATTTGGTGGCATGCACCCTTCAGCACAGGAAAGACAAAGAACCAAGTACACAAGAGGAATTGATATCTACACCATGTAGATTTCCCTGTCCACTTGGAGGCTTCTGTCACCATCAGAGCACAATGTAGCATGAGCATGGAGGTGTGCTTACATCTCCCCGGCTGTCTGCTGGTGAACCTACCATGTATTCATATCTCTGTGGATGCTGTTGGTCAACTGCTTTGCTAAGGGCTTTTGCAGGAGACAGCTCACAAAGAGGTGGGAGCACCATCATCACCTGTGTTGCCTCATATGCATGGGGCAGTGTGTGGGCCCTGAGCAGGACTGGGTGCTGTGTGCATTCAGAGAGAGGTGCACTGCTGTCCCCTAAAGCAATCCAAGTGAAGACTGAGTGGGGAGTAGCCATTTTGCTCCAAGGTGCCCACAGAGAATTTGGGTCTCCCACACACCACTTGCATCAGGTCTTAGTAGGATTGTGAGATCAAGTCCACTCCTAAGGGCAGGCCAAACAGCTTGGTGGAGCACAGATCTGTTTCCCAGGCCCTTGACACCTTTTTGCATTCTCATTTGATGGAATTGCTTTCTCTGCAAAGTGCTCTGAAGTCACCTGATGTCACCCCATCCCTTTCAGGTTGGCTTGAAACCTTCCTTCATTCCAGGCTCCAGGCAGGGTTCTAACCTCGTGGGCTGATCAGGTGTAATGTGCTGACCTTTGCTGTTCAGGGCAGTAATTAGAGATGGCAGAGGGTGCTAGCAATTGCAATCTTCTGCATTTTTAATTGGACTGGAGGCTGGAGTATCCACCACAAATGTAGTGCATTAGAGATGAATCCAGTATTTGTAGGTGTTTTTCATCAATATTCATGGGATAGCTTATTTCACACTCACAAAAAAAAAAAAAAAAAAGTAGAGTTTGTAACCATTTCTTTGTTTCTCTTACGCTACAATCCTCTGGGGGAAGAACACTATTAGCTTAAATACCAAATGCAAGTAGAACAAATATAAACCAAATTATTATAAACTAAATACTAAGTCAGCAGCCTCAGAAGCATGACAGTGCAGAGGGAGCCAAACACTTGTTTGCCTTATACACAGTCCCCAGCAAATACATCTTGTAACGGCTTGCTGTTGGATGCACATAATCAACAGGTACATGAAGACTGGAATGTCCTAAAATTCATGACATGATATGTATTCTCTTGATCAAGTGAGAAGCTTTGCTAAGAATGAGTGGTAAGCAGGTAGAATTAAATGAAACATCTCACCATGGGATTTTCCCTCCTAGCAAGAGGAAAAGGTGGGGTTTTTGCATCAGGGTGTCTGAGTTACTCTACCGCTACTGAATGGTCATTAATTGCTGGAGCTCCTTTGGTACATGCTGTGACACACGATGGTATGTGTGTGTTATACCTCTGTTAAAAATTCTTCTTACCCCTGCTAAGAGGTATTTGATGTTAAGTTACTGCTTTTTGCTGCAATTTTATCAACTAATACAGAAAGTATCTAGAAAAAATAGTGATGTTGTAGGGCTCTTTATGGCAAAAGCAGTATTTAATTATGCTTCCAACAGAATGCATTTCATTCCCTACAATATTTATTAGGCCCATTCACTGTTATGAACTACAACTCTCATGTTTCTGTCCAGGCTTTGCTGCTCAGCACAACTACAGTGTGGCATATGTGCTTTAGCCTAAGACACCCAGAAGCTGCATAGGTGGCCTGCCCTGCACAGTAAACCCGTAACAAAGAATGCATCACAGAGGTGTCAGCCACACTGAGCAGGTGCCACCCTGCATCATCTGATCCCTGTGTACCCAGCGCAGCCAATGCATCCAGCACAGCTGTTGCATCCTGCCAGTGTCAGGTCGAGTGTGCCTGGGTGCCCGAGCCAGCACATGCATGCACTAAAGTTTGTTTGCACAGGGATGAGCAGGTTATCGAGGTATTCAGAAATCCCAAGCATTCAGATGAGTCCATTCATGGGCAAAATTCTAGACAAAGAAGGAAACAGGCTTGATCTGGTTAAGTCTAGAGGCATGTAGCCCTAAAAGCAAATTCCTCTGGAGTTTCACATATAAATACTGAATATACTCCAGAGAAGAGCATTCTGTGACTAAAGGAAGAAAGTTCTGAAATGCAGGATAATGAGGCTCTATTCTCATTTTGACTTATCCTTTTCTGAAAGTTTTACTTCTTTGCTGTTTTTCAGTTTAGGGAGCTCAAAAAATTGCCAGTGAAACTGTGGATCCTGTTAAATGTTTTGCAGGTGTTTATCGACAGATAATGCACCTGGACATACTTTTCTTGGTCATCTTTCATAAGCCTCTTCAGTATATTTTAGAAATCCCTGGGTTCAGGGTTTGCAGATGAAGAGCTTCAAAACATTCCTTGAAAGGCTGAAGAATTCAGTTGTGTGAAGTATTCATCAGACTGTTATTGAATTTAGTGGAGGAGGCATTGTTTGTCCACTAGCAGAAGATCCTCAGACTGATAGATTGTAATGTCTTTGTAAATTATACTGTTCCTGGTTAGTACTGCAAAAAGCAGTTCTAAAATAATTAAAGTTACAAAGACTTTGAGAAGTCATTTGGGTCACCAAATCCCACCCTGCCGCAAATGCAGCTGTTCAGGCATGGACATCTAGTGCAAATATCCAGCTTTCATCCCCCCCCCCCACACTGCCTAGTCATCTATCACTGCAACATAAAACTTGTAGCACATAGGCCAAACCCTACATAACTACATTTGTTGTGGATTCCCATATTTTTGAGGTAGTAATTTAATAAGTAGAAATAAACAAGGAATACAAAATACTGCAGCAGAACTGTGTTCAGGATCATCAGACATCTAAATAGGCCACTGACACATTAGCGTTGGTAGAGTGGTTAGCACTGCAGAGTGGTCATTTTTTATGAAACAAAGCTCAGTTTCTGATCAAGTGATATCCTCTGGTAAAGTGAACCAGAGGAAAGATTTCAGTGGTTCTTGGAATTTCAATCCTGATTACAAAGAAAAAGAAAGAAAATAGGATCAAAAAGATTTACTTGAGACAGCTGCAAATAAAATATTAAGACACAAATTACATGTTAGAATATGTTTTAAGATCAAGGACTTAAAATTAATTTTGTGAGGTATTTCATGTACCAGCATTCTTTTAAAGGAATAAAGCTGCTTGTATAACCTAGCAGAAGTTTAGGCTGTATGTATTATACAGCACTTAAACTGAAACCTGCAGGTGTATTTCTTTGAAGTCTTTGGGAGTCATGCAAATATTTTAAAGATTATTGAACAGGGATATTCTTCAAAAGAAGCAAGCACTGAAATCCTTGTATTTGTTTTCCTGTGTCGTGACTGGGCAGCGCTAGAGCAGTATGCTAAATCTTCTCTGGTGGCCACATTTTCACAGGCAAGCTGGTCCTCTTTAAATAACAAGCTATGTACAAACATTTGCACTATCTCTGCTCCCATCCAAAGCATTTCTTTGGCAAAATCAGTCAATAGTCAGGAAATTTCTGAAAGGAGGCAGTATCCAGTGTAGCAGTTAGGAAGGACCTTGCTCTTCTGAGCACATGCCAGCATTATCTGGCAGGTGCCAGTCCACACTTCCCAACATGAGACCTTCTGCAGTGGAGTACCTGCACCTGCCCTAGAGCCAGGGATGGATTATTATAATAATAACAATTTTCAACCAGCAATATGAAAACCTTCCATATTTTTCCTTTTGCAAACTCATTGAATTGAAGGTAGGGAAGGGCAACAGTGAAAGATCATGCGTTACTTATAGATCAGATCAAATCTGATAGCAGCAGAGGTTGCCACAAAGAAACATCAGCCAAGATTTTGCCCAGACTGCTCTGCCATTCACTGCCCCAGGGAAGAGAGCGGGTTAGGGTCTTTTTAGGGTATGTTCGTTCTGCTTTGCTGCATGTCTTTGTTCCTTGGGGACTCCCCTAAAACCCAGTGGGAGAGGCTGTGTAAGAGCACAGGTGGCCCAGTAATAGCTGATGTTATCGATTTAGGCATGCTCTTTCCCTTCAGTGAACTGTTACTGAGGAGGGGCTGGGTTACCATTGTGGGGTTTTACTGATGTCGTAAGAGGGCTGGGCTGGATCATTTTTGCACCAGGGATGGTGAAGAAAATACCATCAGTATTTCCCCCTTTAAAACTTGTGTGCTTGCCTATTAGCTGGCTGCAGGTGTTCTTGCTAACAGAGATTGCAGGTTTCAGGTCCTGCTCATATATACTCATCTGAGGCTCTTGCAGGATTTGAGGTTCTAGCTTAACCAAATACTCATTGTAAACCTAGGTTTTACTGGGAAGCTGGATGTTTACACAGCACAGTATGGATGTGGAAGGGTACCAATCTTAGGGAGGAGACAACAGGTACGTGTCTTCCCCACTCCTGGCTTCAGGGAGGGCACTGGCACTTTTTCTATCTTCCCCTTTTACTCTCTTCATGCTGTAATTTCTGATGAAGGGATGCCCTGAGGGTGCTGATGTACCCACCACCCCATAGGATAAGGTCCTAGTGCAGATGGGCTCCTGACAGCAGCGGCAGGAGCTGCTACAAAATCTTGAGTGTGACTGCTGAAAAGCCATATGCTCTATGGTGCTCAGAGCTGGTGATTCAAAGCTCTGTGTCAGAGGCAAGACCACATCCTCCTGTTGCTCCTCTGCTCCTTGACTGCTAGTGCACCTCTGCCCACCCCAGAGAGGCCAGAGGCGGGGGTGGGCAGAGGAGGGCAGCCCATCATTGAGCAGTATCCTGTGAGCAGCCTTCCTGGACTGGGTGAAGAACAAGAAATTCTTGTGAGCAGGTCAGCACATGAGGCAACTTCCTCTGCTTAACATGGTTCATCTGACCTTGCTGTTCCCCCCTGCTCTCAGGGACTTCCCACATTGGCAACAACTGTGGTGGCCCTATTGTCTCCCCCTGTTTTTCCTCTGTTGGAAACCAGCATTTCTACCTGCAAGAATGCAAGCAAAGTACAGAAGGGGAGGCACTGCCAAGCATGGCAGAGTGAAAATACGAAGGACTCTGTGGATTTGTCATTATGACCAACACA
This sequence comes from Corvus kubaryi, assembly GCF_017639235.1. Lineage (NCBI taxonomy): Eukaryota > Metazoa > Chordata > Aves > Passeriformes > Corvidae > Corvus > Corvus kubaryi. The sequence continues at coordinate 11,190,452 of NW_024581096.1, forward strand.
TGGGAAACTGCAGGCTTAGCTAGTGAGCTACAAACACATAACTTGACTGCTCCATTAGGAGCAAGAACACCAGGAAGGTCAATCCTGGGCCTTCTGCCGGGTTTGCCTCATCATACTTGACTGGTGCGAGTGGCCCTGGCATCATCCACTGGGTTATTTAGCACTTGCCTTGATGAGAGACAAGTGACACCAGGGAGAGACTCCATTTCTAAGGGCTCTCTGAGTCTGAGGGGAGGCCACAGCATGGGCTGGGATTGAAGTAATACAGAACTGTATTAAACATTTAAAGATAAACTGACTCTGGTGTGTTTGATGCTCTATTTCCTAATGGATACAATCAATTTGTTTCCATTTCACTCTTGGTCCCATGGATTTTCATGTAAGGCATGAAAGCAAAGTTATGCCTCAGAGAGGTGGTATTTTAATTGTTTAAATACCAAAAACATTTCAGCATAACTATTCTTAACACCCGCCTTCACTTAGATGCCTTCATATACTACTCTTTGTCTTTTTATACAAAATATTTCATTTTCAGTTAAACAAATGGTTTATCCCCATCACAGCTGCTACTGCCCCATCACTTTGCAAAGCAGAATGATCATCACGTTAGTAATTTTAACCTGGATAAGATTGCTCTTCCACAAGCAAGTTGTTCCAAATCTCTCCTAAAGTATGTCTTTGTGGTGTGAGATGGAGGCATTCTGTATTCAGATAGGCTATGTCCACTATAATGAGCACATGAAAACAGTACTGCAAAGCAAGCTAAATAAAAAAATAATTATTGAATAATGATTATGAAGTAAAGTAATATTTTGATTATGAAGGTCCCAGATTAAAATACCAGAGCTGTTTCTGAAAAGGGGCCATTTAATCCTAATGCAGATCTGGATCTAAATTCTCTAAATACTGCTTACCATTACAGTTAGCTGGATTAAACCCCTAGAACTCTGAAATCATACTTTAGGGCCTGATACTGCTGTTTGAACTTCTGTAATTGAAAGACTGTGCTCAGGTTAAATAATTTAGTTAAGTGTCTGGTCTAATATTTTTATGTGATAGCTATACACTGTCACAAATGCATGCAAGAAAGATACAATCTAAAAGCAAAATCTAATTTTATAATGTTTAATATACCTTTTGTGACTTCTGCTACATCACTTTAGCTCAGGGTATGTAAAGTGCCAAATTATGTGGCAGTGACATGTTTACATTTTTCTGAGATCATTATGGAAAGCTATTCTGTAAAGCACAGTTTCAAACAACTTAAGATGTCAAGTTTTATGAAGTTGAAAAAAAGAAAAGGAAAACCCACTGATGCCTTGAGAGGCCACCTAAAAACAGAGACTAGACAAGAATAAGGGAATAAAAGTAGGTATTTATTTGAAAGGCCTTCAAAGGTACCCCTGGGAGCCAGAGGCTGTTGCTGAGATGGACCCCAAGATGGACGGCAGGTCACAAGTTCTTCACACTTTTGTAAGTTTGATTCATTAGCACATCAGGGTTAATTCTCCAATTAAAGCTTCAGTTAATGACGTAGTTTCCCAAGCTCAGACCCCTCTTAAGATGTTGGATTACATATTTTGGGCCTAGGACTGTCTGAGTGTCCTTGGAGAGCAGGCCTGGAGAGGATTTGTTATGTCTACCTAGCATGAGAGAGCAGAAGAACAGGCTACAAGAAACTTCAGAGTTACACACTAAGCAGTGCAGGATTTGAAAAGTATGAAAGTTAAAACCTAAGGCAACACCACCTATATAAATTCTTATTTTGCGATATACAGGATTTAAGCTTTTCTTGTATGCCATAAGAGACAGCATGGTCAGAAGAAACTGTAGTTAGTCTTTTAAAGGTACAAAAAGAAGTAACTGGATTTTTTTCTCAAAAATTGAAGATCCAAACCATCAGTTTGTGGTCAGGTACAAGCTGAGAATTTCTTGCTTTACCATGCTGGGTTGCTGCCATTGCATGTGGAGGACTACTTTGAAATGAATCTGCTGATAGTGCAATCAAATGAATAGATTTACAAAATATAATTGCAATCACATTTGAACAGACAGAAATAAATTGTCCATTTTTACTAAATGGAGGCTGTTTTTTCACGAATGGGACGAGTTTGGTTTGAGTATCCATTTAGACCTGTTTCATGTAGAAATCTATCAGAACACTGTGTAATTCATTCTTCTAAAAAGTGCAGGGATCAGATCCCAGTCCTGGTGTCATGTGGTGTCTCTAATTAAATAGAAATGCAAGGACAGGTTCTGGGGGGTTGCAGTGGGGAAGATGCCTGTAGGAAAGCACATTTGCCTGCACGCCCAAAGCAGAACTCAGGACTGAATTTCTTCAGGGGCTAATGGGGAGTGCCATGGCTGATTGGCTGCAGGATCCTGTACTCATACATGCTGCCAGCTCTTCTTGTGCCCAGGGGACGGAGGTCATGCTTGGGGACAGGCAGGTCAAAACTTCAGGTTCCAGACAACATCAGTGAGGCAAGAATTTCAGTTTGCAATACAGAGGGGTGTTCCAAACCTAGGAGGCTGGGTCAAAGCTATGATCTGACTGTGCCCTAAATGTTCAGAAAACAAGCAAACAGCAAGCAGATGGTGCAAATATTCTTGTGTTGTTTTTTTTTTGGTTTGGTTTGGGTTTTAAATTGGTATTTTAAGTTAGTCTCTCTCCTCTGGTGAAGGTGTTCACCAACTCTGCTCCCAGCCTGAACCTTCTGCTAGATTCCCATTTTTCTCTGTCTCGTGACATTTCATTCTTTCCTTCTTGGCTTTTTTATTCATTTTTCTGGTCATGTGAGAGAATCCTCAGCAATCAAGAGCCTTTGTTCAGCTGGACAAGGGAGACAGAGAAGGTGCCCAGAGGCAGACTAGCACATGGACTGTCATCTACACCCAGCATTCTTGATTCTCTGGCCCTAGAAAACAGACTCTTGCTCTTGTTGCAACCATAGGAAAATGCTCTGCCTGTTCCCACCTGGGTGGTCAGGTCCTTGGCACAGTAGTGAAAGAAGGAGCATGGAAAGGAGCTGCAGGAATGAGCTGAGTGGAGCAGGACACTTATGGCGGATGCAGTTCCTATAAGCCCTGCTGCCTACCCCAGGCTCCTGCTGGAGGGGTGCTGGACAGAGGTGATGCATAAACACCTACAGGTGCCTGCACACAGACTGCCTCCAAGGGACTTCCTCAGGGAGCTGGACAGTCAGGAAACAGCTTTGAGAATTGTGACAAAAAACCCAAACAAAACCTCATGACTTCACACTGGTCTTGTGAGAGACCACAGCACCATAGCTTAAGCAGTGGGGCTCAGCCTATCACATGCATCCAGTGGGGTCTGTGAGCCTTTCTCCCACACTCTGAACAAGACACACAGAGACCCTGTGTTCCCTGAGGGAAGATTTTACTTTTCCGGGACATACGTTCTTTTCCTTTGGGGAACACCTGTTTTGAGATGCATCACAGGTGCGAGACAACCTTTGCAAACCTATATTGAACACATGCTGCTCTGGGCTATCCTATCCTGTCCCATCCTGTCCTGTACTGTCCTGGATGTCTTTCAATTTTTAAATTCTAATTCCTTTACACCCTGGGGCTTGGGACCAGGAACTACTGCTCAGAGATCTTTGCTGCTTTAATGCCACAGTATCCAACCATTTTCTGCTGGCACATTGCACAACATGACAGGCATCTGTCATGTGTTTGTTCTCTCAGCTTTCCCACCAGAAGGCAAGTGTTTTCAGTAAACTAGTTTGTTTTGAAAAAATGTGTGTGTGTGTGTATAATTAGTCGTATTTGTGTCTGTGTATGTGTAAATGAAGCACACATACACACACATGCAAAATGTGTATCTGCTTCTCCCAGGGGTGTGAAATCCCCCCAGCAAACTCTGTCTGCTGCACAATCAAGTCAGCACAGTCCATGCAGTATGAGATAAGCAAAGATGCTGTGAGACTATAAACATATTCTCAACAAGTTGCAGACAGAAGGGTAACAAAGTACACCTCTATCAAAGGGCTTTATTCAGTTCACAAACCATGTCTCCATGCTAAGGCAGCCCCTATGAATGTGGTGATGTTCCCTGGCCACAGCTCAGCTTAGCACCCCAGTTGTCCCCAACAGAACTTACAACAGAGCAGGGACCAAACAAGTGCTCAGCATGTGGTGTCTGTGGTGCAGAGAAGTCTCAGCATCCCTGGAGCACATCTACCAAGTGCCTATCAGGATGGGGACATCCTGCAGTCAGTCTTCTCCACCTTCCCTTCTGTCTATTAGCCTTTTACAGAGTTTAGTGCTTGGTCAGTGGTTATTGCTCATTCATGTATGATGTCTGGTGGTAGCTTCCTTAGCACTTACCTCTAGTGCCTTGTTTCAACCCATCATGCCTGGTGTCAGTGCTGGTGTTTCCACTTGATTGCTCTGGGTCCTGTTTCAGCAGTTTTTCGTAGCATTTTGTTTAAGGCTCTAGGTCTTCACACCTATACATATTGGACAGCTGAATATCCCTACTGAGCCATGACAGCATCTCAGCACAAGGTGACAAGCCTCCCTTCACTCCTGGTTGTTAATCTTTCCTCCAGACCCCTGTGACCCACATTCCTAGAGACTGCTTGTAGTCACACTGATGGCTCTAATCTAATCCATCAAGCAGCAGAAAATTAGCTGATTGCAGGGATTGGACCTATCCCTAAAACTGTTAAATTATGGAAGCAAACTTGGGATACCTTGGCAGTGCATTGGAAGCTGCCAAAAGAACATTGATGCCCTGCTCATGACCAGTTTGGGGATCCACAGGCAGAGGGGAGTGTTGCTTACAGAAACTTGCAAGGTGTTACTGAGTAGTTCAGTAATGCAGCTGCCATCGTGTTGATTGGTGTACCCATATGGCCTGTAACAGCACGTGTATTTTAGGTGGGCAGACACCGACCAGGATCGAGAGCACATTTTGTCAAGGGGAGCTCTGTGACCACTCTTTCCACCAGTTTCCTATTATCATTCACTTGCCTTTTATCTCCTCATGTGATGTAATCTCCAAATGTCGGGGATCACTGCAGGAGTCTTACTGGTAGATTTGGATGTCTGCAAGGGATAGTTTCCAATTCCCTGGCTGAAGGGAAACTCCACGCTGGAGACAGGAAATTAGAATTCATCTTACTGATAGTGCTGGCATTCCTCCCAGTGAATTTCCCAAGAATATCCTGGTGCCGCAGCAGGTGATGAACAGAGCAGGGATCCCCAGCTCCATTAGACAGTTGGAACACTTCTTGCACGGTTCGTGTTAGAGCCTTAGTGAGATTAGCAGGATCAGTCATGCTGCTAGTGGCCCCAAATTCTGGGTGCAGCTAGTCTGTGTGTGTAGGTAGGACTTTTCTACTTGGATATGCTGTTGGTCTGATTACTTGATCTACTTTTTGCCCTGCTGCTCCCACCTTCTACAGGGTTGACAGCACATGTTGGCATCAGCAGCATTGCATGGGCCTCTTCAGTGGTGTGTTTCCTCAACCTGAAATCTCACAGGCCACGCGCAGCACAGAAGGCTCCCAGTGGCATAACCTGCCCTGGTGCGGCTGGGGTAGGAATCATACACGAAGCAGGATAGACCTCAGCATGTGCTTTTAGCACGTGGGCCTTCCCTCCTCTTATCTATGACCCTCCAGGTTATAGTTGGCAGAACAATGCTTGAACCCTGTAGCTGTCTGTTTGGTATTGGTAGATTCCTGCATGTAGCACTCTCACAGGGGTAGAGAGTATTTTTGTCCCTCAGTTGCAAGCCATTTAAAAATGATGTGCCCACTCGAATTGTTATCTCTTTGGGGAATCCACGGTTTTGTTTCTCCCTTCTTAGGACAGGGACACTTACACTCTCACTGCGCTGACAGTGTACCAGGCTTGAGATAAGTATGAGGCTGAAGGCTGCAAACAAGAATCTCTGCATATAGGTTGGCTTTCCCTGTAACTGTCTCCTGTCCCCTTCCTGATGTTTGATCACTGCATTAATTTTGTTAAGACGTCATATGTTTCCCTATGGTTGTGTTTCACTCTCCATAGCCAGGGTCTCATTGCATCATAATGTTGGTACAAGGGTTGGACTAGGAATACATGGAAGAGGTGTGGGCTGGGGTAGTCACAGTAGTATGTGGGGGGGGAAGCTGAAGGTCAGAATGGAGAATGGCACTTCTAGAGCCATCTTCTCAGGGCTACATCCTTCTCTTATTTGGTTATAGACTAAGAAACCTAGTTTCTGTGTAAGAAATCTAGAAACTACTCAGTCCCAAACCAATCTGCCAACTACTTTCTGTCTGTGTCTGTGTCAGGGCCAAGTTTATACTTCAGCAATGGGGGTTATGTGAGCTCCATGTGGGTCATCTTTTTTAACTGAATCTAGAAACGTGTCTAGCCTTTGTTGCTTTAAAGGAACAGAGCCCACGTATCGCCTGGACCTGGTTCTTGCTCAGTAGAGCAATATTTGTATGGAGTAGGTAGACCAGCCTGTTCTTCAACAGGGCTGGGTGGTACATCCAATGGATGTGCCATCCTTGCAGCCCCCTCCAGCAGGTATGGCTCACAGTGGGTATCTCTGCTACAGAGACAGAGGAGTGCAAGAAAGGTGTACTGACCTTTGGTATCACAGGAATATGGGGCTGGGTGCAGGGTCCTGCCTTGTTCAGGTTCCACATAGCTGTATAGATAGCAGCCATCCTTCCTTCATGTCTTTGACAGTCACTGGCCTGTGACACTGTTGTCTTTAGCATGGATATCTGTAAAACAAAGTGTAATTCACTTTTTTCATCTCCAAACTCTACAGTTTATGGCATTCTGCTTGCTTCGTATCACCCTCATTATCTGGAGATTTCCAGCCTCCACTACTCTTTCACCAGTCTAAACTTTTTTGCTGGATCAATCCACCAAAAAATACATACTTCTGATCCATCACTGTTTTATCTTGGAGGGAGGCCTCTAGGATGTGGCAGCAGTCCCTGTTCCTCCTTATATGCAGATGCACTCTGTTTCAGCAGGTTTTTGTACTGACAGAGTTAGGATTCTGCTGACCCCCATCTCCTCTGTATTTGGTGCTTCTGCTGAGGATATGAGTGTGCACTCTTGCTAGGCAGTGAGGGACAGCCTCATGCCTTCCTCTCTCCTGTTAACAGAGTCCATGCTACCCTGTGTGAACTGGGTACCTGTGCTGCCTGGTCTCCCACTGGGATTCCTGTCTTACTGTGCTCCTTAGGGAAATGTGTTGCTGAGCCTTTGCCTAAGGAGCTGTTCCTATCTCAGCACCTCACTGAGTGGGAGCCTCTGTTGCTTACTGAAGGTACCAGCCTCTGACCAGGTGCACTGCACTGGATATTGCCTCACCCAAAGTTTGCTCTACCTGCAATATTTGTAGCAGTATTGGAGATGGATTTCCCACATGTGCAGGGCTGGGGTGACACTGGTCTGTTACAAGTTAGGTTGTTAGGAGTTAAGTACAGAAAGAAGCATTCTCTTAGGACTTACTGAAAAGGAAGAACTCTTAATTTTTGGCCAATTAATACAAAAAAACCCCTCAATATTGCAACGTAGTTTTTATGTTTAAGATACAGTCATTAATAATGTGGTGTAAGGGCACCTACACACAGGGTCCTGACAGCCTGACCCCCTTTAGTTCTCTGTGTTCACTAAAGCAGGTAATTCTGAGGGATTTAGTCCATGGGAAATTTAAGGATTTCAAAATGCAATTTTTTTTCCCAAATCATGAAGAAATGGCAAAATTTAGGACCATTTCAGAACACATTTAATTTCACCCTTCTTGAAGAGGCTCATTCTGTTAGTATCAAAACACTTCTTTGATTTCATCATATAATTTATTTGAATAATTTATCAATGATAGAATATGTATTAGGTGATAAATTAAATAGATTAAAAATTAAATCTTCTTGAAGGGAAAATGCATTAATAATATTTCCACTGCCCATTAACATAATACTTCTATTCTGACCTATTTCTACTCAGCATCTAGTCTAATCAGCATCTTGTGATACAAAACACTTACATGAGAAAATTTTCAAAAGCTATGAAAATAATTACCCCCAGAAGCATTAAAAACCCAGGCATTCAGCCAGAAATAATATCTCAGCCTGGTACCCCAGGAAATCCTCCTTCTGTCATGCCCAAAAACCTTATTGATAGGTGGCTTTGGCAATACTAACTGCTGCTGGTGTGAAAAGAAAATAATTAACAATTATAATCACAAAATTGCTTTAAAGAAACCTCTTCCTATTGCTGCTTTGCTGGGAAGAGTCTGTATAACCTCTTTACAGTGGCTTCAGCTACCTATTAACTAATATTGGTACCATGACGTGCTTTTCCTTCCCTCTGTTTTCACAGGGCTCATTCAATTATTAAAAAATGTGCTGAAATGCTACCAAGCATCAGCAGACACCCACAGAAATACAAATATGTCTCATTTATCTTTCCCCAAATGAGTTTCCATGATTATCTAAACCATTTCAAATTCTCCTTGATTTCTAAGGGTCCTGGGCATGTGTTCTGAAGTGATGGACAGAAAAGCTTGCATGTGCATAATATTTTTGAGCTGTGAATGACAAACTTCACGATAACTGATGTATGACAAAGCCTTTTCTCTCTTTCCCAAACAGCTAATATGCCAGAGGATTATCCAGATCAGTTTGATGAGGTAGTGGACTTTATTCAAGCCACTATTAAAAGACTGAGGAGGTCACCAGATAAACAGACTCCAATTTTTTCTAGGAGGGAGAGAAACCGTCAAAATGCAGCCACAAACATAGAGAATTCCAACAGAAAAGGAAGGAGAAATCAAAAGGGCAAAAATCGAGGATGTGTCTTAACAGAAATACATTTAAATGTGACCGACTTGGATTTGGGATATGAAACCAAAGAAGAGCTAATTTTCCGGTATTGCAGTGGATCTTGTGATGCAGCTGAGACCACCTATGACAAAATTTTAAAAAACTTAACCAAAAAGAAAAAACTGGTCACCGACAAAGTGAGGCAAGCCTGTTGCAGACCCACAGCCTTTGATGATGACCTGTCCTTTTTGGATGATAACCTGGTTTACCACATACTGAAAAAACATTCCGCGAAAAGGTGTGGATGCGTCTGACAGCTGCATGCTGAGGCGGCACCAGTTTTCCATTCCTGCTGCGCTGCAAAGAGAGGGACCAAGGTTCCCAGGGCAGTGTCTGCTCCAAGTGGAGGAAAAAGGACCAAGAACACAGAATGAGGAGCCATGAGAACCTGGGGATAAGGAGGCATGCGGCAGAGTAGAAGGATGGAGACTTCTGACGTCCTATGGGGATTTAGATAAAAGCTCAGGTGGAGATGACGATGGATGGATGATGTGCACGCTACCTTTCCTGTTTGACTCAGTCCACCATCAGTGAGACTCAATCCATGAGGAACGTGCTTAAAAACACAACCCTGCCATACCATGCTGTGTTGTAGTTATGCCATGACATACCAGTTATACCAAGAAGCTTAGCTAAGAAGTAGCTTAGGAGTACCTTACTAATCCCCTGTGCCCTCAGCTCTACTGAAAGACACATTGTGCTACTGCTCACTGGAGGGCAGTTCCCAAGTGCTTAGGACAACTCCTAAGCTATAAGGTTACCCTTGCAAGTAAGATGATATTGGGCAAATATCAAAATGACCAAGCTCAAGTTCTCATGAAGCAAAACAGTTCTGCTTACTGGCTAAGTTTGGTTATTTCCATCTTGTGTTTCTTCAAAATGAGTGCAGGACTTTGTTCTTCTGCTACCTGTGAAAACAAGTTGAGTTTTTAAGCACTTCTTCCTAGCATAGTAAGAGAAGTAACAAGCCCAGCCTACACAAAATGCATTTCTTTAGGTTTACAAAGGACTAACGTCACTTGCATAACTACATTTCTATTTGGTCATTGTGATTGAGAGAGACTACTTGATGCAATGCATCCCTTCAGAGACATAAGTATACAGAAGATATTTATTGAGATTAAGTTATTGTTATTTATTACAGTTCAGTAATGAGTCTCCTTATTTATTAAAGTGTCTTTCAAAGGTGCCAAAGCAGATGGCGCTTGGGGATATAGAGAGACAAAGACGTTGGGAACAACGGTCCATGCTTTTGATTGAAAGTGTTAACTTGAATGCAAAAAATCACTTACTTTACCTTTTTTTCTTTTAAACAAAATCTTGATTATGTTCACAAAAGGTAGTGCCGAAGCCTGCAGCCCTTATTCCAGTTCACTAAGCCTTTTGAAAATTACTGCAGTCATACATGTGCAGGAGCAGCAATGGCTCTGGATGAGTGAGGATCACAGGACTTGGCTCAACATTAGCAATTTGTTAGAAAAACTAATTTTAGTCATATTTTAAATGTAGCCACATTTGTTTTCTCACACTTTATGCCAAATGACCTCATATAACTATTGACAAATGGAAAATAATCACATTTAGCCTTATAATTTCTAGTTATATTTATTTAAGCTTTTCCTTCCGTACTTCCGTATAGAAGAGGTTAAATCCCTCTAACTAGTTAGCCCTGGATTTAATATAGCCTGCAAGTAAACAGTTGTGTTAAATAACCAGAGTGTTTTGTATAATTTGCTGAAACATTACAGGATCATACCCGTGCAGCAGAACAGTCCAAGTTTCCTTAGGAGGAGGGAGGTTGTACAGCAAAGGTGTTCATACGTGACCGCTAACACAAGCTCTCATTCTGGAGACATTTTTCCCAAAGGAGCAGGAGTGCAGGTCACTAGACATACCTGACAACCAGTGAAGCATCAACTCCCACAAAAGCAACATGAAAAAAAATCCCTATTGAAAACAATGGTCCAACCTTTTATCTCATGCATGTAATGGCTCTCCATGCTCATTTTGCCCTGGGCCTCTTGGGGCACCACTGAAGAAGGGTCTAGAGGTCAAAAAAGTCCCAAACAGGCATAGAAAGTTGTACCAGGTGTATGGCATGTAATTCATCCCCGACTGCCGCCGCTTTCCTGGGCGGAGGGAGGACAGCCCTGGACAACCACCCGCAGGTTCTGTTCTCACACTGCCATGGGGACACCATGCCTTCCATGCTGCGCAGGGGTGGTGACGCCACCACACTGGCACGATGTGGGCACCGAATGCCTGCCAGGCGGAGGGTCAGCTGCACTGCCGAGTGGCTGAGTTGTGACAGCGCTCAGAGCTGTGCTTTCCCTTGCTCCAGCTGATGAAAACTTGCCTCAAAGCATTTTCTGCGCAGCTTGAAGAGGCTGCAACCAAAGCGAATCTCTATGTTCAAAATACAAAAGGGTAAAGTTTGTGATTTTTTTTTTTTAAATTTGTTTTTTTGGTTTTTTTTAGTTTTTAGACCTTACTGAAGACAGGAGTGTGCTTCTCTGGATTTTTTTACTTCACCTGCAATTATATGTCTCAGTCATTTGTGTTAATCAACCAAAGTTCTCTACAGACTTTATTTTTGTACAATATTCATTTTATAACTTTTTACAAAATAAAATTCATTTCTATTGTTACCTGGTTGTTGCTTGTGCTTCCCCATTGTATAATTTCCAAGTTACAGTGTTGCCCAGTTTCCCAATCTGCATGAGACAATGCCGTGGAGCCAGCAAATCTTCTATGAAGTGGAGCCATCCTCTCCTATCTCACCACCACCTTTAATGTGGATCAGAGGTGTCTGTAGCTTCTTAGTGAAACACAACTGAGTCACTGCAATAACTGACTTGAAAATGTGTGCTGAGCAGTGACAGTAATCCACACAGGGGCAGGCTTCAAGCCTGTGGTTACGGAAGCTATCCCTTGTCCATGCAGGGCTGCAGTGTCTTTGTGGCGGTCTTGCCATGCATGGCCACAATTCCTGCACACAGAGGAGATTGCATTTTTCTTTGCTAATCCAAGTGTCACATCAATTGGACTAAATTCCATCCCCTTTGGCAGTTCTTTTTCCTTCATCTTTAATCAGGAAAATTAAACTTGAGGAGTTTTCTTTTCCACCCCATCACGGAACAGATGAGGACAGGTTTTGTGGCTGTGGCCAGCAACATTTTCTCAACTGTTTTGTGTTAAGCTTTGCAGTTCCCATCACAGAGCCTATAAACACACACAGACTTACAGGTTTCAACACTGCGCTCTGTACTCCTCAGACTGTTACAGAGAGGAAGAAGGAGTATCGGAGCAGCAACCCAGAGATCAGGAGATCAAACACACCTAATGCACAGCATATGGATGCCTTGGTTTCATTTGTGCTGGCAGGGACCATGCACGCAGCTCTACCCCAGCTGCTGGAACGCACGGCAAAGCTCGCAAGCCTGGCTTTTGAAGCACGTGGTATTGAAGGCATTCCTCCTCACATGCCAATGCCTCCACTTCTTGCAGCAGAAGCCCATCCATCACGTGCAAAAGCTGGACACATTAAGTATTTGGCATGGAAATGACCTGCAGTTCCACATCCAGAGGAGATCGTGCACTTTCTCAGGAATTGGAAGGAGTGTCTACATAAAACACAGCTGTGAGGTGCTCTGAAGTTTAATCTCTGTTCTTACAGCCCTTCTGTCTGCTATTACATGGATGGGGATGCAGAAGGTCAATGCAGATGCCTTTCTTGGTCTTATCAGTGGCTTTGAATGAGGCACGAATACCTGGCAGGAACAGTGTTGCTTGCATGGAGCTATTTCTCCCTTCTTCCCCAGCCTTCTCAGTGACAACAATATTGGAGAGAGCAGATGAGGCTCTGCTACTGCAACTCCATGCTCACCACTGCTGGGCTGGCACCTTCAGCTCCTTTTCTGGTTAAAGTGAGGCTTGCAGTAGTGTCCTGACACCCTCCATGTGTTAAAGCAGCTTGAAACCTTCAGCTGGTACGTTGTGCAAAAGATTTCAAGAAGGAATTAGACTTTCATTTCATAGGTAGTGTCAGTACTGGGCTAGACATCATGTTGCTGCTTGAGTAGCAGGGACAGCACTACCCTGGATCCCTTCTGGAAGATAAGACATGTCCCAAGACAGATAAATTTTTTACAAGGGAGAGAATGAGGCAAACACCATAATTATTTACACTTAGTCAATATTAAAATCAGGATGTTAAAAGCTTTATTACTCAATATCTTGATACATTTTTTTTTTTTTCAATTTTTGGCGGATTTTCTTCGATCAGTTAGCATTGTGCTGCCAAACAGGAATTACTGGTTAGAGACTTAGGACAAATGATGAATGTCTAAGGAAAAAGCAGGTATTTTGCAAGGAGGGCTAATTTACTGATGCAGTGAGTCTGTCCCTCAGTGAGTCCCCTCCAGCAGAAGGGATTGCAGCTATGTGCATCCCACAGGCAGGATATCAGGAGAGAAACTGTCATTAACAGCAGGTCCTTCTGCTATCTCTCCACCCCACAGCAGCCTGGTGCTGCTGGTCTCAGTACAAAGAGGATGAAATAAGCAGAATTGTGTCTGATTTTGGGTTGTTTCACCTCTGCCCACAAAAGTGGAGAAAGGACAAAGCGAGTCAGTGCCTCAGTCTGGAGCAGCACAGGAGGAAACCAGAAGCAACCTCACTCATTGCAATCTGGATGGGTAACTAAAAATACAGAGGAAAACATCAGGATGAAGAAAACAAATGGAGCTGACACATTGTATAAATAGGTCTTCAAATGTCATGCATGGCTGGAACAAAGATGTTTTGTTTCAAAGCAAGAGACAGCTTGAAATGGTTCAGTAATACACATTGAGAAGTTTGCTTATTTGGAACAGAGCTCTTCTAATGAAAAGGTTAATTGTGTTGCAATGCAAAAGAAAAAAGGCAAAGCAGAGGCCAGGCCTGCACTCCTCACCCTAACAAAATTTCCCACTGGCTCAAAGTGAAGATTTTCTATCACAAACATCACAGGACTGAACTCCTAACATTCCAATAAATTATACAGTAGGTATGTTCATGGGTCAGTAAGAATAGCTAAATAAACCATATATTTCAGCAGCATTAATCCCATTGACTTTCAGACAAGCTGCTGCAGCAGCCAGTGAGGGAAACACGGTGCTCAGCTCAGCTTGATGTAGGGAAGTTTCCTTTGTCAGGCACTAAGCACCAGTGCTCAAGGTCAACGCTGAGACATCTTCACTTGCCATTGGTTTTTTCACTTTGAAACTGCAGCATTTTATTTACTTTCCCCCAAAATTCTCACTCATAAGTGAAGAAAAACACAATGGGCTTTTGAAGGCTGCAAAGGGCTTCTGTAATTATCCAAAGAGCTGATGTTTTGTCTGCAACTTCTCCAGCTTTTTGACAGCAATCTGAGCTCTGCCACACGTGCAGGTTTCCTCCCTCTGCACCAAACCTTCATTTTTCTGTCTGCTGGCACACCAGATGAGGAAAGCTTCCTTCTCTGTCACCTCAGGAAAGGCACAAATATCAGTCCCTGGTCCAGACTTGCACACCTTATCTCCATGTGGTCCTGGCAGGACTAAAGCCACCAGCATCCTCAGCAGTGCTACTCCATTGACTGTTGTGCAGTTTCTCCAGTTTTGTAGGAGTCTAAATAAGCGTATCAAAGCTGGTTACTTTCTTAGCAATATTCACATACAAATAGAAAAACCGTACCCTTGTAAAATCCTCCTACTCTTTCTACTTTTCTTTTATGGCATCATAGAATAGTTCGGGTTGGAAGAGACCTTAAAGGTAACCTCCTTTCAACCCTTCTGCCATGGGCAGGGACACTTCCCACTAGACCCATCCAGAGCCCCATCCAAAATGGCCTTGAACACTCACAGGGATGGGGCATCCACAGCTTCTCTGGGCAGGCTGTGCCAGGGCCTCACCACCCCCACAGTTAAGAATAGTTAAATTAATATCAAGCCTAAGTCTACCATCTTTCAGTTTGAAGTCATTCCACCTTTTCTTATCACTACATGCAATCATAGAAAGTCCCTCTTCACCTTTTCTGTAAGCCTTTAGGTACCCTTTAGGTACAGGAAGACTGCTCTAAGGTGTCCCTGGAGCCTTCTCTTCTTCAGGCTGAACAACCCCAATGCTCTCAGCCTGTCCTCAAAGGAGAGGGGCTCCAGCACCCTGATCATCTTCTTGTGTTCTGGGATTCCCAGATCTTTAACACATTTCACTGTGCTCTGATCATGTTGCTAGTTTCTTGGGGTTTTCCCCACTGGCACTCACCCACAGCTTTCTCTTCCTGTACAGTCTCACGACTCATACATTAATCTCTGGCTTCACACATTCTGTAATTATGTTCCATAATTCTTATTTCAGGTTAATATCACTCCCCTCTGAGGTCCAAACAGGGGTCAACAGGCACTTCTTGTTAACATTCAGTATTATTTCTAACAGAAGTTTCAATCTGAAGATGAAAAATTTTCTTTAAAAAACTTACAGCTTAAAGATACATTTTGAGTAACTGTATTTTGAAAGATACAGAGACTCCTTTCCCTTTTTTCCACAGGACTAGGCAGGTTCTCTGAGAGCGAAAGTGGCTGTACAGCCAGGGGAGGATGAAGATCTCTCAGCACCCCATCTCCCACAGTGACCCTCAGCTGGGAAAGGAAGGAATAGAATAAAAAAGCAAACTGGGAGTTGTATTTTCCCTGAAAACCCCATCCCAGATCCAACAGTTTGCAGCTCAGAACATTCTAAGCCATCTGTTTTATTGGTGTCCTACAACCCTTGTCAGGTCTGTCTTGCCGGGAAGGTACCCAACATCTTCCTGTGTGTATTAGAGCTCCCCTGTACTCTGGGGCAATTTAATTCTGTGTAATGCAAGAAAGAGCTTCTCTGCTGCCACTGAAACTCCATTTCATCAGTTGCCTACTCATTCCTGTGTCCCAGTGAGTTACCAGATCTTCTCCACCTTCGTAGTCCAGGTAGATCTGTCCAACCTGATGAACCTTCATATCTCTCAGCATCCGTGTCATCTGAGCCACAGGGAATAAGATGCTCCCTTCAGGATGCTGGGCAGGAACAAACTCTAGATTTCCACAGAGGCCCATCAATATTTTCTTCTCTGTCTTCCAGTCTGTTTCCAAAAATTCCTTTCAGGTGCTGGGTGGGGAACTCTGTAGAAACATGACTCCTGAGGCAACACGTTACATCCATTTGGGAATCCCCTTTATTTAACACAGAACTTTTGCCAACTATCAGGTCTGAACCTGACTAACTCCAATTGTGTTGATCTATACAAGGTATCATGTACCAGCCAAAATAAGATTTTTTTATACTGAAGTGAAAGCATTGTGTGCAGTGACCAGGTGCTCCTGCATACAAGGGTTTCAGGGAGAAGCCGAAACCTGTCACATGACATCCCCCCCAAACTGAGATGATCAATGGAACAGGGTTTCTGTCAGCCCAGGAAACAAGAGGGTAAATGCAAAAATTTATCCAAAAGTGAAAGTTTCTACAGCTCTTACATGGACAGGGTGCCCACCACAAGAGAAAAATGAAGTCTGTTCAAGGGGCCATTTGGGAGGAACTGAAGAAAATCCTGCAGCAGATTTTTTTGGTGTTTATTTAGGACATCAAATTCTGCTTACAGCAAACGTTTTCCTGTAAAGGATATCTGGTTTCATTTCAGCTACAAATGTGAATCTCATTTAAAAACCCAGAGCAAGTCAGTGATAATGAGACATTTTTGCAAGGAGTACAGAAACCTCCCTTTCTGATTCTGACCACTGGTGAAACAAAATTTGGAATACTTAATAATGTTCTCCAGAATTCAACAGCTGTCTTGAAATTTTTTTGCTAATCTATTATGAAAAGCTTGGTAACACCTTAGGCTGATTTCTTAGTGTCAGTGACAAGTGACTATTATAGGACAATACCGATAAATCTTAGTAGTAGACTTTGTATTTGACTGTGAGTGAGAGTATATTATGTGCTAGTAGGAACCAGTGAAGCACCTCCATTTCATATAATCTGTTTAGGATAGGTACTCTGGGAAGATTGTTTTAAACACCTTTAAATTTTTGTATGTTCTTTTAGAATAGATGTGATACTGGCCATATTTAATGTAAACAAATCTCAGATTTTTCTTACATGACATCAGTAACATGGTGTGACATTCCCCTATATAACGTGACATTGCCCTACATAATGTGCCTTTTAGCAGAAGGTGAAATATTGCACAGCCTAAAATTGTTTCATCATCCTCTGAAGGATAAATGAAGAACATGAGTGTCCAGAACCGAGGCCACAACAGTGTTATTGTACTTAGGACAAGAAAGTTTATTAAAAGTTTCATATATTGATTTAACCTGTCTCACAATAAAGCATAAATCTCCCCTATCTTCTTTGATGACTCCAAACTCAGAAGTGTACTTCAAGATTACACTGTGTGAAGACTTTTAAATAATTATGATAAAGCTTTGCTTTAAAAAAAAAGGGCAATCCCACACGGACTTAGTAATGTTTATGCACCTCTTCCAAAGTTATAACTCAGTAAATACGACAGCCACTAAATGTATAGTTTTATGGCTGAATCTGCTCTCTGGCACTCATTAAATCATGTGTTTTATTGTCAGCTCTTCTCAGACTCTCAAGAGTTGTTCCTTATATGCTTTCTGTAACACACATTCTCCTAGTCCCACTCATCATTTGGTACTATTGCCTTTCCTTTAGCCTCTTGATGACATTTATAGCTTGTGTTTTCCCAAGAAATAGCATATTTTTACAGCAGAGCCCCTTTTTCACTTTTTAGTGTTTTGGCTCAATAATTTCTCACACACTAGAAATAGTCCAGCTGATGTCTTGATCTTTATATCCATCCCCATCCAAGAAACGTAAGCAGCAGTGAAAACTCAATGTAGTGATTCCACCTTCCTTTGGGAGGCCCCATGGAAAATCCCTTTCCTGCTCTGCTCAGTAACACAGACTCAGAAGCTGCATGTGCTGTGGTCCATGGCACCAGGCTCTGCCACCCTGTCTGAGTACAGACACTGTAACCATGGGCAAGAAGGCCAACGCAGTACAGAAATACAAACATTTGTCCACATTCACACCCAACAGAACACTACCAGTGGCATGATACTGCCAGCTGCTGCTGTGTAAATGTGTAGTGGCCTCCACTGTGCACAGGGTTTACTGACGCTATGGGGCTGTGTCCATACAAAGTCTAAAACAGAATAAAAGAGTATCTTCTGTTGGAAGGGACATAAAATGATCATGTAGTCCAACTGACTGACCACCTCAGGGCAGACAAAGTTAAAGCGAGTCCTCTGAGTCACATCCAAGGAATAGCACACAAGGATCAATGGGAGTGACGCCGCTTCAGTGGTTACCAGCCTCATTTAGACCCACAGGGTTTCACATGGGTAACTGTTTAGCAAGGGGAAACAAGAAAATACTCTGCTTCTTGGGCTTTGATTCATTTCCACATAAAAATATTTTAAGAAGAACAGTAAAGATTTACTGTTTTTCCTATGCTTTTTCAAACCCAGCAGTTTGTTTCTCCATCAGAAGAAGTCAGCTCAGCAAAACAGAAACCTTTTGTGGTAACTCATCCGTTCAGCTAACGCTTCCTATGCAATCAACAAAGGGAGCTCAGCTCACCTCTCCCATGGATCCTACACAGCACGCCAGGCTGTACAACAAATGCTCTGCATGCATGCTCTGGCATTGCAGGGGCAAAATATCCCACCAGGTTTTGAAAGAAATCCTTAACTACCCATTCCTGGCACTTTGTTTCCAGTACTGGTCTGCAAGAATGTTGTGTCCATCCTGACAAGTCCTGTGATCAGCCAGCTGATGGGATGCTAATCAGGGCAAACACACACACTTTCTTGGACTTGGTGAAACTAAAAACAAAGCCAGAAAACCCCGCTCCTTTCTGGTAACTGACCACTACAGAACCCTCCCAATGAAGGCAATGGAAGATAGCAACAACTCTCACATAATCAGTTTTAGAGGAACAAAATCACTGGAAAAGGTAGTCCTTAGACTGTATTAAGTCATACAGTTTTAGTCTCATGACCCTTGTGTTTTCTAAGTTTCCCCAAAGGCTCCTGCTCTAGGCTACCTGTGTTGCCAAAAGTGCTCAGCAAACAGGACGGATGAGAATGCAGAGAGAAAGCAGAAAGGTGCTTGGAGTTAGGAGGCTGGGCAGCAGTTATGACTATTTCCATCCAGCTGAAGAAAACCTTCTTTTTGAGATCTCACAGAGAGCAAAGTATGTGTGTTTCCCAACCTCATCAAGGGTCTGGCTGAGAGGAGCCATTTCAGTTGCTGGAGCAGTTCACATCAGCTTTGCAGATTTGCCAGCTCCCCCTGCAAGATGGCCAGGAACATGTGTACACATGGTATCTGGCAACAGTAGTTCAGCAAAAATGAAAAATGCTTCTCATTCATTGCAAACAAATGGGTACAGTGCAATCCCAGGCAAACTTTCTCAAAGCAGGCAGCTTTCTGGATTAAAAAAGAACAGAGTAGAAAAAGAGTTTGGGGGCCTGGAAGACCCCTGACAGGAAACGCGTGGGAATGGTTAGTTCAAAGAGTGGCGTAGATATCTAGGAAAAGAACAAGCTTCCAAATGCAGCCTTTGCTATCTGGTCTGGGAAAGCAGAGCTCTTCAGGTGTACTGCCAGAGCTACAAACCATGGCCACCATCAGTGCCCTGACCACTGCTCATCCCCAAGCTATCCCCCAAACAACTGCTTCTGGCACTTTAAAGCCCTGTAACTCTGTAGGCCTGGGCACCTTCTGAGAAATAAACAGGCCTTCATTTGCTGCCAGGTTTCTTCCTTGCAGAGGCTTTGCATGCCAGAGCTTGTGATAATAGCACTCAAGGCCACTGGAAGCAAAACACCCATAGAGAAACTCTAGAGGTCAGTCCCAAAGCTCATCTTAAGAGGGATGTTCCAGATGAAGGCATCAGAGCCATCACAGTGAGAAACAACACAGCTCAGGGCCATATGGTCACACAAAATTTGAGGAAACCAATCTGCCTGTTTCTGCATCTACACCTTTACATCCTCCTCAATCTTTGCTGACATAAAATTGGCAATTATTCAGAAAAGGCTCAGCAACTATGTGCAGAAATGTGTGCTACATATACCACTACTAGGCATGAAAAAGCTACAGTACCTAACATAGGTGAGCAAATAAATCACTTGTAAGAAAAATATGACAGGAAAATAAATTTGGATTGTATCCGGTGAGAAAGCTAAGGTACATTACTATGCGTAGATAAAATTTAATTCTCACTTTACCTACGGCATACTTGTATTTATTTTCACATGTCAACAATGTATACAGTACAGCATTCATCAACTGTTTCAGCAATGGGACCTCAATACAAAAATAACAAATTTCATAGCTAACAATTAAAATGCTAAAACAAATGGATCATTTGATCTCTCCAAATCAATCATAAACTGATAGATTCATTGTAGCGTTTCTATTATCATCGGTTCAAAAGCTACAAATGGGCTTTCCTGAAGATTTACAGGGAATAACAGCTGGCGGTAATGTCACCTAGGACTCTGGATGGGAGAGCTCTGTTTGAGAATTGTTTTGCTTTCCCTTGTAAAAGCTCTGTTGTGTTTACTTCACTGAAGTTTAACCTGGCTATGATTTCATGACTGCTGAATCCATGGTGCCCCTTGGCCAAGCCATAGCAGAGCGACTCAATAAAGATGAGTGACATCATTAACCCAATACAGTAGCTATTCAGATATACGCTGTGGTCTCCTTACATAATCACCTAATTTTAGCTACTGAGAGAGCTGCATACAGTACCACAGTGTATTATGAACTCTGAATAACAGCCTAATATCCAGATGCTTTTTCCAAAGTTATTTTATTTTCCTGGTTTAAAATTATTTCCTTGCGCAGATCTCTAGGTGCTATTTTCCCTTAAGCAAACCCTCTCTTCAAAACAGGTTCAAGGCTTCTGCTGCTCCTGATTACCTTGACACCTCGTTAGCTGGTCACTGAGGTTGTAACAGTGCTCATGGCACTGCTGTATGGCCAGGACCTTGGGACTTCATAATGATTGTCAACAAGAACAGCCCTAGAAAACAGTAAGTTGATACAAGCCTTAATTCAAGCACCAGATACGACACACACATACTCAACTAAAAGCACTTGATTTGCTAAAAGTAGCTGTTTCTTGTAGTTTTACATAACATATATGAAAATACTTCTTAAACCAGAAGTATTTCAGGCTGAAGACTTCCTTGTGCTACGTGCTACAATACGAGCCTATTCAAGTCCTATTCCTGCAATCATTTCATAATAAAAAGGTACATATTTGATGCCATTTATTGGTACAAATTCCAGATACAAGTTAAATGTGGTAGCTTAGACATGGTAGTAGTAGTGTTGGAAATCCCAAGGACGGATGCTTCACTTCAGAAGAATAAGAAAACAGAACTCTCACTGCAGGACTCCCAGGCACAATGTGCACCCAGGTGCTGTGTGTGCCTTTCAGGTGAGTTGTGTATCATGTGTGCTGTAGGTGCAGGCTGCACAGATCTCACCACGTACAAACCCAGTGGTTCTATTTCATCCAATTTACCTTTCTTCAGCCTTTTGTCTGATATTTTTACACAACTATGCTCAAGCAATGAGAATTGTAGCTTCAAAATCCTCCCCATTTCTATAGTGCTTGTCATCTAAATGACTTAAAACACTAAATCTCAGAACTTTTAATTCCTAATTGCTGAGAAGTTCCTCTGCCTTATTGAAAAGAGTGGACAGATTTCTTTGCACTTACATAAAAGACAGAAGGCTCTCAACAGTGTTTATACCAAGACACTCTGTTATGGAGCGTGCCGAAGGAGATGCTGACTCGCAGGTTACAATCCCTAGACCACAGTTCTGCTAATCCCCACCACCCTGGTACCAGACATTTGACTTCCCCTCTCAGCACACTCTTCAGCACTGCTGCCTGGAGCTGTTCTCCAGCCAGGATTGCTGGCAGCTGGTCCCTGTCCCTTGTGTAATTAACTAGCTCACCTCAGAGATATGCTTGCATTGTGTCAGTGCAGACTCACTTCTTCCACTTTGCAGCACTATGATCTGCAGACAGAACTCTGGCCTGGCTTTCTGTCCAGTTAAAACTAGTGTCTTTGTGGCAATTTCTGGAAAAACAGGCAGGCAAAAACCTGCTGGCAATAATCTGCTGGCTCAAGTCACAGCAGCTCCTTAGTGCTCATTTCCATTAGCAGAGGTACCGGCTCCTGAATTCCAGTTCACTCTGTGCTACTGGCACAGTATTTTTGATTGTGGAGTCAAACAAATCATGTTAATGTTGGAAGCTGAATGTTAAGCTATAGAGGGCAACTAGCTGAGCACAGCTCCTCCCCCCTCTCCACCAATCTCAACACTGACTCTATGTCTAAAGATACCAGGGTCATGAAGAACAAAAACTATCCATGTGGTAAATATTGACTGTAAAAATCCCTGGTAAAAAAAAAGAATGCATTTAATCATTAGATTAAACCAAAGCCCTACTGTGCAAAAGTGCTGAGTGAAGCAAATGGGAATGCTGATCGTGCCTTGGGACAAGGAAGAGCCTAGCTATCCGCTGTCCCTCTGGGGTACTGTTTGTTTGTCTAGGCATTTATAAACAGCATAAGTGAAATAGCAAGGTTTGATTCTGCCCAGGACTGTTGGAGTGCAGCCCCTGCATTCATTCTTGCAGGCAGAGGGCCCTATGCTTGAGATTCCAAACATTTTTGATTTAAAAAAAACTGGCTCCCAAGCAGTGCAGTGAGATTCATTAATAAACATCATCATGCTGAATTTGGGCTGTAGACAGCCAGTGCAGCACCCTTGCTTCTCAAAGGAAGTGCAACGTTCCTCAGCTGAGCACATGGAACAGCAGACCAGGAGTGAGTCAAGGAGCTGAGTGGAGGCGGACAAGCACAAAACACGAGGTAAGAGGAATTCCCTGGTTCAGAAAGGTGGCTTACAGACTTTCCTGCAGCAGAGATATGCTACTAAAGAGCACCAGAGGGACACTGAAGTAGCTGAACTATATTCCTAGCTCTGCCACTAATCTGACTTCAATTAGCTCTCCTCATCTTGTATTTCTGTTTCTTCAATCCTGCTGCAATAGTTGTTTTTCCCATTTAGATTCTTAAAGCAGATGATACCATCTCTGATCACAAGTTTGAGAAGAACCTAACAGAATAAAAGTCTGAACTTGAAAGAGTTCTTGTAGGAAAGCAAGAAGGAAAGGTGGAAACGGGGATACTCTCAAGAATTCAACTAAGTTACTTCCCTCCCCCCTCAAAGAAAAGAATTTAAACAACTTCTCTTACAGAACCGTTTAAACTCTGTTGTATGCCAGAGTAGAACAGTATGCTGACAGTAAAACAAGTGGTTAAAAGACACAGAAAGAATATATACCACTGTGGTACCTATATAATTTCCAGAACTATTTTTTTTGTGTAAACATGAGCTAGGAGAAATTAAAAAAGGAATCCAACAAACTGGCATTTTATAGAGCCTGGACAAAAAAAATTTATCACCTTGTGAGCTGCAAAATCTACCACCGCATTTGGGAATGTGATAGTTATCTTTATTGAAAGCTTCTTCTTCTGTCATCTTTCTTATTACAGCATGATTTTGCAATGATTTTTGCAAAAACATTGTTGGAGCCTTTGAAACTTGACTCATTAACTTTTTTTGATTGATCATTTTAATGATCATGGGCTTTGATGCATGGGTGTGCATCATCTTCATCCCCCATCTTCATCCTACAACTCACCTGGAGTGCCCATCTGTCAGTCCCACCACTCCTGGAAAGGTTTCTTTAAAAAGTGTCAGTGCAATAGCATCCCACAAACCTGGACTTCACAGCAGAGGATAACTAAAACTGGACACCTCAGCATTGGGGAAAATCTCATCAAGAAGAAAAATTTCAGCACCATGTAAGTCTAATTCCTCTTCTGGGTTTTTTTTTTTTTGTTGTTGTTGTTGTTTCATATTGTTTTGTTGTTTTGGGGTTTTTTTTAAGGGCTATTCCATTGCATTGTTCCATTCTGCAAAGGGTTAATACCAGAATTTTACCTAAGCATATTCCAGTTGGCCTGAGGGAGGCTCATGTCCCTCAGACTGAAAGACTTAGTGCAGACTCTTCCACTTGTTCCTTCATGGGCTGTGCCTCTCATTGATTGCATGCCCAGGTTCAGTTTCTCTGGCCTTCTACATTTCATACAAGACTCTGCCTTAATTAAGATGAATACCCCCCTAGACAACTGCTTGTCCCCATAAATAAAGGAAACAATATATGTACACACACGTTTGTCACATTAAAGACAACTTGATCTCAGTTACTTTAGCAGGTGACATGCAAGAGGATTAGAGTTTGAACCATTTGGTTTAGTCACATATTTTTTTGTCAGTGTAACACAGAACATTCCTTTCAGAGTAATTTTCTAGGCAATGCTTAGCGTTCAAGGATTACCTTTCTCATGGCAGTCTGCAGGATGAGGCAGAGCCTCCTGTGAATCAGGAGTCGGCTGCACTGATATTGTGCAAACATCAAATTTTACAAGGATCATGGATCTGGAAATCAAGCATGGACTGTTTAGTAAATTAAAAATGCAGGAACTATTTTCCACCTTATGACATATGGACAATTTATAATGGGCTGGTGTGCTGGTTTTGGCTGGAGTCAATTTTCTTGACAGTGACTAGTATGAGGCTGTGTTTTGGATTTGTGCTGAACACAACATTGATAATAGTGTTTGTTATTGTTGAGCAGAACTTGCTCAGAGCCTTTTCTGCTTCTCAGACTGTCACACTGGCAGAGAAGTTGGGGGTGCTTGGGAGATTGGGAGGAGGCACAGCCAGGACAGGTGACCCAAACTGACAAAAGGGATATTCCAGACCATGTGACATCATGCTCAGTATATAAATTGGGGGGGAAAGGATAAGGGGGGCACGTTTGTCATGATGACATTTGTCTTCCCAACTAGCTATTACGTGTGATGGGGCCCTGCTCTCTGGAGATGGCTGAACACCTGCCAACCCATGGGAAGTGGTGAATTAACTCCTTCTTTTGCTTTGTTGTGTGCACGGCTTTTGCTTTCCCTATTAAAGTCTCTTTATCCCAAGCCACGAGTTCTCTTGCTTTTACCCCTCCTATTCTCTCCCCCATCCCACTGATGGGGGCGTGAGTGAGTGGCTGCCTAGGGCTTGGCTGCTGGCTGAGGTTAAACCAAAACAGCTGGCAAATCCAATATTAGGCTTATTTTTTTCATTATCGTATTTCCTTCAAATCTCTATACATATTTTAAATGGGGGGGGGAGGGAGGAGGAGGATGAGAGAGAGAGAGGGGGAAGAGATCAAACTCCCAAATGTTTTAAGATTGCTCTTTAAGGGAAAAACAGAAAAATGTTTCCCCCAATTGAATAATCACAAGTAACTCTAAAACAGAGAACCTGAAGCACATGCGTTTGGCTAACAGCCTGACTGGGAAGAGATCAGCAGAATTGCTTTCTGAAAGTGAAAATATCCAAACTAGAGAGAGTCTCTTTCTGCAACTTCTCTT
This sequence comes from Corvus kubaryi, assembly GCF_017639235.1. Taxonomy (NCBI): domain Eukaryota; kingdom Metazoa; phylum Chordata; class Aves; order Passeriformes; family Corvidae; genus Corvus; species Corvus kubaryi. Next base: position 11,215,944 of record NW_024581096.1, read on the forward strand.
GAAACTCTAGGATTTTAAAGATGCAAATAACTGCAATTACAGGCGGGAGAAAGAAAGCAGTTCTTTAAAGCTGATGGGAGACAAGAGTTTGCCCTCAGACAGCTGAATTTGCAAGGCTGCAAACACAAAGAAGCACTTTTAACTTGCAGTACATATGACATCAGCACCTGGTGCTCACAAAAAGAGATGCCTCTGTACTGTATTTACCAGGCTGATTTTCAGAGGAAGGTCATCCCAACCACCTTTGTACTCCTCAGTGGCTGTGAGACAGAAGGTGCTATGTTCTCAGCCTGGGTATCACTCAAGCTGCTCGGTCAGGAGCAATCCTTTCGGCAAAAGCTCCACGTGCATTTTATTTTCCGCCTTGTCAAAGGAAACTCAGAAACACAAACTGCTATCTACTATCTCTGGTGTAGCTGAGAGTCATCCAACCAGCAAGGAAAAAATAACCTGCATTTTGAATAATCATTTTCCAGATTTGGAAAGCATTTGTCAGGGTGACATCTTGTTATTTCCTGCTTCTCTTTTTTCAGTGGCGTTTGCAGTATTCTTCTGTATCATCTGTTAATTTCATTAACACACTGTTTGATGATCTTGAAGGGGGTAACCTAAAATTATGTTACATAAAACCGGACACAAACTCCCTTTTCCTGCAGCATCCCACCACTCTCCTCCCACTCATCTCTGTGCCCTATTATTTATCATGACCTGTTTCCTCGCCTTCTGCAAGAGCTCACACTGTGTTCATATGATATACCATTTTCAGGTGAAAATTCCTGAGCCACTGGGCATTGGTTTCTTAGTCTGGAATTGCTTCTGTGTTTTCTTTGACTGCTACATTGTGCCTTTAAAGATTGAATTAAGTTGCTCTGAACCTTTGCAATAGCAACAGTTTTGCACCAGTTCTGTGATGTGCTAGTAAAATATGGGGACATGCCTATAGACTCTTCTTTGTTACAAATTACAGTGGTATCACTGTAACAAAGCAGATACTTAATATTCTCACAAAAATGTTACATTTTTTCCACTATTAACTCAGTTCATTAATATATAAATATATAAATATATATACACACACACACACACACACAACTGAAATTAGTTTACGAATAGTCAAGGAGATCTTACTGGAAAATACCATAAAACCTTAGAGCTGTTGATGATAACCTTTCCTGCAAAGGCTAGTTTGAAGATGCTGACCTCTCTGTTTGGAATATACCTGATATTTGCCTCTGCTTAGTCAGGTAATTTTAAATGAAGAGTCAGCTGCAAACTATACACCAACTTCCTCACAGAGGGGACCCCTTGTTGATGTTCAAATTCATAGTGTTAGAAAATTTGAAATTTATTAGCTAAAACATATACTTCATAAGAATTACAAGCAGAGTCCAAGTCTTTTGCTTGCATAACCATTGCAAACTTAGGGTTCACTGTATTAGAGAGAAGCCAAGTGACAATGGAAGAGAAAAATACAGAAAAAGGATAATCACCAGCTGGCTAAGAATGGCTGCACTACCACTTGTGTAGTGTACACAGGATGGAGAAGTGTGCCTATACACAATGTCACAAAAATAAGATACAGCAGCAAGAGCAGCTCAGGCAAAGGTGCTGGCAAGTCAAGACAGGTCTGGATCCAGGTGAGTGCTGAGGCCTTTAACCTTAACACATACCTTGACCTGTTACTAGCAATGGCAACTCTGTATTAAAGGGCATCCCAAGCTGCAGAGAGTAAAGCCAAGTAACACAGGACACGGATGGACTGGAAATGCAGATTTCAGAGCCAGCTGCCCACTGCAGAAATCAAGGGGCTACAGCAAAAGACAATGTCCAGTCCAGGAACAATGGTGCCTCTGAGGATGTGAGAAACAGGGATACTAGGTAGTCAGCAGCATGCAAGGAATAGCAGCACAGAGTGCCTGGAGACAGACTTCCAGAGATCTCCAACATGCTCCACAATCCTCAGCATTTGAACACTACGGACACCTGCACACTAAGGGTCACCTGACACTGGGAAGCTCTTAGCTGCCATGTACACTCCTGTCTTCTTAAATCAGCTGCACTGCAGTCCTGTTGATCATGACAAGCATTAGCAATGGGCTAAAAGAAAGCCTAAAGATGATGATTTTCAGTAAAAGGTTTTGGAAAGTCCACCTGCAGGCAACACAATGACCACAAGAAAGGCAGCTGCGGGTCTCACTGCAGTATCACAGCTCTTGCCAGGTATGGATGCAGGAACTCAGTCCTATCACAGACCACAACACATGCACACCTATGGGTATGTGGCTGTTACATGAGATTACAGCATTTTTTTATTTTAGGAAAATTAAACTTGAGGGTCAGAACACCTGAAAAAAAGCTGGGTATACATTCAGAATGCTAAGTATTGAAATGCTGAGCACAAGCAGGTCTTGAGGTCTTCCACATCTAACACTGATAATGTCAGCACGATTCCTGCTGGACACAAAGGGTCAGACCCATGAAAAAAATCCTGAAATGAAATGACATTAAGGGAATTATCCAGCAATTTCTAGGAAAACCAATTATTTTCTTAAAAATTTCTGAGTACATTAACTATAAGTTTATGAACCCTTAAGAAAAGTAACATACATGAAACATTTCCCTCCCATACATATGGGAAACCTTATGGATTTGCTACTAACCACCAACTTTAATAGTGGCTTAGACGAATGAAGGAGGACTACATTTGTTAAATCCATTGACAACTGGAAGCTGTAAAAAGTTGCAGAACTTTAGGTTCAAGAGAAAATTCAAAATAATCTGACCTAAATAATGACACTTTCTGAGAAAATGCAATGGAATTGCCTATGGGGGCCCACATTCAGGATGTTGCAAAGCGGCTGCCAAGACTGGTAAAAGCTGAGGACTACTCTTTCATGTGGGATCAAATGATGCTGGGACAGAGATTCCAAAATATCAAAAATGACTTCAGGTCCCTCAGAAGGAAGTTGAAAGGATCTGGATCACAGACAGTGTTCTCTTCAACCCTCCTGGTAGGGGACTGGGACTCAGAGTGAAATGAGTGGATGGGGTGAACGACTGGCTGCATGATGGTGCCACGCTTAGGACCTTGGGTCTGTGCCTTGGAGAGACTGGGCATGTTGGCACCAGGTGGGGTGCACCTGACCAAGCAGGGTAAGAGTGTTCTGGGGAGCAAGTGCACAGGACTTATGGCCAAGCTTTAAACTAGATTTAGTGGGACAAAAAGATGCTCTAGCAGGTGTCAGTGAGGAAACATTAAACAGGACTTTAGGGAACAGCAGAGAAATACCTGTAAATCTTCCCAAAGGAGTTGTAGAGGGCCCCTCCCAAAGGCTGAAGTAGTCAACAGCTTGGCTGAAGTGCCTCTACCCCAGTACACACAGAACAGATAATGAGTAAGAGGAGATGAAAACCATTATGCAATTAGCAAACTGAAACGCAATTGCTATCATGGTAGAACAAGGCACGTAACTGGAGCACTGCAATTAAGGGTACAAGCTTTCCAGAAGAAATACGGAAGGAGAAGCAGGGGTGTTGACCTCTGTGTCAAGGAAGGGATAGAGAGAGACTGTGAAGAGCTGTGTCTGGGAAACAGCCAAGGACAGGTTGAGAGCCTGTGGCTAAAAATCAAGGATAGGACAGGTTGAGAGCCTGTGGCTAAAAATCAAGGATAGGACAAAGAAATGACACCTGGTGGTGGAGGTTACCACAGGCTGCTGATCAAGAGGAGCCTGTTGATGAGGCCTTCCTGCTTTGGCTGCAGGACATGTCACTGTCACCAGCTCTCATCCTGATGGGAGGGTTTAACCACCCAGACATCTGCTGGGAGGGTGATACAGCCAGCTGTAAGCAATCCAGGACACTCCTGGAGTGTGCAGAGGACAACTTCCTGGTCCAGGTATTGGACAGACCAACCGAGGAGAAGCATTACTGGGCCTGGTGCCCACTGATGTGGATGAACTCCATTAGAGGGGTTAAGTCTGGAGGCAGCCTGGGCTGTGGTTACCGTGCCCTGGTGAAGTTGGTGATCACAGGATTGTGGGCCTGGCAAGGAGAAAGGTCAGGACCCTGAAGGTTAGAAGAGAAGACTTCCATGTTTGAAGAGTTGGTGAATGAGATCCCTTGGGAAACTGTCCTTTCTAAAGTGCTGACAGCACTTAAAGGCCACTTTTCTTAGAGCACAAGAGCTTGCCATCACAATGTGTAGGAAATCTCGCAAGGCAGGCCAGAAAACTGCATGGCTGAGCAAAGATCTGCTCTTCAAATTGAGAAGGAAGAAGAAAATGCACAGCCAGTGGAAGAGGGACAGGTGACTTGGGGAGACTACTGCGATATGGTTTGGGTGTGTAGTGACAGCGGTATGGTTTGGGTGTGTAAGTAAAGCCAAGGCACTGGGCTTGCAAAGGCATGTGAAGAATAACAAGAAGGATATAAGTCAGAAGAGAAAGGTGAAAGAAATTGTACCCTTGCTGGTAAGCAAGAAGGATGAACCGGTAACAACTGAAACAGAGAAGGCTGAGGTGCTCAATGAGTTCTTTGTGTGAGTCTTCATTGTGAAGTTCAGCACAAAGAACAAAACTCAAAAGAATAATACATAACCACTAGATGGTGAATTGACTGGGCAGCAGTGGGGGTTCTGCACTTAGTGGGATTAGGATCTGCAAGGAAAGGGTTAGTGACATTTCCAGAATATGCCTTAAACAAGCTGGATGGTGAAAACTTATTGCAGAAAACTTCACAGGTGCCTCTGCACAAACTGGAATGAAGTTTCAGTTTTGACCTTGCCAGGGGCAGGAGAGACACTGATAGTTTTCACCCCAACATTCAACTGCAGTATGGTTTACAAGTGAAATAACTGCACTAGTGCAAGAATTAGGGTCAGAAATAGGACGCCTGATTCTGTAGGTATTTGCTTTGTATGACTTCCAGAGAAGACCCCTGATGACCATCCCAGCACCACGAAGAAGCCCAGGGCAGTGAAGGACCAAAGCCACTGGATCCACAGTGGTAACCATTTTCTGCTTGCACTCTCTCCTTCCCTATACACCTAAATATTACCTATTAAAGCCTGTGTTGTTGAATGGACATTTGGTCTTGTTTGCACCTTTCTTTAGCCAGAGGACTTCAAACTGAACAGGTCCTGAACATAAACCTGTTTGGCCAAACTGCAGAGAAAAAAAAGTGACTGTAATGAGACATGCAAACATTTTTCTTTTGTTTACTCAGTAGTGCTAAAAAAGTAGCTTACTTTGAAACGCTGTATAAATTGTGGGCAGTGCACTTCAGGAAATACAGATAATCAGAACACGGTAGATATTCCGGATGATATTCCAGAAAACATAAATCATACAGAAAAAGTGAAAGAATAAGAGGGAATAGGAGAAGATAATAAAATTCAAACATAATAAAAAGCTGCTGCAAAGAGGAACATCATACACTTAGTTCAATGACTGCTGGGAACAGGATAGGAAATAATGGTCTTAAATTATTGCAAGAATGTTTTTCTTAGAGATGATGAAAAATCTTCTAGGCCTAAGAAGAATGAAGCAGTGGAACAGATTGTTTAGGGAGACTGTGCAGGGTCTATCATGGTAGTGGTTAAAGATCCACTTAACATGCCAGACCTTGTTCAGGTACAGATGATTTGAGTCAAGGATGGACTACAGAACTTCTCAAGGACCCATCTAGCCCTTATTTATCTATTGCAGATATTAATCCGTTGTGTCTTCTATTTCATGAAGAACAAGGAAATAGTTCAGAGCCCAGGGGAATACTTCTTTGAAAGAGTAACAAAAACTACACCAGCCTGAAACACAACAGCCCCATGGGACAGCTAAGATTAAAAAAAAAAAAAAAAAAAAAAAAAAAAAAAAAAGGGAGACATAATGGCTATGCTTTCTCAATCATTCTTCTTTTGAGTCATCACAGAGCAAGATGAACTGTCTGATCATCAGCCATTAAAAAAATGCCAAACTATTGCCAAAGTGCTTTAGTGACATGAAGGTCACATAGATTCCAAGAAGCTGACCTAAGATACTGCTGCCGAAGTGGGAGACAATACCTTTGTATGTAGGATGGGAAGCGTTGACATCCAAAGCAAATTTCATCTGGAATCATATGCTACAGACAAATATCTCACATTTCAGAGATATCCAGATTGCATGAAGTAATTAGATGCTGAAGTCCCATGGGACGAAGTGCATACTGAGTGCATACTGTACACAAAATTGTGTTTAATGGGATTAGCCAAAAATCCTAGCAGATTTAAAAACTGATCTAATAAGATACATCTATGCTTCAATTCCAGGCAAGCATAAGGACATCTCTGATATCAAATCCTTTATTCACGTGTATGCATGGAAGTCCAACAGATTAGAAGAGCGCAAGGATTAACAACAGTGGACAGAACCTCATGAACTCCCAGACTGCCCATGGTAAGGAGTCAAACCAAACCTGCTGATTTTCAATGGGGGTAACTGTAGGACTTCCAGTCAATTCCCATTGCTGAGAGACAGCCTAGAAGGACATACAGGCATTTAACACGACAAAAAATATAAGAGGGATTTTGCAATACTGTTGTGACTAAAGGGCCACATCAAAATTCTTATGATTAAAAGAAGATGTGAGCTATAAATGTCTCAAGCTGGACACCCCTGAAGGCATCAGGTCAGAGAAACTGATGGATAAACATCTAACCAAGAGGATGGCACTTCAGCTCAGCAATGCCACTCATTGCAGAACAGTCCTCAGGGTCCAGCAGAGATGGAAGTGATAGGAGAAAGGATCATGGTTTCTTTTCCCATAATCCGTAATTTTCCGCAACAGAGAAAATGCAGTTGGGACAAGGAACATGAAATTAGGCATGGAATCACGAGAAAGGAGCCAACAACTGGACCCTCTGGGCACAAATTCACAGTTCTTGCTATCAATCACAAAAACTGGAGGCAAAAGCATCGCCTTCAGTAAATTATATGTCATAGGGTTAAGTAGATCAGAGTGGAACTTAAAACAGTCACCAAATAGCTGCAAACAGGCAGAGGAAAGTGCCAGGACTTGTCAATCTTCTCACCTGCTGCAGAAAATTTAAATAGTAAGATAGAAAAGGAATAATGAGGACAGGACAAGACAAAGGGTCAAATTCAGACCTCTGTAACAGTGGCAGCAACACAAAACAAACAAGGAATGGGAAAGCGGGCTGGCTAGTAGCTGGTGGGCTGCAACAGTCTGGAGGGAAATGCCTTGGCCCTATGGACAGGCAAGAGGTACCTAACAGTTGGTCTACAACTGTCATTAGCACAAAGGTATAAAGACCATATATTACTATAAAAAACATCCAGAAGCTGCACAGAAAAATCCAGGTTTGGAGAAAGCACCATGGAAGCCTTTCTGCATGCAGTGATTGTGGTACCTCTGTAAACAACTCTTAGAAGGAAGCAAGCAAAATAAGCCCACCCTATTTCAGTAATGCAGAAACAAACTCCCCTCTGGACTCTAGCCATTTTAACACTAAATACAGACACACACAGGACCAAGATTACAACTTGGCAATTGCTAAAAGCCTTGTCAAGTTTATAAGAAAACTAGATTTTAAAAAATTTAATACAATACTGTTTCTCATACTCCAGTTTGCATCCAGAGTTCCATCTGTCATAGCAAATATTTATTTGTATTAATATTTTTAATGTTAAGATGTTTTCCAAGACAACTCAAAGGCTTGAATCAAGAATTTACTATCCCAGGTATGATCAAGCAGACTGTTCACATCTTCTTTCTGATCAGATTACCTCTTACCATTGACCTGTTCAAGATTTAAAATTGTTTTTAAAAATGCATTAAGATGTTCCTTGTTGGTGAACATTCCTGGAAACCTAGTTTAAGGCTTATGCCAAATGAACCGAGCCAAGGGTTAAAGTACAAATGAAACTTAATTTTAAATGTTTTTAATACATATCTGCACAGGCACTGTTTTAAGTTCTAGGCTGCTAGAACAGTCATTCAAGACAATCACTGCAAGTAACAACGATGAAAACTTAGAGAAATTCTAACAGAACTTTTGCAGTGTTCACTTACGGAACTAATTCTTTTAAGAATTACAGAAACAAGATCTAGCTGATATGAATAACAACATAAAAGGAGATGTTCCTCTCATTCTCAGAGAACAGCTGCAGCACTTTTCCTCATCTGCCTTCCCCTGCAGCTCTGCTCCCTAAGTCACACTGCCTCAGTGAACAACTAACAAAGGAAAAGATAAAATGCTAATGTTCAGCCTAAAATGAAGAACATATTAATCCTTTAAAATTATTGAGATTTTACAGAAATTTTTTTGAAAATACTTTATTTTGTAGGGCAATAGTTGGATGAAACATGAGACAAAAAATAGCCTTAAATGAAGCAATGCCATCTTACGATTTTTGCTGGGGGGGAGTGCATTGGGAGGTCATTAGCAGATTTTGTTAACAGCTCCTCTTTATCTGGAATTTTTTTCTTTCACCACTTACTTTCCACCCATCTACTCAGTCTCTCATTCTACATATTACTGCTACAATTGTAAATTAAACTATTGCTATTATTTGCTATTATACATACGTACATACTAAAATAATTCTACACAGGTCAAAGACAAGTTGTGGACTATGTAGTGAAGTTCTGCTGTTATCAAAAGACTACACTAGTGAAAGCAGTGGAAATATTTTGTTGTGGGTATTTTACGCCAATGCTTCTCATTATACCTTCTGAAGCCGGGCTTAGTTTTCACTGAAGTATAAAAATAATAATTGAAAAAGAAAGATAAGCTTGGAAAAGGAAATCATATAATGAAACAGTGATGCAGAACAATGCTTAAAAAAAAGTCTAAGCTCTGCTGACTATCAAGACCACAGTCTTGAGGTTAGGAAGGTGATTAAGGGCTTTACTAAATATAGTCTTAAAATACACCTCCAGGACCTATTCATAAATAAGAAAGCTTGATTGCTTATCATGTCTGTTACTCTCTGCTCTTAGTGGAAATGCAGACTGCTTGTTATATTGTGTATTATTATAATCACAATACTTAGCATACTGTGTTACAATCACAACATAAATGCCTGAAACTAACCTAGGTTGTTTATCCTTCTCTAAAGCACATTCATTAATTTTAAATCTGTCCTTCCCTTTATGACACTCAGAACTGCAATTTTGTGTAAAAAAGGGAAAACTTTCCATATTTAGACAAACTACTTTATAAAGAATAGTATCAGTCTTCAGAGAGTGTAAGGCAGGATATACATAATTCAGGCATACACAGAGTCAAAGTCAATATACACAAGGTCAATACACACAAAGACCTGGGTAATGAATACAGATCTGCTCTATCCTAAAACTCATTCATACAAACTAATAGGGATAAGGAAGCCTGAACAAAATTTTACATTGACTCAGTAATAAACACATTATTTTTACTACGCCAAATTATGTAATTGTCCATTGCAATTTCACATTTTTTAAAAATAAAAGCTGTATAAAATCTGCTGTAGATACTACACATACTTAAAAGGAATATCATGCAAAGAATTACAGAAACTAGAAAACATGTTTTCTAAAATTCACATGAGCGTGAACTGAATGTGAACACACAAATGAACTAAACTTGAATATTACACAATAACTAATCTAAAGTTTGTTGCATTTGTAAAGCAGTAATTTGTTAGCTCTTACCTGGGAAAAATAAAAAGGAGTCTGAAGAATTGTACTATTTTATTTGTATATTTGAATTCATTGAACACTGTCATTACACGGCATTTGTAAAGTTGGCAGTCATGAAAAACATTTGGCAATATAATGAATTCACTATTTATAAAGAAATATTTTTCACTTAACTCACAAAGCTAAGTAACTGACATAGAGGAGTTATTTGCACAATATAAGTAATTCCTTATTACAAAATTCAGATGTGGGATTAAGCCAGTGTAATTCAATAAGCCCTTTTTTATACTGCAGCAAGTTTTATAAATTGAAGTAATTTTTGCTTTCAAATTTTGACCCACTATCCCAAATAAAGAAATAAACATTTCGTTTCGTTTCAAATGCTCTAAAATGATTCTTTAAAGCAATTATTTTTCAAATTTTACGTTTTTTCCACTCTGGCTTGTCTGTTTCATCATCTTCTGGTTCCACTTCCGCAAAAACTGTTTTTGGCTGTGTTCTAGAAAATATTAAAAAGATCAGAATAGTGGTCAGACTACAATACTTTATCAGAAACTGTATTAGACAGGCACTGGACACAAACGAGATAGATACATATAGACACTTCCAAAAAAAGAGCATTCTAGACTTGTCCATTTTTTATTTTTGACATTAACCTATCAACTAACCTTCTCAGAACTGAAGAAACTTGCAGCTCACAGGCAAAAAGCACAACAAACACATGTATTTTGCAAGTATTATCTCCTCATTAGTTTACAATCAGTATCCATGTATTCTATGAATAAAATTAAGATAGATGTGAGGAACAAATACATTTAATTCAATGCTAGAAAAGCAGAGTCTCTTCATTCCATGATTTTTTTTAAAAAGAAACTTCCATTTTGATACACTATAGAACAACAGCAGCCAGTAAGTGAAAACAGAACAGTTAAGCCAGATTTCTGGCTAAGCCTATGCATGAAAAAACAGCTTCTCCTCCAGAGACTTTATCTAACACTACTGTACCACAAAAAACCTAATGACCTTCATATGAGAACACAGTGTATCTGACAGTCAAGCGTGATGGTATCAATTCCTCCACTCTTCATTTGAATTTTAAATACCGCTTAAACTTTACAAAAGTAATTATTGATTACTTTCTAAATGAATGCAGTATCAAGTAGCAATTCAATAAACTGTTTGGACATTCAGTTCCCCTGTTTTACTCTTCAATAACTGCACAGTTCCCTTTTCCAACCTAATTCTCAGCACAATCACTACAGAGCTGAAACTATTAGATTTCTGATCCTGGTTGTGCTCACCTTCTCAACATGACAAAGTATAAAATGCAGCCAAGGCAGTCATCATCTCATTACTATATTAACTAATGTTTTTGCAACAGTCTAAGGATGTGAAGCATTATTATTATTATAGCAACTGTTATTTGGCAAACTCTACACAATGCAGAAACCTTAAAAAAATTATGCCTGCCTTACGTAACACAATAGGCAAAATCCAATGTTGCCTCTGACTTCAAAGAGTAATAGCAAGACATCAGCTCTTAAAGAGAAGGATTCTCCACTTGTTAACTAAGTGATACAAAAGGCACCAAAACTAGTCAAAGAAAACTCCCCTTACATACAGGATCTTTCTATTGCCCTGCCTGCTTCTCCATCGTCCAAGCTTGCGATTGAGGAAAGGGTCATACTGATAATTCCAGAGGTGGCCCTACTGCAGAGCTCTGACTGGCAGACGGTCCCTGGGTGCAGGCTGTAGCAGACCTTGCACCCAGATGAAGACCTATACTATGGAAGTTAGATGAGTCCTTCTGGTGTCCATGGAAACCAGAACTAAGATGAAAAAATATTTTCCTATTTTAAAATTTCATTATAAAATACGTACATAAACTCTCCTTAACCCATTGCTAAAGAAAGATGTAAAAAAAAAAAAAAAAGAAAAAAAAAAAAAAATCAACATTCAATCCAAACCAGACACCAGGGATGAAGGCTTTATTGGCTGAAATACTGGATTTTGCTAGCTGCTGAAGAGGAAGAATGTATGGAATCTTCTCTTTTTTCCCAGACATACTGACAGAGGTTTATTTATCCCATTTTAACAATGTACCTTCCTTTTACCCCAAGAGATGAAAAGTATCTAAATGTCCCCTAGGATGACATCAGTATTAAGAGTTTCATTAGTAAAGCACAACTAACCAAGTGCAAGCCTGTAATTTCTGACCACAAACCTGCAACTGTCATAATTCAGACAGGCATTTCCAACTTAGAAGAATGAATAAATTTGTCAAACAAGCAGCAAAACCTACGTTTTTTCCAGGATAGGAGTGGTACAGAAAAAAGTCATAGACTTCAGATAATGTAAGTGTGCTACTGAGTGCAGGAAAACTGAGGTGGGGGGGAAGCAAAAAAAAAAAAGAAGAGAGAAACTGTACCATAATCAAGCAGTAACCAGCTAAAGCAAAAACATACAGAGGAAATCAAGTCTGCTTGCTACTTCACTTTTTAAAATTACCATGAAATAGCTGTAGCCTCAGCTGAAATGTAAACTGTTCCACCTCCACAAGCTACATAGCTGTAACTGGGGCACCTAGGGTGATTCATATGCCTGACCATTTTAAAACACTGTTTTTGTTATTGCTTTATCAGCAGTGATCACTTAATCTAATTAAAAGACAATTTTTTTCTGCTTAGTAACTACACTGGAGATAGCAAATGTAGTAGAAGTTTGCTGTGTGATTAATATTTACATAAAAATTATAAAAATTTTTCTACTTCTAAATAGTATTATTTAGCCCTCAGAAATAAGAAATGTGGAAAGCTGTGTTCTTTTTCCTCATCAAATTTCTCAGTTTTATTTATCCTTGACTTTGGGGGTTGATTTCAGTTTGTTTGGGATCTGTTTGGCAGATCCCATGGCAAAATACTATGGAGGGCAAAGGGGCCTGAGGAAAGCTGGCTGATCTTTGAGGAAATCTCCTCAAAACAGATTACATTTCATCTGAAGAAAGCACAGCCTGGCAGTAGCCTGGGGTGAATGCATATGGATCTGACCATGATAAACCACGAAGTCCAAAAAGGAAGAACACAAAGGAGATGAGGACACCCTCAGCTAAGAGGAACAGAGGCATTACATGAACATGGAGGAACAGAGTTAGGAGTGCCAAAGCTCAGATGGAACTGAAACAGAAAAGAAATGTGAGAGGCAACAACAAAGGACTTCTACAGCAACACTGACAGCCAAAAGAATGCAAAGGAAAATGTGCTTTATTGAGCAGGTAAACCACTAACATAGCATATTGAAAATGTCAAGATACTCCGTGCTTTTTTTGGCTCCATTCTTCCCTGATAAGGTCTGTCCTCAGGCCTGCAGTACTGTTACACTACAGCAGAATCTTTGGTAGGGACTGAGACATTTCTAACAGGAAGAGGAAGGCAGAGAGTTTGTAGCTCATTGGACATGCAAAAATCCATATCAGATGGGTGGATCCAGAGGGACTGAGGGAGCTGCCCCATGTCATTGCAAGGGCACTCTGTCATCAATGAGATGTCATGCTGACTGGGAGAGATTTTCACTGGCTAGAAAAAGTAAGAATTTTTGTGAGGGGCACAAGGAGGATTTGGGGAACTACCCAACCTGAGTTCCTAGGAAAACTGTGCAATGACTCCCAGTGGAAGGCATTTCCAGAAGCATAAAGGACATGAAGGTGGTAGGGAACAGGCAGCATGGACTTAGCATGGGCATACTGTGCCTGCCAACCAGATTGCTAGAACAGGCTGCCCAGAGAGGTGTGGGAATTTCCATCCTTGAGGATATTTAACCTTGGTTGAGCAAGCCCCTGAACAACCCAAATCTAACTGGATCTGAGCAGCCGGATCTAAGTGAATGCACTTGAAGCTGGAGCTTGGACTCGATTACTTCAGGCATTCCCTTCCTACCTAAATTGTTCTATGATCCTGTGTTTCCACATGACTGTCAGCTGAAACCAGTATCTCATACACTGAAAAATGCATTCCTATTGTGGGTTATGGTAACAGGCTGCAAACAAAAACGGGAAAACAAACTAGCATGATTTATTTATACTATGTGCTTTCTCTTTACTTCAGTGGTTTTCAAGATATTCAGATATGCAGACCTCTAGAAAATTTCCAGGGACCAGGAAGACTGCTTTAGAGTCACCATAATCCCTCTGGTTATGGGTTGTTTTTCTTAATTGCCTTTCGAGGATCCAGTAAAAGTAGCTCATTGACACGGACTAGCAGATAAATAATACTGCTGCAGCAAAACCAGCTGGAGATGACAACTACGTATCACAACATGTGACTCATGTCAAAGTAACTTTTGAAATTTGTGTTTATATTGCACAGAAGCAAAGAAAAAAGATTTTCAAGCATGCTTGGAAACCAGAATAATGCCATAAAGGTCCTTTTCAGACTGAAAAGTTAAGGTTTTCAGCATCAGGCACCTTTTTTGTTTCTTTACCCCACCAACCATCCTAACTCTTCCCTAAATCTCAGGGGCTCCCCTCTCAAAACTACCAATTTACAAAAAAAGATTTAGGATAAATATACCAAGGCATATCAACAAGGCTGCTGTTACAAGACATTCTGTTCAGTCCTGATTCTTCAACTAATGATATTTGAGCCACTACATGACTAACACTTCACACACTGGCACTGCCTTTGAGAAAAAGTTCAGTGAACACAACACAGCTACAGACTCTTGCTTCAAGTCATTCCCTTTTGACAGTGACAAGCAGCAATCAAAAAGACTGCAAAATAGAGGCAACATCACTGAAATGAAAGGTATTTTCAAGAACTCCAGTTTACCTTGTTGAAGAGGGAAATTTCACCCTCACTTTCTCTCTGGTACAGAAGAAAGCTGCATTTGGGCCTGATTAGACAATGCTTAGTAATTCCTGCTGATCCTTCAGAGGGACATCTGAAGTCATTATAGTATATCTGTACAGCTGTGTTAAAACAAACAGCTCACAAAGAATGTAATTTTCAAACATTTACAACTGATGCCTCAAGTTCCTTTCCTGTAGTTCTTTACTTGAAATCTTCAATCTGTCCTTCCTTTCCTTTCACTCCAGTGGAATGGCTCTTGCCAAGGACTCTAACAAGCTTTTTACTGAGAAATCTCAAGATCTTTTCCTTATCCTCATCCATTATGACTTTTCTGCTGTGTTGATCACATCTTATTTGACACTTTATTCATACTGGGCTTTGGTGACATGTCATCTCCTGATTCAGCATCCCCAGCATCCTTTTCAGCAGCATCTGTTTTTCACCCATTCTTTTGCCTCTTACTTACTTCTGCCTCCTTTCTGACTCAAATGTCAGGTGAAACGGAAAGGTCAAGATAATGATAACAAGCTTGAAAAACTTTTCAAGTGATAAATAATGCAAATGAATATTTGGCTTCAAGAGTAAATTAGGCACCTTTAGCTCTAAAAAAAGGGATATATTTTTACATAGAATGCATAAACTAACAGCAGAAGTCATGTGTTTCTTACAAGATTTATTGAAGTGAAAATCATAGAATGGTTTGGGTTGGAAGGGACGTTAAAGATCATCCAGCTCCAACCCCCCTGCCATGGGCAGGGACACCTTCCACTGGATCAGGTTGCTCAGAGCCTCATCCAACCTGGCCTTGAACACTGCCAGGGACGGTGCACCCACAACTTGTCTGGGCAACCTGTTCTGCGCCTCATCACCCTCTGAGTAAAGAATTCCTTTGTAACATCTAATCTAAATCTCTCCTTTTTTATTTTAAAACCATTCCCCCTTGTCCAGTCACTACCTACCCTTGTAAAAATGTCACTCTCCCTCATATACAACTAGAAAAGCATTAAATCAGTTAACTGATTCAGAATGACTTAACCAGTATGGATCAGGAACAGAGAAACTCCAATCCAGTCATCATATTCCAAGTTATAAAAACTGATTAACCACAAGAAGATAATTTCTTAATCTTCTCAGTCTAAAATTATTTCATAACTGGAAGTGGAGAAAATTATGTAATTATAGTTTCCTTACACATTCTCTGAAGAAAACGTGTAAGGAAACTATAGTTTCACTGAACATGAGTGAAAACTTTATGTGCATGGACAGCACAGGACCAAAAGCCTTGTCAAGCAAAAGATGTATCAAGTGGATAGTTTTATACTATGTTTAAGTAAAAATTTACTACAGGAAATGTGGAAAAACTGGCATCAGAAGAGTGAAGTAGTAAAAGAATAAACACCATTTTAAAAAATGAAACATACTGCATGTATGGTTTTTAGGTCTTAAGACAGTATATGATTTTAAGAAAGTATCAGAATATCACCTTTCCTACCTCTATAGTGTAACTTATGCTATAGCTAAAGCAGCTGTCCAATATACAAACCAATATTGCATGATAATTCATATCAATTACTTGCAATTTGCATATTTTATTAAATATAAGTCTGTAAGTACATCTGTAAGATGCATTTTATATACAGGTTAAATATACATGCTCTGTAAAGTCAGACGTAGGATATTACTATAATATTATATATTATTATATTTCATATATTATATTATAATAGCACAGCTTTTTGTGGCTGTTAATATAGACCTGAATTTCTGAAAACTAAGAGCATGACACAGTAAGAAAATTTCTGCATTTCATTGTCTTAAATATTATTAGTATTAATATTAGTGTCATTATTAATAGTATTATTATTGTGTTATTATTATTATTATTAATTATTATTGTTTGGGGGGTTTTTATGCTCTTTGCACAGAGATATCTGAAAGTCAAGTTTTTAAAGCAAGCATAATGGCAGCTTCACTAGGATGAGATTTATCAGCTGACAAAGTCATCAAGGCAGCATGCTGCTGGCTGCAGTCCAATTCCCCCACATACATATCACCGGCTGGTGTGTAAGTTAATAGCAGTCTGGACTTGCATCCTGCCCACTTCTCAGCCAGCTCTCCTCTTCCCCTGCAGCCACATCTTTAACAAGGGACTGTAATGAGATCTGGCCACCTGACACAGTAAGCCTCCTGTAACACAGCTTTGTCTTAAAACTTTCATGTCTACTACATTCCAGGTGTCAGGGATGAAACTTAATATACAATCAATGAAGTTACTTAAGCTAAAAGTATGCTGAGGTATCTATCTACCTGATGGAATGTGTGATTGCATGTACTTTTGAGAATGGATTCCTCAAATAAAACCAGATGCCTACACATTCCAAGTACATTTCCTCTCTAGTAATCATGAGCTCTCAAACAATTAAAAAATCAATATTTAGCACACTAATTACAACAATTGCTACAGAATTGGGCTTTCAAACATTGCATCTTTGGTACCAAGAGTGATACTGTATAATGCCTTGGTTTGATGTACAAATGCCATACTTATCAATTACCAGTGTGCCATACTTACTAATTACCCAATCCAAAGTCAGGCTGGGTCACTGACATTCTCAAGCTGCTTTGGAACAGTTATTTAGTTATCTCTGTGAACATGTGGGTCAAGTCAGAAAACAGATGTCACCATCAGAAGCAAGCTGTGATTCTTAGTATATTTCTAGTTTCTGGAAAAAGGTGGTGATTGATTCAGCTACAGAGCCGAACACCAATAAAGAAAGTAATCAGGAAAATACTAATGAATGTACAGCTTTGGACATAGAACACTGGGGTGCAAAAAAAACGTAATTCATTATTGGCATACTGTTCTGTGAAGACTGTTTCAGCTCTTCAAAATGTTTTCCTTATGCATTTTGAAAACACTGCTTGACACTATTTTGTGAAAAAAGCTCCCTCAATGATAATAAAATATGACAATTCTACTAATTTCTGAAGTGTTCGTTTCAGTTCATTAGTATGAAATGCATTTATGTAGTACTTATTTCTATACTATTGTATATTAATTGTTTGTATTTAATTGTTTAAATGTATTTATTTTTAGGAAAAAAACTCCTTGGCTAGAAAGCATTCAAGAAGCACAATCTTCATTTTAATATATGCACACAAATACCACACTCACACATACAATTTAAATTGAATAAAGTACTGTCTGTGGGATTGCCAAGGTTTTACTAAAAAATCTTTTTGAGGTTCTTTAATTTATGTAACAACTGAAAACTTACTTCTTTATGTAGAATTTTTGGTAGGAGATTTTATCAGTGCAATTTTTAATATTGCTGTACCTTTAAAACCAAGTTAATTCAGGCAGTTACTTGGATCCTCATGTAGGAAAAATTCAGATAAAAACTTATGATAGTTGAGAAATCATCCTGTCATAACACCAAGTAAATATTTTGAAGGTTTAACCTAAGAATCAGTCAGAACTAGAGGGCATATTGGAAAATTATCGCAATGTATCAGTGGGATAGTACCCTATTAAAAGGTATATTGCAATTTTAGGCATGGATTTGGAGAAGATTCTAAACTCAAATCAACTTTGCAAGCTTCAAAATAACTTCTAGCACTAGCAGGTACATTTTAAAAGTGGAAATATGAAATTTCAACAATTCAACCTCCTGGAAACTCGTATCTTCATAAAAGAGTATATTCTTGGTTTACGTATTTGTGGCAGCAATCCAAAAAAAGGGAAAGTATAGCATTAAAAATGTCTCTTCTATTTTAACTAAACTCCTATTGGCCTCTAGAAATGTTACTTGTATTCCTAATTGGTGCCTTACTTAGCATATGCTGGAGCCACCCAGTATGGATTCTCCTCTGCTTCCTTCGCGTGACGTAAGATGGCCTCTCGAGGGTTGCTGTCATCTGTCTTGTCCAAGGCAATGTTCTTGACTATATATGATGACAGGGTGACCCCATGAGTCCCAACACGGCCGCCACGACCTGTGGCACGAAGAGAAAAATATTTAAGAAATATGCAGAGTCTACTATGGTGATCTGATACAAAGAGGTTATTTAATGCTATAGGAAGGGTTTAACTTAGAGCTCCATTCAGGCGGGTGTTCTGCTGATTATGTAACTCAAAGTAAGCCATTGTGATTACTAATTTTTTGTAGGCAAGCACTCCAATGAGACATCAATGTCTTAAAGTGCTGGATCTAGGGAGTAGAGTCACCACCCAAAAAATGCAAATCCAAATGAGTGTAGAACCAAAACATGATGGCCCCTTCAGCATACGACACTCTAAAATGATTATGCCTAGATTACCTGCTCCTGCTACTGGAGGTTCAGGTTTGTGAGACTTCATGGGGTCCAACCTATCCTTCTCCAGCTGTTTCCTCGTGCTTCGTTGTCGTGGTTCACGGAACATCGGAAGCGCATGGGCTGAAGGGTCACAATTTGGAGAAAATTAAATGTTATAAATTCCACTTTCCTTTTAACATCTTCAATACAAAGAGTTGGGTTCTTTCTTGCAATGGAAAAAGTGGCAGGAGCAGCCTCGCAGTAATCCTATATCCAAACAATGGTTTACTGAGTTGTACTTTCAGGGGTTTCTTTCTGCTGAATTTTTCAAAGATGAAAACAGTCTGATACCAGGGTTCCTTCAGGCAGGAGCCTCTCCTCTGAAATGCTGTTTCCACAATTTATGTGTATTTCATTCATATCTCTGTCATTCAGTTCTCAACATTAGCATTGTGACCAACCACTTACTCTTTTCTGAACTTCCCATATTTCTAAAGCCTTCTCATGTGCTCAGAGCATGACAAGGCACTTGATACATTCTTGGATATGACAAAGAGTGGAGCGGAAACCCCTCAATGATTCCAAATGTAATTTTATGCTTATGAAGTCACAATCATGTTCTTTCTAAAATAATAAGATTACTCACCATTGGAAAAATAACATAACTGAGGCAGTCTGCCTAAATTGTAAGGATTTAAAATTTCTATTTCCTCATAGAAGTGCTATCTTCAATCACAGTAATGGCTTTGATCCACTCAGACAAGAGACTCATTTGTTAGCAACAGAGAAACACCATGTTAATGGACATGGTTTTCTTGCAGCGAAGTTTATATCTCACATGCAGGTGTGCTCATTGCTGCTGTTTCCCAAAATAAGGGAAATTGTGTCAGGGCCAAATGATCCAATAAAGACAAAAAATAATCAAACAGATCTTAAATTTAGGAACATTCAGGTACCTATTAGCTTGAGTTTTCAGTTTATTTCTGTAGGCCTCTTCAATTTATTAGACTGAGTGAAGTCACAGACAGGTGACACACAGTAGATCTTTTGAAACAATTTGTGCAGATTTCTTTAAGTATGAAATGCCAAGGACAATTTTCTGCCAAGCACTAAGCTTGATCAGTTTCCACAGAGCATCTGAGGTGACTAATGCACAGATCCAAGCTTTTGCCATTTGTCGAGTCAAGGTTGTCTAAGGAAAACCAGGCTGTGTATTTCTGTGTTTTAAAAGTGACACTTAATCCCTGAAAACAACATTCCTGCATTTTAAGTAGCCATTGCAGGCAATTCTCATATTAAGGAGCAACAAGAAATCTGAAGGAAAAGAAAAAAAAAAAAAAAAAGAGAAAGAGGGGAGAAAAAAGAGAAGAAAAAAGAGAAGAGAAAAAGGGTCAGTTCACTTTGCAAAAGCACTTTGGAGATATTCGGGTATTCCCAGTTCTATCTGTAACTTAAAAGACAGACATCTAACCTCTGAAAAGTTTCCAAAATATGCAAAAAACTTAAACATTTGCTGAGCAAATCCTTACAACATTTTTCTGCATTACTGTATATGGAAACATCCTTGTTTAGTTTCAAAATGATGTGGAAGAAACAGTTAAACAGCTAGAAATCAGTGACGAAATCCCAAAAATTTGCATAACTTGGACCTATATCTTTCAATGACATTTATAAATGCCATTGAACACACAAGTTTCACTGGATTTTAAGCAGAATTTTCTTTAAAAAATCACAGAAGTTCTTTAGAGTATAAACACTAATGACAGTGCACACAAAGCATTACAGTGAAGGATGTTATAAGGATGGATTAAGAGCACCCCATGAAGATAAATAGCCCTGATCTTTGGCAGTTGCTGCTTAAGTTTACCCTAAAAACTGGAGCTGGACATCTGCAGCAGTATGGTAGGTTGGAGACAGCTGTGGCTAGAAAGTGCCCAAGATGGGAACCCAGAACCAAAGTGCCTTGATATAGGTCTAGTTACCAAGACTGCCCAAACCTTCTCACTCTAAACCTCTTTTTGTTTATTATGCTGCCAAACAACTTGTTCATTCTAGAAAAAATGGTTTCAGTATGTGTAAAACCAAGCTTACTAGAAATCAGAGCTGAACACCCTGGAACTGAAAGAGGATGAAGAGAAGCAAGACGGCACAACTGTGTGACTGTTCTTATTTCACATGAGGAAACACTACATAGGGCAATGCTAATGGGGAGGGTCAAGACCTCTCAGTTAATCCTCTCTTTCCACTGTAAAATTTGTCACTGGGAAAAGACAGATGATTAAACATTTTATAGAAGCAACGATAACTATTTTTTATGCATCAGTGAGCCTTAGTATGAACATAAGGTCTTAAAAACCCCTAAGGCTAGGGATAGCTAAGCTGTCTAAAACCCTATATAACTTGGGTTAAGTTATAAATTTGGAAAAACCATTTGGTATTTGTTCAAGACTTCTCTCTCATCTCTGATTTTGTCACTGGTACTGCAAAGTGGCAAAACTCTTCCTAAACCCACCTACACTCCACAATTAAGCAAAATGGAAGATTTACGAAAGCTCCAAAATTTTGGAGGCTTTCAGGAGCACCACCTATCAAGAAATCAACCATTATGAACAACTTTACAGAGCATACGGAATGTATATACCTTTCTGGTTGTGCAACACTACAAAAATTTTGTATGAAGCACCAATATATGATATCAATGATCAATGCTTAATGAAAGACTTTTTAGAGGAGAAGAGATAAAGCTAAATGATCTGCAAATCATTTCAAACCCAAGAATGAGCTAGGGATGCTGTTATAAAGATATGTTTAAATTTCTTACGTGTTATAATGTAATCCTGTGTGAGAGTCTCTGCTTGTCTCTCTTTTCGTTTTGTTTTGACCACGCATAATTTTGCTCCCCTACGAGGAAACAGAGCAGTTCAGTTAGTCTGTTTATATCAAACAGAAATCCGTTTTTATTCAAGACAGTCTCAACAAAATTACACAGCACTCTAAATATTCATGAATGTCTGTATCTTTGCCTGTTCATGCTCATGTGAAGGAGGGTAGAGAGATTATAGTGTTTCTGTTACAGAGCAGTTTATATGACATGCAGAAATAAGGGTGGAAGATTCATTTCACACTTCATTTGTCCACAGTACTTTAGTGTGCACATTGGAAGTGCTGCTCTCCAAACTTGGGCACTCGTTTGCCTCTGGTATTATTCTTTCTAAGCAGCAGAGGTGGCAGTTATCTAACCAGGTGTCTGTAACACTAAGGCAGGAAAGACTGCATAAGCCTGGCTGCAGCAAGATTGATTAAACCAGTAGTATTTTCCTCCTCATGGTAAATACGAGGAAACAAACCAGTCACAAAACTGCGCTAGGGCTCTGTGGTCCAAACAATGATGATCAATTCTCTTGTTCTCTAAACTGACAAAACCAGAAAAACAAAACTTACTTCTGATAATCTTGTAAACCAGAGTTTATCTTCACATCCAAGTGCCCAAGTGACAGTAAGTATCCAGAAAACATTAACTGTAACACAGTTTGGTTTTGGGTGCCAGCAGAACAAAGATGGCACATACAGGGGAAACAACTTATTTATCCCACTCAGTATCAAAGAATTGTACATTTCCTCCAGACTGACAGGAAGGAAGCATTCCCCAGTTCTCCAGCCAACCCAGATGGTAAAGGCAAATGAATTGCAAAACAAGTATTTATAGGCTACTTAGGTCCTCTTCATCTTAGGCTGGCAAGCCACCTTCTGATAAATCAGTACCACCTTTCCCTTAGATGTACAGGCAAAATCCACGTCATAAATGAGGGTGGCAAGGAAGACTAGAAGAAAGGTGGGGATGTACTTCCTTGCTCTACACCTTGTCAAACTGCGTCTTCCAGTATTACTTCACCAGCACTGAAGTTTATGCTTCTAAACAAGATTTTTACTTCAGGAAAAAAATATGCATTAAAAATACATGACTAAATACCATAAATACCCATTCAGTCACACTTCCTCAGCAACCTCCAAGAGACAGGATGAAAGGGTGGTTATTCCTACTGCAGGTTTCATGCAATTAAAAAATGAAAGCATTTGTAAATTCAGGTAGAATAGTCAGCATACTGCAACAGAAAAAGCTCAGAGGAAAAAGTGCCACTCTTCATAAGTAAACATTCTGGGTTATTTTTTTTTCTCTTTCTACTGTTGCTAAATAAGTGTAACTCTGCAAAACAAATGTTACTAAACCAGGTTTTCTCATTTCTTAGTATAATCACTGAATCACACAATCAGGCTAAATTTGTGAAAACAACCATAATAAAACACAATTACATACCTCTGGCTTTTGACAGGATCATAGTACACTTTGGCTAAACCATTTCCAGTACCAACCATGATCTGGTTGAGCTTGGGATGCCAAAGGCAACGCACGACACTCTGAAATGAAGTGAGATATTGACAGTTAGTTGGTCACTCATCTGGACCTTAGAATTAATATTCACATTGTCAGAGAGTGCATCACACTGTAGTTGGACCAAGCTTAAGCACATGAATGAGCATGTGAATATGTGAATGAATAACTCCAGAGTAGAATACAATGTAAAAGGAGTGTCAACACAAGGATGTAGGCAGGGAAGGAAGTAAAAATTGGTGACAGGGTGATAACCAGTGGTTTCCACAGATAATCTGTTGCCAGGGTCTTCATGGGCATATTGGAAATGGAAAGTTAGAGAGGAATTTGAGGAGAACAATTAAGCTTCAGATATGATACAGTGATCCAGGCCTTCATGACTTTTGTGTTCTTATTTTTAATTCTTAATTCTCCCACTTCATTCATCACCTTATCTGTTTTTTCCCTTCTTGTCATACACTGTTGACCTTTCACTTGCTCACTGCAGAAACGGAAGAGATGCTGATTGTCACTCTTGCTTCTTTGTTACCCACAACACTAAGAACTTGGTATTTGAAACCAATGTCTCATAGTACTGTCACCCTTCTGGTCAGCAGCGAAACTCATTTTCAGACATTAAGAGAATTGTTCTACATGTGACTTTGAATCTCCATGTGAGTACTGTTTTCAGTCTGATTCAGCAGCACAGAAACTCTAAGACTCAAACTTCTGACTTGAGAGAACCAAAGTGGGCACAATCTCCCACAGAGGACAACCTGTCTCATCAAAAACACAAAAGAAAGTATCTATTTTTGACAGACAGTGATGCCTTAAAGGGATAGCGTCCAAGGCTGAAGTTTGTTTGTGCTACTTATGTAATAAATGTATTCAGAGCTAGCAAGATACATTATCCTGTTAGTATTTCATGGAACAATGCTCCCTTTTCTAGCCTTGCCTTTCTTCTCCCTCCACTTCCCACTGCATGTTCCATACTATTTCTGGTTTTGTCAGACTCCATTTTTTTGAATGCTAGGAGGCACATAACATTAAAAATACTGAAAAAATCCTGAAGCCCATTCAGCCATTATGAATCAGAACTTCATTTTACCACAAGATGATGCATGACACTCCTCTGAGCTGTTTTTTTGCTTTGTGTTCTTGTTTCAAGAAAAACTGAGTGAGATAAGTTTCATTAATCAAATAGTCATTCTTTACAAGGTTCCCCAGCAGAGTATCCTCCTTCTACATACACACAACATACAACATTACTTCCCATTTACTTACAGGTACAAATAAACCTGGCTTGCTTATTACAAGACAACTACAAAACAACATTTTTAGAGGTAAATCTGAGGTACACAATAGGTAAGTTATTAATAGATAAGCTATTAATAGATAAGTTATAAGCTAACAAGTTGTTTGACTTAAGTAAGAGTCTTACGTACTGTTATGTAATGCTCAAAATGCTAAAGTAACTCTAAAACACAAAAGCTACTAACAAGTATTGAAGGTCAAAGGTGGGTGGCCTTTTCTTTTATTAATATTTATTGCATGTGGTTAGCCAGCCTTTTTAAACTCTGTAGTTAATGTGGTTCTCCACTTTCTACTGTCAAGTAAATGTATTTTATAGCATGGTAGTGGATACCAGCCAACAAAAACAAGCCTGAGACAGTGTGGCTGTCTGATGGGGTTTGCTGAGTTTCTAACTTGTCAAACATGCACAGCACACTTAAAACCACCATGGCACGTGCTACAGTGCAGGCAAAAGAAACTGCCATTAAATGTAGCCCTATAAATCTTCTGAAACTGTAAAACGTCCCCAGAATACAATGTGTTAAAAACTAAACAAACTCAAGCTCTGAACATGTAGTAATTTTACTAATCCACTGGCATATAAACCTACTTTATAAGTAGTAATAAAAACTATTTATGTGGTTTTCACATTATTTTAGAAACTAACAATACTTCAAAAATACCGAAATGCTGAATTCCTGAACTATATCCTAAAAAATTTTCCCAATCATATAATCCTAAAGAAGTGAAAATTCTAATCAACTGTATAACAAAGGGATCATTGTAGGCTAGGTCTTAACACTGGGAGGGAAGGGTAAGGAGAATCTTTATCACACAAAAATAACTAACACTTAAAGAGCATTTATTTGATGCCTCTAACTTCTCACTGCTTCCACTTAGAATAACTCAGGGACACATATTTATCACTGGAAATGCTAAACATCAAATTCCATCTCAAAGTAGGTCCTACCTCCCAGCTCTCCAGGCAAGTAAGTATCTTAATTGCAGACAAATAACTGGTTTCCTGCCTTTGCTTACGTGTGCACGTAGGTAGGTACCCACCTACTGATACTGAATTTTACACAACTCCAGAATGGCTGTGGTTGGAAGAGAGGTCTGGAGATGACTAATTCAACCATCCTGCTCCTAGCATAGTCAGATACTACAGACAGCTCAGGATATCACCCAGCTTGGTTTTTATTATTTCTCAGGATGAAGACTCAACAGCCTCTTTCAGCAACCTGTTTCAGTGTCCAACCAGTCCTACCATAAAAAAACCAAAAACCCAACCACAAACCTCAAATAATTTATTTTGTTTAAAACAAGAAAAACCTATGTATATTCTGAAAACAAAAAAATTCCAGGTCATAGCTGAGCAAATGGAAAGTATCTTATAACAAATAAGAATGATAAAATGCAGAATGTATCATCACATAAACATCTTCAACATTTGAAAAAAGGATTTCTGTGATGGCTGGATGTTTTGGACACTATGCTTTTGGAGCATGAAGTCCCAGAAGCCTGTCACAAAAACCCTGAAAATAATTTTTCCATAGACTGATGTGGCCAGCTTTGTGATTATAAGAAAATTACAAAAGATAATTACTAGTAATGATTTAAAAGCTGTTTTGTACTTTTGCTGCTGCAAAAGCATTAAGTTCTTGAAATGAAATCAATCTGAAAAGTCTTTGGCAATGTCTATTGCATATACAAACACAGTAGCTTACATTGGGAAATCCTGAGAAAACATTGTGAAAATATTTTTGTGAAGTCAGATGAGGAAAATATTAAAAATATTATCCAAAAGAGAAGAACTCTAAATTTACCTTCCTGACTCTCACCGTTAGAACAGATTCAGTGGGTGTCAATGACAGACACAATGAGAGTAGGCAGCTCTGGGGTGGTTCCTAAATAGTCTCAGCCCTATCAGTCTGTTCTCACCTGCGTGTTTCCCCTTTGAATCATAGAAGCAGAGCTGCTGCTGCAGGTAAACAGTAAACACCACCAAATAATTTTTCTGTCAGGTTATTCTCCATCTAGGTGAGCTCACTAGGCAACTACACACACAGCTTTCCTGGTACCATGCAAGTAATAGTGCTTTGACATGAGTTAACAGCAGTGTCTCTAAATGAGAAACTGAAGCCTCGTTTTCTGTAACACAGAATGGTACATTTATTCTGGCCTAGGAACATAGCCCTGTGTTAAACAGGCACAGTGAAGAATAACTAAAGCAGATTTTTCAGCAAGCAAAAGCTAACTACTTCAACTGAAACTGTCCAGAGCACTTAGGCAACACCCTGACAGGAGTAAACAATGCAGAGAGGGCATTTTACAAGGTCAGCAAGAAAAGATTAAAATGATTTGTGGCATAGGAGTGGAAAATTTACCCCCTAAGATGAAACCATGAAGCTGGTAAGGTCATAAAACTACAGAGTGATGTCAAAGACTGAAAGAATTTTCCTGGATCTTTGCTTATAAAGATGGTTCAAGACTGCAGCAGCGAAGGTGAAGTTCAGTTCCCTGGGCCACACTTCAGACAAAAACATTCAGGTTTAGAGTGTGGATAGAGCTGGTCCAGGATGGGAAGAGAAGTCTCAGAGGGGTCAGTACAGGTTGGGGGCAGGAAAGAAAGGTTAATAATTTCTAGTAAGGGGGACTATGAATGGTTTGAGATGACACATTGGCAGTGATAATGTGGATTGTAAGAAGCTTTGAAGAGGACACATTGTGATAAAACATAAAGAAAAAAAACATGAATGAGCTAATGCAGCAAGTATTCCTAGTTCCTATGAATTACAGAGTACATACAGTCTTCACATGAATATTACATCTTAGACCTAAAGTATTTTTCTGCAGCATTCCAGAGCCTGAGCAGTCACTTAATCTTACTAGTATCTTTTGAATCTACCAAAATGTGAGGTTGCCCATTATGTACAAAATAACAAGAACATATACAAAGAAGGTCTCTTTCCTCCTTCACACTGTTGCAAAATATTAAGAGAAGATTTGGGTTTTCTGTCCATCACTGCCTTCTTGCATTCCTATACTAACATTTTACATGTCTGTGAGCTGATCTTGTACAAAAGCATTTATTTTTTTCATTTGGTGCATTTCAGCTGAGATCCAACAAAATCTCACTAACTTCTTATGTAAACAAGGCCCATGATAACAGTTAATCTTTTTTTGTTAGCAAAATTTTATTAAACAGACATGTATGTGTGTACACATATGGAGGTCATAACTGCTACAAGACTGGCATGATAATGGTTTCATCATTTTCCAAAAATTCCAAGAACTTTCGTATTTTTGACATAAATAGGAATCACCATACACTTCTAGAGCACATAGGTCAACAGGACTATATTCTTTCTTTGCTACTGTGAAATGAAAAGTAAATTAGAGGGGCCATATTTTACAGTGATGTTTTAATTTCTTTTCCCTCCTTCAGGAGGTCTTAGTGCTTCTCAGTCAGGCACTGTTTTCTTTGGAAACCACCCTTTCTCCCTAAAGACAGTTAAGTTTTAAGGTTAAGTACCATGCAGCTGTTTTTGAAAACGAACATTTCATGTAAAGTGTATTTTCAGATAATGCATGATAACGTATCAGCTTTTTCAAGTTCTTTTGTAAAGCTTCTCCTGCCATTCAAGGAAGAGGAAAGAAAAACATGTTTCCTTATCAGTTATGCACTCATGGAATAAACATTTTCCATTTTTCTTTCTTTTCACTTCAGGTACACACTTTCACTCTTGTCTTTCAACTGGCTTACACATTTGCTGCAAAACACCAGATATGACTAATCAGTCAAGAGCAGCTATCAGACTTTTAAGCTAAATTCACTAAATTAATGTCTCCTCCCACAGCTATTAGTGCAAACTATTCAAATGAAAACACTGACTACAAATCTGATTTGCAGACTGCATCTGTCTACTTCCATCCCTACGTGAAACTACCCTGAGAAGGTGGAAATCTCTACTGAATGATGCTGACATACAGCTAATATTCATACTTTCCCTGTGCTGGATGTACAGCCAACATTCCACCTGTAAATTGGGAAAATCAAAAGTGATCTTCCAAATAGCCACTAGAAAAAAATACTGCTAATTCCAGAAAAATACTGAAAATGGAAAGGAAACATGCTAATCCTAGGTTTTCACACATCTCTAACCTATGATGCAAGAATTCACGAACATTTGAATTAAAAAGCGTTACAATTTAGATAAAGTTCAGTAACTCCATGGTGACGTTGCTGATGTTTTGACAGTTGTTGGGAAATCACGTGCAAGTAAGAGAGCGTAGGCTTCACTCTCAGCTAGAAGAAGCCTTTCATAGAGCGGCAGGCTTTTCTCCTGTAAATTGCCTATAGTCATAAATCTTAAATCAATAGAAATGAACGCAAAAGTAACCCATTATCTCCTACTTCGCTGTCGGCAAGGTCAGAAAACAAGAGCCTCAATGTTCTAGTACTTTAGTAGAAGACAATAAACACCCACAGAGGGAAGTGAAGAGTTTAGGTGGGACTTGTTTCATCAAACTTAACATGTCTACACCTCTAATCTTTACAGGTCTACTCTTTAAATGTCTACAGATTATCTCCCTTTATAGTTAAGAGAGAAATCATTTTGAGAAAGCATTTTGCAGAGGCCTTCAACTAACCTGTTTTAGAGATCTATTTTAGGATGAGATAAAATCACAGTCTGAATACATTTATTTTTCTCTGTTGATTAGAAAAGGAGCCTAGGGTGACTGGATCAGCTGTAGACATCTGTATTTGGTCAGGTGAATCCCTACAGTCTACAGTGGCCAAAATAACTATAAAAGAAAAACAGAAAACTAATGAGGATCTATATTACAGCATGCTGTGCTACTTAGATAAAACTCCACAGTACAAGGATAAAGAATCCTGGTACCCATATTGAATATTCCTAGTGCAGAAAGAATACATCAGATACAAACTTCTAAAACTGCCCAACAAATCTTGAAAACCTTAGCTTCAAAGATCAGGTCTAGCTCTGGAGATACTTAACAACTGAATAGGGATAAAACAGAAAAAACTCTATGTTTGCCCTTATTGCTTACCCCTTTCCTAACCTACAATCTAATAAATAATTCCTCAGCATCTATTCTGAAGCTATACAATGAAAAAGTGAAAGCAAGAGCTGCTGCCCTAAGAAAATATTTTCAATTAGAAGAAAAACTTAAACAAACCTTCCCTCTTTCCTATGTGCAAGCTTTGCTTCAGTGGCTGTGACAGTATGTGATGGGCTCTGTGTGAACAGCACTGCTTGGATTTGCTGCACTTGGCTGTCCAAGCAGTCAGGTAAGTGACATGTCAGCAGGGAAGACAGCAAACATGGAAAATGAATTCTGACCATGGCTGTGGATTCTGTAAGGACAGGTGACCCCAGCAGTGGCTAAGTGGGGCTTTTCTGATGAACTGAGGATTTATCTTAACTGTAATCATTACAAATTCCACTCTTTTTGAAAAAACCTTGCCTATCAAAATCAGTGCAAGTATGCATGCAACTAGTTTATTTAGCACATCTATTCTGTCTTTTCTCTTTTATAAAACTACTACGTATTTACAGTGAAGAACTGCTTGCAGTATCTTTTAAACTCAGAGAAGCTCAAAACATAATAACCAATACTACTTAGGAAGCCTACAATAAAAAGCAACTACCTTCCAAATTAACATTATCTGTTACAGAAGCCTATATTACATTTGTATTTGAGAGGGGTAAGCAATTTCAAACTTGGGCTGAATGGAGGGATGAAATCTCAGTGTAGCCTTTCAGTTTTATCTTATATAGTTCTGGAACTTGCACATTCAGTCCTTCTGACTTTAGCAGTACATCTTCCCATATGAGAAGGGGAATGTACAAAGTTATTTCAGGAAAAAACCTCCATTTATTTAATAGCGTTTCTATGTCTTTGAATAAAACATGCAAATATTTCGTGCTGAAGACAGCTTCGCACTACCACAAGTTGCTCCCCATGCCTGTTTGGTTACTACCGCTTTTAATCAACTTCTCTTATTAGGAAAGATATTAAAGCAGAGGCTCTCGAGCTTTTCCATTTCATGATAAAGGTGTGGAACCATTTAGAAACTTCAGATATTTAGACTGCTGTACCGTGGATACAAATCTAGTTTTTGTACAAATTTTCACAGATGCGTTTTATGTGGCTCACAGTTTACACGGACCAAGTAAACCTCTGCCACTTTTTATTTTATTCATCCCGGCAAGAATGCATACACCCC
This sequence comes from Corvus kubaryi, assembly GCF_017639235.1. NCBI lineage: Eukaryota > Metazoa > Chordata > Aves > Passeriformes > Corvidae > Corvus > Corvus kubaryi. The sequence goes on from NW_024581096.1 coordinate 11,246,683, forward strand.
TTGAGAAAACAGAGGAAAATGCCTCAAAAGATACTAAAAATCTCATGCTGAGGAAAGATCCATATGCATTCTAACTCACAGGCAGTAGAGTAACTCCTTCCTGTCTCAAAGATCTCAATGCTTTAAAAGAAAACACTACTCTCACTCGTACTCCATGAAGTTCAGAAACAGACCCTAAGGACTTTTAAGCAAGTGTTTCAACACATTTTCTCCCAAGTTAACAAATAATTTCTCTCCAATTCTGTGTAATTGGAATTTAAAGGAAAAAAAATTTTAAAAAATCAAAAACTTGATATTCTAATCTGAAGATAATAGCAATCTTACCTGCTGCGATAATTTCTACACAACACTATCATTTCTATGCAATAATCAAAGATCATTTGATAATGATGGTTGAAATGCAGAATGGAAAGTAAAATCCACCAATGAAGTTAGCATTAAAAGGAAATGCTTCAATATATATAGTTCTTCCCTTCTCCTACTGTTATCTTGATTTCTCTGCAGACGATCTCCACGAAACATCAGCTACATTAAGCATCTGCTGCCCTCCAAGAGCTACAGAATTTCTGTCTTTAGAATCACAGAGAAGCAGTGCTGCTCAGAGGCCATATCAATTCCCACTGTGCACTCTTTAATCTCATTTGACTGGTGTCTTAGAGAACAGAGGTGATACAATAGCCATCTACCTGGATTGCCATGCTGCTTTACTTGGAAAAGCTGGTCTGCCTCCTGGAAGCACCAGAAGAGGGGACAAAACTGTGTAACTCATAAAACTGCTGTATTTTTAATAATAATAAAAGAATTAAATAACAGATTTAGAAGTATGCCATCTTCAAATGTCTGCCATTTCTTCTTTCAAGCAAAAATATGGTTAACATGCTCTGATTTAAGAAAAAGGCTACTCACATAGTAAAAATGCACTAATATTATATGTAAAAATATACTGAAAACCCCAATTGCAAAAATCTTCACGTTCAAGATTTCCCTGGAGCTCTTCCAAGGAAAAGAGCCAACTACAATAAATAAGGTGGGAGGTTAGGGAGTATCTACAATGCAGTGACCTGCTATCATTAGATTTAAAATACTCATGAGAATACAGTAGTGGAGGGAAGAATACTAATGTTTTTCCCTTATGAAACATAGCTTAGAAAATGTGTGGAAATATTCAATAGAAAAGGGACCAGAAATGGATAAAGCTTACAATTTTCTATGTAGAAACCAGAAATACCCTAAAAACATTTTCAGAGGCCAATATATTAAAGAAGGATTTCAATATAAAAAGCATGGATTACAATGCTGTACCACTCATCTTTCCAAGTACAGCTATAAAACAATTCTTACAAGTGCATGGAGCCACTGAACAATACTTTGCTCTTTTTAATGAATAAAAAAGCAACTTAATCAAGGTGGCAACCTGTTTCCCTTGTACTTACAAATGTCGAGCATTTTCAAGCACCTGGTCTGTTAAAATTACAGCCACACTTTCATCACCATATATCATAAAACTAAGGGAGACAACCTTCATGTACACCCCCAGTCCCTGTTAGAGGGGCAAAACCCTCACAGTTTATTACTCTTGCATACCTCAAACCCCTAGTGACAGCTCCCCTAAAACAGAGTACATGCTGCTCCAGGATACACAAAGGGAAGGACCACATTGTCCTTACATATATGGAAGCATAGAATAAAAACTGACAGGCTACCATACTATAAAAGAAAACACATTCCCATGATTCACGTCTTATACTAGATATTTTTTGCTGTTCACTTTGAAAAACAAATACATTTACTGGGCCTTAAATATCATATTTACTTCCCTATTGTGAAAATATGGATTTTCTTTTTAAATAAAATAAATGGCTTTAAAACAAACAAACGAAAAACCAAACCAAAACAAAAACAACAACAAAAAAACAGAAGTAGCATGATGATCTCTTCCAGAACTTAAAAGAATTTTTCTTAAATTCAAAAGCTTTAAATCATAGTGAAAGGGGCCGCAGTGGAAAAGCCCTTTACTATATTACTGCACTTTATAAACAGTAAATGACATTGTTTGAGGTCAAGAAAAGAAATACTGCAATCCTATATCAACTGTGCATAAAGGATGCTGGAAGGCTCATATTCCTTATTCCTTCTTTCCTTTTCACTCTTTCATCTAAAAAGAAGATTTATTTATAGCTTGTCTCAGAAGACCTTCCTGAAACATCCCTTAGAGGTATTTTCAGAAGTATTTAATAATTTAACTTTTGCTTATATTTGAGAAACTAAGAAAATATTGAAGAATCCTCCTAACAGAAATAGGTTTCCCAAAACAACCATGAATCTATGTTTTTGGATTGTTGCTTATCTACAAAAATCTGTGGATATTTTAAAAACTTGCACATCTTATTTTATAATGTACACAAACTCATCAACTTGGATCATTTTTAAATTAAATTATTACTTAAATGTCCATTAAAAATCAGCAATTCCTGTAACTATACAACTTTTTTTTTTTTTTTTTTTCCCCTTTCTCAGTGCCCATTCTTGCTTGGCAGTAACGGGGTGTAATACTTGTCCTTTCCATATGGGGAAAATGAGTACTCTACTGCTGCCAAGATCAATCTTGTCTGTAATAAGGATAACTACCGGGTGATCTGTTGGAAGTAGCCAAATGAATGACAGACATGTGAGAGTGATTCAAGTACCTATCCACAGCTATTTTAAATTAAACTGACATTGGGAGAAATGTTGTATATCCAATTTTTTTTCCCATACACTAGGTATTTATAACTGGTTCCCATGAAGATCTCATGCTTGCATAACCAAAGCAAGCTTTCATCTGGCTTTCATCTGGCAGTGAAATCTCCCTTCCCTTCCAGACTGCAGTTACAGATATCCCAAAGATGAGACCTTGCAGCTACAGGTCTTCCTGCGTCTCATACTACCTGGGGAAAAGAAAGTGAAATGGTCTCTGAGTTTCCGGACAGAAACTCTGTACCCCCATACTCTGGCACTATTGTTTCCTGCCATCTGTTTAAGTCTCTTTATCCATGTAAATGAAGAAAGGTTCTGCATGCAATTATAGGTATTTCAGATTAAATAAGCCTCTAATGCTCAAATTGAGCAAGTTTAATAAATGTATTTCACTGTGAACATTTGAGGTGAGAGCAGAAGAACCTTTCATAAATAATACTATCAAGATAGAAGAGAAAGAGACAGAAGAACTATGACGAGGCTGCACATTCATAACAGGATTTTTTCAAGTTCCATTAAAAAGAGAGGAATTCTGTACAGTTTAGTAAACATAACCATTGTCACAGTGCAAAGTCCTCAAAATCTCCAACTGTACCTTAACACACTAAGTCAGAGCAAGGCTGGGGTACTGCACACAGAGCACCAGCTTCATTATGGAAGAGGGAGAGGCAGGAGCTCCCACCCTGATGTAATTTTGATGTAATCTGCAGTAAGTAAATGACCCTGCCATAACCTGCATCACGGATGATTTCTCTCCTTGATAAACTCATGGGAAAAAAAATCCATTGAGTGCTATTAACTGCAAAATTCCTGTATCTGCATCAAGATATCTAGAAAACAGCAGTCACTGGAGATAGAAAGGATGGTCAGAGAAGCACCGATGATTTTGTGTTTGGCCTGTTCACACCTCCTCCCACTACTGGCCAGAGACAGAGCCCGTGGTCTCCAGCTCTTTTGAGATTAATTTCCTTCAAAAAGTATTGCTATTTATCTAAGAAGCTTAAATTCTACAAAAGTCCCAGTGCCTACGTGGTGGGATGGTATTCAGGAGTGGACACAACAACACAGCTGTTCAAGCACAGATTGTGTCTGAAAAAAAAAAAAACAACACTAATACAAGAGAAGAAAAGCAAATTAATATTCTATACCCAGTCACAACAGCAGAAACTAATCAGACTGTTAGTCCACTAGTAAAACCACAAGGTTTCACTCCAGCAGCTCTGAAACAGTAATAGATTTTCCCATGAAAACTTGAAAGAAAAGGTGAAAAAAGGTTTGTGTGGTATGATGGAAAGGAATGCCAGACACAGCTTTGGTCAAACATTCCCATTAAATATTTTCTCATTACCCACTAGGTTCACTCACAGGCCAATTTCACTGGCTATTTACCAAGGAGGTTTAAGATAATGTTTACTGGTCTTTACTGTTTTTCAATTTTCTAAGCTTGCTGGAATCTCCCTCTAAAAATTCCTTGTGAAATTAAAAAAGAAACACATGAATAGTTTATATTTTTCCTTCACGGTAGATTTTCTGTTATTCTGATTATATACATCACATCACTAAACTGGAATACAATTGCCTTCAAAAAGTGTTACTATTTTAATTTTATACTGGAAATAAATTACTAAAGATGCCTTTTTTCTTTAGTAATATGGACTAAATCTAACTGAATCACTGAAATTATTTCATTAGGAATGAGAGCAGATCAGGCTTTTTGCTGAGAGAGATACTGGTGCATTTGAGCTTTTATTACACATATAGCATAGCATAACTTCATCTCTGCAATGCCTAAAAACCCCAAAATAAAAAGAGCAAAATTCCATATTTCAGCGCTAGGTAACATGCAAAATGTAAAGAAGTATAACACTTAGTTGCAGAAAACAAACTGAAGTCCTAGATAACATTATGTGCTTATTTTTAATTACACTAATGCTAAATGCTAACTGCTACTTTTGAGAGTATAAGGAAAAAATGGAAACTACGAACGTAGCTGGTAGAAAGCAAGTAATTACTGCACTGCTAAGAAAAATGCTTTGATAAACTACACACAAGATATTAATCTCCCAGTTTACAGACCAATGATCTTTCCAACAAACAGCATTTACTGCTTATAAAACATAAAAGCCAGCTTCTTGAAAATTAATTTGCTTTTAGCATGCCTTTATGCGTTTATATTCCATCAAACACAGTAATTTGAGAAGAACAAGTAAAGAACACTAATGAAAGAGCCAAAAGATACCAACAGTAGAGAGACATTGAAAGAATATACTGCTTTTATTTTGTAAGACGACTTATAGTCATTTTTGTCTTTTAGATTCAGATTGATATGCTACACTGTATTTTCCTTGGATGTGTAGAGTTAAAGTTGTAAGCTAGACAGACTCATTGTACAGATATTGGTACTGAAAATTATGTCATAAGATCAGTATTCGTGAGTCTTAATTCTTCAGCTATTATTTCCATTATTTTCATTTCCACTAAATGCAAAGCAGAAGAATGATGGTCTTAAATTTTGTAACTCCAAATGAAGAAAACCAGCAGCACTAAAACTCCATAGACTAAAGTGATTTACTACAGTCTTAAAAAGTACCATATAAATATCAGCACCTATACAAAGTTATAGTATAAAATTATGAACCTGCTTAGATTTGTACACATACTTAAAATTTTACTACGTTAGTGGCCCCAGTGAAGTTGCTTATTGACAGTTTCCTCCTGTTGGGTCTCAGTTCCGTGTTTCTTTTGTACTTTGAATCAAAGAACAGAAATTTAGCTCTCGATTCTGAGAGAAACTGAGAGCAGGCGGAGATTTTGTGGACTCCCCAGTAGCACCACCTTAGCAGGTAAACAGACCCTTTATTTGCAAGATATAGAAGAAAAAGTTACCAAATGAAAATAATATTTTCTTTGGATGCAAAAAAAAGCAGATTGGTGAGCAGCATTTCTCACTATTTAAGTGGTTTTGGAGCTACAGAATCCACCACTGACAAGCTCTTCCTTCTTGCAGTCTTAGAGCTTAAGTGAAGTTTTTGCACACTGTTACTGACTCGATCAGTACTAAAAGGAGATACCATCATGACCACCTCCAAACACTCAGGTCTAAGGAGTTCGAACTGACTGTTAATGGAATTATGAAACTATTTTTTCCTGTACCCATGGACAGGAGAGCTCCTACAAAAATCTACTTCTTGCGTTTTATCTTACATAGTTGTTTTCCTTTTCTCTGTCATGAAGTTTCAGAGCAGAAACTGAAGCATTCATGTTTTCTCTCAGAAAAAGGGTATAAAGACTTGGTATAAATATAATAAATGGTATAAATACTAAGGCTTGCATGAGAAAATAAAAATCCACTAGAAATTCACATTTGCTAAGTTTGGTTTGTGGTTTGGCATGCTCCATAGGAGAAAAATATAAAAGCCAATTTCTTCTGTATTTGGAGAAATTCTTTAGTACTAAATAAAATTTCCAAAGTCATATAAAACCCCTTTGTATTAAGATTATATGCTTAAGATGAAAACAGGTGTATTTCTGCTCTAGAAAAAAACACATGTTTTCTGCTTTGATAAGAATTCTGCATTTTTAATTTGCAAGACAGCTGCCACCGAAATTATAGGTGTAACAAATCCATCTGTAAGCAGGTATTACCTTACGATGAACTAAAAGCAGGAAAAAGAAAGCAGGATTTGAAAAGAAAAGCAAATACAAAGGTAGATTCTGACAAATGACATCCAGCAGAAGGAAGTTTGGTCTGCTGGGCTAGGAAAGACTGTTGTGCTGGCTTAAAAAAAGGGCAGAAGGAGAAAACACAAAGTGTTTATCAAATGTGACAAAGTTGCTAATCTGACATCCTGCAACAACTAAAGGGACAGAAGCACATATTGCCATACTTATCAGTGGCAATTCTGTTCTAATTTCATCCACTCCTGTTTGTTATCACCTATATGCTTACTTGTATATCACAAGGGTAAAAGGACCTTTTCAACTATGGTATTGAGCTTTTCCCTTCAGTACAAGGGAATAGGCGGTCACTTCAAGCCATACACAGACCCTTCGGTATTACAGGTTCACTACCTTAGGTTTTTATAGTAACTGGTGAGAATGGTGTTCTTGATGGACTTCTTAATGATGTCTTCCTTTCATCCCAAATTCTTGCATTTAGACAAGAAACACATTATAGAGTAACCACTAATTTTGTCACACGGACAAAAAGGAGTTTTGTCACAATAGGGCATTTCATCTTGATAAGTGGTGAAGTAAACCACATAAACATCTACGTATTTTAGGATTTGTGTCTCACTTCACAGATCATAAATCCTTGACACCAGAGCAGGGAAGTTCTACTGTTTAAACACCTTGTCCTAGGATTCTTTTTTTTTTTTTTAAAACTGAAACAAGAATAGTACCTATGCAGCTTACTCTAGCCCTATCTCGTAATTGTGGAGTAGGAAAATGACAATAGTGTTAACAGATAATTACTTGTATAAGGGAAAACAAGCATATGAATACGATTTCATTCATATTTTGAAGAGATGACAAAACTAAAATACATACTGCATCTGTAACTTCTATCTCATACAGCTTCTGGAAGGTCTCACGATAAAAGAAAAACAGCTTCCCACTGCCACCACCTTTCTTAACAGAAGTGCCTGTGACAAGGATTTTATCATCTGGGCTGAAACAACAATCTGTCCTGTTGAAGAAAAGAAAGCATCTTACCGGGTAGATAAATAATTAACATATAGAGAACTTACATATAAATTGCACTTCTTAAAACAATCTTTTCTATTAGTTAGTCCTTTCAAGACAAAGCTTGAAAAAGTCTTTTGTTAGCTGTCATCTACTGCTATAGTTATCAGAGTTATCTGCTACAATTGTTACTACAGTTGTGCACGGGATGTGCAAAATTGGCAGATTCGGTAAAAATCCTCCTCCCAACAAAATTCTCTTCCACTCAAAAGTCTTGCTAGCTTTTCAACACACAAAACAAAACAAACAAAAAAGTACTTTCAAATCTGGTGGTCATCATTAAGTAAAAAAATGTACTAGTCGTGAAATCTGTTTTTGCTGATGATACATCCTTCAGTGATGCAAGGTGGTGTGTTTATATATTGGCCAAAAATGTTTTTCTGTTTACTTTTCCTCTGTGTTACAAACTGCAGTTAAGATTAAGCTGTCCATGACTTGTCTTTCTAAAATCTTATTCCAAAATTACAAACTGTCCTTAGAGGATTTGGCTGTATTACAGCTATAGAAATGCAGATCAGACCAATAATTGAAAACAATACTTAGCACTACACAGTTAAATAAAGTCAGCAGTTCTGACACCATAACCTGAATTCATACCATGTACCTTCATGTTATGTCTACTTTTTGATTCAGTTCTTTTTTTATTAACCAGAGACTAAATAAGAATGAGGTTTAAATCTCATTACACACAAGTAAGGGGCTCCTCCTGAAAGGCTGCTAATCCAATTAGCCTTAAGACATATGAGACTGAAATACCACAAAAATAAGACCTTTTAAAGCAACGTGAATCCCTAAAATAGACAAGAATTGTCACTGCGAGTCCTCCTTGTGCAATACTCTCTGCACAATTGTGGACCTTGTGACTACCGAGGGTAAGAACTCCAGTAGAACCCTTCCCCATTCGGCAAAAATACTGCTATTTCTTCTAGTTGGAAGGAATTAGAATACTTACATCGGAAAGAAGCTGGGCAGTCCATCTGCTGAATTAAGAGGCTTTTTAAATTGTCTAATATCCCATATCTTTAAAGTATCATCTCCTATGAAACAAAAGAGACAAAGGTTAGCAATAAAGAATTCAAGTCAAGAACTTAGGCATGTCAGAAATTTTCTCCCACTAATTCAAAGAGAAGGAGAACAAAATTACATAGCAGAAGTATCCAAAATGGGAACGATTTGGAGGTTTTTCATTGCTAAATGACTATGACAGTGCAAGGTTGAGAAGCTCAACAAGCTGCACTCCAAGTCTATCAGAAACTTCTCCTCAATGACTCAGTGGTAATACCTCCTACCAAGAACCACTACCCACAATGGAATCAGATTCCTCAATCACTAATTTATTCTGTGTTTGTGAGCATTGATGCTTTGCTGCTAGGAGCAAATTTAACTTTCAAGATATCAAAAGAAATTAAAAATGTTGCCATGAATGGTCTAGATCAAAAACTAAACAAGTTTTATACGTGTGGTTTTCACCTGTCCTGAAAAAGCAATCAGGAAGAATAGAAAGCACATGAAAGTCTTCCTCCTTCTTTAGCAGGCAAATAGCAACAAACTGCTATCTCAGGATGGAGAAGACGCTCTGGAATCAGTCAGAAATCCTCAGGGAAGGGGGTGAAGGGAAGCAAGTGAAACCACACTTGCTATAATGAAACCTTTTCACCACGCTACCTTTAGCCACAAAAGCCAAAATCAAGGTTACAGCAAGACATTTGTAGCAGTTCTCATCTGTGTTTGATAAACATGGTGTGACTGCAGGCCAGTAAAAGTCAGGCTGTTTATCCCTTTTTGAAAAGTTATGACATATTAACAAAGTGAGAATAGGGGTAAAAAAAAAAGAGATTAGCTGGTTATTCTCAGAGACATCTACATCTCTGCTCTGATTGTCCTTCTGGAATACATATTTCCAGCATGAGATGAGCTACAGAATTTGAGCTTTGAAGTACCTCACTCAAGCACCTAGACATGTCCTAGCATTTGACAGCAGTGCCTCAGCACTTTTAATGGGTAAAAAGAAGGATACTTAAGCAAGAATTCTATTTGAAAATATCCAGAGATTAATTTTAGAACAAAAAGTTACAAAATCTTCCTGACCTAGGAGGAAAAGGAGGCAAGACCTTCTTTCTTCCAAAGTACAAATCTTGAAGGAAAGTAATTTGGTTATCTACAAGTATTTTGCAGATTCATAGCCTTTGAGCTAAAGAGCTCAAAGGAGGCCTTGGAAATAAAATGTTTTTAAAAGAAGTAGCATGCTGTAACAAAAGAAATCAAGGCCAGCAGTGCCCTTCACAGGGAAGGTAGTAATGTGTGGCCTCGTACATCATGTATGTTTATATTAAAGACTAGGATAACTCCTTACTACAAAATATTTTTAAAAAGTGGACAACTTAAATAAATTATGTCTAGAGCAGAGTATATTTCTGTTCATTGGGAAGCTAAAAAATGACAAGGAAGAAAAATGTTGGGTCCCTGTTTTGGGAATATCTGTTTTCATATTGTTTCTCAGTAGATTCCATCCCAAGTACTTCAAAGCATTTAGTCTTGTAAAATGAGCCCTCCCTTTCCCCTCCCACCCTCCAAGAAAAAAAAACACTTATCATCGAGATGTTACATCTAAAGCACCAGCACTTTATAAATGTATGCAAAGGACACCACTCGGCCACTTTGCAAATCTGAGTAGGGACAGATCTACGGCTAGCAGCCAAGGCTGTTCTGTTCCTAGTGGAATAAGCCTTGACATGATCTTCAAGCTGTAGTCCTGCCAGATTTTAGCAGGAGAAATGCAGTCAGACATGTAGCTATAGCTCCTTTGCTAGCAAGAAAATGTAATGGGCTGGTTAAAAACTTTAGAAGACTCTAGTAGGACTCAAAGCTGTGGTTGATTCCAAGTCAACATTGTCTTAAACTGGGCAGAAACAGATGATTAAGCATTTGGAGAGGAAAAATGCTAGTAGAATGACTTGCAAATGCTATGAAACTTTACCATCATTAAGAATTTGGTCAAATACACTATTCCTAATTAAAATTATCAGTGTGCAAATGCAAATTGGTTCCTAAATCTAATTTGCATTTGGAGTTGAAATCACTGTCACTAAGATTACAGAATATTAACTTTCCTCAGCAGCAAGGGTTATTTCCAGTAGCATCCTTCTATCGATGCTTAGGAGGCTTCTTCAACAGAGCTGCAGTAGTAGTGATCTGTTTTTACTTACTTATCTTATCCTTAAACAAAAGCATATAAACAGAAGTTGAGCAAGTCAGTATGAAGCATTCAAAATAGTCTACTCAGATCATTCAGTATTTTTTATTGATGGCAAACTTCTCCACAGCCTGGTAAGATTATTTAAAGCTTTTATAGCACTTCAAGTAGCATTTCAAACTCTATTTTTTGCCATTTTAATAAGAAAGATACCAACAAGCAGACTCAAAACTGACACAATCAGGTCAGACACCATTGCACCAATGGTATTGAGCACTGGATTTATCAAGAGGCAACAATTAGGTCCTAGAAAAAGAGTCTTTGGTGAAAAAAGCCAGGCATTTTGCAAATGCCCTTTAGTTAAAATAAAGCCAAAGTACTAATACTATGAAGATTTTATCTGATATTTTTCTTTTCTTTTCTTTTCAGAAGATACTGACCAGGAAGACAAGCACATGAATGTAAATAGGCCCAAAAGAAGCAAAAGTGCTGCCAGGAATTCACACAGCCTACAGTCAGCAACACTCTCTTTTAAAAGAGGGAGTCCTGTGTTGAAAGCAAAGCTCGAGGATAGAAATTCTTCACAGAGATCAATGAGGAAAGTAAAGAAACAAAGGAACTGGGAATTTTAAGACGTTACAGCTTAGGAAACGCATAGCATAACAAGCTTACCAGAATATGTTTATCAACTCTGAGCCTTTCTGTGAAGGCTTATACTACAAATGTGAGAGACACCTCTGAACAAGTTACTGGCTTCTGCATTCTGAACTGGTTCTGCAGAAGGAGCTGCGACAACTACAGAACAACCTTTGGAGTCATCCTAGGTTGGGACCAAAGCTGAAGATCTTGTGAGGGAAGTCACAAATTCCTAGGTTGGAACCAAAGCCGAAGATCTTGTGAGGGAAGTCACAAATTGAGGAATCAATACCTACATTTGGAACAGCTCTCAGCATCACCTGCATACATACCAGCCTGATGAAATACTTAAGGGCACCATCCTCCCTAAACATATGGAATGAACATATGAACATAGGGCAAGAAGGACACTAGAAGACTTTCATAAAGCCATTTCCGCTCCAAGTATTGCAAGTAGCTGATTATGCCTATTAAAACTAGTAAATGCATTTTTGGCATTGTCAGAATGAACACCAGTGTTCAGCTTCCGAGAAATAATACTTGACAAAAAACCCATTTGATTTTTAAAATGCTAATGTTTGGATTTACTATGAAGAGCAATATGTTACTACACTACACGAAACGGTCACCATACATGCTGCTGCATGATCCTTGAGCATACGAGGTGTTTCTACCTTTTAACCCAATTACAAACTGACGAAAGAAACACAAGTAAAATGGAAAAAAAACAAAGACCAACAAAAAAATATCAGGAGTCCAAAAAATTTTTTTGTATTTTTACAGTAAGACCCCAAGTCCAATCCTAATTCTTATCTCTCCCCTGCTAAACAAAGAAAATGTTCCCCAAATACTATCCTTCATGGTTTCAAGCATGCAGAAATATCACTTTCTTAAGTTTCTGTCAAGTTACTACCTAATACCCAACAAGAATAAGACTGGAAACTTTCATAAGCAGCTCCTTAGGTTTTCATTTTCCCTTGTGCCTGCAGCTGAGCCATGCCTCATCTTCTCATATCCAACACAGAATCTACATCAGATGCAGGAAAGTCCATCAAGCTTTCAATGAAAGTTCCCATGCCCCAAACAACTATCCTCTCTTTGATCCTCAGCACTTGGCAGGTGTGTTAATCTACAAAAGCTGGATCCACATCTGCTTTTTTGTTGGTACAGATCCAAAGCAATACTCATATTAAAGCACTAACCAAACAAGTCAAAATAAGGTATGAATCCTCCTTACTTTCCAGCATAGTGCACACAGAGCTCTTTTTCTTCTTTTAATACGCTAGACAAAGGTAGCACTTTTATCTACATTTGAGTGGCCAAATTTCTGTGCAGTCTTACATTCTGCAAACAATCAATCAACATTTTATACAGCTTAGAGCGGAGTGTGGTAGATAAAACCTGAGTAAATTAAAGTCTGTTTAACATGAGACAAAAACTGGAGACAGATGAGGAAGAGCAGGCAAGTAAAAGTGCCACATGCAACAAAAACAAGGAAAGGTCATTTATGTGATCTACATTCATAAATGTGAAACAGAAGAGAATTTACATAAATGGAGGTTTCAAGACAGCACTAGCGAATACCCTTCCCTAAGTATTAGCCTTGTTTGCTGTTATATTTAAAAGCACACCAAGGTTTATCCCTAAATTTCCTGAAGTATGTATGTCTGTGTGAATTTTTTTGGGGCAAACACCACTGGCACACAGATGCAGCGTTTTACCTAATGCAGAATGGAAAGACACACAGTTCACATATTTTCCAAGCAGGAGAAGGTTCACACATTGTAAGAGCCTGGTTCAGTAAGGACAAAAAAGCTTCAAAGCTTTTACCTCACCACTTAGAACCCATTCATGATGGGTACAGTGGCAGCAGAACTCTGGATCGAGGACCCTGAACAGCAGATATGAAAGAATACAAGTGCCATTAGTGTCCATATGCCTAGGGCCTTTGAGGATAAGACTACCAAGTCCTTACTCTGAAAGATGTGTTCCGGGAAACAATATCTGGAATCTTTGAAATGTGGCAAGACATACAAAAAATCAGTGAGGCAGCAACCAATATTCGTTGCATTTCACTGCACTGATGTGCACCAGTCAGACACTCCTCCCTTCAGGGACAGAGGCATAGGGAGGACACAGGGAGGAAAGAAAATGCAAGCTACTTGGCTAGAAAATACATCTACTGCTTCAGAGTTTATCTATGAATACCTCTATTCTGGTATTTCGTGTATGTAATCTCATTCTGTCTATGTACCAAACTGACCAGATGTCCCAAACATATGTTAGGCACAGCGTTAGCCGACATTAATGTATACTGCCTCTCCCTAGGCCTGTTTATTTGGCCTTGGGGCAATGCTAATGCATACACAGAGCTTCTGGTTACAGCTGTTTTCCATCCAGACAGCTTGGCTTGTATGCTTGCACCTGCCTGCAACATACTGGGTAGACAAATCTTTGCATGAAAAGTTGTCTTCAACAGACACAATCCTACCCCAACAATGAAGTGAATGAGTCCTCAAATACATCTTTGCCTTCTCAAGTCTTGTTCTGTTATCTAAGACTCTTTTATAAAAGTTTTATCTGAAGTTTACGACACAAGCCACAGTCCTGTGGACATTCCAAATTCTTTTGCCATTCAAGTATATCTTGGCAAGTCAATTCCAGTCATCAACTTTAGATGTTTTTAATATAGATTAGATAAAAATTCCAATTAGGACAGAAAATGACATTGCCTAAGAAAGTTATATGAGGAATTAATAAGTTCAGAACAGAGACAGTGTTATTCAGAGGCACTAATCTTCCAAGGAAGAACTAAGCAACAAAACTGGTCTTTTTTTATTTTTAGTTACGCTAATTATTTCCTTTCGGTGTATTATTACTGCTAGACAAGACGACAGATCAGAAACTGTAATATGATCAGCAAATTTCTCTTAAAATATTTCTTAATTGCTGTAAAATGCTCTTTCAGGAACACAGTATTGCATGGCGTATCAAATAAAAGTAGTAAATTGTGAAACACTTCAAATTTGAATCACTGCTTTCCGATTTCACTACCTTATCTCCATCATAAACAATTACATCTAACAATTACATGGTTTATATGGTTTGTTTAATGAACCATTTCACTTACTAAAGTTAAAACTGTCTTACATTCAACATGTCATAGGGTTCTTTCAATGACCTACCTCCCCGGCTGGCAAGGACAGTACCATCATAGGAAAACATCAAACACGAAGTGTCAGTGCCTGAAGCATGGGCTTGCCTGCAGTGGAACTTTGTATGTACCTGTTTGTCAAACAAATAAAACATTACAAAACAAATTACAATTATAAATTAAATTACAAATGAAACAAACAAGACAAACATTACTTCATAGCATTTTCTGTGCTCTGCTTCTATTCCTAACTCTAAACAGAAACTCCTGCATTTTTAGGAGGTACAGTAGCTGACTATTTCCAACAGCCTTCTAAAAATGTCATATGTGTTTCAGAATAGGCTTTCATAAAAAGAGCTTGAATGCAAAATTTGACTTCTTCACAGGTTTAATTATACAGTACAGATTTACATAGCATCAGCGCTTTTGGAAAACTCCCACTAGCACTGAACAAAGGTAGTTATGCCTGGTTAAGATAAAAATACATTCCAAGACAGTTCTCAACACTCCCCTAAGCAGGCTTTTAGTTTCTAAAACTACCAAAATACAATACACATATTTTGGAAAGGACTTAAAAGGACTGGAAGAATTTACTTTTGCCAAATTTAATCCCTGATGGAATTCATGGCTTACATAATAGAACAAAGTTCAGATACTGTAAGGTTTGTGTTCCATTTAGCTGCAGTAAAATTCAAGTTTGGGAATGATGTATGTTTTCTTTGAATTATTTCTATATTGCTGATAATCCTAAAAAAAGGTTGAAATTCTCTTCAAGTTCACATTTTGTTCTTGTATGGAGATCACTTCTTATTTATTAAGTCATTATTTGGTAAAATACCTAAAAATTCTATTAAAAATTAAATTCGATTTAAATTGTCTTGGAAAATTAAGTTTTCCCACTTTCCAAAAACAAAGGTGTCAGCTAAGATTCCAAGACAGGAAGTGGAAACACAGGAAGGGGAAAAAAAGGAAAAAAGGGAAAAGACAGAAACAGAGACAAAGGAATTTGAGACAGGTTGATTCCTTTTTTAATACCTAGGTAACTATGCTTTTCATTTGCCCTCTTTTCATAAAAGAAAACTAATTCATATAGTTGAAAAATTAAACATTCAAACTTAAAGGTTGCCAGTGCAACTGTACCTCATCTTCCCATCTGTAAGATGAGGATTAAAACACAGAGGAGAAGATGACAAATTAGTGACTTGAAGTCCTTTCTTTTATTGTAGCGATGAGCAAAACAAAAATATGCATAGAAGCGTATCTTTTCACAGGAGAGGTTAAACAACATGCAGTAAAATCAGACCTAGAATCCCACCCTGAACAGTAAGAGGACAAAACACTGAGCAGCTGCTCAGTGATTTCTAAACAAACTATTCGTTAAAAGAGACACAATTCTACAGAATAAAAACGGACAATGTGATCACAAAATGCAATCATACAGACTGATTTAAGCTTGCACAGGAATTCTCAGTTAATTTATCTTCTAATTTTTGACTATGGACCTTACTAAGGCTCTTTTTATGGGCTATTTTGTAAGTAAGAGAGACAAACTAGTAAAGTAATTAATGTTGTTTATTTTAAAGAATATATTCTTAAATATATTAATGTTAAATGTTCTATATTTGGTTCTAAAGCTAGAGAATCTTTGTGTGATGACATTAATAACTATTGCAAGCTTCTCTTGGTGTGCAGATTTAGTCAATCATTGAGAGGAGTCACTTGAGGCATTCCCTCCACAAATGACTATTCAACAAAGGGGGACTTCAAATACCAAGAACATGTTTCTTACAGTATTTGAACATAGAATGCAATGGCCTACATTTAGCCATAGTAATTGTTTTGAAATTACTGTCACTTCTAGCCAATTATGCATACCCCGGACTCTATGAACAGACTGCAGTTTACGACTGTTTGTCTTTGGTGGGAGTGTTTATTAATACTAAAAAAACATATTTTGTGCATCCAATTGCATAAAATTTTCCAAGTATGTGGGAATGTGTAAAGAATAAAGTGTGAATTCGTTACCAGGAAATAAATTTTCTGTAGTATTCGTTGAATGTTAACAAGCAATTAAAATAATATAATTTTTTGTCTAAGAAATACCATGAACTCTTTCAAAAACATCATAAATGGTTAATATTCAAACTTTTAAAAATGCCAGAAAGATTACATTATGATATAAAGCTAATTCAAATAAATTGAAAAAACTTCATTTGGACTCCACAACACTCCCATCCCTCCAGGCAATGTCACACTGGCATACATATATTAAAATACTGTTTTTTTCACTTTGCTGCCCAACTTAATGTGAGGGTGGAGGGTTTTTTCCTTTCATTTCATCCTCAATCAATCTGAAATTCTTTCCTCCTGCTTTGTGTTGGATCCAAATTAAAACACAGAAAAAGATCTGGGGTCCAACTAGTGCCTTTTCTTTTATGTTTTACAAGTAAAAACCCAAAATGTCTATCTAGAGATAGATAGCAAATCACGTAACAGTTCAGAATTTGTGTTATTTTCCTATGGTCATATGATCTTATTTAGCATTAATTTATTAATCCATTAATAAAATCTAAACCGTATCTTTCAGGAATTAAAGAACTCATCTTAAATTGGCCCCAAGTTGTGCCAGGAGAGGTTTAGATTGTGTATTAGGAAAAATTTCTTCACTGAAAGAGCTTTCAAGCATTGGAACAGGCTTCCCAGGGAAGTGGTTGAGTCACCATGCCTGGATATGCAGATGTGGCACTTGGGAACATGGTTTAGAGGTGGGCTTGGCAGAGTTAAGGTTGTATGTAAGATTGTAAATAGGGGGACTTGATGGTCTTAAGGGTCTTTTCCAACTGAAATGACTTTTTGACTTCACATCATGCACTATAGAGGCTTCTCAATAAGTACCTATACTCTGAATAGTGTTTACCCTTTTTCAACTGGCCTATAGAGAAATGGAAACAGCAGCATACAGATATCAAAGACTGACATTATTTGCCCTTAATGACAAAAATGAAAACAAAAGAACAAGTTCCACCCAACTCTATCCAGCTTCGATGCTTTAGGATTTCATGTAAAACTAGGCTTGTCTGAAAGGCCTAGTAAGACTGCATGAGCAATTCTATTTGTCATTCAAAATAAATTTGCTCAGTTTACCAGTAAAAAGATTGTTTTCCTAACTTTGAGCTCTGCAAGCTTGCCCTCCATATATTATTCTGCAAAGGAATATAACCTTGAATTGTAGTACTAAATCAAACATTCTAAAATGATTGAAGGTTGAAAAGAAGTTTTTATACATACTGGCAAACATTCATTGCAGTTCTCAAAGAAAATAATGGGTTTGGCCTCTGACCTCTTAATATTTTTAACAGATGTCTAATCTTGCTAACAAATCATTAGCAAAAAAATTGTTATCAGAATGTTTCTTGCTGGAAAGACATGAAACAACAGAACCAACGTACCCAATTCAAAAGTTTGATTACAGAAGGGAAAGGGAGAGCATTGAAACATAACATAAAGATGTCAAGATAATTAGGGGAAAGTGTGTCTACATATCTCCTTCATTATCCTTTCTCCTTCTGTTGCAGAGGTGCCTGCTATTATGAAGTAATAGTCACGTGCCATACAAAATTTGACAAGTTCATCAGTCCTTAACATTTTTAAAGGTTTAGTTACTTCAGCAAATTCTGCAGTAAACCACCATCTTCTGCAACTTGTTTAAAGGCTTTCTAACAAATAATTCCAGCAATGTAAGCACTTTCCTCCTAGCTTTGTATTAGCACGTATATTTTTGTTAAGCAATTACAGCTGACTGTACTTGTGTGCAAAATGAGATGACAGGCATAAAACATGAAGCACATGTGAGAAAGGACACAGTTGCATGTATCAAAAAAACCTAGAAAAACAGATAAATGTCAGGGTTTGCAATATTGCCACAGTCCTCAGGGAGGACGAGACCCAGAAGATAAAAGGAAACCAGAGAAAGGACTGGGAAGGGGTGGGGGTGGGGGCAAAGGTATGTGACTGGAGGAACATCAGCAATGAGTATCCCTTGTACAAAAAACTGTATGGACTGAAGAGGACCCATACAGGAATTGAAAAAGACAGTGGCCACATGAAGGTTTTATCACAAAAGAATGATCTGCAACAGAGCCACATAGCTACAGCTCTGTGTCCCAGAACTGCTCTCCTGCTCCAAAACACTCAATAAAACTTATTCTAGGAAAAAGACAGACCTACTCAGTTGTTCACCTCAGAAAGCCAAGCCACATCCATGAGAAAAATAACAGTATGTTTAACTGATGGAATATTTGAACTTTCCACATTGTTTCTGGGATACAGTATTTCACAGTAAGCCGACACTTTCCCAAGATTATAATGCTTCCCACATTCTGCCCCCCCTGCTTTTCTTTTAATGAAACATTGAATGTCCCAGCCAAGACATTCTTCTTCCATCTTATTCCTAACATCTTCTAGATTTTTTTTAAAAGCAGACGCAGTAAATTAAGGCAGGCCTTGGGGAAAGTGAGACATATAAAGATGGCTATATCAATCTTTCTCTGTTATACAGATGTGTAGCAAAATATTACTTATTTATTAGTGTGAACACACTCAACTATACAACCACAATCTAGATTTATGCTGGTTTCAAAGATGAGGCAGAAGGGCAGCACTAGGTCAGCAGAGATGCCCAACAAGCAAGTCCCAGGCCACATACAACTAGCTGAGTTTTAAATGGGTCTTTTCACCTAAGATACCTACAGCAAAATAAAATAGCTCACACTGACAATATTTAATTGCAAAAGTTGTAGTTTTTAGCAAATTTAAAAAGCCTTCCAAGATGACAGGCTCAAGGTGACAAAAGTATGAATTATAAAGCTGCAAGAAAACAAACAAACCAGAAATCTCCTTTTTAGTCACAACTGAGCAAAGCTGTTGAAAGTGATCCCAATCTGAGGCAGACAACATCTCAGAGCTGTGATCACAGCTGACAAGACAGACAGGTTCCCAAGGCATGAGTTACACTCTCCAAATGTCTACTTCCCCAAACCCCTTCAGCCACCTCTACTGAAGGAAGCGTATCTCCTTTCCTCTCAATTATAATCCACAAAATAAATGAAAGTGTACTTTCTGGGTTTACTATATCAATTAAGAATTGTCAGATCTACACACATCAGCTGAATTCAGGAATTTCTCAATATATTCCCTGAGTAGGCAGTTGCAGGCTGTATCAGATGCTTTTCTTAAGTCCCTGTAAACATGATCCCCAGGCTTTCAATCTATGTGACAGCTCTTCAATACCACTTCCCGTGGTGTAGAAATGGATGCTGTTTCAGTAATGAGCACACTGATGCAAAACAAGATTAACTTGTGAAATCTGAGGTTTTAGTGTTTACATGATTACACTCTTACATGATTTCCTCTTCTCTGTGACTTTCTAACTCGGTGACATCTACATGTATCATTAGCAGATGTGAAACACTCCTTCTTTTCTCTCAATCCTAATTAACCAATTAGGAATACAGTAGCCTAACTTTACTTTCCAAAACCAGGACATCTGACTGACAATTGTATTTAACTATCCTGTGCATCCATTATATTCTCATCTGTTGCAACTAAGGCCTTTTTCTGGGTGACAAGTCTTCAGGATTTCTTTATCTCTCACACTCAGCACTGGTTCAAAACACTTCAATAATCTCTCACATGTATAGAGATTATAGAGAAGCTTACCTAGCTACTTGCAAATACTGAAGACATAAAAGACTTGGCTTTTTTTATTTTTTAATACTCTGTAGTTTTTCTTGAGCAACTATATTACAATGGAAAACCTACATAATCAGGAGCGAAAAAAAATGTATATAATTATTTTTAAAGTTTATGGACTATTCAATGAATCATGCAATTATCAATTAAACTAAAAATACAAGTGTGAAATACTTAGAAGATGTTCAGATATTATGGAAAAGAGCAGTCTTAGAAGAGAAGTCATACAGTGTGTAGCCAGTCAAAATGAAAAATTACTTAGGTTTTGTTAATGGCAATTGATACAAAGAACTTGATTTCTATTTAAAAAAAAAAAAAAATCTAAAACATTTACGCAGAAGGCAATGAGGAAAGGCATCTGATACATTTGACCATACATGGGTTTAGGCAAAACAAGAAAGCAAGCAGGCCAGCCTGTCCTAGAGATGTCTCTGATCCATTGTAGAATGATGAGTAAGTCCTTCCTATCTGCCCATGCTTCCTTCACCAGGAAGGACATTCAATTTCTAAGAATATTGCTGACCACAGAAACAATTTCTTCTTGTTTAAGATTGTTCATCAAGAAATATTTCAGGAAACCATTTTAGAAAGATGACTTCTTAACAGCATTACTAAATATTTGCCTAAAGGTTTGAAAATGAAACCCCAGGCTGAATGTTTGGCTGCACGGTCGAACTTTGCATTTGAGAAAATAATCTATCTTGACCACAAAAATGATAAATATTACTAATAAAAATAGCTTTTGGAAATTATTCTGTTGGCTTCCTTTGGGGATTTTTTACACTGCATGAAAAAAACATACAAGGATGTAAAAGTAAGTTTCTTCTGTATCTTTTCATAACTTATCTAACCCATCTCAGGTTATCCTAGCAAATTTACATTTTTCCTCCTTTGTACTATCATAAATATGGCTTTTGTAAACCAACAAAAAAGACCACTCCTCCTTTTGCCTCTTTCCAAGTTAATCAGTCTTACACTTGCCCAGCTGTTGAAGGTTTCTTTGCCTTCCAGAAAACAATCAAATGTGCTCAATGTTATTTTGTAAAAATCTCATTAAAGATCCAGCTAAGATATACTAGAACTCCACTGAGAGTCCACAGATTTCTTCAAACTCATCTATGCCAACACTGCATGTTTCATATCATTTAAAAGTAGCTTTTGGCCTACTGGCAACAAACAAACAAAAATATAAACAGAAAAAAATTATAAAGAAGCTACTAAGTTGTCTTCAAAAAGCAACTATGACAGACTCATTCCCAGCTTATTCCCAATTATTCAATATAATTTCTCATATTCTTTCAGTTCATATTCTTTTCAGCTTAAACCATTTTTGTGGTCTAACAGAGGCACAATGCAAATACAGTAAAATACACAAACCGAAAATACACAAAAATCTACATAAAGTTAGTATTTCTGGTTCAGTAATCCTTGAGCCAAAAAAGGTGTATTTTGCAGTGAGTTATCAAAGATGGCTGTCTAATAAATCTATTTGCTTGTTGAAAATAGCAGCTAGCACATGTATATTCTAAG
Source organism: Corvus kubaryi (assembly GCF_017639235.1). Taxonomy (NCBI): domain Eukaryota; kingdom Metazoa; phylum Chordata; class Aves; order Passeriformes; family Corvidae; genus Corvus; species Corvus kubaryi. Next base: position 11,268,429 of record NW_024581096.1, read on the forward strand.
AGGATGGGTGTGTTTCTCTAAGAAATTAAAATATTTTCACTAAACTCCTTGTAACATATAAAGCTATTATTTCTTCTACATTATTTGATTTTTCTGATAAAAATGTAGTGTAAATCATTATGCCATATTTTCTCTGCATATTATTTAAAAATATGTAATTTTTTTAGACTACGGATTTTGTTTTATCTATTCAGATGGAAAGATGAGGATGAAAAAATGCCTCAGTTAAAGGGGTGATATTTTTCCTCATGAAGCATGTCAGTGGTAAAATGAGCATTCTTATCTCTGAGCCTCGGTGGTTTACAATGTTGCATGAAGTGGCTGAGATTATTAGCTCAGTATACTGAGCCTGATTTTCAAGGACAATACATATGTGAATTTCATTTTTTAAGTCTCTAGAAAACAAAAAATGCTATCATCATTCAATGCAATAAGTTGCTAAGAGAACATGGTTTTGAGAAGTTAAAGGAAACTCCCTTTCTTCTGTTTACAGGTCAGCTGGATACTTGAGGATGATATACTTTTTTTTAATAATCCAAAATACATTACTATTAATCTGCAAGATGCAGAGTTCCTAAATGCCCTTAATTTCAGTTATCTTTAGCTCAGAATTTTACCTGGTAAGTTCACCAATTTCACGATTAGGCCTCAGACTTATATATGAGCAAAATGAAAATACAAGGAGCTGGCTGGAAAAGAAGTAAAACAAAGGCAACTCAAGTAAACGTAATTTTCTTTTCAAGCAATATTCTTATCTCAGTTCCAGGGTTTCTTCTTTGATGTTGCTTTTTTCTCACAATAGTTTTATATATTTGACTAGCTAAATAAGCAAACCTACACAAATAAAAACCCTTGCAAGCAAAAAATGGGAAAAGGAGGAAAAAGTTTTCAAAAATTGTTTATAGTGGTTTACACTAACAGAACAGAGTGTTCCAAGCTAGCCTTCAGAGCAGCAACCAAGTACCTACGCATTAGATGGAGAGAAAAAGTTTGTAATATCCTTTAGAGAAAAAGTTGCTTGCTATTCTACGGTGCAATTTCTGATAAAATTTCAAACATGGGTCACTTTTAAAATTAGTTTTCTTTTTTAATAGACCTTAAAACCAAATTACTATTTTAAGTATGAGAGGAAAGAATTCTTTTCTGTTTGCTATTAACATCCTTAAATCAATTAATCCCTTCTGTCTCATGTAATATAAATAATAAGATGATTATTAAGGGTATGGAAATATAAAAATGTCTGAATTGATATCCAAGATTCCTTCAAACAGGCTGCAGGATTTCCACAAAAATTTGTCTCTGAGGATACAGAATTGTTACAGAATTTTTCATTCTGGAGTTAGCCTTCTCCTCTACAGCTGATGTTTGCTATTGCTTTCAAACCCCTCTTTCCTCTTCTTTTTCTATTTTCATCATGTAGTACCTCTGTCTGCTACAATTCTCTTCAACCGCTAGCATCCCTAGAATTCTTCTCCATCCAACAAAAAGATTAATTTTCTCATTCTAGCCTCCCTGTTTTACTTATACCCAGTAATTTTGTATTTCTTCACCAGCAGTGGCATCCTCAGAGCATAGAGAGATAGAACTTTCACAAGCAGCAATTCATGTATCTCAAAACCTTATTTGCGTTACCCACTTTTCAACAAATAGCTCCATGTTTCTCTCTTAGTCTCTCTTTTGCCTTTTCACCCAATACTGCCTTCTCCTCCACCCTCGCTCCTTGTCAATTCCACTATATTCCATCTTGAAAATGCCACCTGAATTCCCTCCTGAGTCTCAGAATTATCCCTGACAAATATAGAACACCGCCCTTATTGTCATCAACCTCGGGAAAAAAGCATCTGTTTTCTGCTTCCTCTTCTTCATTGTTTGATGAGGTCCAGTATCTCCTGCACACCATTTACATGTTGGCTCCCTTCTTCACTAGTTTCTCTGGTACACAATTACCTTTCAATTTCTCTGGCTATTCACTGCTACTCAATCCCTTGGTCACTGAACTTCTCACTCTACAGTGTATTTTTAAACACCTTATTCACATATTACTCCCAATATTTTCACACCACTGAACTGTCTTCCAAATAAAGGTATATCATTGTCTCTCTGCTGAACATCTTTGTTCATCTCAACATCACTTTGTGAATGTTTAGCTGGAAATACAAATTCAGAATGATGAAAGCTGTTCCTGATTTTCTTACATGCATACCATATCTTCTCAATTTCCCTGGAAGATCTTACGTCCTTTAACCATTCATCATAAGAAAAATGTTGTTATATGCATCCCAATGTGTCATCTCCTTTCTGATACACATTGTAAAACATACTGTAATAAATCCAACCAATAACCCACTGTCAGTATCATTACATTGCTGTGTTTTCCCTCGTTTCCTTGATAATGGTTCTTTTACTTTTAGGGGTCCACTCTTGCCTCATTGTTTCTTCTTTAACAGCTGTATTTCACCAATGAATTAAATACACAGTCTTTTCATAACAGCAATTACAGACCATTCATTTAATCTGCAAGCACACCTGTGTTTTTCTCACAAAATAGAAGAAAACCAAAATCAAACCCAACAAAACCACCACTCCTTTTTCTGAAACACATGTGGAAATACAGTAAACTATCAGGTAAAAAAATGACCAAAAAAAAAAAGGGTGCAAGACAAATAGTAAGTGAGTTTGCACATCGCCTTGTTTTTGTTTGCTGGTATAAACTATTTACCAACTTGACACTGAAGAATTCATTTTCTGACATAGCCATCTTTGGTTATGAAGGAAGTCAAAACTGAAGTTTGTTTTAGACGTGCAGACTGACAGCACCACACATTATTGCAGCCCTGCCTTGCCCTCCCGCCTCAATGCAACAGCCAAGAAACCATAGTGACCTGTCTGGAATACAGAAAACATTCCTACACCTCTGCCAACTCCTACCCAGTTTGGCAACACACTTCAACACATCAAATATTGAAATCAAGCAGGCATTTTCACATTTGTGAAAGGTAACAATGGTTGGCAATGCAATGCTTTCTGCTTACTGCAACAGGTGTCCCTGCTTCTGAAAAATCACTCAGGCTCTTCAAGGCAATCTTGAATATACGCCAGTCCTCCTGTCACAAGGCCAGGGATGCACTACCTGTCCTAGTTCTGCTCTTGTGAGCCCTGGTGAAACAGCATCTAATAAAGGCCTGCACAGTGTACTCTGATGGCCTCAACAGGATGAAGTTTGGTTAAATATCTTGGGCTCTCCAAGTGAGACCACAGAACTGCATAATGGTGAGGACAAAAAGTAGGCTAGTGAGCTACGATGCAGTGCCATTCATATTTTCATACCAGGTAACACGTTGATCACAGCATCTACATTCATCAGGAGCTCCTAGTGGCCATAAAAACAACACAGAGTCTGTGATCATACAACAAAATAGAGTTTTTACAGCAATTTTCTCTTTGTATGTGAATTAGCATAGTACTTTATAATTTGGTCATCCTATCCCAACCTCTACAAAATGCACTAAATATAAAACAAAATTGAGTACATTTAGTAAATTCATGGGTGACTGCTTTGAGCAAAAACAGTCACAAGCCAAATCTCGAAGTGATACATATCCACAGTGCAAAGTGAAATAGTAACCAAAAAGGCATATTTTAAAAACTCCACATACTGCTTAATCTAAATGAAAATTACATATGTTGAAATATCTAAGAATACATTGTTTAAATTACTGCTTAAAATGATTATACACATCCAGGAATTCTATTGAACTAGAATGTCATTATAAGTCTCTGGACTTTGTATATGTATATGTATTTACAAATACATTGTATATGTATTTACAAATAATGTGTGAAACACATAGGACATAGGTAGTCATATCCAACTCCAAGTCTAGTTTTCTATCTCATGAGAAATTTAGAACTTGGTTTAAGGAAAGCAGCTGTTTCACGGATGTATCTCATTTCAGTCTGTGTAGTATCACTGCAGTCATACATTAAATAAAGCACAGCTGGACAATGCTCCACCTATTTCACCACCCTCTCTGCTAACTGTTTAGCACTAACATCTGTTGAAAACAAACTTCAGGAAATAGGGAGATCATGAAAAAAAACCCCTTTATTTTAAAATATTTTGCACTGGAAGAAGTTTTGCTTACTTATGAAGAAAGCTTCACATGTATTCAATCAGGTCTTAATTAAGAGATTTATACGAAGAGTTGCAAGAAAACTGCTCACTGAAGGAGTCTTATAAAAAAATTTAATATTATTACAAATACTTTTAATTTCATATGATTGGTTTAGTTCTGTCCCTGCTGCCCTGCTCCCAAGATATGTTTCAGCTGTGCAGTTTACCTTCTCATTGATAATCATGGACACAAAAATAACTTGTTTGGCTTATAATCATATTATGAATTCTCTAGGAATGCCATTCAAATATTTTCAGTTAAAATTAACCAGACTTACGTTCTTTAGTAATTGAGGACAGTCTCTAGAGTATTATGGCCAATTATTTAAACTGTACCCTCACAGAAGTGCACCCTTAATGGATGTAACCATGAAACAAACGTTCTCTCTGTATAGAAAAAGTTGGTTTTTATCAAAGTTCCGGAGTCAAGAGTATGTAACCTAATGTTACATACAAAAGCTATGCCTCGCTATAACTTATCTTCTGCAAACCTGTATGTTTCATGGCTCAGAAGCCATTTCCTACATTTTTTGGTTTTAATCCACTTGTTCAAGCTGTAACAGCCTTCCTTTGTTAAGTATTTTAAAGAATGGGAGTTTCAGGCATCCCTAATAAAATAAACTTAATGACCAAGAGTTTTACAGAAATGCACTTGTCACTGCTTTTAGGAAATTCACAGCATAATCCTGCTGTTCATCTCTTCACAAGCTTCAAGAAATAGTGACCTACTATGAAGCAGATTGAGATACATTTGGAGACAAAACTAGCTGCCTAATAGACACATCAAGCACAACATTCTTTCATAATTTACAAACCCTATCAGACTCCAGACCACTGAAGTGTTCAGTTTGCTTGAACAATGCATATACTACAGTATCTAAAAGCCATTTCTCTGATAAGTCAAACCACTCTGGAGCTCACTTCTTGTTAGATCAGAATGTAGTACTTGTACTTTCCACTTTTTGTCTCTGCATAAAAGTAAAACTTCCTCTAAAATAACAAAGCTAGCTCAAGAAGGCTCTTTTATTTTTTCCATTATTTTTCATTATTTCATCTTTCTATTTCTGTAACATTCATGTTATATTAATATTAATAGCACTACAATATTAATAAAGCCAATCACATTGCTATAATGCCTACTCTTCTCAAATTGTCATTTTTAAATTATTTCTGTAAGTTACTACTTTTAGTTTTCCAAATAATAAACCAAAGAGAGATATATAATCCTAGTGGGATAAGCCTTTTTCCTTTAGCCATACATGAATCCAAAGTGAAATCCTTAAAGCTATTTTCATTGGGGTGTGACAGACTTCAAGATTTAGAATTGCCTTTCATCATTATATTAGATAGTGCAAACATTTAGATAGCTCTTAACTATAAACTGTTTATTACATAAGAGAGAAATGCACTTAGAAATACAGCAGGGCACATTTTATCTCAGCATATGATTGTCAGATTCTTTACTGTGGCTGGCTTCAGGGTACAGATAGTGATGTACTGGCTAAACCAGACATATACAAAAAGGAATAATATATGAATCTGTTAATATTTGCTGCTGGCAAGCTTGTGTGTGATTTCCAGTTTCTGGAACAGAGGTCTGGCACATATACATATGGAATGAAAGGGTGGAATATTATGGATATGGAAAACTTACCTTAAGTTTGAAAGGGGAATATAGTATATTTGGATATCCTTCATCTTGTATTTACACAAGAAATTTCCAGATGTAGCCAGACTGCCCTCTTCAAAGCATGAAGCATGTTACATACTTGGGGGAAATTGGAAGATTTGCCTGATGTTTAGCTATAGTAGTGATATTCAGCAAATTTAAGAACATTCATTGTAAACTGTTTCTACTAAACATTGACATTTCACTGGAATATTTTTAATGCTGTAAAGGTATCAATATAAACATTAAATTCTATATATAAAAAATCATCCAAATAGACAAGTGAATAATCCATAGTAAAGAAAGTTATAAATAAAATCTAGCTGGTGTGAAAAAACGCATAATCCTGAAATGCTGTCACAGACAAGATACCAAAGACACACACAACGAACTGGTAGAAACCACATCTAAAAAGGCATATGTACATTAGTAAAGTTCTCTAGTGGATAGACATAAGACATTTCAGGAATTAATTACTGAGAGCCATGGTTTTTGCATGTCAGCATATGCAAAATGCATCCTGTAACTGTGCAAAGATCCAGCAACCTCATCTTCCTAACACATGGGTATATATCCCCTCAAAGGACCTTCCAATTAATGGAGAAAATATTTACGGCAAGTCTCAGATCTTACTACTAGTTTTCATTACTCTGTCTTGGCAGCATCAGCTGTAAAATCCATCATGAACAGCAAAATAAAGTTTGAAAAAAAAAATTTCCAAATAAGATCTGGACTTGGGATTCCCATTTAAAAAAAAAAAAAAAAAAAAAAAAAAAAAAAAAAAAAAAGTACCTCACATAATAATTTTTCATCATCAAAATCCGTGTCCTTAGTTGTACAGTATTTTTTCAAAATGACTTCTGTACTTGTAAAATTTTTAAACTTTTCACCTAAAAACTCTACCTTAAAACTTCCAACAGCACACCACGAAACTAAAGCTTACAGAAACCCTTTCAAAGCAAACAATTACTAAATATAGAAATGTATTTATCTTACATCTATAAATCATGCAATTATTTGGAAAATACTTTTAACATGACTATTTGTAATTAAAATGTACAGAGCTTAGATCTGTTTAATTTCAGTGCATACTGTGACATCTCACTTTTCTTCCCCTTATATTTTGAGGATAGGGTGGCTTAAGGGTGTGTGGAAAAGAGGTTATTGGGATTACCATTTCATCACACCACTTTTGGAGATATTCATGTGGGTAGTACATTATTACAGTGTTGCATTTCAGTATTATTGTGAATTTTAAGTTCTGCAAAATCACTTTGAGCTTTAGCTTAGTAATTTAAACTGATCACAACACATAAATTATTCTAGCAATTTAAAATCAGAGTACAGTTTTAAAACCAGGAAAAAAGGAAATGCTAGCAAAGCAGTAATTCAGCAGTACTGTAGCAAACACTCACTTTTGAGCTGAAGAGTGGACTTAAACCTATGGCTAAGTCTTCTGTGAAACAAGAAAGTAAAGAAATGGAGGTTAATCTCTTCCTATAAAAATATTTCCATGAGCACTGAATCCATTTGCTTAGTGAGAATTATGCTGAAAATCAGAAAACATTATATCTTTCATGTTCAGATTTGCACTAGATAAAAAGATAAACCTATTACAGATGTAAAAGACAAACCTGTTACAGAGGTATTTGTCGAAACTAATTCTTTACTACTTATAGTGCAGCCAGTATATAGGTAAAAGCTTATAAAAACTACTCAAAGTTTATAACCAAATTTAATATAGCTAGAAAAAAAATACAGACAAGATTTTGGGTGTACAAGCTGTTTTCTCAAAGGCATTTAAAAGACATGACCACTTCTTAGAAACTCCACCTCCCTAACATCCTTACTAATGCTTTTGTATCACAGCTGCAATGATACACCATAAAATATGTGATGTGTGAAACTATGAAACATGATTCAGCCTGCCATACACAGAGAAGTTGTTTATGCAGTCCTGTGCTGAATGCACCCAGGAAAAGTTGGGGGAAAAAAAAATCACATAACAGGTAGCCTCACCAGGTGGTTTGAAAGATTAAGAAAGGCTAACTAAGAAGTCTAGCTTTTTTTCCCCAAAAAAAGCCCATTTGTAACTAATGAAAAACATCTCAATCCTTTCCTGCTTATTGTGGAAAATGAAGGTAGCTTTTCTGTTCATTCAAGAGATTTCAAGCAATTTTAACTCACAGTACACTTCAAAAATTACTTCAGTCTTTCCCTATCTCTCTGAATGAGATGCTCCAATTCCTGGACGGGAAAACCAGGCACACAAAGGTTTACTGATGGCAAGACACTCTGCATTCTTGATACTAAAGACTGACTCCATGGATCGGTTTGTTCAGAAATACATACTACTATCGGCTTGCAAAAAGCCCTGAATGGGCAAGCACAGACAAGATGAGGAATTTGAACTTATTTGAACTGTAGGTAAACCTAGTGGTTTTACTGCACTCCCCTGTGAATCAAAAATGTTGAAGGTCCTTTCTTATTTTGCTCTTCAACTCTCTGTACTTGCCAGACATTTTTCTCCATGTCTCAGAACATTTAAATTGAGTGTTCTAATGTGCTGTGTTATGATTGACTATTTCACACTGTTGCTTCTACTATTCATTCAAAGTTTGAAGGAAGTTATTTTTTATGTCCTTTGAAGCTGTTATTTTAAGCCAAGTTGACAGTGTTCATAATATTTCAAATACATTGACAGATCACTCTGCTAATGTGCACTGTAAATGCACATGTACATGAACCTTAAAGAAAAAACATGCACTGACAAAATAACATATGTGAGAAAATAACACAGATTTATGACAAAACAAAAAAATCCTCTGAGGCAGGTGATTATAATGGATCATGATCCTGCTGAGGAAGTTTGGAAAAAGGCAAAGCAGAGCCGGAATACATTTGGCTAACTTCAGCATTAGCAAGTTACCAATGTCAGTGTCATGAATTAAGAAAAAAATCTTCCTCCAAAAGTTCCGAAAGTGTTTTTACTCTCACTGCATACAGCTGGGAGATTTGGAATCACACCAAAAAAGAGTGGAAGTAAAAAACTGAATGAAACATTCATGGTGTTCATTACTAGTCAGAACTAAAGGAGTGAACGGATCACTCCCTAGGCACAGCAACATAATTTAAAAAAAAAAGCTGATACTGAGATGGTTCAAAAGTGGTTTAGAAAAAAAAAGCTAACTGATGAAGATAAGTTGCAACAAACAGCTACTTTGACTTCAGCAGGATGGATAAAATGTGACACAGAGAAGATCTTGTCTTTCTCTAAATGAAAAATCAAACATTATTTAATTACACCATTCTAGACCAAGTTCTACACTGTGGAGGAGTGCACAACACTAGTGATGTGTCTGGGGTGACGGGGATGCCACTGCACAACGGGTTCATTTTTAATTTCTTTGCCCTTTGACTGACACAATGGTAGGATTCCTCTAGACAGGTGTAACAAGTAACATGTGAAGCAGAGAATAATAAACCTATACCAGCAATCAGAAACTGTGACTACAGTGACAAAGGACAAAGGTGGGGGCTTTTTAGGTAGCTTCTGTCTTGCAAAGTGGTACAGTGATGGCTTCCCACCAACACTGCCCCACTGCCTGCTTTTTTGCTCTTGGAAAGGGCCCAGAGACCCTCTTTCCTACTTGGGTATTCACTTCTGCCCTTGGAACTGCTGCCTCATACTTTAATAGGACACAAGACAATGGGCAGGAACTGATGCACAGGAAGTTCCACCTGGACATGATGAAGAACTTCTTTACTGTGCAGTGACCAAACACTGAACAGATTGCCTGGAGAGGCTGAGGAGTCTCCCTAACTGGAGATATCCAAGAATGATCTGGACACAATCCTGCGCCGTGCGCTCTGGGATGGCCCTGCTTGAGCAGGGAGGTTGGACCAGATGACCCACTGTGGGCTCCTCCAGCCTGACCCACTCTGGGATTCTATGCTGCATTGATGAGCCTTTTTCTCTGGGAAAGCAGAGACTTTACATTTTCACTGAAGCAAACAGAAACAACCCCCTCTAGAAGGCTCTGTGTTTGACAATAGGCTGTAGTTAAGTCAAAAATAAATGCATCTAAAAACTCTCACAGATGACCAGAGTAACAGGCACTATGGATATGTATCTAGTGAGAGCCATAATATCTGGATGGAACATCTTCACGGATTTCGTTTGTACTGTTACTGTCAAATGCAGGAGCAGTGGTTTGACCACTCAAGATCAGGGCTGAAATGTCATTTATATTCTTGCATAAAGGAAAAATCAAATTCAGACAGTCACAACATGCCTTTATTGGGTCACCCCTGTCATGACAGTACCGTCAGGTAAGCCACAGACAGTTTTAAACAACTTCCTGAATCTTTCCTTCCTGCTGCGTATGGACCAAGCACACAGCATAAATAATGATGCCAGAATCATTCCAGACTGATCAAGTGTAAGAAAATATGGCAATTATTTTCTGCTTTCAAACACTAGTGACTTTTGTTACTGACTAAATAGAGCCTTGTCAAGAAAAATGCAAATGCTGTCTCAATTTTGACTTGAAAGCTAGTTGTACTGTAGCACAGCAAAATCTGTACACATACAGCTCTACACTTGTTTTAACAGAACCAACTGGTATTTGCTGGATGGGAATTAACAGCTTTCTGTTCAAAAATCACAAGTTAATATTTCTACTATATATTTCTCCAAGAAGCTTAACCCTCACACCTCTATCCTCCACAGCTTTACCCATTTTCCTACGTCACACACAACTTGTACCCCTAGAGCTGCACCAATGTAGTAGCTTATCATTTTCTTCTTCATCTTGCAAGCATCTCTGTATCCTGTCAGGCCAGTAAGGGCTTTCATCATTCCACTGCAGGAGCCAGTCTCATCCTCTTCTTTTAAACTATTATGTTGAACACATGTTCCATTTGAAAAATTTTTTCTTCTCCCTTCCCCACCCCCAAATACAAGATGAAGGCTTTGTCTAATTGTTTAATCAAAATGCCTTTTGAAACACTTGATTTTAACTATACACAGGGATCTCCAGAGGACACCAGCAGTTTTAGGTAAGAATACCACTAAAAATCCAATTTACCTGCTCCTTTACCTAAAAACCTTGCACACTTCTTAATGAAACCAACAAAGGCAAAGACAAAAATTCTATAGACATTAAAAATACAAACCCAAGAACACCACCAACTTAATTTCCACTAGAAAATCACTTTAATCTTGCCTTGTTATGCAGGGGTCACCCATTGGAAATTGCACAAGATGCACAGGATATATCTTTAAATTACTCATCATCACCTTAAACTGCACTCAATCAGCATTGCAATATGTCATCTTGCAGACACAGAAAAGTTCAAAAGGAAAAGCACATGAAAAAGCAGACTACCAAGAGCACTATTGTTAAAACTACACCAGAAAGCTTAATATTTCAATACTGTATATGTTAAAATAAACAACATACACAGGTGATGAAAGCCAGTCTCTGAAAAATTTATTATTCTGTTAGAAGAAGTTTACACTTAGGATGAATTCTCAAGCTTCATGCCATTAGGAAGTTTTACTGGGTTTATAGTGGAAATAAAAACAGAAATAAAAATAGATGACAATCCCAAAATACAGGCTGTACTTTGAGTATGATGCACAGGCTTTCTTTTCCTTTTAAATCTATACATTTCCTCCTGCCTCCAGCAATCAAACATTTTAAATCTTTATAAAAAGCTCCCTAGATTGTCTGTTTTCCTTTTTAAAATCAAATATTTTGAAATATGAAGTTGAACAGACTCATGTAACCTGTACTAGTTCAGTTTTACTTCCACACAGCCATCCTACTGGAATTGTACAGCTTTCAGAGATTTATGACATCAGTTTCATGATCCTGCTCTTCTTCCCTCATTTCCTCTGTATTCTCACTTTGGCTTTAAAAAAAATTGACCCTATTTCCATATTCTCCTCCAATGCATGCCATTGGTACTTATCCCACTGAAGTGAAAGGGACTTCCACTTCTTTGCATAAGATGGGCATAAAGAGAGGATATGGATGATTTACTAGAATGATTATTTTTTAAAGCAGTAAAGCTTAGCCTGGTGAATTTGCACTTGACATTGCAAAATTAAACTCTTGGAACTGGACTGTTTGTAAGCTGTACTACACAAAGCATCAGTGAGCACTGAATGCTCTAAGCTTCAAACTATATAGTAGCAAGAATTGTACTTGTCAGTTCAAGTCATAACACACTGGAAATTGATTGCTTGGTTCAATATGAACAGAAGTATTTCCTAATTTTCAAAAATTTGAAATAGTTTCCATTCTGATTCTTGCATATTCACAATGCATTTACATAAATAGTACAAATTTGCCTCAGTGTTAATTATTACACATTAGACAATATGACAACATTTGCCATTTCATGAGCAGCATTGGCCTTACCATTACCCACTTAGAAGCTATTCTTCTCTAGCTATTGTATGGATTAATGACCGATTTCAGTATCAAGTTTTAAGAGTTACTCCTTAATACATACAATATCTCAAATAAATTATGTAACAACCAACAAGAATTACAGCTTTCTCACAAACATTGCATCTTAAATGAGTAATAATCTAGATACAGATCTGTGGTAATTTTTTTTTTTTTTTTTTAAGCTGACTGCAAAGAGCTTTCCCAGCATTTTGAACTTAGTGGCAGCACACTGAATGATTAGTTATGGAAAGGCAGAAGAAATATTAAGTTATACCTATGAGTTACGTGGTTTTCTGGATGGGGAGGGGAGGGGAGGGAAGGGAATGGGAGGGAGTAATAAAAGTACCAAAACTGATTTTATCTGCTTCAACATTCACACTCGAAATATTAGAAGTACATATTGTTATCAAATACTGGACTTACACTCATATTCCTATCCCAGATCTGGATAGAACCATCTTGACAGCCAGCTGCAATAAGTTTCCCATCTCTGCTGTATGTGCAAGTTGTAGGAATCACCCGTTTACCTTGAACTGATCGTGGCTTAAATACACTTTTGTGCTTTTTTTCATTGTTAACATCCCAAGTCCTCACAGTTCTGAAAAAAAAGTTTATATAAACAGCTGTTTAAGATAACATTAATACATATAAAATAATTCTTCTTGTGGTAAAACCAAACCCCTTTTCCAGCACAGATGGCATACAATACTGTTCAAATTCAGTTGTAATGGTTTAAGATATGAGAACAACTTTCCAAGTAAGAAACATCATGTACACTAAAATGCATCTCAAGTCTAAAAAAAAAATTAAAACAAACGAACAAAACCCAAACCAAACCAGTTTTTCCCAAACCTCTCATGTAAATACATAAATTACTTAGAATTGGAAAGGTAACGAAAGATTATTACACAGGTACCATATAATCTCCACTGCCACTGGAAATCAAGAAGATGAAAGTATTCAGTCCTCTACAAAGAATGAATACTTCAGAAAACAGGCATGAATGCTTATGCAAACTCGTAACTTAAACAGATTTCTTAATGATTCTGACATAATTACACCTGAATATTCTGCTTTTAACTGGCTGGTTATTCTTCAGACTTTATTTTTAAAAGACATTTTAAACATTAATTGTAATATTATTGTAGTTCTCTTCCACTAATCCTGAAGGTCTTAGAGTTCTACTATAAAAATGTTCTTCAAATACTTTAGAAAGACTCATTTATGTAATATTGTTTTCTTCAAGTTGAGTTTTTCCCACATTATTAGCAAAAACAAATACATCCTTTCTTCTTTTAATGGAAAAAAGGAGTATCTGCCTGGATCTTCAGTGTTCCTTAGATACGGAAAAACATCCAAATGAGAGAGAACTAAAACACTAGATACAGGTGGACCCTTTAAACTGTCTTAGATACAAATGTTTTCTGTCCATTTAATATGTTGAGGTCTTTCCAGATAAAAATTCAAAACTCTTCTGGCATCTAATGCAGAGAAGAGTTTCAGAATTTGGCAAAGGAAGGAAGATCATTTATTTAGAAAGAAAAAATCTCAAGGTTCTCAAGACAACCCCATTTGTTTAGACTATACAAACATTGCCTATGATCCAACAGCACATAATTCACTGGTGTCTAGAAAAGCAAATACAGCTTTAACAGAGGCTGCCATTTCTCCAGAATGAGACAAGATACCATGGCATAACATTAGGAACTTCCATCAGAGCTACAAGACCACACAGGCCAAAGAACTGACATAAAAATAATTCTAGAATAAAATAGACTAGAAAATTAGCCGGAATTACCTGAAGAGAGGTTACATTTAATTGCACATTTAATGACAGTAATGAGAAATCAGTAACTGTAAGTTAGAATGAATAAATAGAATTAATCTCCAGTTGTCCATAATAAAGTCAAGGTTAGTTTCATTTTTAAAAGTCTTCAAATCTCCTATGTGTAAGGCACCACTTCATGGCTCTATGTGGAGCTCTAGCATAAGACATTCAAGCATTCTGATGACTGTTTGGGTTTGAGGTTTTGGTGGGTTTGTTGTTTGGTGGTTTTAATTATTATTTTTATTTTAAATGAAGCACTATATTACAATGATAATTAGGTTGATTAGAGGATCTTCAGAAATTGCTTTCATCCTCAACCGTCATATGATTCTGAGACTCCCTTTTTCGCCTCCTTATGTTGTCAATAATCATCTCAGTCTATTGCCTTTCATTCATACTTTCTCCCACCATGATACTTGCTCAAAACTTGTATCTTTTGCCATTTCCCTTCCCTCATAATACTCAATCCCTCCAAAATCTCATTTGAATATCCTGTACCTTCAGCTTCTCTTCTTCCTTCACTGATGACCATCTCCTACTGAAAAGCTCTGTCCTCTCTTACAGTCCAAGTTCCAAAGGACTGCCTTGGCACACCCTTTCTCAGGTGGTGCATCTGGTAACACAGTTATGTGCAGGGAACTTCGGAGCCTGCCTTCCCCTTTCACTCCAGATGTCTCACAAGCATCTCAGATGTAATTCCAGAAACAATCTCTTGAGAATCCTTTACCATCCTAATTCTTTATTTCTGCTGGCATGGAATGACTTTTTAAAAGTCTTCAGTTTCCTCTTTTTAGGGCTCAATGTCCTGTCAAAACCTCAAAAACTGGCTATACTAAGAGCATGTTCAAACCTTTTTATCATTTACCTATCTACTGTAAAGGAAGAACAAGCACTTGTATACTTTTACTCCTTATAACACACATTAAAAGTAATATGAGCCCTAAATCAGCTGTAATATCAGCAGGTCAGCTGAAAAATCAAAGTTCTCTGAACTGCTGCTTCCGCTGCAGACAGTTGGCCATATTTCCACACATATGAGTTACATGCCCTGTCAAAAATGCCCACATAGCCTACAGTATATATTTAACATTCCCTCAGTGTTTTCTTAATGTCCCCACACTGAGCATGTGTTTGCTGTTGCCTTGCTGCTACTGCATCTAATGAAAAAAAAACTTCTACTAAAGTAAATACTTTGTATGAAATCTATGTATTAGCTACAAATTTGTCAATCATTCCCAGAGACCCCTTAATTCTTGAGCTAAGACTGAGCTCTTTAATGTCTTCTTTCACATAAGATCTTGTAAGTATTTTTTCCTTTATGGAAATATTTCCTATTCTTATTTTAAAATGGACATCATATTGCAAACACATACCATGTGCAAAATTTCAGCTTAGCATGGTTTCTGACTGAATCACCACAAACTAAAACATCAGGAGTCATTTGTAAACGATGTATGTTTTACATTTTCCTTCAGAGCAGTGATAGACTAGAAGCAGGGATCACTGAAGGACCTCGGGGAGATACCTTCACTGGAATGAGACGAGGTTTAGGCTGGACATTGGGGAGAACTTCTTCACAGGAAGAGTGATTAGACACTGAAATGGGCTGCCCAGGGAGGTGGTGGAGTCACCGTCCCTGGAGGTGTTTAATGAGACTTGACACAGCACTGAGTGCCATGGTCTGGTTGACCATGGCAGTGTTGGGTCAGAGGCTGGAATCAATCCCAGCGGCCTTTTCCAACCTAATTGATTCTGTGGCTGGACATGCCCCAGCCATGGCACTCACAGCCCAGAGAGCCAAACGTGTCCTAGGCTGCATCCAGAGCCCCGTGGGCAGCAGGGGAGGGAGGGGATTCTGCCCCTCTGCTCTGCCCTGGTGAGACCCACCTGGAGCACTGCATCCAGCTCTGGGGTCCCAGCACAGGAGGGACAGGGACCTGCTGGAGCCAGTCCAGAGGAGACATTTAAGCTGATCAGAAGGCTGCAGCACATCCCTATGAGGGAGGACAGGCTGAGAGAGTTGGGTTTGCTCAGACAGGAAAAGAGGAAGCTCTGGGGAGAACAAAAGTAACTTCAAGTACTAAAAAGGGGCTTGTAAAAAAAGATGGAAAGTGATTTTTATACGAGCAGATAGTGATAGGAAAAGGGGGAACAGTTTTAACTAAAGGAGGAGAGATTTAGGATCAATATTAAAATAAATACTTTACTGTGATGGTGTGAGGCTCTGGTACAGGTTGCTCAGAGAAGTTGTGGCTGTCACCTCCCTGGAAATGTTCAAGATCTGGTTGGATAAGGATCTGAGCAACCTGGTCTAGTGGGTGGCATCTCTCACCTTGGTGGGAGGAGGCGCGAGATTGGAATTAGGTGACTGCTGAAGTCTCTTCCAACCCCAAAGGTTCTGTGATGCTGTAACTAATATTTAAGTCCTCCCATTCTAGCCAGAAAGAAAGGAGATAAAAAAAAAAAAAAAAAGAAGCATAGAAACCCAAATAATTTACCTTCAGGTAATATTGTCTTTAAATTGGCAATATAGCAAAAATACTCTAAGAGTGCTTCCATATATTCTCTCCACTTTTGCTACTGACCCTCAATCAGCATACCATAAAACAGTCAACTCAGGGAACATTATGTAATTATCACTCCGGGGTTTTTTTTCTGGAATATTTTTTACCATCTAATGATTTCCTGTTCCTCAGACATAATGAAAAAATAAATGCGATTGCATTACGGAAGTTGTATTTTCACTTCCTAAGTTCTCTGAGTTCAGTCCGCTGTTTGTGTTGAAATGAGTAAAAAAATTTATCCCTGCATCCATCAGATAATTTCCAGGACATTCATTTTGTTCAAAAAAACTCTCTTACTAAGAGCATATCCTCCAACTTTAAAAAGTGGGAGATGAAACAATAACACTGTTTTATGCTCCATGTTGCACCATTTAGTAGGAGTATAATAGTAATATTTATCTGTTGATAGGCAGACTAAGGTATTTTTGAACTCCAGTAAAAACAAAAGAAAAATGTTTCCTGAATGGGTCTTTTTTTCCACCTGAAAACAAATTATGTTATATGAAAGTTTGTTCTGTAGTAAAAAGTATATGTAGGGATTTTTTTTTAAACTATATCTCTAACATACACTGTTGTTTGTTCATTACAACAAGTTTTAATACATTGAATGATATGCACAGTCACATCAACATTTTTGATTTCTCTTTCATAAACTCTTTTTCAATTAAAATATCCATGAAAAAGGCTTCACATACACGTTTAAATTTAACTTTTTAAATTATGGATTCCACATCTGCGAAACAGATTTTGCAAAACTGATTTTGTAAAGTTCTTATATTTGCCAAGAGCAATTCAAAGCAACTTAGAAAAGGAGGAGAATGTTCTTTTGGAAAGGTAATGTGGATATTTTCGTGACCACTGAGAAGTTAAGTGACATATAATAAACAACTAATTTAATTACTGGGGTTCAAGGGGAGGTTTTGGCAGGTTTTTTCCCCAAAAATGTTTTTTTCTCTCGTCCTTATGATGTTATTACTAATTTAAAATTTCTAATAAAATTAATTATTGGCAAAATGCTGCTGCATTACACAAACTATTATCATTATGTAGCTGCATTTCCCAGACTGCAAGGACAGAAAATTTCTCTGTCATGAGTCAGCTAGACACTGCCCTAATACAATCTGTTGAAATTCAAGAAGTGAACCAATTCAAACTTCAAAAGCCTGACCTGCCAAATTCCACTAAGCTTTTTTGTCTGTCCCACCTCCTCTGTTTCTACTGGACTAGTAAACTCGATTGCACAATGCTGAATGTTATTGGCATTTAATATGTTAAGTCTACTTTGAATAATTAAGGCTACACTTTATCACTTGAAATACAAAAGAAGCAAAGAGTACATTATTGTTAAAAGTACAGATCAGGCTTAATGCTGAATCTAGTAATCACATTATAGTGCTCACCTTTGCAATGTATTATAGTGCCTTCCTGTGTAATACAAGGTTGCAAAGCTGTAACATACTTCAAAATCATCACGCAAATACTGTGGAAATAGAATTGATCATCCCAGTACAAGACACCAAGACATCAGCGATAGAAGACACTTTTTCGAAGTGTTAGATTAAGACTCTTTATAAACAAAAAAGCAACTAATCTTACAGTAAGGGTTTTTTTAAATCTCTTTTATCACATAAAACAACCATAGATACATGGGAATGAAATTAAGGTACTTATTAATACGACGAAAAATTGCCTAAAGCAGAATATGTAAAGAGATTAGTTAAGAAATAGCTGCAAAGTTCTGTTAAGATGCACTTCATGCATATGGTGCAGCATTATGTCAGCACGAAAACTTTCATTATTATGTTCTTTTTGCCCTCTTTCAGCAGAAGTAAGTTACTTCCTTTCGTTGAGCACACAGGACCCAATGAAGGTTGAGTCACCTGCCAGACAATGAAAAAAAATTGTACACAGAAACAGATGGAGAAATCCAGAGAAAATTTCCATACTTGCTTGGCAGAAAAACTTCTAAATAAGCTACCTACTTCTAGCATTTGAACAGAATTAAAATAATTTGAACTAGAATACAAGAAAAGTCACATCTAACATATGTAAAATCGTAACTACAGAAGGAACTGCCAAAAATATGGACAGAACTTAGGAATTTATAACAATTCTACTTTTCTGTTACTTAAATAAACCCTAGATGTAAAAAACAAAGAGAAACATTTAATAGAGTAAAAAAAAAAGGTATGTGGTATACAGCAAATGAGCTAAGCAACTATGAAACCGTATCTTTCCATATTTTCAAATTAAAATGGTAGCCTTTTTTTGACAGGAGAAATTACCATCATTTGTATGTACAAAGTACAAAAGTATGAAGTACATAATTTGTATGCAAAAGTGCAGCTGAATCTTAATTACTGGGGGGGAGCAGATTAAAACCTAATAACAATGAATGGGAACTGCTCCCATTCTCCAGTGTGAATGAACTAAAAAGCAACCAACTCAAAATTAAAGTGACACATAAGCATTTGAGAGAGCATGGAGAGTAGGTGTTCTGAATTACTAAGCAAAAATCCTGCTGCTGGCCAATATATGCAACATTTGAGGAAAACTAACTTAGAAGAGAAGACAGAGAAGAACTGGAAGAATATCGGTTTGGCTAAGAAACCAGAACTAATGCAGGTAAAGGAGAAGAACAGAGACAGAAAGAGACAGATTGAGTAAGATAAAAGCAAGGAACAGAATGTAAGTTATCACGTCATGCCAGATTTGGAACGACTGCCCTCAAGTCAGCTGTGCAGCATGTTCATGGGAGGAAAACAGCAGCAGCAAATCCTAGTGAGTTACGACATACAATCACCTCTGACTGAGGAGCTGGCCAAAAGATGCATTCAGACACAAAGGGTTACCCACCAATACATCTGTATGACCCTTCAGAGATTTTACTCTAAAGACACAGTAGAACACCTATCAACAGAACCTTTTACTTACGGCATAAAGAGTCTGTTTTTAATGAAATCAAAGCTCACAAGCTTTCTGGACTGAGTAATTTTTGCTTTTTCCCAGATTAAATCACTGGGTCAGGCTAGCAATACAAAAAGGCACTCTTCAAGAAGGTAAGAAACTTAAGAGCAGGAACAAATTTCCTAGAAACAAGCAAGCAAATAACATAAGTCTTATACATTTTTTAATCATCAGATCCTGTACATAAAATATTTGCATATGCATTGCATATCTATTTCAGCTGTTCCCTTCTATATAGCTCTCCAAAGTGATAGAAAATACATCCTTTGGAATTTTGTACAGATTTTTTTTTTAAGTACTTCTTTCAAAACCTGAAGATTCCCTCAAAGTATCTACAGATCAGTTCATCAAAATGACCAACTCCAAAATTCAGTCATCCTCAAAGGTTATAGCAGACATATTTTGCATATCATATTGGCAGAGAAGGAATGACAAAACACTACATAGTAAAAATCAAATTCTACGTTTTAAATGTTTACATTTCTCAATTATCAACAACAGCTGTTAAGTCGAAGCCCAAAAAAGAGCACAAGCACACAAACTGAAATATTTCAGAATGGGTCATAAAAGAAATTCCAATATTCTGCTCTACACTGTCTTCCCACCTTCACTGTGAATTTTCCACTGAATTCCCACTGAACTCACAAAGCAAAATTCAGAAAAATACTTTGCTGCACCCAGTCTTCAAAGATTCTGAATGCTTTAATTCAAAACAGTAAGTTTCATCTGGGACCTAAAAGTTTCACAAGACTTTTATTTTTTTCTTTCTAAAAACTCTAAGATAACAACTTGCTCTGAATGTAATTGCTACCTTGGAAGACAATATAATGTATTAATATACAAAACATATGCAGAAAGGTCAAGATCAAAAGAAAAGTAAATGACAGAAATTTTTCAATAAAAAAACCAAAAGAACAACAATACTACATGTCTATTCCATTAACAGGTTACTAGTAAGTTCCAATGCAGTTACTAATGCTCAGCAGAATTTTCCTCATATCAAAACAAATACTCTGAACACAAATAAAAAGTTTTGTGGGAGAAACTTTACAACCTCAGAATATAAAAAGAGCTATTATGGGAAAAAACACACAAGTAGAAAAAAAGGCTGAGAAGGAATACAGAAGTGAAAAGTAGACCAATTGTGTAAACCTAAAAAAAATAACTAAGGTAACCAGTGGACAGAAAGCAGCAGTTGAGGACACACAGGCATGCAATACCAGTAAGAATCCTCACTTCTAAGGAAGGAGGATTAACATTCAACATACATGATACATTCAGTACTGCTTAGATTACAGAAAAATAGAAGAAATCTAAAAACATTGATTACATTTTGAAGACAGGGTAATTGTTGGGGGATGAGGTGGGAGTGGGACAAACATCCCCCCTCTGTCTCACCAAATCAATCCAACAGCTTCAAGAACCAATATACAAGAATAAAATACATAAAAGGGAATTTATGTTATTGAGAGGACATATTACTGAGAAGGAGACTGCACTTAAATACATTCAAATTCTGTAGAAGACAAATTGGAGTTAAATCACTGAGGCATTAAAAAACAAACAATGAAAACCCCAAAAAGACCACCAAACAAAAAAAACCACACAATGTAAAAACCAACACACAAACATGCTCCAGAGGACTGTTTAAATTCCCAAAAGAGTGATACAGAAAAAGGTCTCTTCAGCCTAAGAAAATGGTCTCCAAATTAAAGGCATATATGGTACTGAAAACAAATGCTGCAGGGCTGATAGATTAATAAAAAATAATTCACTTAGGTGTTCAAGTCTATGTTGTTGTGATGGGCTCTTCCTTGAATAATTTTTTCTCAAGTCTAACCCATGAATTCAGTCTGTTTGCCTCCCTTCCAAAGGCCAATGTACAGGCAAAAGCTGAACACGTCATCGTGCCTGACTTCCTATAAGCCTTTCTTCCTTAGTATTTCCTTAAATATTAAACTGTTTTCCTTTTATATTTCCCTGAACCACTGACTATATTTGATTGCATTAGTGATAAATATTTGGGCAGCTAAACTGCACCAAGAAAAAAAAGTCTTGCTGGTTTTGAATTACTTTCTCGCTGGGACTGACAGCTAATTTGCTTTGTTTCTTGATGATGTCGTCACACTAAATTCTGACTGAAGAAGAAGGTTGTTTATCTTTACATCAACCATTAAGACAGCAATCATGTATGTCTGCACCAAAGTGTATGATATTTTCAGTTCAAATCAGCAAGGTACCTAAAAGCAAGTCTTCAGAAGACTGTGCACAGAGTAGGTTAGAGAACTATCCCCTTAAGATATTTTCTTCAAATGAGTAACAGATCTGGTGATTTTAATGAAGTATATTGAGCACTGTAGGGAGTCAATATGCTTTTGAATTAATAATAATTCAAAGTCTATGTTAATGCTGTGCTATTTAAAAAACCTGAGCACCGGTATTTTCCTGAGACTGTGTAGCACTTTACACACAAGAAGTCCTTCATTTACTGTTCCAGCAACATCTAACTTCAATATTATTATTTCTATACAGAACATTAGATAAATCACAGGTATTATGTGATTCTGTTCTGAAAGTTGTGACAGTAAAAGTAGATACAATTTTGTGTCATTTTCCAAATGGGGCAAGCAGGCAATGAACTGAGACCTCATCTCCCACTTAGAAAAGATAAAGTGGGATGTAATCAATCTCCCTAGGGGGTATATCTGATTAAGATCAAAGGGGAAGACTTCTGGCAAAGAACATCTTAACAGTTCAAGTTACTGTCACCTGCAAGAATTGAAATTACTCAAGATCAGTCTTGCATGATACTGCAACAGGAGGGGGGTTAATCACTAGGAAAACAGGATGCTTTCTAAAGACCTGATTAGTCATGGCTATAAAATAGCTTAGGCTCACTTGGTTCTCAAGTTTTTTTCACCCAATTAAATAATCTAAATTGGAACTAACACTCAGCTGAACTCTTCATTACACCATTGAAAAATCAACTGAAATTAAAACAGTCAAGCAAACAAAATCTCTCTGAAGCAACACCTCAGCTGACCCTACATGCATGACAATTAGTTTTAACTGGTTTTGCTGTCATCTTAGATCTCACTCACTTTTCTGCAGGTCCATTAGCAATGAGCTCCAATCTAATGAAGGTAAGTACCTGAAGGGAGCAAATTGTAAGTCTTAACTGTATTTTGATTTCTGAAGTTACAGAATCTGTTCTAAAAACGCAGTTTGACTCAGCTGCATAGATTAACTATGCACTTAGGGCTACAGAAAATTCTAAAAGTGAGTTTTACTTTGTATTTATGTATGGAGTATCAATCTTCATACGTCATAATGTAATCACATAAAAACTTATCACCTACTTATAAAGACCAAGACAAACTGCTCACATAAGGTAAATGCAAATTTAGGTACTTATATTTTCTGAAATATCCATCAAAGTCTAAGACACTTCTCTCATCCTCACAGGAATTCAGAAAGGAAGACAGCATCTCTTCAAGAAAAGAAATTACTGTTCTTAGCCTCAGAACTCTAGAGAGTCATGATACAGTCCCACATCTGGATAACCACAGAGAATATCCTTTTTTCATATACTCATCATCATGGTCTGCTCATATCATAATACTGCCACTACTGAAGAAGCCCCTGTATTCTTTTCTTACTTCTGTGTAAAGATAAAAGTCTAAAGCAATAGATTAGTAGACAAAATAGTATTAAATTTTATGATTCTTGTGGATAAACACTAAGGGACTTATGCTCCCTTATTAATTATATTCTCCACATGGGGGAAGATGGTGGGAATTTTGCTGACTTTAAAATGCGTAGATTTAAAAATACTAAAGGCAGGACATAAACAACTAATTGCCTTTTAACAATCTGGTTATCCTTTCAAATAAAAAAAACCCACCAGCTAAGTGACTTGTTTCATAGCTTAATTTGCTAAAATAATCAAATAATCAATAATAAAATAAAATATCAAGTAACTCTAGAGTTTGAACATGCTACTTGTAGTGCTCTAGTCGTCTGTTTACTTGAAGCCCTGAAATTTCTGACTGTTCAGAAATTCACCTTTTATTTCACGGCACAACCTGCTGCTACCTGAGCAACCTGATCTGAGTTGGCTTTGCACTAAGTAGGGAATCGGAACAGATGACCTCCCTATGTCCCCTTCAACCTAAATTATTCTGTGACTCCAGACAACTTGAAAGGGTATTCTACCATGCATTTAGAGCATATGAATATTCCTGGCAGAAACCCACACTTCTTATATCTAAAATTCTATGAATCAAGAAAAATCTGCTCAAAAACTAGTAAGAACAGAACTAAGTCCAAAATCACAACAAAGACATACAAATGCCACCAACACATCCAACTTTAAGAGCTACTGGGAGACAGATACTGGGAAAACTGCAGAAGCTCCAGTTCCAACTTATGTCCATTGCCCCAAATGCTGTAAAGACATGTCTTATGTCACCACTTCCTACTGAATGAATGAGCAGTTTAAAGTACCCACTGACATACCACAGCAATCAAATTTTAACTTGTAACCGAAAGAATTCCTACACAGCTCAATCAAGTAGCAGGAGAATTCTCAAATTTTTTTGTTTTTCCCAAGCCAGAATTCATGGACGCTTCCTCAATAATTCGGCTATTCTTAAGTGAGTACCAATGCCCAGCTCCACCTTTTCTTTTTACCTGGGGCATCAGCAAAATTCTTAATTCTTATTTTCTCAGAATCACAGACCAGAATCACAGAGTACCTCGGGTTGGAAGGGACCCACCAGGATCATTGCTCCTTGCAGATCTATATAAAACTAAACCACCTGATTAAGAGCCTCATTCAGATGCTTCCTGGACACTGCCAGGCTTGATGCTGGGACCAACTCCCTGGCAAATCTCTTCCAGGGACCAACCACCTTCTCAGTGAAGAACCTTTTCCTAATGTCCAGGCTGAACTGCCACTGATGATGCTTCATTCAATTTCCCCAAGTCCTGCCACTGGTGACCAGAGAGACAAGATCAGCTCCTCCCCTCTGCTGCCCCCCAAGAGGAAGGTGAACACTCCGCTTCCCCAGGCTGAACAAGCTCAGCAATTTCAGCAGCTCCTCTTAAGTCTTGCCCTCAAGACCTTTCTCCATTTTGGCCCCACTTCTCCTAATACACTCTTAACAATTCAATGTCATGTCCTTATCCTGTGGCACCCAAAACTGTCTCCAAGACTCAAGGCAAGACCCCACCAGTGTAGAGCAGTAATTTAGCATACTTTGGTCCCATATTTTCTCTACATTGTAGGAAGTTTCCCTTTTGATTTAAATTTTTAAATCTTAAGATGATTTACCTGAAGGTGTGTGTATCCTTTAAAAATGAAGTTGTGCAGTAAAAATGTCAGTTGAAAAAGCCCTCAAATGTAAGCTCTTACCATTGACTGCATATCTTATTGTAGCAGCTAACATTTCAATAAAGAAAAACTTCAGAAAAAATATTAATGTAAACGCACATAGTTTATAAAGACAAAAATAGCTTTACTAACCCTTTTGTAAACATACAGCTTTCAGCAAGGGCCAGTACAGTCATTATTCAAACTCTTCTTAACCAGGCCTGCTCATTTGCTGTACTCTCTTAATCAGCTCTGTACTGCGTATGTACCTAAAAATAGATAAGCTAGTCTAGGAGAAGCCATCCTCATGGATCTGTAATGGACTTCACACCTTTACGCGTCAAGACAAAAAGCAAACTACTCTGCCAGTGCAGTGCAAATTACTACACACATGTGAGATAACCACATTTTTTGATGAATGCAGTCTCGTATTACAAACGAGTTTCCAGAGACAATTTTTCCAAATACTTAAAATTATGACTTATCAGAAGATTTCAACAAGAGTGACAGAACTTTAACCCTACAAAACCAGAATGATCCCTCTTGCTGCAAAATACCATGGTTCTGCACCAAAGGATGAGAATTCTACTGTTCCAGAGACAGGAGAAAGAAAAAACTCATCAGAACTTAACATAACTGATACACATAATTCCTAAGCCTCACTGTTGCAAAGAACTGAATTGCTATGGCTGACATAAAAAATAAAACATCAGCATTGTGAGGATAAATAAAGTGGATAAAAAAATCTCCGTAAGTAATTTGATCTTCATAAATGCCAATTCTGCTTTATTTTTACCTCATGCAACTCTTGAGAACAAGTTTTTAGATAATCTGCGTGGCATTTCAATACAAGTATTTAAACATTATATAAACACTATATAAAATGCTGGTTAAACCAGGTTTGTGTGGAAGCAAAAAATACTATATTTACATAGGCAAACACTGAGACGAAGACTTAAAACCTCTAACTGACAGAATACTTAAAAATCACTTTAATAAAATCACTTTATTTTGGGACCAGGTACCAGACTATTAGTTCCTTACTCTTGGCGTTCACCTGTGTGCATGCACACAAACATCAGGCTTCCCTGAAGCCATAACATTTTGTTACTTCATGCACCTCTAACTTTCCCCTGGTCTGAATTTTATGAATGTTGCACTCGTCACATACATTTGATATTTAGTTCTAAGTAGTATTATCTGCAACAGTCTGAGAGTGCCTTATTTAAGTTAATTTCCAATTCACGAATAGTCGATTACAAGAAATAAAGCTTGTTAGGCTCACATACCTTAAAGTCTTATACCTGAAAGTCTTTACGGAACTAAAAGTACATGGAGTACGTTTAAGTTATATTCCACATAACGATATACATTTCCCAAAAAGGTGGGTGAATCTTCCACATCTCTAACACTTTTGGAAACTTTGCAGTATTTGCTACTTTTCCAACACCTTACACTCTTGAAACTGGTAGACTTCACGAATACTTCAGCTTTCACTTGAAAGTACCATGAACTTGCAATACTAGGCAAGTTCCAACTAGAGGCTCAGAAACAAGAAAGCAAATAACCAACTTATTAAATATTTTATTTTATATATTTGTATTTTGAACAAATGGATGTTATCATATATCTACTTGAAGATCTACTTAGGATTGTCTAAGAAGTGACCATCTGTTTGTTTCATTGCTAAATCATTCATCTGAATGTAACCTGATGAAGAGGCTCCTTAAACCAAGCCACTGTCTTTCTAACAAAGCAGATGAGGAATGTTCACAATATTCATTCCATCAATCCTGTCATAATGGTGCTAACCTTCAGAAGAAGGTTAAAAAAAAAAAAGGAGCTTGCATGTGGAACAGTTAATTTAAAACTACATTGACTTTTCCCCAAAATATCCAATCTGTGAAACTGAACTGTAATGCTACAATTTTTCATGTCCAGTGCTCATGCATTTATTAATGCCATCTAGAGCCTCTAAACATGGGTATTTGGTTCAAACCCAAGCCATTCTAGAGTCACTGTGAGACATGTTACTCAACTGCCAATCTTCATGTAAATAAATGTGAGCTATGTACAATATAAGAGACATCCTTCATTTACTTGAAAAAGTTTTCAGAGCAGACAAGCCATGGCCATGGACTCTGGTCCTCTGAGGTAGTCTCACTGCGTGAAAGAACTGGAAACATATATTCCATTTAAATGGTAATTTTGATTTAGTGGTCCAAGAAGACATCTACATAATGGACTCTTACAAAGGCACAACACTCACTCAGTGTTCTTGAAAGACTAACAAAAAAATTCCAAAGGAAAAGCAGTTCATGCTGCAAGTAAACAGATGCTGGAATGATACATCAACTAATAGATAAGTAAATTTCAAAATTATTCAGAAAAAATCCAGAATTATTACAGTTTGGATGAAATAAAATAATTTTTTTTTAAAGACACCAGGACAACAGATCTAAAGCTAAATGTTATCTCAAAACAGATCTGCTTTAAGTTAAATTATTTGCTAGGTTTTGTAATAAACATACTGATAGAATAATTAATTTTTAAAGTCTAAGTGTGTGCCACCAAAAAAGAGAAGACACCTTTTTCTCATCTAAAACTTCAGTACCTGTTATTCTGCTATCCTTTTAATTCACTGTGAATCACACAACAGAAGAAAGCTACAAATGAACGTAAGTAAATTATTTATTTTGAAGGGAGGAATGTATATGGTCTAGTAAGTTTATGATGACAAAAGAAGATCTGCATCTTATCTCACCAAAAGTTCAACCTCAGGAGACTGAAATGTTTGCCAGCATGTTCTAAATCATACAGACACCAGTGAATGTGGATCTTAATTGTGTAGAGATTAGCTGACCAGAAGTTTCCACTACTATTAATGAGCTAAACTAACGAATATCGATCAGATGTTTTCTGTCCTAGCAAACTGAAAATTCACAAATCACATGTCTGGAAACATTTCAAGGAGAAGAAACATTTCCAAAACCAAACTAATCCCTCTCAAGAGAAATGCATTTAATATAAAGCTTTATTAGCAAACATTTGAATTACTATATTAGCTTTAAAAATTAACATTATTGCCACAAAGCAACTGCAAAATTAACTACGGGGCAATGATTCAGAGACAGAAAGGGGGGGGGGGGGAAATGAGCTAAAAAGTCAATGAGGAATTGGTTGATAAAAGTGTGAAAGCAGACTGATTTTGAAATAAAAACACACAACTAAAAAAGGAATGAAGTCTTCCAATTAATGTGGTATTGTAAGAACTATTGGATCCATACCCTACCTGCAGCTCCACACGGACAGTTCTGCCATCCTCATAAGGACTATGTGTGGACTTCTTCCTATCCTCAAAAACTGAGTAACTTTAACAGACACTCACAGCTCAATACCAAGCCTTTATCTATAAAAAGCTAAGTCACATGTACAGTTTGATCACAGTTTTAATCACTAAGAATCACCTGCCTATTCCAATCTCAGATTTATTAAACAGTGCTTTTTGTGTTCACTGGCTTGTCTTGATGATTGAAATCGAAATTTCATCCACAATTTCTGTGTGAAAGGTACAATCAGTAAAGAATTTACTGCATTTCTTCCTTAATAATCAGTTATACAGTCATATAATATATCTGTTTACAAAGAAATACTTTCTTTCTCTTATACAAACTTTGCTAACTTTCAATCACTGGCTCGAGTTATGTCTTTAACAATTTAAAGAACTTTCAGATGTTGGACATTTTATCTCTGTTTCAGTATTTTTTTGCCATTGCCAACTCTCTTAATATCCTATTCGGTAAGCTGAAATGTATTCAGCCTCTTGAATATTCTTTAATTAGCTGAAGTTTCAGGATACATCTCTGACATTTTTCCTTTTCAATGTCTTTTACTATCCTTTTTAGACTGCTGTCATTGGAACTAGACACAGAACTCGATACGTATTGCTGAAACAAAATATTAACATCATACCCTTTACCAATGCCCTCAAAGTTAATTCTCTGTGCATGCATGCATTTTTAAAAAGATGTCTATCTGCTTTTCCACAGCTTCATACTAGGAGCTTATATACAATTAACCCTACATAACTTTCAGGAAAATATTCTTCTGTGTATGATTTCCCATGCTGTTGTTTGCACCCAGTTCACTAACCAATCTGCTCTCAGAATCAGTGGCTAATACTTAGTGTTCTTATTTTACTAGAAATACATTCACACTTTCTCTGATAAAATCTGTTTTAATTAAAATAATTTATGGAAATACAGAAGTTTTGAGGCAATAGTTCAGTCTTATGAAATTGCATTAGGAACATGTTGTTTTGATTACTTCAGATTATCAGTTTTAAGATCTCTTCCTATTAGCTAGCCCAGCTGATAGATGACAAATATATCACATGTATTTACAAGATTAATCCTTTAAAAGTCACAAACAAAACTTATTGGAATTAACAGAAAAAATTTCAACAGATTTTGGAATGCAATTTACTGCTTTTAAGTTACTAATGGATACTATACAAAAATTTATAAAAGGTTTTATTAAATAAACAAGAGAAGCTTCTTTCACAAAAACCCATACGTGATTTCCGTGATACTCTCACTTGCGAAATGGGATTTATCTGCCTTAAACAGAAGATTCTGTACTGAAAACTTTTCCAAGCTTCATCACCTTCCAGTGAAACCATGCACCTTTGAAACCACTACCAGCTGAGAAATGCAACTTCAGGTTGTTCCAATTCGTTCCATGAAAAATGAAAACCACCCGACATACATCTCTAAACAAGCAACTTAGCAGTGGGATTTTAACTAAAACATGTATTTATATAACATGAGGACCCTGAGAAGAGGAACAATTTAAAATTTCATTATTCAGACAATAAAATTACCTGCAAGTCTAAACATTAAAAATCACAAAGCAAATATTTTCACAGAGTTTTGATCTATAGGATATTAACTATCATTAGTCATTACTGTGTAGCTTTAATACTGAATCAGATTTGAACATTAATCATGGCAATTTAATTTTATTTTCTTAGACAGAATGCATATTTTATCTTTGTAAGCAAATGTGCCAAAATAAATCGTTGTCTACCCTACTCCACTTTCCCATTATCAAAAAAACCTATTTTAGTTTAGTTTGCTAAGTCTATTGTACTTCCCATTAATACTAGAATTCTGGTAATTTGAATAAGATGCATATCTCATGAGAAAATAGTCCTTTAAACTGAGTTATAGGTTAAAATTACCAGTGAATACTTGTGAAGAAAGGATTTCATCTTCATACAATAAAAGACATAATACATTTTTCATGGGAGAAGACAGGAGAGGAATTGCCAGTGAAAGATACTTGAGGAACAAAGTTACCACAATGGAAGTATTTGCTCAACAACCTGTGTATGACCCCAAACCATGGAAAGTTTCTTACCAATTTTCCAAATGGTAAATTTCTGTCTTCTACCCTATCTGATATCAAGTTGAGCTCATTGAAATACTAAAAATTCCAGTTTCCCATAATTTCTATTCTGCCAGAAGTTACCCCACAGATCTGCTAACAGAACTGCTCAAAAGTATTGTCTTTTCTCAGTCAAGATGAGCCAGGACCAGAGAAGATGTAATAGAAAAGCTTTTCCAGTCTGACAGAAAGGGGTTAGGAAACAAGTTTCAGGGAACGCTTATCCATATATAACCCAACTAGAGCACAATACAGCTGACAAGTGAAATACTATGTCTTCTGGGATAAAAGAAGCAAATACACACACCAAAACTTCTGCCTTTCCATCCTAAGCTAAGAACATTGCGAAGGTCTAGCAAACGCCTTTGAAAAGGCTGTCCTTTCTTGCTCTACTCGCTGCACAGTTCTAAAATGAGCAAACTCTTTAGAAAGTACTGAAGTACTGTGAATACTTAAATTCTTGCCAGATAAACCAACTAACTAATTTTTTTAATGTGTGCTTTCATCTGACGCACAAAAATACTCTGAAGTTTCTTGCTGTAGTAAAAAACTTTACCTTGGTATAATTAAAAATAAACTACTCAACAGAACTGTATTCCTCTATGTTCTAAATTAATTCTGAAAATTTGCCTAAACTGTAATATTGTACTGGGAATAAAAGTATCTCATAAAAATCTTGAAGAAACATTTTCAAATTCCAGTATTTAATTTTCATATGGAACATGCCACAGTGACTGTATATGTGTATACACACCTGTATGTGTATGTGCTTGAAATAACTTGGCAAGAGTTATTTCTTTTCCTAGGATGGAATTCCAAGTTATACTATTCCTCTGGCAAATTCAACTGTTTCAACACAATGTTATTTGCATTCCCTACCCTATAAAGTAGTATGATGCAACTAGATGTGATTCAGGGTGATCTTTTTGGTGAGTAAGTACTTTGGACCCCAAAGCAAGTCCTATGCTCTGTAGTGTGCACTTGTTTTAAGAAGTAAATCTAGAAATTGCACAAAAGAACAAGCCTAAGACTGCAATTCAAGATTTTTAAATGATCCCCCATATGGTAAAACATCAGTAATTACTTTTAAGTACACTTTTTCCAACTAGCCTTCAAATCTGTGAAGACAGATGCAGTGTTGAAGCTTAGGTTGTAACAAAAGTTTATACATACATCTTGGTAGTAGCCTTGGCATTGCTATCTTACTATTCTCAGCAGTTTTCAAAGCTGCAGATGGATCTGCAAGTTAAGAGGAGTTTTCAGACTCATTCCCTAACTGCTCTGTCTAGGCTCTGTCTCATTTCAGTGTGCAAGCTGAGCAGCTTCTGTTTCTCTCATACAGGAGTCAAAAAGAACTGTGTCATTTTCTTTTGAGTTTTTCCTGAGTTCAACATTGTGTCCTTGAACAGTCATACAAAATGCACTGAGACTCCCTGCTGGTAACCCATATATCTGCAGTCTGAAGTAATAAATTTACAAATAGCCTAACACCTGCACATTAGAATATATTATCATCAAAACCTACTTCCAGGATTTTTGTAAAATGTATAGCATATTTGAATGTCATGGATAAGTCACAAGAAACAGATCACCTCTCAAAATACATCACTTACAATAGCAATTCTAAGAGCCTTCATTTGAATTACTTTTTAGTTCAGACTATTACTACAGCCCTAGTCACCTGGAATCAAAACAAAACTGTCACATACATAAAAAGACTATCCCTAAGTGAGTATTTAGAGTTATAGCAGGTTAACATAAAAAGTTTAAAATATTTGAAAAGCATTTACTTAAAACACATGTAAAATGTGTTACTTTCATTTGACGCCACACAGCCACTTGCAGATTTTGCTTTTTAACTTCTTTATGCATCATGAAAACTCCGGTTTCAACATGCCACCCAGAAAATGCAATTTTCTTTCTTTATTTTTAAGCTGTATGCAGGTGGCAACCATTCAACTAAAGACACAGACAGTGCAAATGCTACAGGAAACAGATAAAATACAGTCCACAACTTGCAAATAGTCATTCATTCAGTTTATGAAAGACTGTTTTCTCTAGAGGAGGTGCGATGTAGAACCATACAATATAGAAATAAGGCTTAACACTACTCTAACATCCCTCATGTGCTCTCCTCTGTCCTCTTCTCCTTCAGCCTCAGACCCTGCCATTCAGTGTGCCCCAAGGAGCATGACACACATGCTTCTACCATTACTTTCAGCACCTTCCAAACTCCTGGATGATTAACTAAAAACCCTTAATTCTTTTCTTATAAGCATTTTCAAAAATAGGTCTTTCAAAAATACCTCTCCACATAGAAATACTCATCATGTGAGCAGAGAAGTTTAAGAGACAATTATCACTGTGCTTTACTGCTCTGTGTGATGTCCAACACAGATTAAAACCAGCAAAAAAAGGGAAGACTTTCAGCTTTCCTTCATACCTATATAAAGTGCATTCCTGGTATCATCTTCCCACATCCACACAGGATGACCCTCTGAAGGGTCCCATTTTGGTGTTTAGTGTCAGATGTATATACTTCTTTACACATGCCAGTTGTGGCAGTTCCCTTTCACAATCTGACGCTTAAATCTCAACTTGTAGATATACAGATAGCATTACATTCCCTCTTAAAAGAGTTTCAGAGTGGTTGCTGTACTTAAGGTAATTTATTCTTACATCAACATCTAGTAAAAATTCTAGAACAAAACTAACATGAATCTACTGCAAAATTTCCAGAGCTTCTCTTCATTGCATACAAGATGCACTGTTGGGATAAAAAAAAAGAGTAGATGTTAGATTGCACTTTTCCTCTCATATGCAATACTCTAAAGCTTTTAATTTCTCCTCTTATGGGTATAGATGGTCTTGATAAACAGTGAGAGTTTAATATGTCAATGTCTATTATAATTGTAAAGCACATTCGTGTATAATGTCAGGAATGTCAAAACTGGGTACGGGCAGGTCTCCTGCCTTGTAAAAATATTGTTTTAGGACTGGGAGACTTTCTCATTTTTTTGTTTAAAACTGTAAACATTCATACCCAAAATCTCTATGTACCAGAGCCACATAAAGGTAGACTGGGCTTTATCTCACCACTTTGCTTGAGAGAGAAGACCTTACAAACAGTTAACTTATTCACATGAACACTACACAACTCCAGATATAAAACCGATGCAAAAGTACTGTATCTTGAGAATCCACACACTACATTTTCAACAGTAATGCAGCATGAAATTACATCCTAATTATTTCTGTCACTGAATAACACAAAGATATAAGGCACATCTGGATACATCTGATCAAAGGTTCATTTAGCCCTGTATTCAGTCTTCATTCCAGCAATAATGATGCTAACAAAGTCTGGTCATGACAGTTCATTCCCTTCATTTCACCTTACTATCCACAGCTGTCATATAGAAGACATTAGAATGCCTATTGCATTTTCTATCTGTTTATGAGTCCTTCTAAACATGAATTTTTCTCATTCCTTTTTAAACTTGCCTCCATGTCCTCCTGTGACAACACATTTCAGAATAAATCTGAACAGCACTCTTTTTTTTTTTTTTCTTTTATTAGTTCTAAACTTAACTATATCCACTTTCAAGAAATACCTCTTAGGTTTGGAAGAAGTTTTCGAAAACAACAGTTCCACATTCAGCTCACCTACCATCTTAAACATTTCACAAACTTCGATCACATACTCCTCCTACTTGGATCCCTCTTCCCTAAAATAAAGATTGCCAGTCTTTGGTCTGAGAAGACCACAGTCTCCAAAGTTCAAGTTTTCTTATAATTATATTGTTTTCTTTGCATGCAACATAAACCAAGTTTTTACACGGACTCTTCAACAGTTTCATATTTCTGCCAGCCATTTCATTAAGTGCAAAGCTCTTGTCTTGAACAAAAAAGCCAGCTTTACGAATCAATGAATACAGTTCTTCAACACCTAAGGGTCATGTATAAATACAGGAATAAATGTAAAAAAATTAGACAGATAGATACAGTTGTAACATTTAATGGCATCCATAACTCATTCTATGCAAAATGTTAGATAAACAGTATCAAGTGAAAAAATTCTGGTTTCTAGAATGCTTGGTACAAATTGCATTTTCTTAAAATTCAGGAAACCTGTTTCCTTTAAGCATAAACGAATAAAAATTTTCAATTATATCTTGCTGACACAGACCATTTTTCTTTACATTTAAACTCTCTGCCTTGACACCTAAGTACTCCAATGTTACTCTCCTAAGCAAAATACTCTCTGAGAATACCATATTAAAGCAATCTTACAGAAGTTATTTTTCCTGATTCAAAAATCACCACCAAAGAGAAGTCAGAAATTCACTAATTATAATACTGGTTATAATAGTTGGTATAATTCCAGCAACTGCAGTCAGTTAGAATCATTAAGGTTGGAAAAGATGCTGAAGATCACCAAGTTCAACCCTTAACCTAAAACTGCCAGATCCCCCACAAAACCAAATCCCTAATCGCTTCCAGGAATGGAAATTCCACCCCTTTCCCTGGGCAGCCTGTTTCAATGCCTGACCACTCAGTCAGGGAAGCACTTTTCCTAATTTCCAATCTAAATCTACCTTGGTGCAACTTGAGGCCTATTTCCTCTTGCTCTGTCTCTTGTTACCTGGGAGAGGAGATGGACTGACACCTGGCCACACCCTCCTTTCAGGGAGTGTTAAGGTCCCCCCTGTGCCTCCTCTTCTCCAGACTTAACCCCAGTTCTCTCAGCTGCTCCTCATCAAACTTGTGCTCCAAACTCACTAATGGAACATGTATTTTAAAAGGTGTGCTCACTAACTCAACTCACCTTTACACAACATGGCTAATGAAAAGGACATTACAACTTTTATTTATCTCTTTCATTTAACTGAGTTTTTGAAGTTCACTAGACATTGCCATAATCAGATGACCTTCCCTACTCAGACACCTGCTTTTTCAGTTCGGCAGGCTCAGTGTGGGTCAGCAGTGCCCGGGCAGCCCTGAGGGCAAACCCCCTCCCAGAGCACCGAGCACGGCACAGCCGGCACAGAGAGGGGATGGTCCTGCTGGGCTCAGCCCTGGGGCAGCCTCAGCGTGGGCCCTGCTGGGCTCTGCAGGTGGAGAAGGATGAGAAGGTCTTTCAGCACATCCTGAGGAGGGAAACAAAGCTGGAACCTCCTGTGAGGAGCAGCTGAGGACTTTGGGCTTGTCCAGTTTGGCAAAAAGGAGGCTGAGGGGTGACTTCACTGCTCTCTGCAGCTTCATGAGGAGGGGAAGGGCACAGGGAGGTGCCGAGCTCTCCTTCCTGGCATCCAGGGACAGGACACATGGGCATGGTTCAGAGCTGTGCCAGGGGAAGTTCAGAACACTAGGAGGCATTTCTTTAGTGAGAAGGTGGTCCCAGACTGACACAGGCTTCCTGGAGATATGCTTGACTGCTCAATGCCCTTAACAACAGGCTTTAACTTCTGGACAGCCCTGAACTGGTCCGACAGTTGGATGAGCACTGCAGGTCCTTTCCAACTGGAACTATTCTTCGCAATTCTTGTTCACAGCTCCAGTCTTAAGATGAATTACTGATTAAACTTTGGAGACTTTTTAGTTTCTGTTATTATTAAATTTCACAGATGAAATACTGTCTTCAAGCCCTGTGGGGCAAATTAAGCAATCAAAATTGTTTCTTTTCACAGGACATGTCCAAATCCTGAAAAGACATGCCACTAGCAGGAAGCAAAATGCAATGGGCTTAAAATACTTTTCTTGTAATTTCAGCCACACAGTGTCTGTGAAAATGCAATTATGCAGCCATTTATAGTAGTGTTTATCTGGTTTTCTCTTACCTGTCCAGACCATTTTCATTCACAGCATCAGGGATGTACTGAATACATTTTTGGTATACTAGTTAGGGACTTGCTTAGACAGGAGAAAATCAGACAATCTTCATAATTTATAATATCTTAATTTGTTTTTCATGACCTACAAACTATTCAACCTAATAAAGAAACCATACTAATGTCTAACTGCCTTCAAAATATCAACAAACTGTTTAAAGTATTGATTCTAGCATTTAATAATAATTCCTACTATGAAAGTAGTACCTTCGTGCCTACAATCTGGAACAATATACAGTTTGCTTAACTGTATTTTTACAACTTAATTTCTCCATAAAGCACAATGTAGTATTTAGGTTTTTCTCTTCTGACGCAGTTTTATCAGAAACTGTGAATTTTCCTATTAAAATAATATTTTCATGTACTCATGTGTTAAACCAGTCAGTCAGTCCCTTTTGGGGGGAAAAAAAACCCAAACAATGTTGTTTAAAGTAATTGATAATTGAAGTATTCTTTTTACAGTGGACCACTCTACAGATACATTAGTGGGGAAATTCAATCCTTACTGTCACTCTGGAGTAAAAGAGATTGCATATTGGAAACATCAGTAAAAAGTCAATCATGAACCTGCTACTGACAGCTGCAGTAACTCAATTAATGCAGATGCCATGTGACATTTTGCCATTTGATTCTAACCACAAAGATCAAGACTGAAGCCACAAAATAATTTCTGACAGTCTCTTCGACACCTGTAAAACAACATCCATCAATACTCAGTTACACCTAAAGTGAAACTTGCAACTTCCAATTGAAATCCTCAATCTTCCTAGTGAATACAGTTACATTGAGTCTCTCCACAGGAATTACTCTACTCCCAAAGAATACCGGGTAAAGTTAAATTTTATCCAAGAATTTTTGTAAAAACAATTAACCAAAACTTTCATGAAATATCATTTAAAATAATTTTAAGTTACAGAACTAAAATAATACAAACAAAATACCTTTACTATCTAGAGGCAAAACAAATATAATATTTGCTTCCAGATCTCACTGTCCTAAAGAATGGTATTTAAAGTAAATCAAGGCACACTAAAACACAAAAGCTAAACAAGTCTCTAGAAAAACACTGTCAAAGAGTGACCTCAGTACTTACCCATCATTAGAACATGTCAAAAATTCTTCCTTTATCTTTGGATGCCAACAGCCTGAATTGAGCATTGCTGTGTGACCCTAAAGAAATAAACACAGAGGTCTTACAAGGCCTTGTAAGCTGTCTTACAAAGTTTTACAACTTTTACTCCAAATCCTTGAAATGGAATCACATGAAAGCTGAGGGACGAATCAGACCCTCCGGACTCTTCTGACTGACATTGCGGCGATCTGCCTACCCACTGCTTTTCCGATGCCACGTTCCCGCTCCCGCTCTCTCCTGCCCTTAGCCCTGGCCACTCCCTCGGGCTCCCCCTATTGGTTCCTGTACCCCAACCCCGCCCAGGGACCGCCCCATAGCCCCTGAGAAAAGGCCCCTGCGCCTGCATCATGAGGTCTCTCTGCCTATGAGGGTTGCCGGGACAAGATGCGATTAAAGTCATCTCAAACCCTCATGGGCGACCCTTCTCTGCCTCCTTTGCCATCACTGGGTGTAGCGCTGCTGGCTGCTGGAGCAAGAACCGCAGGGCCGTCCGAAATGGGCTATGGGATGCGACCATGGTTGCACTGCCCTAAGCATCCCCACTGAGCTCTCAGGAAAGCTGCAGCCTGCTAAGCTAAATCTAGCAACTACAACATGACATCACAATGATTTAACAGATTGTATGTACTCTATCCATTTCATTCTTGCTTGTTTTAGAAAAACCCTGACATTCTTCTACTTTTTTTTTTCTTTCAGAAAATAGCATAGAATCACACTTCTTTTTTCTCTTGGGAGAGCTGTAAAGCAGAGAAAGGATGAAACAATAGGCATCAATACAGCGTCACACAAACTTTTTCAAGGTACAGAAAAATAATGGGAATAACACTAACAACCAGGGTGACACAATACACATACCCAATGTCAATCTACACTAGCCAAAGATTCTGTTGGAGAAAACTGAGGAAACAGAATTTGAAAGCCAAGACAGTGAACCTCAAGTGAAATTTTCATAAAATATTAAAGTTGCAAATTGACTAGTCAGTTTTCTTTCTTTAAGACAGGAAAAACAGAACGTAAGTGTTTTATGCAAGGTAAACAATTGCCATTATGGTGACTATGAATATAACTACATTACTGGACTAGATATTGTCCAGTTGGCTTTACTTCTTTGAAGTACAGGCACATGCTCATTGACTATGTTCAAAGAGAAATTTGGAATCTGCTCTGCAATGCTTGAATGACTTCAGTTTGTTTTAAGCACAAATAAGGAGAGAAATACTGAAAAGTTAATGAGGCAATATAACAAATATTTTAGCATTTTGACTGTTGGACCACAATATACTGGAATTCTAGACATTTACAAGATAAAGAAAATCTAAATTATTTTTAAGCAAACAAGAACTAAAGCAGATGTTGTTTGATAGTTTTATGTATGTATCACTAGCCAAAAGAAATAGTCATCTGACAAGAACAGCTTTAAGCAAAACAGCATTTAGCCTAGTTATTTGGCAATATACTTTACAAGCAATAAGTAAATCAACTTTATCATCAGTTTGAGCTTTAGATTTTATCATTACTTTTTAGGCTTAAGCTATTCAAAAAACCTGACTTGAATGTAAAAATCATCTAGGTAAATAGAACCATTGTATCAAAATTTGTGGAAGTACAAGGGCAAAGTCGTCAAAACACAACCAACTGTGGTTGAAGTACTTCAAAACTATGAATGAACCCTTCTGTATTTGCATTTTTAACTACCATTAATAATATACACATTGTTGCTTATTAGTCTCACACTCACAGCTTGCAAGTAGACAACCAACCACCTCCAGCCCCTGCCTTGAAACCTCCAGCCCCTGACTTTACCTTTGTGTTTGTCATATCCACAATGTACTGGTCTCCCTTTATGCATTCCATTACTGGGAAGCCATCTCTGTCAAGGACTTTTGCCTGAGAGTTACCAGAAACAACGAGAATGACATCTCCCGTGCTGCTATACTGTAAAGATTTGATTTGGTGACTATAAAGAAAAGAAAGAAAGAAGAAAAAAAAAAAAGGAGAAATAAAACATTTCAATTAACGGTCCTATAAACCTACACTAAAACAAAAGTGTCAATGGTGCATATCAATGTCAATGGTCATACTGCAGAAATAAACCCATGTACACTCCTGTATCAAAGAAATGAGAGGCAGAAGATATTTTACTAATGGAATAAAGTTTTTTATTCCACGGTGTGTGTGCATATGCATGTGTCCTGTTTCTTTCAACCACATGCAGCTCATCAAACACATAAAACGTCATTTCTGGCAAACATATTTCTTTAAGAATGCTATTATAACTCCAGTGGAAAAATAGTATGTGTCAGATTTAACTATCCAGAGCTGAAAATTCTTTTTCATCTTCCCAAAAGTAAAATGTGGAATGACAGTAATCTGTAAATTACTACAAAAGGATGTTGTAGTCATACATAAAACTTCATTGTACCTTGCACACCAGGATATTAGTCATAGGTCAGCATTCTTGCAACTTTTTATATGGTCCGGGCTTTAATTTCATCTAAATCTAAGATAAAGTTAAATATACCATCAGCCCTGGAAACATGACAATAGATAACAATCTGTCTAGTCTACTTATCTTTGGTGACTGTTCATTTGTTGTAACAGTGTCCTCACACATTTGTTCCATTGATTGCAAAAACCTGGGGCAGAAACCATGGAGTAATAGCGAGATGACAAAAATGAACTGAAAGTGGAAAGCTGACTGACAAATGAGAAGCCCATTTCCACCTTCAGCATATTCTCTCAGCATCTTGCTTTATTAACAAGTTTCATGGCTCTTGCTGCATCTGAAGGAGATCTCCCTTTGATCCCCTATACTCCATTACAAGGATAGCAAAAAATGCAAAGCAGTCTATCCACTTCACACCGGCCGGAATTTATATCCTGGCACATTAACAGAGTGTGCACAGTAACATTACTTTATATTAATACTTCAACTCTGCATCTAGATTACTCTCAAATACAGGACCAGAACACATTTGCTAGCTAGATTTGGATTCCCATGGCATCCACAGTGTCCTTGAAGAAATATCTTCCTTTAGTTTCAGAACATGACTATGTACATTCAAATCCTAGTACCTTTCAGGAAACTACTTTTTAACACTATTTCCCATCAGTAAAGTTAACACTCAGATGACCAACAAAACCAACTATGCAACTTGTAACTTAATATTTTAGCATTTCAGTTCTTATACAGTAGTGACTTCATATAATTGTCTCAGCAGTAGCTATTACCTGTTAAATCTGTCCTCAAATCATGAGTTAATATATGAAACACTTAAAATATCATAATACTTATTTTAAAAGTTCTGTATAGATCATAGTAATGTAAACTAAGCATAAATTTCTTATCCAAAAAATGTTTGGCAAAACTGATATTATAATTCAAAAGCCAAAAATTGCTTCAAGCACCCTATTACGTAATACCAACTGGCAGCCAAATTGGACTGAGTATGATAAAATGATTTTTAATAGAAAGGAGACATTCAAATATGGGAATTTCTGAAATAGATTGCAGGCAATGTCGCAAAAAACATCCTGATCCTCAAGAGCAAAAACGAATACCTTCTCAGAAGAGAAGATGGCCAGCTACACTAAGCTCAGAGGAAACACTGGAAGAAATTAAAGGAAACCCACAAGAGAACTAATATCTAAAGTCTAGAATATTCTCTGCAGACAGACAGCTGATAAACCTAGACTAAAGAATACATCAGATTCAGCTTTTGCAGAACAAATACATCTTAGGATTTAAAAATTTTTTCTCAGTCATACTTCCAAGTGCTCTTGCCCAATCACATGATTGATACAAAGCTCAAAATATTCCTGAGCCCCACCCGAGTACCATATACAGAATGAAGTACTCATTAGGTTCTATTTCTCATAGTTTAATGCTGAAATTGGCAAAAGAAAATAGCCAGCCTCTCCAAAGCACAGGTTCATATTTTGCACTTATCACTGTTGAAAAGTAAGAACAAAGAATATTTAAAAACTAGACTAAAATATTATTTTCATTTGATGCATGTCTCATGCATGAAAAGGGTCTGACCACTAGTTAAGAACAAACAGCTCAGAAGTAAAATCTGATTTCTGAAAGAATCCACAATACATAAAGGCCCATAGAGTCATCTGAAAAAAAACCTGTTTTCAGATACTGAAATACTAGAAATAAAACTACAGACATTAATACCATTAACACGGCACTGTTCATAATTCAAACAATGTCGTCTCATTGCTTCTTAGCAGTTCTGTACCAGCATGTCTGAACAAACTTTGCTTTCCTCTTAAAATTTCTCCCAGTAATGAAAAGCAACTGGTTTTACAGCATCTAGCACAATGGAACATAACCAATAATTTATCAAATCAGTCATGTAAAAAAATGCGTTTGAGAGACAAGATTTCCATAACCTTTACCTAAAGAAAAAAAACCCCAAACCCACACCTT
Source organism: Corvus kubaryi (assembly GCF_017639235.1). Classification (NCBI taxonomy): domain Eukaryota; kingdom Metazoa; phylum Chordata; class Aves; order Passeriformes; family Corvidae; genus Corvus; species Corvus kubaryi. The sequence continues at coordinate 11,310,378 of NW_024581096.1, forward strand.
CTTGACCATGCAATATGACTTTCAAAATCATGTTTAGAAATTGCTTCTGTGAGTAGAATATTTGCAAAGTCCCAGAAGTTACCACTTTTCTGACGTTTATTGGAACATGACCAAGAGTGAGGCTCTGCAGAGGCAATTCCTTAAGAAAATATTTTTAGTTCTTATTAATGTTAGAGCAAGTCTTGGGAAACTTGCAAAAACAGTTCCTTTTAATAGCATGTAGTGGTTTGGTCCAAAATACTCATTACATACATAGCATTAATCCAAGTCATTTTGGTTTAAAGCTGCCAAATGTGCACAGCACATTGTACCAGGACCTGCAGAACAGAGCTATATACATGAGTAGAATCATGACAAACAAATATTTTCTACACACATAACAGCTTTGCCTTACACTTGCTTTTGGCTTTAACACCAAGATATGGCTTGAAAGTACTGGCTTTTTGTCAGGCTGGGGTTTTTTTTAACTTTACATCACAAATCCAAGGAGAAATTAACAGAGTAACCTGATATTATGCTACAAAATGGAGCCTTGACAATATAGAATTGATCTCAGGCTCCTTCATTTCTAAAATGAAATTAAATTTATACCTCCAGATCTGGATTTCTGCTAACACCTAATGTTTCCATACCAGAACTCCTCAGAATTCTTTGAAATTCAAGTCTGTGAATGCTAATAGCCCTTGCAATAAACTTCATAGCAAAAAAAGTAATATAAGAACATATATACACCTGGACGCAAGTTGTATAAAATTCCACATAGTGTTCACCAGCTTGTCTCAATGTCAGCATGAAAGAACTTGAAGCTGAATCTTTTTACCAGACAGAGATACGGTTCCAGTTTTATGTTTAGAAAAAGATACAGAAGTTGTATTTGAACAATAATTTTTTTAAACCCCTAAAATTAGTTCATGACACTTGCAACATAAGTGTAATTTCCAAACTTCACACCAGTCAAGTCTATTTTTAATATTATTTCATGTTTGTATTTTAAGTACTTTATTTATACATCAACGTACTCAAACTACAAGAATCTCACAAAGAACATTTATATAAAAATACTTGTGAGATCCTTGTAACACTAAATGAACAGTGTCAGGAATAACAAATATTTTAAGTTCATATTTTATCATTAGTTTTTTGCCAAAATGAGCTTACCAATTTATCTGCAAGCTATCCCTGAAATAGAACATTAGCATACATTCTACTTGTGGTTTTTATACAACATTTATGTTTTATACCATTATTAGCAAGTACGACTAAATCTGAATGCACTCTTCTGTTAAACTTGAAAATGCTTCATTAAAATAATTTTCTACTGTGGGAGTAAAGACTGTCAGCTCTTTCTGCTCAGTTATGACAGAGGAAGGACAGTACCATTTATATCCTGCTAACTAATCATGTAAATGAAACTCATACCAGAAAACTCTGAATGTCACTTTACGTTTGAAAACTTTCATTTATTTATTCCTAAGTGGCAGGTGTACTTAATTATGTTTTCAAAGTAAATGTGCCATTTGTCAGTTTATTATAAGAAGTCAAGGTCTGTCAAAGAGATTGGAATTGCATAATGCATTAAAGCACACTTTTTACTTTTCTGATTTTTCACACTTCAGAACAGCAATAAGAATCCCTTTCTATTTTGCCCCTCTTCAGGATAACAGCCCTAACTTTTTCTCATCTTTCATTATCTAGATTTTTGGCATATCTATAGTCAGTTATATGCATTCTAGCCTTCCAAACTGACCAAAACTCAGCTGTAGCTTTTTAAGATAGTAATGATTAAAATTAGACATTCTAAATACTACTTACTCTATGTATAATAAAGTTCAATCCCTTTTTTAAGCATACTGAAATACCTTATAAACTGCGCCACATAAGTTAGACATCAGAAAGTACCTTGATAAAACCACTGGGTTTTGTTTTGGTTTATTTTATGTAATATATTTTTTGGAAAGTTCAGTGTGCAATACCGTTGAAGGAGTTCTGTATTGCCGATCTCTGGAATAACTGAATGAACTCACTTCACTTACTTTCTAAATTACCAGTGAATAATATGGATAGTATGGAAATAACTCCCTAAAAATGCTTCCTGCATTTTCTTTTCAATTTGCATATATAGAAATATAGGAATAAATGTAAAGAAATATATTTTCTTTGAGAGAGACAATATTTCACACTATGTTGCTATTCAGTGATCACTGCAATGCAAAGGACCAGTGCTTCCTGAAACAGAGGACTTCACAAAAACTAAATAACTCACCCTTCCCTTCAGAAATCCTGGCAGCAACTGTCCACAAAGGGGTCAATTGTTTTAACTTGCTTCTCCTCTTAATTAATTTTACATAAGCAGAATACATATAGAAAGTGATTTCTGTCATTTACAACTACGAATGTCAACTTGTCGTTGGTCATTTTCTGATGTGCTATTAATAATTGCATCTGCACACTCACCTGTAGCTTTCTAAAAGTGGAAAATATGCAAGTCACTGTAAAAAGCAGGAAAAGAAATAAGCAAACAAGTTCTTAGGTTCACATTCTTTGGTATTCAAGAGCCTTTTAAACAAGCTGTCTTACAAGGCTTTTGTGCATTCTACCAGGAGCTTAACATGGAACATTAAGTGCAAACTGCAGTCTTCATGCCTACCATTCACAAGGCTGGAGGGACCGAAAAGCTTGGAGAGAGGCATCCATTCCAGCAAAATCCCAAAATTTTACATCATAGTCATATCCACCAGTTATCAAACGAGCACCTGAAGGATCCAACCCCAAAGCAGAAACCTGTACAGAAAAAAAATACATAATCATATTCATACAAACTTTTTATTTTTTTTCTACAATTCTTCAGGGTGTCACCAAAACATAAAATGCTACTAAAGTGAAAAAAAAAACAAACCCAAGCTTCAAACAACCCACTGCCCTGGTTTCTTACTAAAATATCTTAGCTATATTTTCATTTTGAAATTTCACTACCTTGAATAAAGTCTGAGTACTTCTGAAGGATTAGGAAGAATGGAAGTAAAAATTACATAGTCTGAATAAACCACTGAAGATAGCTGAGAAAAAATAGTTTACAGTGTTTATCTCCTAATCATCTCATTGCAAGATTTGGCTAAGTTCTGTTTCTATGAAGAAAATTGTACTTTAGACTTCTATCAAAAGTACAAACAATATTTCTAGCAAAATAACAAAATAGTTTAATATCCACTAGTTTAAGATTCTAAGTTTACTCAAGACAGCTCATGTGCACATACACATTGCATAGTTAAATTTCTCTTCTGAAAAAAATAGAAGAATAAAATAGGGTATTGATTTTTTTTAAATCACAGATTTTAAAAAGATACCGTTGTAATAAAATAGGTCAAAACAACTTCTCAAAACCCATTTCTTTTGTATACAAAACCAGCTGCTCAGAGCTATTCAGAATTTTGAGGAAAGAATCCTAATGCTTATTACTCTTATCTGTTATTCTCAAATCATAGGTCAAGTAAAATGGGAATTTTACTGAAAATCTATTTTAATTCTCTATTCAAAGAACAGTAATGTTCTATAGTACAATAAACAGTATTTCATATACTAAAATAAATAGTAGTGTTCAAATCATCACATGGAGAAATAAGATAACAGAAGTATTTCACTGGAAATTATATAAAATAATTACATAAAATCATTTACCTTCAAAATTATTTATTTTCCTTTCTCATTTGTGAAAATATTGTATCTACTACTATGATTTCAAACATTAGCAAAAGACTAGTTGGACAGTGTGCTAAATTAATTTAGATACCAAGAGATTAATTTTCAAAAATTAAGTCATCTACATGGGAGAGTGTTGAAAAGTAGTATCAAAAAATATAAAACGAGTATTTTTAGAATTACTAAAAATTACACCTAACTTGAAAATTTCAGGAAAAGATAAAACTCATATGGAATTCATGCTTAGGTTTTAATAGAACCCATGGGTAAAACCCAGACTATAAACAGCAAATTACTTTTAACCATTGCACAAAAACATGGGTCATCCCACATTTTTAAGACAGATAAACATCAGGTTGAAGAACCCTTTCAGTAAGTCTCCAACACAATAAAGTAGTAGTAGTAGTAGTAGTAGTAGTAATGATAATGATGATGATAATAATAATAATGTTCTATAAAATGCCAGGAAAAGCATTTCAAGAGAGAAACCAGAAAATCCTGAAGGAAAAAGAATAATATTATACTTGAAAAAGAACATTCAAACTTATACAGAATAAAAGAAAAGCCTTCATTTCTGACTGGAGGGTAATGCCTGAGAATAGTGTCATGACTACAGGTTAGCAACACCGAATGTCTTCAGGAAAAAAAAGAATTCAGAGGAATTACTTTCAGATGTCTAAAACTGCATTTAAAATTCTAGGTATGGATGTACAAAAATGATAATAATTTTACAGAGAAGATGCTTACCTATACATATCTTCTTTACATGTATACATGAAAAGTACTGACTGGAACTATGATTTAATGCAGGGACATAGAAATACCACCAAAAAAACCTTGTCTCAAAGATATATTAGCCTACTACTGTATTTTTTTTTCAAATCTTTAGTATACATCTATATACCCTGTGTTACGGAGACTTCTAAAACTTATGTAAACTGTTGAATAGTTCCCACAGAAAACATTTTAAAACATGGAAACAAGTTCAATGAAAAACTAAACTACAGAAAACAATTGTCCCAATAAAAACAGCATGTATGAATGAAATTTAAGATGGACAGTTTGCTTTCCTAGAATTTAGATTTCCTTACATGAAATAGTATGGGCATCTTTTGAGTTTTCTTTTTCCAGTTTCATGTAGATGAAGTTCACTTAACTATTCCTTATTTTATCAAGGGCTCATTTCTAGTCATTTTCTCCTTTAGGTTCCTGCTGCTCCTGACCAGCTCTCTGCTGGTCACTTTTAAAGCATCACCTAAGGTAGGAACAGGTGATTCCCAAAGGCTGGAAATCAAGCAGGTGAGGCAGAAGGCCGGCTTGGCTGAACAGGGATGTTCTCTTGGAAATAAGGCAAAAAAGAAAGGCGTATGCCCTGTGGAAGCAAGGTCAGGTGACATGGGAAGAACACAGAGATGCTGCTTGGTACTGCAGGGAGAAAATCTGTACCAAAGCTCAGCTGGAGTTGAAGCTGCCCAGAACCAGGGGGAAAACACGATTTTTTTTCAAATATATTAATGGTTAAAGGCAGTGTAGAAATAATAAAAGCCCATTACAGGACTGGGATGGGCACCTCACAAAGAGGACAGAGACAAGGCAGAGGTATTTAAAGCTTTCTTTGCCTCTGTCTTCTGATGGACCAAGGGGATCTCAGACCATGACTATGAGAATGATCAACTTCCAGCCAATACTGAAATTGTGCACGATCTGCTGCTCCAGGTGGATCCCTACAAATCCATGGAGCCTGATGAGATTCATCTGAGTAATCCTCAAAGAGCTGGCTGATGTTACTCCAAAGTCTGTCTTGATGATTTTCAAGCAGTCTTGGGAATCTGGAGAGGTCCCAGTTGACATCATCTTTGTGGATCTAAGTAAAGCTTTTGATACTGTCTCTCATGGAGTCCTTCTGGATAAAATGTATTAGGAAAAGACTCTTCACCCAGAGGCTGGTTGGGCACTGGAACAGGCTCCCCAGGGAAGTGGTCACAGCACCAAGACTGACAGAGTTCAAGAAGTATTTAGACAATGCTCTTGGGCGCATGGTGTGACTCTTGGGGATGGTGCTTTGCAGGCCCAGGAGGTGGACTTGATCTTTGTCAGTCCCTTTTCAACTCAGCATATTCAGTGATTCTGTAATTAAGATACCTCACAGTATTTCAAATATACAATGCCCTAGTATAGCCAACTGTCTGAAAATAGTACTTTGAAGAAAACCAACAAATGATGGTCCTATTCACCAGGGAACTGACTCCTCCTTAATCTAAATGTCCTCCTATAATTCAGAGGCATTCACTTGCGGAAATCTTTTCAAACGTGTAATCTCTTATGTGTTTCCAAAACGAATATGCCCCCTTTACAACTTAAATGGAAATTTTGAACCCTAACCATTTCATTCATGATTTCTGACATGCAGAAAAACTAGACACCTCCTGATTAATCAAAACACTCAAGTGTTCTATTCAATAACTTCTGTATGAGGAAGCCGTTGTGATATGAGATATTAGAAAGCACAGATTACATATTCTTTCTCATACCCACCTATGTATCAAAAGTACCATGAAAAATAAAAAATATATATGGAGTTTCAATGGGAACAGTAATTCCTATTACACTGTAAAAGCAAGACAACTGGGAAATTAATCAGGTTTCTGGAAAGACTCTCTAGCTTGGGAAATCTTTTCTGAAATTTCTCAGCTGCACAGGAATAGAGTCATCATCAAATCCACATTCACTAGATTGAAGAGGTACAGATGGGATATATAAGTTTAGCTGAAATACAGTACACTGTATGAACATAATGAGAAGACTGTATTTAAAAACATTGGGGCAGAACACCAAAATCAAGATATGAAGTTACTCCCATCCTCATGTATCTAAGGTCACGGGTAAGTGGTTTCACTGTTCTAAAACAAACAAGAAAAATGCAAAAAGATAGCCCTTCTACAGAAGAGATCTTTTTTTCAATTATATGTTTCATTTACTGCATCCAGTCTAATCCAACTGTGCCATATATATCCCACATTACAATTCACCTCTGTTCTAGGTGATGACAGCTGCATTCTCCTGCAGTCAAAATATCTCAGAAGTCTTCCAAAACTGTAACTTCCACTTTACAAGGACTTTTAGTTAGAAATAACATGAGCTTATTCTTTAAGAAGCCATGAAAAGATTTACTGGTTTAATATAAAGAAAAATAAATCAAAAAATTTTACCTAACAAAGTTTGTTAGGACATGTATTCAGAAGGAAACATACTGCAGAAGCAGTTACTGTCACATGTAAAACAGGAAACTATTTGCACTAGTACGCTACTCTGCAAAACCTAGTATTCATAAAAATTAATACGCAAAGCAGTTGCATGCAGTGTGTGTAGAAAAATGCACTCTGTTTAGTTTAGTGTAATGCAATGCATCTCTTACAAGTCTTCGACCAGTCAGCATGTAAAAGCAATTGAATTTGTGTTGGAAGATGTGATTATACAAAGATAGCAACACAGAGGAAAAAAATGATACTTCCAAGTTGGATTGTGGTTCTTTAAAAGAAAGCAAAGGAACAGTAGTGGAGATAAAATCTAGAAAAGACGGAGTCAAAAACAAGAAAGAACAAGATTTCAAGAAATTGAGAAAGGTGTATAAAAGGCACTAAAAAGATTGAAGTAGAATGAAGTACTCAGCAGCAAAGAAGTCGTTGGAAAGAACATTCTCCTTTAAACCAATGACCAAAGAAAGGTCTAGATTAGACCTACGTCTATGTATTAGGAAGGTCTAGCCTACAAGAGGAACTCTAACAATTACAGAGAGAAGACTTGATGAAAATGAGACAACAGTTGAGTCATACAGAGCTATATTTAGGTTTTTATGAGAAATTGAAGAGGTGGTCCTGAAACACACTTTCAATAGCACTAAGAAAAGAGACCGACTAAAACAACAAATCAAGGAAAAAATTCAGTTCTTCAACTTTAGCTGGTAAGTATTTGTTAACTTATTTCACAGACTGACAGTTCTAGAAGAGCTTGAAGGGTTGAAAACATGTTATCACTTACTGTCTTCGTTCCATGTTGGAGTGTAATTTCATGAGAATCTGGAATTTTCTTGACAGGGTTCTGGAAAAGAAGAAAATTCACCTCTATGAAAACAGTGCTATCACCAAAAAAACCCACTAATGCAATATATATGTAAAAGTAAGAAAAGTTTCCATCACAACAGTTGTAACATGGGGAGGAGAAATGGGAAAATCATAAATCAGAGACTGATTTCACATTTTTATTTTCATGGATATACTCCCAAAAAATATGATGAATAATTGTTTTAAAAATATGACACCATCTTAAGACAAAAACAGGAAAATATTTTCTTTTTTTTTCTTCTTTGGAAGATATTAATTCACACAGAAAGAAATGTAATGGAAGTACTCAAGTACTTTGAGCAACTTTCTACAAAGGTCATATGAATCATTATTCTCAAAATACTTATTTATCTGGCATCACTCCAGTTTCCTAAAACAGACACAATCTATCCCCTTGACGTCTGACATCTTTGTTATAATTTTCTGTTGCCAAAGTATGATTTTAAAATAATTTTAGGCACACTTTATACTACACATTAAATCTCTTTCCTTATCCATCTCTGCCAATCCCTTCATTATTTTTCATGCTTCACAGAAAAGTCTCTATAGCATCAGGCTGATTTCCTTCGTACTTGTTTTATCTTCTTTATCATTTCCATCTTCTATTTGTCTGATAAAACTGAAACTCTCATTATCTTTGGTTTAGTCACACCTACCCTTCTTCTAACTTTACTTCAATTAAAAGGAAATATATTTAGGTTAGGTATTAGGAAGAAGTTCTTTACTTTGAGGGTGGTGAGGCACTGGAACAGGATGCCCAGAGAAGCTGTGGATGCTTCATCCCTGGAAATGTTCAAGGCCACGTTTGAATGATGCTCTGAGAAACTTGGTCTAGCGGAAGGTGTCTCTGTCCATGGCAGAGGGCTTGAAAGGAGATGGTCTTTAAGGAGGGAGGGCATGTTGTGCACGTGCATTCATTAGTTGTCTTCCAGAGCAACCACTTGGCTCACTGAAGCCCTACTGGGAAGTGCCAAGACATCCCCTGCTGATGGGAAGTAGAGAATAAATCTTCTTGTTTCCCTTAAGAATAAATCCCTTGTTTCCACATGTGGCCTGCACTTTTACTTCATTACGCTGCCTTTATTTTGATCCATGTGATTTTTTTCCATCTTCCTGTCTTCTCCTGCTCCATCCTGCTGAGGATGGCAGTGATAAAACAGCCCAGTGGACACCTGGCATCCAGCCCGGGTCAGCCCACCACAAGGTAACAGTAAAGGTTTTCCAATAGCTACACATGACATCCTAAAAGGTATAGCCCACACAGCATTAAGTGACATTTCCACAGACTCAGTGGTTTAGAAGCTGAGAAGCAGCTGTAACTCAAAATTCCTAAGAGAAGCTGTGATTATGAAAATGAGTTTATTGTTCAACTGACACTATAAAGCACACAGACAAAGGTATAATTATAATACAAATTAAGTTTTCAATGCTCCATCATTTCCTACACTATAAACTGGTATTTGCTATTCTTGGGATGCAAAAATCTGCTCAATAGCCACTTGCTATCCAAGCACATTCCATAAAAACCAAGCAGTGAAAAGCAAACAGTTTCCAAGATTCACCCACAACAGCCGTCACCCACAACAAAAGATGTACTATTTTTGTGAATCAGAGGCTTTCACAGAAACCATCTGTTGCATTCTTGTCTTAATGACTGCAGGGTCGCTCTTCTGCTTTGGAATATTATAGAATTCTTCATTTCACGTACCTTACCACAAAGGTAGGTACTGTAAGTCTATATTGTGTCAGCACTGAATTTAAGTTTCAAAGGGTATCTTAACTACTTTAAGAGTTCTTTCAATAATTCAAAGAAAAAAAGATGAATTTACTAATAAACAAAATTAACTAGAACAAATGTAATTTATTTTAACTGCTAGCTCCTAGGTGACAATGATTAAATTCCCATTTTCATGAGAAGAGAGGAGCACTAACATGAAAACATTTTTGCTTTACACCACACTCACGCTGAACAGTATTCTGGCTACTTAGTTTAGGAAAGAAGAACAGATAGGAATATATTCTGCCACCTGATAAATCAAACATCCTGAGCCTGAAAGTTAGACATTTGGCGACTGCTACTGGTGCTAAGCTCTGCAGTGTCCAAGGGATGCCTGACAGTTAAAGTAACTGTTTAGACTATTCAAAACAAGAAATTAAGATAACAACATCCAGGAACATATCTTGGCATAACATCTTCAAATTAGCTAAACATTTACAAAAAACCAAGGTGGCTTATTCTATTTTAGTTAACCATGAACTTCCTAAATAACTCAGAATGCTGTATCGCTAACATGCTACAGCACATGCCTATAAACACCCAAGATAAACAGATGCAACTACCACTTTCCCAGTCATTACACTCCAAAGAATAAAAAATGCCATAAAATAATTTTTTTCACAATGTGAAAGGGGAATATAGTTAGTATATTTATGCTGATTTGAACATCTGGATATCACGTAAACTGGAACTGTTTCAGACTGTAAGTCTGAAAAAAATGAAAAGGTAGAGTTTGCCTGAAGTGTACCTGCACTTCCAGGACTTAAGCTTTTGCTTGGATTTCAGATGCTAAATTTACACAAACTGATTCCATAATTTCACTAACATTGTTCTGCAAAATTTGTATTGTAATTAAAACTAGAGGAGATAAAATCTTTAGAGGATTTCTGGTTTGGTTTGTTGTTGTTGTTGCTGTTATTATTTTCTTTTAAAGCACATGAGGAAAAGACAGTATTTTAAATTTCCCCTTCAGCAGAAACAGAGGGAAACATTTATGGTGTTGACATATCTCCTAATATTTTTACAAAAATTCTCGATTCCCTGGCTGACATAAGATCAATATATATTAAATCTGTGAAACAAGAGTATTCTGTGAGTTCAGAGTTCTTCTCCAAATGAAAACTCTTCGCTTAAAAGCAATTTCTGCAAAGGGACATTGCAAATCAGCATCACATCTGCAGTGATGGAGTTACTCTGCAGTATGGAGTTACAATTTCTTCAGGGAATTCCAGCCCTAGCTGAGCGCTAAACTCCTGTGCCTAACAACAATCCTCTATTTACTGCACCACTGTCAGTAAATACTGTGGATTTTTTTTCCTTGTTCTTTTTGGGAGGTCCCTTATTCTCAAACAATACTCAGAAAATAGGCCACTAGCAACCAGAGGCTGAAACTAGATTAGTCTCTCCAGATTGTCTTGAAAAAAATCAAAGACAAAACCAAAAAAAAATCAAATAAACCGAAATTACTCACTTTTTCATGGCCCAACCAGAGAAGGGGAAAATGATGCCTTTAGGCCTAAAATAACCTCTACTGTTCCATTTGCAGAGGTCTATATATCACTAAATGGAAATTATATTGCATGAGAGAGACTTGCAAGCTATAGGTATTCTTCCACACAACAGACCTTGAAATAGGAACTTCTCTGGGTACCCAAAATACTACAATTTACAGAGGAAAAACCACTTTTTTCCCCTCTGTGTTTGCAATTGCCCTTATAAAGGATCATGCCTTCTTTGAGGATTTAAAGACTGTATGCTGCCCTGGAAGAAAATATTACTTTCCTTTTCTGGATAACTCCTTTGTTCTCAGCTCTCTGCTGAAACGCTGGCTTCCTGGAAACTTGAAAAGACACTCATTTGTGAGAGCAGAGCTATTGCACAGCATGGAGAAAAAAATGCAAAACTACAGCTGGTTGAACTAAAAGGTGAGCACTTTGCCTGCCTTGAGCAAGAGAAAAGGTTAAAGCTGATTTGGCTACTACCAATTTTAAATATCTTTAAGAGAGCCACTAAATTGATCAGGGAGCTGGAGCACTTCTCTTGTGAGGACAGGCTGAGAGCGTTGTTCAGCCAGTGGAAGAGAAGGCTCTGGGGAAACATTATAGCACCTTCCAGTACCTAAAGGGGGCCCAAAAAAAGCTGGAGGGACCACAAGGACATGTAGCATTAGGACAAAGGGGAATGGGTTTAAACTGAAAAGGCAGGGAGGCTTAGGTTAGATATCAGGAAGAAATTCTTTACTGTGAGGGTGATGAGGCACTGGCACAGGTTGCCCAGAGAAGCCGTGGATATCCCATCCCTGAAGTTTTTAGGACCAGGCTGGATGGGGCTCTGAGCAACCTGATTTAGTTACAGAAGCATTGGAATGAGATGGTCTTTAAAGTCCCTTTCAATCCAAATCATTCAATAATTCTGTGATTCTACTATACTAAAAAACCCCTTCTGCTCCAAGTGTAAACACACCTTGCTCTTTTGGGTCTCTACTTTGGTATATTCCACAGGGAAGATGCTGTCTGTTCATGAGCAGGAGTGATGAGGAGGCAAGAGCTACACTTTACACAGATTTCTCCATTTCTGGTGAAACTATGGGTTTTGCAGAACAAGTATCACAGAGGTGGTCTGACACCAATGATTACTGCCTTATTTGAAGACAGATGGAAATGACTGGAATCCTAAATGGGCAGCAGGAATGGCTGGTGGAAGTGGAAGGGGAACAACAAACCCTAGCAACAACTGGTAATGAAAGTACCTCCATCTGCTTAAGAAACTGCAGCAATTCCATCTCCCAGAAAAAAAGGAGTCCCTACAGAAAGCCATGTTTCAATCATTCAAATTCCAGTCCTTCTAGCAATTAAGAAAAAAAAGCTTTCTATTTTTGTGCCTTTTCTTTAAACACATAATGTTCATGTTTTCTTTCAAGTTCTTTTAAAGCTTATTATTTTTCCATCCAAAATTACTGTTTTGCGTAGAAAAGCAAATGCCATACTGCTGAGGGTAAAGGTGGGGAGAGCAGGAAAGTTTGAAATCTCTTGAAAGGCTTTTATTTTGTACACCAGCATACAGACTGATAGTGCTGAAATCTGCCTTGTGACCAGATACTAACAAATTTCTCTCTCTTCTGTTTTCTCCAGCAAAGAGTTCAAAATCACACATGCAAGTAAAAAAGAGTAATCAAGACGACAGCAAAGAGTTAAAAAGAAAAATGTAGTATCTCCTAATAAAAATGTTCATTCTATAAATTATGTTACATACTAAAAGAGAATGCTCTTAAAACATTTTAAGGACAAAAATATGGGCAGACAACTCATCAACAACCACGACAGAAAGAATGGGATATCTGACACAGTAATTCCCAAAGCAGACAGGAACAATAGCACAAGCTTTTCACAGAATCATGGAATTGTCAGGTTGGAAGGGACCTCTGGAGATCATCCAGTCCAACCCTCCGGCCAAGGCAGGGTCACCTGTAGCAGATGACACAGGAGTTTGCCCAGGAGGGTTTTGAACATCTTCAGAGAAGGAGACTCCACAATCTCCCTGGGCAGCCCATAAAGTTTAGATATAAAATACCACAGAAAACCACTGAATTCTGGAGATAAACCACTGTTCATCTCAACCACCAAAGAAATCTGGTCCAACTGCTGCAGTATCTAGGCACAACCACATTTTGATATGAATAGCAGAAGGCTTCAATTCATGTTTGTTGTTGCTTGCTATTGTCTGTATCAAAATGTGTTTGGTTTACAGGTCAAGTATTCTCTCTCATACATCACTTAAAATACAACCTAAATGCTTCTTTTCGGTGTAAAGAAGTTATAGAAGTCCATAAAACTTCATAGGGGGACACTCGCACAACCTTCTTGTACTGGAATTAATCTCAGGCCCACAAACAAGGAGTTTTTTCCTTTCTATCTCACATTCAACTTCAATATGCTAGTGAAGGAAATCAAGAGACTATTTTAGTGATGATGAACGGAGAGAACAGAATCCTGCTCCATTCTTCAATATTAAGCCTGAAACACTATTTGCAGAAAGATAAAAGGGTGTTATGAGGAGTATTTCACATATCTGGAAGAAAACATCCCTCATGCCTCTTTTCAAACTAGATAAATGTTTTAAGCTGTTAGGCACCCAGATGAATTTTCCATGACAGCAGTGAAAGGTGAAGGCAGTAGTAAGTGTTCTCATTTATTTTTTCTGTTCTTTTTTAACCTCGTTTTTCAAACAAACACACACTGATGTCACGTTTTGTTCCACAATCATGCACTGATTAAAACCATATTACTTGTAAAATGGGCAGGTTTTCCAAGTCACAATTTTTCACTCTTTTCCTCTGTAAATTAAACTGAAAATAAATGTGTAAGATATACACTTATGTTGCCCAAGTGAAGACTCAAGAGAAAGACAGAGTATGAAAAACCACATTATGAGAGATGGGCAAGATGCTGTTCTACAGCAACCCAAAAATATAAATATTTTCAGGTTTACAGGAGTGCACTACCCACAAACTTCCATGCAGAAGGAAGCATATAGATTTGAAAGGACATTTCAACAACTTTTAATTTCCTCTCTTTTAGGTGTTAGAATTGACAGATGTATTCTCATTCAAACTTGCATGTTATTAAACTCAGCTTGGCCCAGATTCCCATAATCTGCGTTTCTAAATGTGATGCATCTAAATATGGAAAACACTTACTCCAGACTTCCTATACAGCCTTCAAAACTAAGCAAATAACTCAAGAAGAAGGATCAGTGTACCAAAAAAACAAAATCATTGGGAAACCTCTCCTCTTCATGAATTATTACAGAAAGTGCAAAGCATCTGAATTCCTAGCATAGGTGCCTTGATTACATTGGATGAATCAAGGCATGTGTACCTGTATTATCTAAATTTCTGGTCTGAAGATAAAGGAAAATATTCTAGAAAACAGGAGGATGCATGCAAACACTAGTATGAATTATCTGGGTTGGCATTCCTACAAAATACCCAAAATATCTGTTACTCATGGAAAAACAAAGATAACTATAACTGCATGATGAATGCAGAAAACCTTCAAAATTAACAGAAATATTGGAAGGGCCCTACAAAATTATATTAGCCTTTAATTTAGGTAAGTCAAAACAGCGCAGAACTTACATCTTGAATTTTAAGTATAGGAAGATCACGGAGATGTTATTCTTTCCTTTAGTGAACTAAGAGGTAGTGCTTCAGTGTGCACTCAAGAATTAAAAGGTACTTTAAGTAGATGAACTTCCTTTCAAATACCTACAGGAAGTAAATTTAACTATTCAATATGGAAATAATATTGTGGCTAGTTCCCCCCAACATCATCTAATTCACAGATCCATGTAATTTTTTCTCATGATCTAAACCTAAACCTTATGATCTAAACCTGTCACGTTCAACCAGCAAGGGGAAAGACCTTAGATTAAAACTTTATTCCAACACAACTGCCTAAAAATAATAAATTTCTAATGTTATTATAGGTAAGATACAACATATTTTATTACATGATGGGTCAAATGGTAACTCAGAGACTGCGGCATGACACAACAGGTAGTATCGATTAACTCTCCTGTTCCCTTTCATGCCACTTACCAGCACATCCTTTTCTGAAAAGACTCCAACGGCTTAGCAGTTTAGAAAAGGTATTACAAATAGAATCTCAGCATGTTTGCAAGCACCTTTTTTAGATATAAACACCATACTTCTGAAGTACAGCAAAAAGCCTGCTTGATCTGTCTTCTGGGGGCTACTCTTAGATAGATGTCAGGAGGTTGCTATTTTTCATCTAGGTTCCAAAGTCTCATTTAGATAAATTTCTAAATTTGTAACAAACCTTTGATTTATGAAGTCATAGTTATGAAGTCATGGTTATGATCTGAGAATTGTTCTCACAATGTATACCGAAGAAATTCTCTTGAGCCTTTTCTAAAACAAGTTATTATCATTGATAAAACTGATTTAAATCTAAAATTGCCTGGAGTCATTCAAGTTTCCTCTGCAGTTTCTGGGAGACAGGTTTACTTAAGCTGAATGTTCCAGTTACATTCCACTCACATACCCACCCACCTGTTTGATCTTTATCTTCTCAGTTTCAAATGCGTATAAATATAAATACTTCATATTTGCTGAAACAGTATGTACAACTGCCATGTACCACCAAAAAGCACCTGTGTTCAGTCAAGCCAGTTTTACTACAGTAAAAAAAATACAAAACATTACTGCTACCTGCCATGTTAGGAATGAAAAAAATCTCTAGCATTTTCAGTCAGGCATATCCTCTGTTAAGGTTATTCTTTAGAGCTGAATAGAGTACTTTGTTTTAACATAATGGAATAGTTCCACTTACTCTGCAACAGTAAAACAGCTCACACAACCATAGATCAGCTGACAATGAGGAAAAATAAAACAAACTCTGAAAGCTCTGTTCAGGTTGGTAGGTTTCCAAACCATAGCTTAATTATAAAATCAGAAAGGACAAATAATTGTGAACTTTTAAGTCTTTGGAGTAGAAGTGCCAAATGTTTAGTTCAGATGCAAACAGGCATTCACCTACTTTACATTCAGCTTGTGTAGAATTTTGTACCACAGGTTCCATGTGGGATTTCTACCACAAGGAATATGCCATAAAAGACACTCATGAAAGAATCCAAAACCAAAACATAGTATGCACAACCAGAATGAACTTAACATTCGTTAACGTGTAATGTTTTCAGCCTGCTAGCCAGTTCACTTAATTACTTACATTAAACTTGCTCCAAAACATCTTTTATCTAAACTATACAGACACTTTATCATTATCACCATTTGGCAAACTTTAGGGAAAAAATAGCATGAACTTCTTTCACCTGACTCACCAAGAGAAACCATGAACACTTAGATGTTTTTCTTTCTTTAAAATAGCTTTACTGTTCTCTAGATTTAGCCTCTGTCTTAAAAGTACTTATGAAGTATCTTACAATTCAGAAAAACGTACAAAGTTAAACATGTTTTTTTCAAAAACATATTCCTCCCCTCTCTACATTTAAAGAGTCAATGATAATATTAAGCCTTTGTAATGCATGCAGCAAAAATCAATTTTAGCTACATGCACTTCTATGAAAAGTACATTAAAATTATATATGCAGTAAAATAAGTATTAAAGCTTCTTTTGCAAATTGCCTAAGCAGTGAAATTAAGTCCATCAGCAGCAATACACTTAAGATTTTAATTCTGGACTCATCAAAACTTAAAAAAAAACAACATAACCAATAGATGATCAATATTTGGCGCTGCTATCTAAAACAGATATAGTATTACTACAACTGAAATAAAATGCATTTTTCCTCATATCAAAAAAGAGCCTTATGCTCATTTTAAGACTTCTGGTGAACATGTTAGCATAAAATTTCATAAGCATCAGGATGATAAAACCTCTATACCAGTATAACAGCAACCTCATAAGCAAGCCATCTCTTTTAAATTGTTTGTGGTTTAATGACCAAAATTAAAACAATACACCATTGGTGTAGACCAATCCTTGATCTTTGACTGTGCAATTTATTTCACTCATACATACCTCAGTTTCCTCATCTGAAAAAATGGGAATAAATAATGCCTTTTTCAAGGAATCTGCTATTAGTTTTTCAGCAAAGTTGGTGAAGTTTTTCACATTCCCTAGGGATCCTGTTGTTCTTAGCAAAAACACTAGTCATGAAACTAAACAATTACAGCTCAAGAGAGAGAGAGAGGTGTTCACAAACTCCCCTTTTCAATTGTTCTCCAACTGTTATTGTAAAATGTGTTCATTAAATGCTTACTTCAGGATCTTGAGAGACAGAAATTCATGCAAAATATCCCACCTAGTGACAATGACTGCAGTTGTCTACAAACTTACCAAATAATTAGGGTAAGGAATTAAAAGTGTATGTGTGTGTTTGTGTCTGTCAGCTAGTCATGAAAAGAAGATCTGCAACCACAGGGCGAAGATAGGGGGACAAGGGTTAAAAATTACAGCATGTCTCTGTTACTGCAGGAAGGAAGAACAATTTCCTATGTAGCTTCCACAGCTGGTTCCAATTCTATTACTGTTTCGATTACTAATTCTCCCATGCCACCCATAAATTACCTTCAAAACATTAACATTTAAGCTCTATTATAGCAGCACAATTTTATGTAATGTGACATGAGAATAAATTGCTAAGTGACTTTAACTATGCATCTGGAAAGGAGAAAAGATACGTTTTTATTGTATGGACTTGACGTCCATGCTTGGAAGAAACACACCTTCCTTCATGCTTCACCCAGTCATATTCTTTTATCTAAAGCTTATGGCAGAAGAAAGCAGTCCATTAAGGCCAGATTATGTACCTCATACTGCTAAAATGGTTGTAATACCCAACAACACTGAGATAATTTTCAAAATGTTCAAGGCAAGTACTAAGCACTAGGTTAAAAATGGTAACTAGTGTGAATATCCTAGTTTTATTTGTAATTATAAAGGAAATAATTGTAAAATGTTGTGCCCAACAATTACAAAACATGCTTGTCTTCTATGCATTTATATGGTATATTTTACTACAGTACCTATGTATGTTGAGATCCCTCCAGCATATTGTATCAAAAATACCACTTCCATACATGTAATGTAGTCTGAAAATTCCAAAGGATTACAATTAAACCTGACAGGACACACAACTAGACAGCCATTTATTTCTACAACGCAATCAAACTATAATTGTTCAGTATGGCTCAGTACTGGGTTATACAGGAAAAGAAAAAAGACCTCAACACATCTTCCCGTGGAATGTCACCTATGTTAAATCCAACACTTACTAGAGTCATTCCTCAAGCAGCCTGAGATGTAAGAGTATACAGAAGCAATGCTTTCACTTTTTAACCCAGACGAAGATAAAGATCCATTGTCTTGACAACAGACAACACTTTAACTGTGTGCATGGAAAAAGAACACAAAAATTCAACATCATACCTTACTGAAATGCCTCATTTCACAGATTTTTATTGACAATATTTAAGATCTCATATATCTTTCTTCCTTCATAACATACAGAAAATGTAGATTAGATACAACCTATGATATCTGTCCTTATTCAATAAGTTTCTTGATCTTCACAAGGAGTTGCTGCTGATACTCCATATTCTACAAATATTACTTGAGTTACAGGAAAAATCTTCCTTTACAATCTAAAATTTAAGTTTGGACTATATGACTCAAATGAAATTCCTATCAATTGTATACATAATAAACTTGTTAACCTAGTCGAAATGGATTAACAACAACATGCATCTTTAACTTGGTCTTAACAGACAGTTACCAATATATTTTTATTTCATACAAATATGGCAACTTCAGATATTCAGATGAAGCTCTGCAATTACTTTCTTTGCAAGAGTCAGGAAAGAAAAGCACAGTCCATAGATACAAAGAACTCCAGATTTCAGACCACATATCTACTACGTATCTACCGTAAAATTTTCAATATGACATTTGCTTTTGTGCTTGTATGTTTTAAATAGGATAAAATGTCCCATCTCGCAGGCGTGCTATCCTGATACTCCAGTAAATATAGTAGGTGTGTTAATTGAGCCACCACCAAGACAGAAACCATTATTAATGCCTATTATTTATAAAGAATCATTGAATTGTTTAGTTGATAGGGACCTGTAAAGGCCATCTAGTCCAATGCCCCTGCAATGAACAGGGATATCTTTAACTAGATCAGGTTGCACAGACCTCTGTTCAACCTGGTCTTGAATTTCGTTTCCAGGGATGGGGCATATACCATCTCTCTCTGGGTGACCTGTTCCAGCATTTTACTGGCCTCAGTGTAAAAACCCTTATATCTAAGATAAATCAACCCTCTTTTAGCTCAGTTCTATGACCTCTTGCTCAATAACTACAGACCCTGCTAAAATGTTTGTCCCCATCTTTCTGGTGAGGCTCCTCTCTTTAGTTACTGGAATGCTGCAATAAAGTCTCCTCACTGCCTTCCCTTCTCCAGGTCCCAATTCTCTCAGCCTTTTCCTCATAGCAAAGGTGCTGCAGCCCTCTCAGCACCTTTGTGGCCCTTTCCTGGACTCAAGCTAAAAGGACTATGTCCTTCTTTTGCTGGGGACCGGCAGAATCCCCTCCCTCCCCTGCTGCCGATGGTGCTCTGGATGCAGCCCAGGACACATTTGGCTTTTGGGGCTGCAAGGACACATTGCCAGGTCATTTCCAGCTTTTCATTCACAAGTCCTTCTTGGCAGGGCTGCTCTCCATGGCTTTGTCCTTCAGGGATGTAAGACAAACAAAAAAACCCCCACAACAGGGGAAAAAAATAACAACCTTTGTGTGTAACGCTTAAGTTACAAGTGCGGTCTTGCTGTTGTTGAGAAAACAGATACATGGTATTTCATACCTCCTGGCTGACTGATTGGGGAGGTTCCTAGGGAATGCATGATTCCATAACTACTGTTTCCATTAAAAAAGCAAGCTCAAAAATCCTCTAGCAGTTCTTCCCCTGTAACAAGCAAGTCCAACATGCTATTCTATCAAAAGAGAAACAGAAGTATAAAATACCCAAAAATGTGCGTGAGAGAAGCAGCAAGCTTAAAAACTTACTGGCTTTTCACAGGAAAGGATGAAGTGGTGGGAAGGAACATACAACCCATAAAATAATCTGAATCAAATGCAGTCCAAGATTTTTTGCTCATATTTGTTCAAATTCCCTGTTATGGACATATTCCAGATAACTCATACGGAAGCCAAAACAAGGATTCCCAATTTTGCATAGTTTGCTGCACTTGGGCAGAATTTAACTCCTGTTTCTGGAATTCACTCTGTAAGCCCAAATTCTTCACATTAACCTCATGTTTGACATCCCCTTGAATGTGTGATCCACATGGTTTAGTTCTGAAACTAATGCTATCTCTCATAACACCTACTGCTGTCCCAGACTCGACTGTTTCCCAAGCCTCTTAAGAATTTACATTTCACCTCTTGGGAGCCACACAAAATGGACAGTAGATATGCTTATGAACCAAACTGTTTTGCTATGAGTTTTTCAATGCCATTATTATGTTTACAGAAAAATTGCAAAGTACGGGTCACTGGAAGGCACTTTTCTTTACATTCTTGCTGTCAGAACTTACCTGGCCTTCTGTATCATGTATTTCAGATACACTGGATCCCCAGTTCATTTAGCTACCACAAGTAATATCCAGTCTGAGACAGCAAAACTGGATCTCTTTGTAGAGAATGATGGCAACCCCTTGTCTTTAGGTTCCTCTCATGAGATCTGATAAACCACCACAGAGAGAGAGAAACTTCCTTTACTTTATTTAAGGAGTAAAATTAGGGAGTTTAGTATTCACTTCATAAATCAATTCTTTCAGAAATGACCATGTAGGGCAATCTATCAAAATGGAAAAACATTTAAAATACAGAAACCCTGACACTGGGTAAGTTGTTCCTACCTGTGAACCATTTACCCTTAGAATTTCAGTGTAATATAGAATTAAGGAAATAGAGAAAGCAAAAGAATCCTGCTTTTAAAACACAATCATCAATTTGAGACAAACAGGTACAAGAATTATTAAAACCCACTATAATTTACTCATGCATTCTGAAATCCTCACAGTCACTATGATACTGAACAATTCCAGTAGCACAGACCATAGGTGAGGTAACAAGCTAGAAAGAGTGAGCAAATGCATATAAATAGATTTTTGCAGCTGGTTGTGGATATCAAGGACTTACAAGTATCTATTAATACTGGCAGGGACCAGGCAGATAGAAATTGCACTATTAAAATTTCGCACAATAAAGGGAGTGGGAGAGTTCTGTCTAAGACACTGGAATTTTTCATACGGTTACATATTTGCTCCAAGATTATATTTACTGTTCAAATATCCACAAACTTGCACTTAAAGAACTCAAATAACCCAAAAGCTATAATGTGAACTGCAGGCAATTTAACCTATCCACCCCAAAGGATGAAAGACCTGAGATGACCTTCTTAGAACTTGTAATTACAACAAGGTATGGTATGTTAAGCCTAATGCTTACAGAGTAAGCCCTTCTCACTGCAAAAGTGCCAAGCTGAGAGATTATTGTCAGTGTGCCTCCTGCATGCCTTTTAGCAAGAAGAACAGCACACAGCAAGGTCAGGCAGTGCATCGTCAGGGGCTGCCACACAGTGTTTTCAAAGCCCCTACAAAATCGAAAGCTGGGTTGTTTTCTTTGAAGAAAGATGAGTTGTCACCGGTTAAAGATAAATTAAATATTATTTAGTCAACTTATTTCAAATAGAAATATTCTGCACGTTTGGATTCACATCAGCTCATGGCCCGCAAGGCAAACTTCCTAACACAGAAAGCCTAAATCTACCAATGATCTTTCTTTAAGATTAACACTCCTGATTTAATTTTCTTTATCTACAAAAACTTCAATACCTACAAGGAGCTTTGAACCAAAACCAAAGGAAGTTTTAGGAAGTTCTAATTACTGGGAAATTCTCCTGCTCAATTTAGTTCTGAAAAGGTGCCAGTTACTTCGCAGCTAGGTAATCATAAGAGAAAACACAGCATAAAAATACTTTTTCATTTGCATATAAATTTGTTTTAAAATGCTCAAAAAAAAATATCACTAACAAATATTCCAAAAAGGTGAACACACAAGAAGTGCCAAGGTTGAATCCAGAAGAAAAAGAAAAATCTTCTTGCTATACTTGGAAAGCAAGTAGGTTTAAAAAATACATAACCATCAGAAGGAAACATGAATCTGCAATCCCACGTTTTCCATTTCTTTTTCTCTCCATGCTTTGGAAATTTTCAATACTTTAAAGTATTACTCAGAGTAACATTAACTCTTCTTCAGATACCCATCCACAAGATGCAGCAAGACACAAATTTTTCCCAGAGAACTTGGGTAATTTCTGTGATATTCTCCCACCCACTCAAACTTGGTTGCAGAGTCCATCATGAGGATACTCCCTAAAAGTATCAGACATAGTTGCAGCTTCCATT
Organism: Corvus kubaryi; assembly: GCF_017639235.1. Classification (NCBI taxonomy): domain Eukaryota; kingdom Metazoa; phylum Chordata; class Aves; order Passeriformes; family Corvidae; genus Corvus; species Corvus kubaryi. The sequence goes on from NW_024581096.1 coordinate 11,332,984, forward strand.
AGCTCCTACACTGTGAGACAATTCTGAAGAAGTAAACTAATGCAAATTGCATTAAAAGACAGAGTTAAACTACAGCTGACAGCTATTATATTCTTTACAGGATAGGACTAGTTTTCATAATTATCATGTGAATTGGGCAGATGCTTATTTAAAACTGCCTTATAAATATCATAGTTATGGCTGATTTAGATTTAGTGACATTTATTTTACTCAAGGGAGTTAATATTTCTGCTGAAAATGCATTGAATTATTTTACTACTGCTCATTTGTTGAAGAACTGAATGCAGTTTCTTATTTGGACAACAAGACACTGAAAAATCACAGGAAACTACCATTAGGCCTTCTCATAAATTCACTGTCTATTCAATGTATTGTAATTGTCTTCCCTAAGAAAAGTATTTTATGGACAGCAACTAGACTAAGCCTCACACCATTAATTTACAGATAATTGAAAGGATCTGCCTTTAAAATTGCAGTTGTCCAATGCAGAAACTTTACTATTTACAGGCTTGCACTGTCACAAACATAAACATTTGTTATTTTAAAAATACATTTTTCAGAAGTTCCTTTACAGAAAGGAGAAAAATATGACAGTGTCATAAGAGATAGGGATACAAGCAGGAAAGGGACAGAGAGGATCAACAGAATGCCTGATCCCTAAAAGGAACCGTAGGAACAGCAGTCAATTATGACAGAGTACTGGTTTGGCAAAAAGAAAAAAAGCAAAAAAAGAAGCCCCAAACCAACTGGCTGTCCTCACCAAAGAAAATGCTAGATAAGGCAACATTTCATCATAGAACAGAGAAACAACTCTGAAGGACTCTGTGAAAAGAAATGTAATAAATGCCAAGTTAAAACAAATGAAGTTATTAAACAGGTAGTTATTATACCATTGACAGAAAAAAAAAAAATCCATGTCAGAATTTTTAAACTATTTTCTATTGAGATATACTGCCATTACTCCGGCATTGTTATTTCTAGAATTTAAATTTGGATAATACACTTTTAATGAGTAAAAAAGTATCACACTCTTATGTGTGACCCAACATTTAAACCTTGTGTGCCCGCACATCCATGCATGTCATCCAAATGAGACAGCATTTTTTAAACATGAGGAAAAGTAAATGTATGGAAAATACACAAGTGATATAAAAAAGCAACTAGTACATGGGGGTTTACATCTTCTCCAGAATTTTAATATTTTTACAGGAAAAATTTATGGAGATAAAAACCAATTTATTTTTAGATGGTCTTAAGGCATCTAAAATGGCATAGAAGGCTTATGAAGACCAAGACTTAACACTGTAGACCAAGAAGGGATTGTCTTTAAAATGATTCAGCACTCTGTGTCACAGTGATCTTACAAAACAGGCATGTGCTGTTTGTAGACACTGAGAATGATTAAGCTACTTAAATTTTCCTCTGAATTTCCATTTCTGACATTTTTGGTACTCAGTAGAAAAGGTAGCAAATGTACTTAAAGAAGGATTGTCACTGAGAAATATCTTTATTCTTATATTTAAGAGCAGTTACTTTGTGGCATCAGCTTTGCAAGACACATACACTGACTATATGTACTGCAAAAAGTTACAAATCTGGTGGCACTGAAAGCCAGCTCATGCCTAGAGATGGCACACATTGCCTGATACACACATTTGCCTTCTTTGAAGAGACCAGCATGTTCCAAAATACCCCAAGTAACAGGCTGGTTAGAAAAAGATAAACCTTTACAAATCCAGATGATGCATGAAACTTTTAAGGTTACTGAGCTAATAAAGAAACACTTACACTGCTGCAAAAATCCTAACTAACTTCTCCATCCGCCAACTAATCTTCCAAAGGTGACAATTCCATTTCTAACATGAGACAAAAAAAGAAAAAGGCTATATGTGTAACCTAAGTGATTTCTTTATTTTTCTGTTTCCCTCTTTAAATAAAAGTATTAAGTCCTATGGTTTGCCTGTACTACCTAACAGGAAAAGAACAGCTAACTCACACAAGCTAGTAGAGGCAGACATTAATATAAAATTTGTCCTGATTCATAGGATATTGCAACTCTTATAAAGGTTATCAGCTCTTTCTGACACCTGAATTAATCTACAAATACACACCGTACAGTAAGTGATAGCGAAATACCACTATAGTCCATGTGAATCACCCTCTCTTTCTACACTTTGGTTATTAACACTTTTACTATTACTGTTTGCTTTCATATCCCATGGCTGTTTCCAGTAAATTGTTCTTATCTCAACCCATGATCTCTGCCTTTTATGTCTCCCACCAGAGGGAGGCAGCAGAGCAGCTCATGGTTTTCTTTTTAATGGCAGTACTAAATTGGGGAGTACCATTCCCAAACCATGACATGGTTCATGGTCATTATTACATGAAAGATGACCTATGGGGCCTCTGTACTGCAAAAGGCCACCATGACTGACTGAGTTCAACCTTTATTTAAGGCCTCGTGTTTCACCACATGAGAATGCTCACTGAAGTGAATTCCACACATCCACATAATCCAAATCAAAATCTTGACATAGTACTACTTACTGTGAAACCGTTTCCAAGCTAGCTGCTAAAGAGGGCTGCAGAAACTATGGAAGACTACTAAAAGTTCCAGGAAGGCTGGTGTGCATCTGTGGTGTTTTCAATGCCCCTCTATGCAATTGTGGGGGAAGAAAAAAAAAAAGAAAAGAAAAAAGAAGTGTATTGATGTTAGCTGGCAGTACTAGGGCTAAGAAGAGACTGCTCCACTCACGAGTTTCCTATCTGCACCTTGAGAGGACACTTTGCTGCAACATACCACATGCTTTCATTTATTAAACACTGGTTAACTAATTAAACTTGGAAATAAAAATGAAAGTCACAAATCACCCTCTTTCTGGTAGAAGCAAACTATATTTTTGTCTGTGTCTTCTGTCTCATCAATAGTGAAAAAGTAAAGGTACGCTACTTGTACTTCCAGTGAGTATGCATACTCAGTCCCCCTTACAAAACTGAAGGTTTTCTGCAGTCTCACTGAAGCCAACACAATATTTACATGAAAATGGATCTAATACTCCAACCTTAAATAATGAACCTGAGCTTCATGAGATGGCTATTTATTAGCTATTTGCACTAAACCCTATTTTAGAAAACTGAATGGGAAGCCCCCTAATGCTACTACGTAAAAGTCTTATCTGAACTATTGATTTTGTATTGGGAAGTAAGGGTTACATAACATATCTCCTTTTTGGTATTCTTGCACAGGATGCTTATATGAATGTAGCTTTTGTTTAAGAAACTAATTTTCTCATACAAACAGATGCAGGATCTTAGAAGAAAGCTGAAAAAGAAGTCTTTATCTTACCTGTCATTAAGGAGGTACTCTGAGACATTTCAAGACGTTTTTCTACAGAACCAACAGATTTAAAACTGATACTGTTCAAAATTAAAAGACTTCTAAGTTGAATAAAGGAATAAACAGTTTACAAAAGCACATTTCAAAAGCCTCAGAACTGGACCACAAAAAGCCATGGTTAGTAAAAAGTCATACAATTGGTTTTTTATGATTATTCAGGTCCTCTGGAGGAAGTAACTATACTGGTTTATGAAAGGAAATGAGAAAAAAGGCTTTCTTCTTTCCATATTTGGTTATTTGAATATTTATCTTTAGTTGAATATATATCTTTAGTTACAGTGGTACGTCAAATAAACATTTATAAATAGTACACAAGGTAAAGCAGTAAAATACTATCCAAGATCCTAAGAATTTGAAAATAATTTTATTAGGTTTTAAAATACAAAGAAAAGGATAAGCAGGAGCAAAGGAAGGAAGTTCAGTGTGATTGTTGTGTGATCTGGATACTGTTAGCATCGAGTATGTGTAGTCCCTGTATACTGCTAAGTGCCCACCTGCAAATAAGAGATGCCATTGCAGCAGTTGTAAAACAATACATGTGGTAGTCTCACATTCATAAAAATCCAAAGCCGTCTTTTAAACAAACAGCAGACATTCCTAGAGTCAACAAAATTGCTCTCCAAGGATTCCATTGTCCTGGAGTCTGGTCTGTAGTTCCAATAGCTTAACATAAATCACTTGTTCATCAAAAATCCTGTGAAGACTTGTTTTGGAGAGGAAGTGTAACTGCATGTCACTTACACTCTTCCTTCAAATGCAATCCTTTTAAGTTATTTATTCATCCTCACCATAAATATTTCAAATACTTGTTATCATCCACTTCATTTTCCTCTTGATTCAAGCAAGAGTTCTCTGTACCTGTATTTCTCCTTATTCTGTTTAGAGCACAAACAACTTTTCAAAAAGATAACACTCACATGCCAAATACAGAAAAAACTTGCTATCTTCCATTTGTGTTTTCCATAGTGATGTCAAGGTCGAATACAGTGTGACCATTGCTGCTAGTTCCCTGGCCAAATTTAAAAATATTTTCTATATTCTAACACTGACGGAAACAATAGGCTATCTGTTTTTAAAAGTATATTGGAAATTTGTTGTAACTGCCAAAAAATGCATCGAGCATCATGTAAAGAGGTAGTCACCACCTCCTTTTGACTGTAAACTTTTTAGGTTCTCAGAGAATAAGTTAGTTTCACTATCTTCACCTCCAAAGATCCCAACTTCCAGTGGAAGTAAAGAAAATAATATTCAGGATAGAATGTTCATATACCATTGCATGTACAAAATTTCCTAGTATTTCCAACTACCTATACTTGTTAAATAATACTGTATCAAAAATACAGTCTCGTGACTGAGATAAATGTGCAAAATACATGCCTAGAAAGACTTAATTTTTTTTTTCTTAAGGGGTATGTCACAGAATTGTACAGTCTCAAGGTTATGCATGCCTTAAACATACTTGGCAGAAAAAAAATTAGAATTCTACTATCTGTCCAAGGGCAGTAGAGGACATTAGCTTCCACAAAATCTTCTGGCTATAAAGAAATCAAGGGTCTCAGAAGGGATGAGCATGTGGATCCCATGTTTCAGCTGTGGAAGGTTTACAGCCACAGCATATTTGGTCCTGAGATGAAGAACACCTTGCATCACTCTCAACAGCTTTCTCTTCAAACACAGAAGTGGTACCAGCAGCTCACAAAGAAGGCTTTCTACAGGCTTCACCAGCTAAAGTTGACCTGTTAAAGGCTCTCTAAAAGAGTTGATAAGCAGTAAAAACAAGACATAAGAAGATCTCTGAACTTTGTTGAAAAGGGCAGTAAAAATAATAATTATGTTCTGTATCACATTTTATTTAATGTGATAAATCACCTAACTTTGAAGTACCTTATAGTCAGCAAATACATGCCTATTAATGTTCTCACAAAATATTTCTGGAAACAAACTCACAGGACCCTAAGTACCTATCTGTAGAGGAAACATTCTAAAAATTTTCATATTCTGTCCTATTACAAATTAATTAAAATTCATATCATCCACCAAAAGGCATGGTGTGATAGACAGCAGAGAAGGATTGGCCTTACTAAATTCTGCAGAATCAACCAATAGAGATCTTGGCAAGTACACTCTAGGAACAACCGTTAACCATGAACTCTGGGGCACTGGGTTGAAGAGCAGATGAGCAAATACCCCACACCTTTTTATCGAAGACCAACACTTCCTAAGGGAAGCTTATTAGCTTCCTCTTCGTATGACGAGCTCTGCTTCTTGGGTATTCCTTTCTTTACAGCTTCTGTTTGATTCTCTCACATTGGAAGACAGGGACTGATTATTTTGTTTTTTCCATTTTGCCAAGTTTGCAAATCCATTTTAACTCACTTTGGAGACAATCTTTCTCATTCTTTGCACCACCAGTAACCACATCAATGATCCTTAAAAAAATGCCACAACTTGTTCCAACTTCAATATAAATAAAACACATTTACCTCATTTTCATTGTTAAGACCTAAGAACATATTATGCATATATATGGAAAAAGCATTTTCTTCATCATTACATAGGAAGACAACACACAAGCAAGTTGAAAGCAAGGGGTAACTGCTACCTATTTTTTATCAATAACTAGAAATACATAAAAGACAATGCCTCTTGCCCTCAAAACCACACTTTTCTGTCTCTGTTGCATACACAAAAATTGCTTTGTTCAGCTTACTATACTTTTTCCTCTTTAGACAAGATGAAGCATGACTCAGATTCAGCAGGACAGACAATTCTCAGTCTAAATCTTACAAATCCTTAGGATGACTAAAAATTCCCACAACATTTATTTATTTTTACAGCACCATAATTTTTAGTCTGGTACCATAGCCAAATTCTAATTGGAGCAATTACAGTCTATTTAAATTCTCCATCTAAATCAGCAGGAAATGGCTTCCTTCCATTCTGAACAAGTAAGTATTAACTGGTACGTCCTGTTAAACTTCTGTAAAAAATTTATCAATATCTCCAAATAATTCTAGAACCTGAAATACAGCTATGCTATCATTTTGAAAACATGCCAAATCAGAGTGCAGCCTTGAGCCTTGAAGAGGCCCAAGGCTGTACTTGTTTCAGGGACATAATTACAACATGATTAGTATCCCTTTGGTGCTGCAGGGAGAAAAATTTCTCTGTTCCAAAGGAGAATGAACTGTAACTCAGCTCCAAACAGAAGGTAAATCCTTGCAAATCCATCTGGCAAATTTTTCAACAATCATCTTTACCTTTTGCCTCAAGCCAGGAAAAGTGTCACAAGACGCTAACACTGCATTACGTTTTGTTAAAGATCTCAGCACATTTTCTAATGACATTTCTAATTTTCCACCACATAAAAGAGAGCATTAACAAATAAACACTCTCTTACTAAAGTCTTCTAATACATGCCATCCATTCCCTTAGAAAATGTTTATGTCCTAGATTTAAAGCTGTCTACCTACCAATCCTGACACAACTGCTCTTGCTGGTCTTTGTCCCTCTCCAGACAGATTTTGAGTGTACAGATTTCAGACAGACTCCCAGTGCATTTTGCCAGGGAAAAAAAGCTGGCCAAGACTCTACCACATTTCCTGTTCCAAAATTTACCACATGCAATATTGCCCTCATTATCCATTTGCCCTCTTGCAAAATAAGCTGTTTTCTCTTTTAAAGGTTTTCCTGAAATTTTCTAGAAAGGTTTAGATCACAGGATAGATCAAGCCTGAAAAACTTCACACTACAGAAGATGCTCTGCTTCCTCCCTCTCAGCTTACAACCATGTAAAAAATGGACACTGACGATCCCACCAAGTTTTTACACCATTAGAAGAAAAAGCACTACAGAAAAGCAAGTGCTGATCACAACTCAAATAGACAGCTTCTTATTTTCCTCACTCCTCAAATTAATGCAAGCCTTTTATATAAAACAGGATACTAAGCCAAGAGGAACATATCAGAGGGAATTAATACCAAGTGTACCTGTTGTCCTCAAATGTACTTGATAAAGCACTATTCCTTACACTACTACAAAATAAGCACTGTAAAGCATTTGCATAAATACTCACAAGCATATTGTGGTTTGTTAAGAATCATCACTTTTGACACAACCGGAAGTGAATGATACTAAATTAGCAAGTTATTAAATCTAAGTATTTATTTCTTAAATGTAACTAATCATCAATATCAAAACAGATTAATCAAACACAGAAAAATTGTTTAAAACAGCACCACAAAGACTTGCATATATCAAATGAACTTACACAACATCTGGGGAAAAAAAGTACCTCAAGTCAGAATTCACACACTTAACACAGTATCTAAGGCTCTGTTAAAAAAAAAATTATGTTTGGTTTGTATAACATGTAATTTACACAAATTACAAAAATGCGTAATACTCAAAAGATACTGGTGCCAATTCAAAACATTCAGCAATTAACTGCTGCTAGTCATTTTCCCATAAAAACACCAACGTATGAAAAATTCCCATCAAAGGTAATAACCACCAGCTACTCCTTCCACCTTAACATTTATTCAGTAAAATAACTCATGTGAGCTGGGCAGTCCTGGGTCAACCCTGGACTCAAAAGTGGTCTGCCTCATAGCAAAGCCAATGTGACAAATGTCCCTACTGACAGTCTGTCATAAGAAAGCAAAAAACAACTGAACAAGCAACAGTGAAAAAACAATGTTCCTATAATAAAAAACACATCTAAAGTCAGGCTTGAGAGACAGTGGGAAAATGTCAGGGTGAAGCCAGTATTTTGGTGTATTTTATCTGTCATACAAAATTCACAAGACTTCAGATTACAAATTATATACTGCAACACCTAGAACTATTAAAGAAAAATTTGATTCCTTCAGGATCAAAACCACAGATAGTTGTGTTTTCAAGAAACTAATTCAGCAGCAAAATATGACAATAAAAGAGAGACAGTCTCACACTACATCTAGGGAAAAAAACATTCAGCTTTCAGTTTCTCCTGTCTCAGTTCTACACCCATGCATACCGACCACAGGCTATGTACAAGCAAGAGAAAGGAATCACAGAGTTCTCGTAACTGCAACACCTGCCTTCCTTGGGGCTCACAAGATCATACTGTGATCACCAATCGATCAACAGGAAACCAGGAAAGCACAGCTGCTTCCTGATTCCCTTCACAGGAAAGAAAATAACTGAGTTCATGAGCAGCAGTAAGGGAAAGCTCTAGACCCCAAAGGCCTCCAGCATTCACACTGACACAAAATCTCCCCAGTAATAAATTAACTGTTTAGACTGAAAACCCGCAAGTCTCATATTTCTGCTGCTCTGCTTATTCTCAACCAAATCTATGCTAGACTGTTTTGTAACTATTGTCTTAAGTTCAGACAAACGTAAATCACACCAGACTACAAGTTACCTTTCTGTCTGAAACGTTTTGTTAGGGTCTTTTAACTCTGGTTTCCAATAACTTCACTTCATCAAGCCAGTTGTTGCATTATTCAAATACATATAAATAAAAAATAAATATCAGTGTCTTGTTAGAAATTAAAACAGCCAATCACCAAAGTGACTACTGAGAAAGACAGGCTAAAGCAAAATCAGCTGTTTCTGCATTGTTTTGCCTTTGGCGTTCTGGAGAAGTTGGCAGAAACTAAATAGTGATTTTAATATAACATGACCCAGAGAAACTGAAACCCACTGAGTGTACGATGCCCTCAGGAATACAGACTCACTCCACAGTGCCCTAACAGCTAAAAGTTAAGAGAATTCCTGGCACAGATCACTAGTGAGTAAACTTAAGGTTTATGTCATTCTCAAGGAAAATGCCAGATTTATCTCTCCTTGGTTGCCTGAGACAGAACAAGTCATCTGTGGGGTACAGATACAATCACAGAAGATATGAGACTAAAATGTCCAGTTTGATAATGAAAGAAATCCATAGGCAACAGTGAATCAAGTGAATCAGACAAAGTGATAAAAACACCTAAGACACCAGAATTCCCCATCACTTATCCCCAGTGGGTAAACAAAAGAAAAAAGAAAACTTTGTGATCACGTAAGTTTAGGGTCACTCTAAAAATGAGTTATGTCTTGGCTTAAGAAGTTCCTCTCAATCATTTAAAATGAGTACTTTAAATTTTAAAACATCAGTACAAAATATGCAAGGTAAGAGTTGTGACAGAAAAAGAACAAACAAACTGAATCCCCAGTAAAAACTAAAGAAAAATCAAAAGGAAAGCTTTAGAACACCTGGAAATTCAGGGGTTTTTTAGAGTTTGGATTGTGTTTGTGTAACAGGACATACAGGTCTTTTTCTGTTACCAGATGGTTCAAACCAGCAGTAAGCAAGGCTGTTTTCACAGGACTTCTATCACTGTTGTTACACATGGAAACCATCACACAAAACCCAATGCCACAAAATATTCAGTCCAGGGAGTTCTGAAGAACAAACATCAAACCATTAATCTTTTCACAGAATCATCAAATCATCAGGGCTGGAAGAGACCTTTAAGATCATTCGATTCAACCCAGCAGTACTATTGTAACCCATAAACCACTAAACCATGTCACCCAGTGCCAGATCCAGATGCCTTTTAACTAAAAGGAAAGGTTGGTTAACTGAGTATCTGTGATACCAAAATTAGACTGTTACAGGTTCTCTTGATTTCAACATAGATAGAAGAATCTGTATTCTCAACAACAAGTAGGTCTGGCACTTATTTAGAAAAAAGCAAATTAAAATGAACACAAGTAAACAAAAACGACCAAACAAAAAGCCCTCAGTTACCACAGTTCGTTTCTAAAAACAGTACTGGAACAGTTTTTCTTCCTAGATTCAAGCCCACCTCTGCTTCCTCTTTCTTATAAAAAAATTCAACATTTGCTTTGGGAAATAAACCATTAAAAATATCTATATTAAATATTCATTTATCTAGTCCTTTTATAACATGAAATCAAAAAAGTAAACAATATGTACTAATAGAAGTTGCATTTCCCTTGAGATTCACATGCAAATTTTTGTTTTAAATCCTAGAATTTTTAAATAACAATAATTATTTACATTTGATGAATAATCACTAGAAAAACAGAAAACCTGCATTTTGAACAAGACATATGTCACCTGGAAATTCCATCAAAAGGAATAGTGCACATACAAATCAGAACCCACTGATTAAAGGATTAAAACATTAAAGAGAAACAAACTACTTACATTATCTTCCTCCTCTGTATCATCATTGTCATTGTCGTCATCACTATCTTTGAACCCAGGGGGAAGTGGTGGCCCAATGAATTCTTCATCATCATCATCATCATCATCAGTATCCTCAGTTGGACCTTTAGCAGAACTCTGTGATGGCATGGAAGGACCACTTAGCGCTTCATTTGAGTTGTCCTCACTTTCACTATACACTACCTCTCTGCAAGGAAAATTTAAAGCATTAGTGTTTGAAGAATTTTCAGATAAAATATGTTGAGCACTCTTGTAAATCAGTAAGCACCAAAATTAGCAGGAAAACACACATTAACTTTCATTAACAGAGTAGGTAAGGTAGAACAGGTAGGCCCACCATTATCTTTTAAAACACTCACAAGTCTAGACTATAAAAGTTACATTAAATTACCATTCTGTTGTTGCCAAATCGGTTGTGCAAACACATTATTTTTGGCATGGGGAGATTTCTGAAAAGTTGAGTTATTGTGCCTATGTTCGTGCAATTTATTCAAAACAGCCGCGCTCCCTCTGCTGGCAACTCCCGAGCAGCGCCGCTCAAACGGGCAGAAGGTCTGTACAGAGAGAGAAGCTCAACTTTCCAGACTTCGTTTGGGAGCTTATATTTTCAGAATCTTTAAGTGAGCAGGCCACAAAAAATTCCTCTTGTCTTTGTTAAACTATAGAGGTATTTCTTTGTTTGGGTTTTTTTAAAATTTAGGGTATCACTTTAGAACTATACTAAAAACACGAAAGTTTAAGAACATAATAAAAGACTAAGAAAATCAGTTCTGACCTATGTAATTGTGATAGAGAATTCTGCCCTGCTTTGCCTCCAGAACCAGCTGTACACCAAGCAGGTACTAAGTTGCACAGAAAAAAATTGTGTTGGATAAGCAATTGAAACTCTGTTTCTGGAAGAAAACAGAATAAACTAAAAGCAACATAACTTAGGTCCTGAGATGTTAAAGTGAAGAGCAGGGTTTGCATGCCTGAAAGCTTGTATAGCTTAAAGACTTAGGTCAGAATATCATTACGTAACAAATCTAACCCAAATAAAAAGAGCTTCTCTTACTCTACGACAATGAGACAATCAATACCCTTTTACCAAAGGGAAGGTTTTCCAGCATGAGAGGCACAGATGAGGATCTTCAAAGTTCTTCAAGTAAGGTATCCTCAAAACTAACATCATAAAGTATTATGTGCAAAAGTGCTATGTGCAAAAGAGTCATAAAGTGCTATGTGCAAAAGAGTCATAAAGTGCTATGTGCAAAAGAGTTGTGTTTTGAAAGTTGATATGCATTCCTACACTAGCAAACCACACATCTTTTCCCCAAAAGCCAAGCTATTTAATTAGTTTTGGAATGAAACCAAATATATGCTGTGCCAGTGAAAAGGATGTATACAACATAATGATTCAAGGAGGCTATTGCAATCCTTGAATCCCAAATTTCCAGACCTTTCTACAGACACCCAAGAACAGTATCTACCCTTCTTCCTAATTTATCATTCTGTCATTTGCTAGGAAGGAAATTGACCAAATCAAACATTTCAGTATTTTGAGGGGCAGCACAGCCATTCTGCATGTGATATGGCCAGAGCTGCAGTGTGATTTTTCACCACACCCCAACCAGGGCAGGGACAGCCAAATACTCCAGTAACAGCTACAGGTATCCTCTGTCCTGACTGGGATAAAGTCAAACATAAGAACACACCAATGCAGCCAGACCAAAAGCCCATCTACCTTTCTGGCAGCAGCTGGGAGTGGTGCTGAGAGAAAGGACAAAACAAGTGGTGTTTCCCTCAACTTCCAGTCTTATAATCTTACTCTACCAGGGGCTGTAAAGAAAGAAGAACAATTTTGAACCAGCCCCTTTCCCAGTATTCAGAATAAAAGGAATATTTTTTTTTTATTTTTTTTTTGCTTTCCCTCATTACCTCCTCAGTAAGTGAAACAAGCTGTTAAGAGGAGAAAAAAAGGAAAGCTGTAACAGAGCACGGATGGCATACTGAGAGGAGAAATAATGAAAAACATTCTGAGAGTTGTACAAGCATGTGGGCATATCCCCCCCATGTGTTCACCCTCTGCACATCGCTCACTCAATTTTCTCAGGTTTTTCCTTTTCATATACTAGCAGATGCTTTCATTTCACAAAGCGTAATTATTATATGTATGCATAAATTAAACACCATAAGCATTGTAAATATTTCTCTACAGCCGAATAGCTCAGGAGCAAAAATAATCACTGGCTGTATTTCACATCATTTTGGAGTGAACTTTTAACTGAAAAAATAGTATATGGACTACTCTCATAACTTAAAAAGCTCTGATAATTTAAAAAAAATTAAAATTCAGTGAAGTGTTGCCATTTTCAGAGAATAAAAGATGCTGTGCATACTAAATCAGTTTATAGTAATGAAAATCATCGTTATAAAAAGAACTAGAAAATCCTATATTTCAGACTCAAATAGTCAGTTGCAGGATTGTTCCTCTGAATTATGACTGAGTCACAATGGCATGTGTCTTTCTCCAGCTTCCTGTTTTTACCTCTAAGTACTAAGCTATGTATCCTTTTTTACAAGGAAATATAAAACTTCCAGGAGAGCTTTTCATGTCAAGCCCTTCCTCCTCAATGCTTAGTAAAAACAAAAAGAAAAACAAAGAAAATTTACTATGAGCAGAACGTTGGGGAGTTATCAGAGCCTACCTAATAACTCAGCATACTGAAACGTATTTGTAATTTTCCTTTATAGTAGGTCCCTGGAGGTCTCTCCTGTCAAGTCAATCAGCAGAATAAGATAATTATGGAAAGCCTCTGTATTGCCTGACTGCTCTCCACCTTATCATTTGTTTAAATTGCTTATGTATATTGGAGTCACCCAATAACAATACACAATCATGTTACATTTAAACTCTTGTCATCCTTCATTATGTCACCAAATGGATAGATAAGATCATCAGAAGCAAATGGAAGCACAGAGTATTTTTCCCTTGAGCACAAGATATAACACAGGATCCAGAGGGAAGTATATAGTGCAATCAATTATGTCAGTGAGAGTGCACAGGTTTTCCAAAGAGCAATAGGCAAAAACTAAATTTTCTAACAAAAATTTGCTCAGTCTGAAACTCTACAACAACTCTACAAACTCTCGATTGTATTGTCTATAATAACCTACCCCATATAGGCTCTATCAACCCATAACATGCATATATAGCGGTCTACTAGAGTCGTCTTGTTGCAATTATTAAAGGATCAGGGGGCATGGATCATTGAGAGAATTATGGGATCAATAGAAGAACTGTACAAGCAATAGGCCTGGAAGCAAAAGGCCTGTGTGTGAGAAAAAACACTCCATGAGAAAATTCTTGTGAAGAAAACAAGCAGGGCTGGGAACAAAGAGGGAGTTTTGAAAAGGTACAGCTTTACAGAGGGAGGAGGGTGAACACCGAATTCTTTTAATCATAACATAACTGTAGAAGCTTGCCAATGTAAGTCCAATTATGTAGAAGTGGAAATTCGCTTTGATAAGTTTTAAGCCACTTAAGAGTTAACAAGCTGGTATACTATATAAGTGCCTCTGGATTGCTAATAAATGGAGTTTTGCTCTTATCAACCATATTGGCTGGTCTGCAAGTAACTCCCCCCGCCGGAGTCGCCGGGCCTCTCTTCTTTTTACAATTCCAACATTTGGTGCCCGAACAGGGACTGGGACTGGGACTGGCACTTCATTTTGACTTCGGTGGGAGCTGACGTGGCACCGATTAAGCGGTGATCGGAGGGCAAAAGGTCAACACTTGCTGGCGAGTGTCTGACCTGTGTCTGGACTGACCTGACATCAGGGGTCTGCCGAATCGGCTGACAAGGGCTAAACCTGCAAGGCTGCATGACCGTGACAACAGGGACAGCGGTAAGACGCGGGGTTTGCGGAGGGACGCAGTTACGGAAACAGAGGTGGCCCTTGGTTTATGCTTTTTAGAAAAGCGGGGACTTAAAGAAGTACACCTTTATAAGGAACTAGCTGATCCAAGATTGGTTAAAAAGAAAGCTAAAGAAACAAAAGCTCTCAAATTCACCTGGAGAGCAGTAACTAGCACTCTCGCAGAAATGAAAACAGAAAAGACAGTTGCTGTAGCTGCCATAGAGACTTTAGAGAGTGGCAGCGCTGGCCGTAGTAGCTCTGGGAAAGAAACAGACACGGGTCTTACGGAGCGGCGGGCAGAGACCGGAGCCGAGTCCGGGGTAGCATGGTCCTTCGGGCTGGCCGCGAGAAAACCGGTTAAAAACGCGGCGGCACACGTCCACTCACTGCAGGAGCTGCTAAACTCGGCAGAGCCGGATGTTATCCCTCCGGTGGCCGAGGGAGAAATGGCTGCGAACGCGGAAGCAGAGACACCCGATCCAAGGGGCGGGGCGCAGGCAAGCCAAGGAGACACAGGCAGTCCTGGCGTCCTGCCGAAAGCGGCAGAGCAACAGAGAGGTCCTAAAACCCGGCCAAAAGCGGCAGAGAGTAACGCCCCCCCGCTGAACAGCAGCACGTCCGGCAGCAGCGCGGCTCCTGCGGTTTCGTCTCCTGCAAAGCCAAAGCCGGCCGGGGCGGCCCGGAAGCAGCCCCAAAAGAAGGAAAAGTACCAACAAATAATGCAAAAAGTAATCAAAAAGCTTGCTGACTTATCTACACAAAGCATTTTGCAGTCTATCTTTACAGCAGATGTCCTGTGTTCAAATGACTACACCAGCATCGTACAGTTGTTGTTAACCCCTTCACAGTTCCTGCTCTGGGAATGAACGTGGACTGCAATGCTACAGAATGTCCTGCAACAACAGGGACAAGGCATCGCTACATCACTAACCAGAGAGGTGCCCAGCAAAGCGGTGGCATGCTACAGGACCCCGAAATGAGAAGGCGCAGTCAGCATCAGCTCCTGAGGAAAGTGACGCCACTACTTCAACAGCTGGGACTCTGAAACCTGTCCCGAGGAGCCCTGGGAGAGGCTGCAGACGTGGCTGAGTGAAGGAGCTGAGGACTTGCCAGATCCACCACTCGCCGCAGCAGGAGAAATAGCGAGACTCTGGGGCAAATGTAACAGCTGCCCTGGGTGGTTGCTAGTGACTTGTGGTGGGTGTCGGGGAACCCTCTCCAAAGGCAAAACTAAGAAGAAGAATTGCATAAATTTTTGGGTATATTGCATAAATTTTTGGGTATAACACCAAACACAGAAATAAAGTGAAAATTGTTTTTTGACTGTCTTGAAACAAGAGCATTAGCAGGCATTTTCAATCAGCTGTCTGCCCATTTAGATCAAGTGAAAGCAGTTAATTTAGTTAGCATTTATGTTTTTACCTGGTATCTTAGCAGCCAGGGTTCACGCTATTTTGCATAAACTTGCTTGCTGGGAGAGGGATAAGTTTAATATAACTTTGCAAATGCTCAATGAGTTAAGTGTGTGTGTTATTAGTGTTAGACATATAATATTACAAGATTAAGCAGCCATTGATTTTCTACCATTAGCTCACAGCCATGGCTGTGAAAGGTTCCAAGGTATGTGCTGTATAAATCTTTCTAACCACTTTGTCCTAATTCACAAGCAGATAAGTGAGTTACATCGATTAACTACACAATTACAGAAAAAAGAAGATGGTCTCAACTTAGAGGGATGGTTAAAGTTATTACGTATAAAATCATGGCTAGTTTTATTTGTGTAGCATTTGATTACTGTAAGACTAGTAATATTACTTAGTAATATTACTAAGGTGTTCACCTTGCCTTCTAATGCTTGCAAAAGATAATATACAAAGTCACCACATCTGTGACCCATGAAGTATTGCTTGTACAAAAAGAAAAAAAGAGAGAATTGTTGCAATTATTAAAGGATCAGGGGCATGGATCATTGAGAGAATTATGGGATCAATAGAAGAACTGTACAAGCAATAGGCCTGGAAGCAAAAGGCCTGTGTGTGAGAAAAAACACTCCATGAGAAAATTCTTGTGAAGAAAACAAGCAGGACTGGGAACAAAGAGGGAGTTTTGAAAAGGTACAGCTGTGGACATAAGACCCGGAGGGAGGAGGGTGAACACCGAATTCTTTTAATCATAACATAACTGTAGAAGCTTGCCATTGTAAGTCCAATTATGTAGAAGTGGAAATTCACTTTGATAAGTTTTAAGCCACTTAAGCGTTAACAAGCTGGTATACTATATAAGTGCCTCTGGATTGCTAATAAATGGAGTTTTGCTCTTATCAACCATATTGGCTGGTCTGCAAGTAACTCCCCCCGCCAGAGTCGCCGGGCCTCTCTTCTTTTTACAATTCCAACATCTTGTATGGGTCGTTAAATTTCCATAGATACAGAATCCTAAAAATGTACAGTGCACTCCTATCTGCCACCCCTGCCACACAATGGAGCTGTGTGGTCCCCATTGCCCTTAGCTACTTTTGATTTCCCAGCATTTCAGAATTCAAACTGTAAAATCCATAGCATATACTGTTTATCAGTAATACACAAAAGTTTAGGAGTAAATTTCAGACAGAAGTCAAAACAAACAACTTTCTCTACCTCACCATTACTCCATAAAATCTGCACACAGAGGCTGTTCATGCACTTTGCCTTCTTTTTCATCAGGCATGAACAAGTATATTCTATCTACAGGTGGGCACAGTACCTGCTAATAAAGTCATCATATGTTGTCATTATATTTGCCCTAATACTTTCAAAAAATACATAGATAACGTTGTTATTTTTTTTAAAGTATGCAAAACAGGATCAAGGAGGAAACAGCAAAATTGACTATTAAATACACCTAATGCCAACATTTGCAAATATTGGCATATCTTTAAGAAACAAATTTTTTAAAAAATTTGAAATCTGTATTTTGACTGGAATACTTAAGATAACAAGACATATTCACACAAGCTAAATGATATTCATGTTATCAAAACAAGCAAACACCCTCTACAGATAAGGAAAGTGGTACATGGAATCTCCCATCATATCTAAGTACCTTTCAGGTAATGTGGGCCCAGCTCTTGTTGCACTGGATGCTGAAGCTGATGAGTCAGTGCATGGAATTCTGAACTCCTTTTCAGTCTGGTCTTCTTTTTCTCTTTCACGGGCCTCTGAATAGGGAGAGCATAGAAATAACAAATAATCAAAAAATATTAAAATTACCAGCTTGCAGAGGACAGTAAGCCAGTTTCTTTTCATTTTCAGACCTAGATGAAATACTTGAAAAGGTAACAGCAAATAAAAGATTTAACCTGAAAATACTTTTTCACATATGTTAAATTTCCATTGTTACTGCGATGGTCGCTCAACAAAATGTCACAAGGAAAATGTAAACACTTCCCAGTTGTTCATTTCTACACACTATCAAATATAAGTTGACCATATAAAGAAGCTGATATTTCAACTATTTTCAATACTACAGTAAAACAGCATGATCAATTCAGTGAAATTTTTATGTTTTCGTAACACAACTAAATTAGTGCAGTTAAACTATCCAGATGTACATATAAGAGAATTTTAAATATCATTTATTGAAAAGAAACACAAAGTGCTGTTTGCATTAGTAGTTCATTTCTACCTCACTTAGTGAAAAAGAATCCCTGAGCAACACTGCAATAAAATCTAAGTAAACAAAAACTTCCATCTCATATTACATAATCAAGGGGGGTGGGGAAAGGTTTACTACTACAACTACTATGTTGTTAAAAGTTCTCAAATATTTCAATTAAGGTGAGGAAAGTTACTTTCTTTCTACACAAGAAACATTGTGTTCTCTTTTTCCTCACTGTTTATTAGCTAAACAAAAAAAAGAAAAACATGTTTTCAGCAAAGCTAGGAAACATTTTCCTCTAAAGAGGACCACAAACAGCTGTAAGATACAGAACCTGGAAATGTATTTTGATCTCAGTTCCACAAATCAGGCAATGGGGGAGACATATCCAAAAGTTATCACAGTCATTCCAAAAAGCTAAAAATCAGGAGTGTATCTCAACAAATCTGAAAATAAAGTGCTCACATTAAGCCATCCCTACAACAAATACGCATTTTTGATTGCTATACTCTCAATACTAAAATTTATTTCTAAGTTAAATTGCTGCATTACCTACAAAGTTTTATCATTTTTGGCAAAATTATCAACTTTACAAACATCAAAATGCTGTGTGTTTCCATTACAGTAATGGTAAGGGATTGGGAGGTAGTCTGCTGCAGGGCAAGGGAGAGGGCACACTCAAGATGAAGGTCAAGATATCTTGACATAAAAGCATTGTATTTTTGCAATCACTTATTTATAGTGAAATTTCCCTATTGTTATAAATAAAGTATGTAATCCGTGCTATTATGTATAAAACTGAAATGTAGACCATGCAGAGAGAGTTTCAAAATCCCTCCACCAGCCTGGCTGAGAGAAAAATTTCACAACACTGAAAGAAGTTCTCTCACGGATGTAATCAATAAGTGAGGATTCCACCTAGGTGGGGTTGGAGCTTATCACCAGGACATTGACACCATGACGACTTGATCATCACCTTCTGATATCTACATCTCATCTGATAAGGAATAGGACATTCCCGGAACTAAAAATAACTGTTCCAGGAACCAGAGATGGCCCATTCATCTTCAGAGATGGTCCATTCATCATCTAGGATGGACAATTCATCAGACCCAGGAAAGGCTTTGTGCAGCCCAACTTTGGGACAAGAAAACTTCATGAATATGCTAAAATTACAAGAAGAATAGAATTAATTCGGACTCTGCCCAAAAACTGTATAAGAAGGAACCAGCTTTTGAAACTGATATTTTGGTTGCATAATAAATGTTATTTCTTTATAAATTTTGATTGGGCAATCTCCTTTATCCCACTACTAAACAAAAATATGATATAAATAAACGATTCCTTATAAAGAATGAAAGCTCAACCTGAACAAGTATCAAACATAAAAAGGTTTCCAACATGCACATACATTGGTGTGTTTAGATTCAGCCAACACAAAAAAAAAAAAAACAAAAAAAAAAAAAAAAAAAAACCACCAGAACAGTCCAAAATGAATTTTGGAATCCCTTGTATATTTGAATTTCATAGTGTTTTTAAGTCCAAAAAGTTGATGAGTCTCTAAATAGGTCTGATCCAGTTCTGTATAGAATCACAGTAATAAAAACATGGCATCACAGTAGAATAAAAGGCCCACATTGTCCACAAACTGGCGAAGGGGAAGGAGAAAGCATGGATAACTGTGTTGGCAAAGGGATTTGTAGAACATGCATGAGTGTTCTCAAAGACCTTGTTTGGACTGGAGTTCACTTTATTACAGGCAGGAAAAAATACAATTTCCTCCATCTGCCACTCTCAAAACAGCCCCCTCAAAAAGTGCCCACTCCCAGCACAGCAGAAGGCAGAGACACATTTGTAGACTGCTATACAACTTGCTCCTTGGTCTAAGACACACATTTCTTCTTCACTACTTTGCTGTCTCTAGAATAAAGCTGTCTGTACCAATTTCTCTTCCAAAATAAATACACAGCGAAGTAAAAGAAGAAAGAAAAGAGTTTGTGTGTTTTTCCTGTATCTGAAAGCTGTGCCTCACAACAGGAGCTTTGCACATGCACACTGCTCTAACACCCTCAGACAACATCAGCAAATTAATAACTTAACTGTTCATCAAGGCCCAAGCTGCTTAGGGCTGTCTTCCTTGACCAAAACTGAGTTTCTGTTTTGTTATCTACACAGCCAGTCCAAGACACTTCGAACATCACCCTGAGGGAGCAAGTCAAAACATGTTTTAGAATGCAATAGCAGACTACGCTCGCACTTCTTACCCAAGACTTTCCTGCTCCTCTCCACTGCAGTTCTCCTCGTTTGCTCAAACATAGCTTCGAGGTCGAAAGTTCGAGCCTTCTTCCCTGGAAATGAAGCAAACGGAGACTGAAACACAGGCCCACCTGGGGCTGACAGGCCCCACGGCTTCCGCCCCCGCTCTGCCAGCCAGCTCCTGGCCCCCCCGGCCGCATCGCCACGCACCGAAGCCGGAGAAGCCCATGGTGGCCGCCAGCTCCGGGTCTGGTGTCCCCAGCATCTCTGCGTCTGCAACGAGAGGAGAGAGCAAACCACGGGGGTGAGCGGGGGTCGCGGGTGAGCTGGGCCCGCCTCGGCCCCGGCGTCCCCACCGCTCACCGCCCTCAGCCGCCGGCTCCATGCTGCGCCTGCCCCGGATCCACAACAGGCGCCGGCAGGAAGCGGCTGGGCGGGGACAGCCGGGCTTCCTTCCCAGCGAAGGAACCCGGCAGCTTTATGGGGTCGGAATCCGTGCTCCTCGCAGCACCCCATAAAACTACAGCACGTTTCTGCGCGTGTTGTGCAGACGCTCTTTGAGTTCTTCCAGGCTCGGTGCCGTGACAAATTCCCTGGGAAGCCTCTTCTAGGGACCGACCACCCTCTCAGGGTGGGCCTTTACCTGATGTCCAACCTGAATTTCCCTTGGCAGAACTTCATTCTGTCTCCTCCTGTCCTGCCGCTGGTCACCAGGGAGAGGAGATCAGCACGTCCCCACTGCTGCCCCCCATGAGGAATGTTTCCACAGCCTGAGGCTTCCCCTCTGCCTTCCCTAAACTGAACAAGCCAAGTGACTTTAGCATCTTAAATCTTACCTCGAGACACTTCATCATCTTGGCCCCCCTGCTCCTGACACACTCGAACAGTGTGATGTTTTTCTTAAACTGAGGTGCCCAAAACTGCACATAGGACTCGAGATGGGATGTGCAACCCCACAGTACAGCGTAGAATGGAATAGTCACCAGTCCCTTGACTGGCCAGCAGTGCTGTGCCTGATGCCCTCCACAACGTAATTTGCCCTTTTGGTTATCACTTTTGGCACACTCTTGACTCATTTTCAACTTGTCATCAACCCAAAAACTCAGATTGCTTTTCATGGAGCTGCAATCCAGCTTCTCATCCTCCAATTTCTCTGTGCAACCATGATTTCCCCGTCCTGTGTGGAGAATCTGGAACTTGTTAGATTTTATATGATTGGTCATTGATCTGTTCTCTATCCAAATCTCTTGTAAGGCTCCTCTGCCATCAAGGGAGTCAACAGCTCCTCCTGGTTTAGTATCATTAAACTTAATTCCTGCAACCAGGTCATTTATAAGAACATTAAAGAGCACTGTCCCTAAAATTGAGCCCTGGGGAACCCCACTGGTGACTAGGCACTAGCTTCTTAATCTTGAGAAGATGAGAGAATTTCCTCATTTGCTGTTGTGCTGGTTTCAGCTGGGGTACAATTAACCTTCACAGTGGGTATCACAAGGCTATGTTTTGGATTTGTGCTGAACACAGTGATGATTATATAGAGATGTTTCTGTTGTTGCTGGGCAGTGCTTGTACAGAGCCAAGGCCTTTTCTGCTTCTCAAACTGCCACAGTGGCAGGGAAATTGGGGGTGCTTGGGAGGCTGGGAGGAGACAAAGACAGAATAGGTGACTCAAACTGGCCAAAGAGATATTCCAGACCATATGACATCATGCTCAGTATATAAATTGGGAGGAAGAAGAAGAGGGGGGGAACATTTGGAGTGATGGTGTTTGTCTTCCAAGTAACCATTATGCATGATGGGATCCAGCTCTGCCAGAGATCACCAAACACCTGCCCACCCATGGGAAGCAGTGACTTAATTCCCTGTTTTGCTATGCTTTTGTGTGTGGCTTTTGCTTTCCCTATTATACACACCCTTTATCTCAACCCACAAGTTTTCCAGCTTTTACCCTTCTGATTCTCTCCCCGATCCTGAGGAGTGGGGTAGTGAATGAGTGGCTGCTTGGGGCTTGGTTGCTGGCTGGGGTTAAACCACAAGTGATGTAAACCCTGCAGGGTTTGAGGTTTAATTCTATGAATCTTCATTTGGAAAGCAGAGGGTAAGGATGAATCTCCTTTCTTGTGCCATGTCCCTCTACCATTAATGAAGCTTTCTAGAATGGATGCTGGATCAGTCGAGGAGCAAAGAGTCAGTGCAGTCTAGGCAGCAAACATCATTTATAAACCAGACCCCTCTGGAAATCTAATTTTCTCCCAGTCCCAAAATTTCCTGTGACATTTTGGGAAAGCCTATGCTGTTCAGGGCGCACACACATCACTTAACAGAGACCCAGCCTCATCAAGTTAAAAATCTGATACAGTCACACTGATGTTTCACCCCAAATTCTGGAAAATCAGCAGCCACATCAGACCAGTGCCATGCAAAGGCAATTTACTCTGCTTTTACACCTTAGCTCTGAACAGAGGCACTGTACATGCCTTGGGAGTCTCCATGTTGTCCTGAACATGAGCTTGTTATCTGGTGCGCAGTTTGCACACCGAGATGAGGCATTTCTATTCCTGTATTTCAATTTCTATTTCTTTATTCTTGTTTGTGCAGATTAGGGAGCTGAGTGTTAACTCACAAAAGGCTGGCCTCCAAATAATCAAAGTTTACACTATTTATACACTCTAACAAGCAAAGGCATCAGCATTCATCTGTTACAAATTACACAACTTTTTTATTAACTAGTACTCAAACCTCTATTTGATGGTTGTGTATCTTGCTTCTCATGGATATTAGTCTGCAGGGGCAACTCCTCCAGTTGAGTCTGGCATCTCTTCTGAGTAGGTGGTTAATGGGACATGATCACCCACTCCTGGAATTACCTTTCCCCCAGTTACTGCTCAGTCCTGCTGACTTCACTTCTGGTGGTTTTCGTTCAGCCAGCCCATTCACCTTGGGATTGTCTTCTCCTTAAAACAAAAGATTAGCCACGTGTACAATGTTCACAATGCAACTGCATTATCATAACTGTCCAGCCACAGTTACTGATGAACAAACAAAAAAAAAATTCCAAAGTTTGACTCAAACCCCTATTCAAATCTTGAGGGGTTCAGATCGGGAGGGGCCTGATGTAAGCTTGGTTTTGGCTTATACCACTATACACAAAATCACAAGATTGTTTGGGTCAGGAGGGACCTCTTGAGATCATCTAGTCCAGGCCCCCTGCCAAGGCAGGGTCACCTGGGGCAGGTGCCACAGGAACATCCAGGCAGGGTTTGAATGTCTCCAGAGACGGAGACTCCACAACCTCCCCGGCATTATGTTCCAGTGCTCTGCCACCCTCAATGCAAAGAAGTTCTTCCTCATGTTGAGCTGGAACTTCTTGCGTTTTAGTTTATGATCACTGCTCCTCATCCTATCACTGGGCACCTCTGAAAAGAATCTGGCACCATCTTCTTGGCACCTGCCTTTGAGATATTTTTATGCATTAATAAAATCCCCTCTCAGTCTGCACTTCTACAGACTGAACAGGCCCCGTTCTCGCAGGCTTTCCTTGTAAGAGATGTTCCAGATCCCTAATTATTATAATATTGTCATTATTTCATTCCATTATTTATTTATACAATTAATTAATTCCTATTTATTAGAATAATTATATTAAATTCTATTAGTATATATAATTATTACATACATTATATATCTTACATGTCTAAAATATATATTATACCATATTTTTTTCTTGTATGAGGGTAATTATTTTCATATTTTTATTATTATTACTACTACTACTACTGCCTTTGCTGAACCCTCCCCAGTAGCTGCTTGTCTTTCTTGGATTTTCTTTCCAAATCTGCATGTCTGCACTACTTTGTGCACTCCACACGATCACATCAGGCTGGCAGCAAATAAACACTGAATTATGTAGGTTGGAAAAGATCTCTGAGATCTTTGACTGATCCAATATATATACGATGTATGTGTGATCCTAGACCCTGTCTTTGAGTGGGCTGTCACCGGGGCCCAGCCAGAGCTACCGTGCCTGCAGAGCAGGCAGGTGGGCAGGGAGCTGCCCAGGGCCACACCGGACAGGAGCCGCTTCCCACTGCTCCCCTTGGGGCCACCTTGTGCCTTTGAGGGGCTGCACAGCAGACTACGCCTGTCCCTCAGGCGGCCCTGAGGACGCCTAGGTGATGCACCGCAGGCCCAGCCAGCCTGTTAGAGCATATCACAGGATGTGTCAGGTTGGAACGACCACAGTGGGTCACCTGGTCCAGCCCCCTGCTTAAGCAGGGCCATCCCAGAGCACATGGTATAGGGTTGTGTCCAAACAAATGGGGCAGCTCCAGAGAGGGAGACTCCACAGCCTCTCTGGGAAATCTGTTCCAGTGCTCGGTCACTTGCACAGTTCTTCCTCATGTTCACGTGGAACATGTTGTGCATGAGTTTCTGCCCATTGCCTCTTCCCCTCTTCCTCAACACCACCGAGGAGAGCCTGGTCCATCCTTTCGGCACTCGCTCCCCCCCCTTAGATATTTAAGCACATCGACGAGGCCCCCTCTTACTCAGCTCTTCCGCTCATCCCCTCCGGCAGCGAGCACCTCCCCGCCCCGGAGCCGCTGCCCAAGCCCGGCCGCCTTTTCCCCGCCCCCCTCCCTTCCGCTCCCCCGTTTCCCGCCGCCGGAAGCGGCCTGGCGCGCGGGGCCTGCCGGGATTGGGCGGGCGGTGGAGCGGCGCGAGCGCGCGGGCCCGCCATCGATGTGTGGCTGCTGTCCTTGTGTCGCCGCCGTCACCGCCGTCGCGATGCCCGCAGCCATGAGCCCCGCCGCGCCGACCGCCCAAGAGGCGCTGGAGAACGCGGGCCGCATCATCGACCGGCAGATCCAGGACGACCGCTGCTACCCGGACTTATCGGAGCTGCTGGCGGTGCCGGCGCCCGGTGGGTGATACTGTGGCTCGCGGTCCCTGTGGCCCCGGGCCCCGCCGCGGGGCGGCCTCGGCCGGCGCGGCTCGGCCGGCCACGCTTGCGGGCTGTGGGCCCTGCTCGGGGACTGGGGCCGGGTTTGAGGAGGCGTCTCGGTCGCGGAGTGAGGCATGGGCCGTACAGTGTCCGCTTCAGTGCGCGGATCAGAATTGTGGATGTGAGCAGTGCAGGAGGACTGGGCTTAAAGTGCCTCATGTTCCTCTAAAAGGTGAAGAAAACGGCCCTAGTTTTAGGTTCTTCCTATTGGGAAGTTCCGTGCAAAATGCTCTTATGGTAACCAAGTGCCCACCACCACGCCTAAGTTACAAGCAGCCTGGAAAGCTCTCTTAAGCTTCTTTGGCTTTTTTTTTCTTTTTTTTTTTTTTTTTTTTTTTTTTTTTGTCTGCAGCTTTGTGTCACACTTATGATATAAGGTGTACTTTCTCCCATCAGATATTTGTTTTGTTCTCCTTAACACGTGGAGGCAGCATTTCTTTCTCCATTAGTGCCGAGTGCCTGGCAGAGTGGGCTCTGAAGAGATATTCTAGTCATATATATGCAAAGGTGGCTGGATGCAAACAAAGAGTATCTGTGTTCTGTTGTGCAGTGATGTGCATGGCCACAGTGTAACTGCTCTGGCAGCGTCGTGGATACACAGCACATAAAACAGTGGATGTATGTGGGTGTTTTAAGTCGGTACTGGAAGTACAGTCAGCTTTTCTAGGTGAAGGAATATGCTTCTGGCTTGTTCATGTGAATGTCTGGCCATACAATGAAAAAAGCATTGGAGGGTGTAACAGAAAAAAGGGGGTAAAGAGTAGGCTGGGGTCCAGGTGAGTTGTAGTAAGAGTTTGTTTGCAAATCTGTTTGCTCTTACCTGATTTGAGACTTAGACGTATTGTTTGTGGCTTTGCTCCTACAGAAACATTTGTCCACACATATCTTTTGAGTAGTGATACTTACATGTTTACTTCATACTTACATTTACTTCAAGTTTCTGCAGCATCAAGCATCAAGACTTTTTTTGTTGTTGCTCTTTCTTGCAGGTAGCCCTACTATATCTGGTATGTCAGATATGGATTATCCTTTACAAGGACCAGGTATGCTGTCGATACCCAATCTTCCAGAAATCAGCTCAGTCCGCCGAGTCCCACTTCCACCAGAGCTAGTGGAGCAGTTTGGACGTATCCTTATGAAAATATATGTCATAGATTGTGTAAGAAATAATATTAGAAACAAACTTCTTGCCTCCATATTTTTCTTCCCCAGTCTTCTTGTCAGACTCCCAGCAAAAAACTTGAATGTTGTTTAGGTTCTCTTACCAACACTCTTAAGTGGTAACAAGGTATTTGTGTAGAGTTGTTGGTGGAATTGGTTTCTATATGAAGAATTTTCAAGTATACAGTTTGTGTAGCATATTAATGATTTTTTTAAATGCTCCGAAGAGGACCTTGCCTTTGCTACCCAAAATGCATTTAGTCCTTACATCAGCAGTGCTTCAGATATGCAGTGCAATTGTATGATGGGAGTATTTCCAGAGATCAGCAGAGCTTGGCTGACCATTGACAGTGACATCTTTATGTGGAACTATGAAGATGGGTATGTAGAGAATGCATTCCTGATGTTGTTTTATTGGTATTGTACCAGAATTAAGCAACTGCAGCAGTGGAAGATTGTTTACTGGCAGCATAGAGATGTGCTGTTCAGTTTCACTGATCTTAATTTCTTTCAGGTTTTACTAAAACTTTTGAATACTGAGTATTCAAGGATGTGTAAGAGTTAGTAATATTGCTGCCAAATCATCTACAGATGAGAGAAAGGAAAATGTATTTGCTTCTGGTTAGACTTTGCTAATATTCTGAAGTTACTTCTGTACTTACACAAAGGCTTTGCTTGTGCTGAAAAAGTAGATACAAATTACGCTAATTGCCTAACTTTTATAGATTCAGTAAGTACTGAGATGCATATAGAGTGACCAATCATTCCCACAATGGTGAGTAATAGGGCATTAGTATTTTGAAGTATTGTAATTGAAGCTCTCCATCCTTGCTTATTTTATGGATGGGTAAAACTGAAAATAAGTTCATTAGATTCTGAAATGGCTTTGATAAATTTATAGTTTGCATGTTCGTTTCTTTATTTGCCCCCACAGTAAGCATTTGTGTAGTAAGAATTGCTTTGTACATATTGTTGCATTTCTTAAAACGCATAAAGTTCAGATTAGCTACTATCTATACATTTACATTGTGTCAGAGTGTATTAAATACATTCCCCAAAGAAAACAGTGCTTCATGGTGTTAGTGATAGATACTGGGGAGGTAGTTGGGAATTTTTGCTTCAGATAATTTTCATGGGAGGAAAAACCCCCATGTGATTTCCTTCTTTTGACATTAATCAGTATTGCAGATGCTGCGCTGTGTAATTCAGAGTAGACTATATGAATTAACAAAATCCAAAAAAAAAAATACCGCAGTTGGATTTCATGTTTGAAACTCAACTATAGGAGCTGCAAGCAGCTCGAATGACCTGCTTTCACTGAAAGATGTAGATGGCTTCAGAGTGTTAAAAAAGTATTAATAATTTTAAGTATACATTGATTTTATTTACTATGTTATTATGTAATGTTGTATGAAAAATTTCATGCAGTTTTTCGTTTACTTATTGACAGAGGAGATCTGGCTTATTTTGATGGCCTCAGTGAAACTATTCTGGCAGTGGGCCTTGTAAAGCCAAAGGCAGGTAAGGAATGTTATGACAGAGATTAGAATTGGACAGTACTGAACCTTCTGTGTATTTTTTTTAGTCTTTATATATATATCTGCATTAATAGTTTATATAAATATTACGATTAAAATACAAAGTAATATAAAAACTAGAAGATGTTCTGTGTTTTATATATGGGTAGATATTAACATGCATATGTGTTTAATGCATGGATGTGTCACTTGGTACTATGGTTTAGTTGACATGGTAGCATTCAGTCTCAAGATTGGATTCTGTGGTCCTGGAGGTATTTTCCAGCCTCAGTGATTCTATGATATGTGAAAATCTGTGTTTTGTGTATGTGTATATATGTACACACAGGATATATGAGTTTGTTTTGATTCTAGAAACACTATGAAATTAATTACAAGCCAAAAATAATGTATAGTTTAACAGTTATTTACACTGATAAGCTTGCATTTTTTTGCCACATCATGCTTTAACATTTGTACGTTTATAAATTTACATATTCAGGTGATAGTTTCCATGAGATTCTGGTTTATAGCCCTCACAGTTATTTCAGTGTCTACTGCTTAGATAACATTAAAGTCAAAGTTGAACTGGCAAGTGAGTTGAGTTTAAAAGAAGCATGTTGGTAAAAAAAATGTCATTTAAAATATCCTGTATTTAATGAAATGGAAGTTGAGCTGCTGGCTGATACTCCTTTCTAATTCTAGAATTTCACAGATCATTAAGCTTTACAAGTGATTGCTCTGTCTAATCAGTTGATGTGGCTTTCCAATGGATTTATTTGCTTACATCATTCTGATCCGAGAAGCAGGGTGCAAACTAAAATTTCTTTTTTTATTTAGGTATCTTCCAGCCTCATGTACGACACTTACTTGTTCTGGCTACTCCTGTGGATATTGTGATTTTAGGGCTTCATTGTTCTAATATACAGTCAGGTAATTCTCTCTTCTCCCCTTATTCCCAGTTGTGTATTAACAAATACACATCAGTTTTATTAGTAGGCACTCAAAATATTAAAAAAAATCCCCATGTGCCAAGTGCCTTTCTAGTTTTTAAATCTTTAAACCATGTTACAAGCAGGGAAGATAATTTTTATGGTGTGCGCACTTGCTGGATCATGGACTCCATGAGACGCATTGAGTTTTATTACTTGCTGATTTAATGTAAAAAGAGCTTTTGAAACAGGTTAATTAAACAGCATGTTGGAGGGAGAGAGAAGACAGGAACATGAATCTTGAAACTGGTGAATAGGGTTCATTAACTTCATTGGCATTTGTACTCCAACAACAAAAATTGAGAACCTGATAACATGTTTTTATGCCGTGTATACTAAGAGAAAAAATTGTTCGGTGAGAGTATGAGAATTATACTACTTTTTTTTTCTTAATAATATGTCAATGTGAAAGAGAAAACAAGTAGAAACCTGTTTTGGACTTGCTGTGAATTGGAGGAGAGAACAGTCTACAGAAATTAAAAACAATGCATTTCCTTCCTTGGAAACCTATGTAGAATGGATTTGTTACTCTGCAGTTCACACTGGACAAAAGTTGTTCCAGAATGTATTCAGTAACTATGAAATTTGCTGTAATTTTTTCTGGTTTCTGAAATGTTTCTTATCACAGACCTGTAGTATTTATTAAAATAGCTTAAAAACTAAAGAGGATTTATGTTTGTTTTTTTGTTGAAGGTACTGGATCGCTCAATGACAGCATGTCTGGAGGAATGCAGCTGCTACCAGATCCTCTGTATTCGCTCCCTACTGACAACACGTACATCCTGGCAATCACATCTAGTGATAATGGGCGGATCTTTTTGGCAGGAAAAGATGGCTGCTTATATGAAGTAGCATACCAGGTGACTGTGGGTTTTACACTCAGGTTTTTTCATTGTTTCACTGTTGTGGGACCTCAGCAATAATAGTTCTAAATCATGTCAAGTTTGCGGTCTTTTTACTTCTATAATTGTGTTGCATGGCTTGGTTGCACAACAGCTTAGGGTAGATGCATTTTCTTTGAAGAAGTAGTAATTATGTGAGGAATAGCAGTGCAGTTTTGGTGAACTTAAAAAATTCAAATTGTGACATCTGCACACTTTTTTTAATGCAAATTTTTCCTTTTAATTATCAGTGTTTTCTTTCCATTGAATAATGCATACTTGTTAAGTCAGTAGTTTGTGGTTAGATCTTTACTTGTTGTCATGCTCGTCCTTTTAATGACTTTTTTAATATCGCATCTAGTTTGGATTTTGTTTTGCTTTTTCTTTCAATGCTGTATTTCTTTTAAATTGTAGGCTGAAGCAGGCTGGTTTAGCCAGCGCTGTAGAAAAATCAATCATTCAAAGAGTGCGCTGTCGTTTCTTATTCCTTCATTGCTACAATTCACATTCTCAGAGGATGGTAAGTACTGATGTTAAAGAATTAGCCAATAACTTAATGCAAAGTTTTAAAATAATACTATCAAGAAGTCAGTCTGAATATTTTGCTTACTCAGAGCATTTAGTTATTGTCAGTGATACTTACAGTGGTTGATTATTATAAAAGAGCAGCACAAATTCTGTGTCTAATTCAGGATATAGATAGCAAAGCCTGAAAAAATTGACATTTCTGACTAAAGTTAGTTATCTGTAGCAAAAAATTAATATGTGCTTAGTGGGATCACCATGAACATGGAAAATCTGTAAGTGGATAATCTTGCCCTCTTCTACTGCTTAGTGAAAAATTATTTTGAAACTATACAGTTTTTTGCTCTGGGGTTTTGTTGTTTGTTTACTAGCAGTTGTGTTAGTTGATTGCTGTTTTAAATCACTTACAGCAGCAGTCTTGTTTGAACAAAACTGCAGGTTTTTTAACTCAAAATTCATTATTTTTTTAGATATTCTGTCCTAAAATTGCCTTCTCAAGTCCAGTGTTGATTGCTGGTTCTCTTTTTTTTCTCCCCTCTCCAGATCCTGTAGTTCAAATTGCCATTGACAACTCTCGAAATATCTTGTACACTCGCTCAGAAAAAGGAGTCCTGCAAGTATGTGACTTCTTATGATTTTTTGGTCTGTTACTAATGTGTGTAATAATGTACAGATATGTTCGTAAGTTTACCTCAATACCTGAGAATTCTCTGTAGCTATGTCAGGCCCTTATTCCTGTTTATCTTCTTGTAGCAATGTGTGTGCTGAAGACTTGAAATACTTTTTTTTTTTGAGGAAAGAGTAGCCTCAATTCTATGGAAACATGGGTATGAAATAAAAATGCAGCTTGAGTTGCTTCTTGATAGGTGGGGCTGCATTTGTTAATTCATTCATAAATCACTAAGTTGTGTTATTGAATTGCAGGTTTATGATTTGGGGCAAGATGGTCAAGGAATGACCAGGGTTACTTCTCTTTCACAAAATGCTATAGTTTCTGCTGCAGGGAGCATTGCCAGGTATGTTCATGACAATTACAGTATTAGAGGCTTCCTTTAAGGCCAATAGTTTCACAATACGGTTTTGAATAATGTTTATCTATTTCTTTGAAGTAAAAGTGTGTTGGGGGTTTTTTGTTTTATTTTTCAGAACAGTTGATCGTTCTGTATTTAAGCCTATTGTTCAAATAGCAGTGATTGAAAATTCTGAATCCATAGACTGTCAACTACTAGCAATTACACATGCAGGTAAAAAAGCAGTGCTACCACCCCTCTGTTTAAACTGATAAATGGTATCTGCACAGTTTGTGATTTTTTTTCGTCTTTTGTTCAGGTGTCCGACTGTATTTTAGTACTTCACAATTTAAACATCCAACAGCTCGTCCTTCCATGTTAACTTTGGTTCATGTCCGTTTGCCACCTGGATTTTCAGCTTCTTCGAACGTAGAGAAGCCTGCAAAGGTTCACAGAGCTCTTTATAGCAAAGGTAAGCGGTGGAACATGGCTCAGATGAGATTATCTTTTGTGTAACCGTCATTATTACATTGATCTGCATAAACATCAGTTTTACCTTTTAGATGGCAAATGGTGTTAAAAATAACCTTTTGAAGAACCATATGACATACAGACCCAGGAGATATTATTTGCTATTCAGATCTTATGATAATGACTGAAAGATTGAGTTTTGCTAATTTAGGAATGAATTAATGAGTTTGCATTTAATGCGTGATGATTGCTTCTAATAAGGACTTACTATTGCTTTTCTTGCTAGGGGTCCTGCTGATGGCAGCTTCAGAAAATGAAGATAATGATATCCTGTGGTGTGTCAATCATGATTCTTTCCCTTTTCAAAAGCCAATGGTGGAAACACAGGTATAAAGCAAACTTCTGTATGATTTTGATGAAATCTAGCTATTATGTTTTCTTTCCTAATATCAGATGCCCAAATAATACTGTCTGCGAGAAATAAGTAGATCTCAGAAAACTTCATGAAGAGTTTGGAAACTCTCACAAAGCTGAACAAGTCTCTCTTAGTAGGGATCCTTAGTTCAAACATAACTTTCCTGGCTTGATGCAAGCTAAAGGTCAAAAACAATTGCCTCAACTTCTAAGACTTGACTTCTAATTAATGTATTTGAGAGTACTGCTGTCTGTAGCAATGCTGCATATTGTGCACAAGCACAGAAAAACATGGTCCGTAGTCCATAATGGTGTTTCTTGATCAGGATAAAATTTGATAAAGATTGTTTAAAATGTAGATGCTAGAAACTTGGGGATTCCTTATTTAAACTTATATGCCATGTCTTCATTAAAATCCACACATGGTTAATCTCTTTATTTTTTCATGAGAAGGGGTTCTGACTTTCATTTTCCTGACTGTTACAATAAGTGTGTTTGTAATAGAGGTTTGGAGGGGGTTAGTTGCCTTATGTGTCAGTTCAGAGACAATACGTATTTCATCTCTGAAAGAAGTTTCAAGTCTCCTGCTGAAGTAGGGGAGTGACATGTCAAAAATAGTGTTACTGAAGGAGTTGGAGTGAATGGAGGGGCTGTATAAGTTAAAAGCTTCAAAGTCAGATTTTGATTTATCTGCTGTTTTAATTAATAACTTTAAAAGGAACTTGATAGTTGCTTCAGATCTCTTCCCTGCAAAAACTTACACATAAATATCCCAAGTGCCAACCTCTTTTTTTCTCAAGGCATTTGGCAGTAACAGCTGGGTTTCCCAAATAAAACTGTAGTGTGTTCTTGAGCAGCAGTTCTTCCTTGTTAGCATACATAGTTTTATGGAATGTCTTCACA
The DNA here is from genome assembly GCF_017639235.1 of Corvus kubaryi. Lineage (NCBI taxonomy): Eukaryota > Metazoa > Chordata > Aves > Passeriformes > Corvidae > Corvus > Corvus kubaryi. Next base: position 11,366,271 of record NW_024581096.1, read on the forward strand.
AGTGTGTGTCTCTTCCTGACATTCTATATTTGAAGTACTACTGCCAGCTGTGAAAGTTTTGTAAACTTTAGTGATTCAGTTGCAGCTTTTCTTGATTCTTTTAGAATTCATTTAAATTCAGGATGCCTATGGTACTTACCTCTGATATGGTTAGTACATGGTTGCTGTTTATATTGTAGCAGCCTTACTTTGCAAGTTGTTTTACATTTAAATGTAAAACAACTATTACATAAACAACTATTACATGATACTACTAAACATTTTACTATCCCCGTGCCCCAAAAGAAGCAATATATTATTCCCTTTCTCCTAAAAGCAGCAGTGTATATATAGCTGTAAATTTGGTGGTAAGTTTCTGTTGGACAGTACAAGAACTTGCTTATTTTATTTGAGTTTTCTTATGTGAAAAGCAGATTCTATTCTGTGTAATTTTAAGCAGTAAATAGTAAAATATTAACCATGGATGTGCAAAGCCCACGTCTGTGACCAAGCTTTGGATAATATCTTATCTGTTCTTCAGATGACAACCCGTGTTGATGGACATTCCTGGGCTCTTTCTGCTATCGATGAATTTAAAGTTCAAAAGATTGTAACACCACTAAATAAAGACGTTATTCCCATTACTGATTCACCTGTTGTTGTGCAGCAACACATGCTGCCACCTAAGAAGTTTGTTCTGCTTTCAGCCCAGGTGAGTATTACTTTTCTTGGTACAGGTAATCAGAAGAACAAGTATAAAATTGGACAACTCATCTAAACCTGTACATGATTCGTTTAAGATACGTTTTAAGAATTATATTGTGAACATGAATCGGAATAAGGAAGAAGATTGCTGAAACTATCTATACCTATTTTAAATTTAGTCAAAAGTTTTTAGACTAACTTCTCTTATACAGTATATCAATAGTATTTGTTGCTTTCCAGAAACACTTGCAGATACAAATCATCTGGAAAGTGTTTTCAGCTTCAGTTATGCTCTTGATTATATGAAATTGAAACAGTCACTGTCTGTCCAGAAAATACAGTAAGTTCAAGTAAATATTGTTGGCAGTTAAAATTTGAATTAATAATTTTTTATTCGTCATAGAAGAAGTCCCAAAAGGGGTTTTTTGAGTGGGTTTTAAAAAACAAACCCACAAAGAGAAAGAAATGAACTTTCCTAGTTTTCTGATTACATTTAGCAATATTTTAGGCACTCAATATCTTGACCAATATGCTATTTAAAACAAAAAGTGTTTAAATATTAATGTCTTGCAAACTCTAGACCTGCAAGCTGCATTTGTTTAATAGGAGCTGTTTTGTTGAGGACATTAATTGGGTCCTTTCCAATAGTTAGTTTGAATGCAGGGAAGGTGATTATTGTGAAGTCTTTCCCATGCCTTGAATTCTTAGAGCATTTTTCTTCCAGACAGTTTTCAGGATTTGCAAGATACACAGAGCCTTTCTTTTCTACTATACTTGTATATGCTTATATTCTATCCTTTGTGTTAGGGTAAGAACAGTAAAATTAACTCAGTTTATGGAGAGTTTATAGTCATTGCAGTACTTTATCTTTCATAGACTTACTAGTGAATGGCAGCTGGGCTTTGGGCACCAGGTACGTTTTGATCCAATGGTGCAACAGTGGAAAACTCAAAATGCTAAAGATAAACATCATGGAGATGAATGTGTTGGGGTGAAACACAGTAAAGACCACTTTATTCTCACTTGCTTTGTCTTACTTTTAGGGAAGCTTTATGTTTCATAAACTCAGACCTGTTGATCAGCTGCGTCATCTGCTTGTGAGCAATACAGGTGGAGATGGAGAAGAGATTGAGAGATTTTTTAAGTTGCATCAGGTAAGAGCTTTTGATGCATTATGAAAAATGGAAGATTTGTAGTCCTTTCGTTGTTGCTGCAATCTTCTGGTCAACGTTTCATTTGCCAGTTAAAGCGGTAATTTTTTCTATTGTCTACATATAGCTAAATTGTATAGAGAAATAATTTCTTGTTTTATGGTATCTAAAAACAAACATGTAGTTCACTTCCCCTGAAATTCCTGTACATCTTGTATGCAGAAGTCTAATGCAGTTCTTAGTTTAGAAAGAAGTTCATCTGAGAGCAGGAGAGGAAGAGTTCCTCAAAAAGCTGGATTCCAATCACTACAAGGGGTTTTTATATTTTGAAGGCCAGGAGAAATGTGTATAATTGGTCTGGGTATTTTTTTTTATTAGCAGCTGTTTTTCTTTAAGGTAAACAACAAACAAGGAGAAATTTGGTTATTGTAGATTACAGTTTTAATATGACTAGTATTGTGTAGTATCTATAGTGAGTGTTCATTGTAATAATCTGTTTTCTTGTGCATGGATAGGACATAATTGATATGTTATTAGAATATGCAAACACTGATTTGTGCAGGTGTTTTTTCTTGAAACACAATGGTAATTTATGTTCTTATAGAAATTGCATGAATCTTACTCAAGTGTCAGGCATGGAGATTGTTCCATACAAGGAATAGCACTGAGTTTGCAAAAACTGTATGGCTAAAATTTACCTGATACAGAGGATTAGCTTGCTAGGATTCACTTCTTGTCTGTAATGGGGAAGAGCCGATTTCCCTGGCTTCTAAATAAAATTTTGCAGGAAGTATTTACTGTTTTAGTTACTGAGGAATATAACTTCTATGCTTTTATCACCTCCTTGAGGTAAGGCAACACACTGACAGTGTAATATGCTCTAGGAGGATCAGGCCTGTGCCACTTGCCTTATTTTGGCCTGTTCTAATGCTGCCTGTGATAGAGAAGTATCTGCCTGGGCTACTCGAGCATTCTTCAGGTAAGTTTCAATTCTGTGTGTCATTCTGAATATTATGCTCAGGATCACCACAGCACTAAACATTTCTACAGACTTTTTAACCTGCTGCCAGTTCAGGGCCCGGTGACTTTTGGTTATAGGTGTTCATATTTTGGTGGTGGTGGTGGTTTTGTGAGGTGTTTTTTTTGGTTGGTTGGTTGCTTCAGCTGTAGTTGTTGTTTAGTTTTGTTTGTTTTTTCCAGTACAATGTGAGTGACAAAGTATGAGCTTCCACTCTGGAGGATTAAATTGCAATCCATATGTCCTAAGTACTGCATATCCTTGGTGTGGTGTATTGTCATTGGCTGCCTTAATGAAGTTGGTATATGCAGGGAGTTGCAAAATGGTTCGGGTTGGAAGGGACCTTAAAGATCATCTAGTTTCAACCATCCTGCTATGGGGAGGCATGCCACCCACTAGATCATGTTGCTGTAGGCCCCATCCATCCTGGCCTTGAATACTTTAATGAATGCAATATCCTCAACTTCTTTGGCCAGCCTCTTCCAGTGCCTCACCTACCTCACAGTAAAGAATTTTTTCCTAATACCTAACCTAAATCTCTTTGATCTTTTAGTTTGAAACCGTTCCTCCTTGTCCTATCACTATCTGCTCTTGTGAAAAGTTGCTCTTCACTGATTTTTATAAGGCACCCTTTAAGTCCTGGAACATGCTATAAGTTCTCCCGAGAGTCTTCTCATCTCCCAGCTGAACAACCCCAGCTCTCAATCTGTCTTCATAGCAGAGCTGTTCCAACACCCTGATGGTCTTCATGGCCTCCTCTGGACCTGTTACAGCAGGTCCAAACTCTTTCTTGCAGCGAGGACCCCAGAGCTGGATGCAGTGAGGGTGTGCAGGTGGGGTGTCACAAGGACAGACTGTAAGGGGAGAATCACTTTCCTCAACCTGCTGACCACTCCTCTTGATGCAGCTCAGGACAGCGTTGGCTTTTTTGGCAGATTGTTGGTTTATTTCCAACTCTTTATCCATGAGAACCCCGAAGCGTTTCTCCACAGGACTGCCCTCAGTGAGTTCTTTCCCCAGTCTGTGCTGTGTCTGGGATTGCCCCAACTCAGGTGCAGCACCTTGCACTTGGCCTTGTTGAACCTCACAAGGTTCTTGTGACCCTATATTGTGGGTCTCTTTGCTGTCCTCGCAGGAAGAGAAAACAGGTTTTGGTAAGATATGGCTGTTGAGAGTGAAAATAAAATGTGCAGCTTGGAGTGTTATGTTCCCAAAAATCTTTTTCCTTGCCAAAACTTATGCAGGTGTTAAAGTCAGTCAGCTGTTTTCAGTAGGTTGTGAACAGTTGCTCTTTATTAAACTCAATTTCATCACAAAATCTGAGACCAAATGTGGATGATAACTCTGGAGTTAGCAAGGGAAGACGTAGCAAAGTGCTCATGTAACACTATAGGATAGACATGAATAGAAATTACTTGTGGGAGGTAGAAGGACAGCCATGGGTCATCTCAACTGTGCCTTTCTTTCCACTTCCCTGTAGTAGCAAACCTTGAAAAGATACTAAAGCATAAGCCTGACTTTGAAATTGGTAAATTTCTCTTTAAAATGACACTGGGATTTTATTCCCCAATTTAGAAGAAGCACAAAACTTCTGTTAGTTCTCAAAGGCATGAAAATTGAATGGGCTGTGCGTGACATGTTGAGAATTTTTGGTTTTGCAAACTTTAGGTATGGTGGAGAAGCACAAATGAGATTTCCATCAGCTCTGCCTCCTCCCAGCAACGTTGGACCTATTTTGGGTTCTCCTGTTTCTGCAGGTATGTAGCAAGCATTTCATAGTTTTGGACAGGTTTTTTTCCCTTGAATATGTTGTGTTTTGTCTTCTCACAAGTACTTGTGTTCTTTTTGTCTGAAATAGACTGGGTTTTTTTCACTTACTGGCTAGTTAATGACAAGAGCTTTTTCCATTTCTCTTGAGTGATTTTTGGATTTGGTGAGGAGGTCTTGTTATCTGAAATTATGTGTCCATGTTGCATATACTCTGTTAAGACACTGTGAAGAAAGTATACATTTGTTATTTCCAGAGTCATTTCAGCAGCCAGAGAACAACTTATCAATAATATATTTTAGACTTCACAAAGCTTAGTTGGTTGCTGTGTAGCTATAACAGTATCTTCCTACAGTGTCATTGTCATACCTCTACAGATACTGCTTATGAGAAGGAAGAAGAAATTTGATCAAGAAATGAGCTAGTCATTTGGAATGACTTCTCCCTTTAAAAGCTCTGTCTTTAGCATTTGGTTTCTGCTTCAGTCTTCAGTGCCACCTACAAAGGACAAAAGTGCTTATTGTTTCTCCTCAGAATTTGATGCTTCTTGGAGTGGAGGCCTTTTTGAATTCTCAGATTCACTTACATTTCTTCAGTTGCTGTCCCTTAATATGTGTCACTCAATTCCATATTTGAAGGGTTTCTGAAAAAGAAATTCGTAATGATGAATTTGAAACTCTGATTGAAATACTGAATTAAATTAATTACTATTTTTTGTCAATAATTCATTTATGTATAAGATCCTCTACCTTTATCTGACATGTGGCATTTGATTTTACACAACGGACTTGGGAAATAAACTTGTTTGCCTGGAATTCAAAGAAATTCAATTTTACTACCATATTTTGACGCATACCCAAATTCCTAAGTATTGGAGAAAAATGTGCTGAACTAGGATGAAGTTTAGGAAAAGCAGTTGACCCTGTTTTTCAGAATTCTTAACTACTATTAAAATACTAAGAACAGTGGCTAGTTTTAATGAATCAGTGTCATCACTTTCCAACCCTTATGGTGTGGAACGGTAACAGTATGGGCAAGAGCTGAGGAAAGGCATAAGTATGTAAAATTAAATCTGAGTTTGAGAGAATGGCAGCTGTGGGAAGAACAGGTGCTAGTAGCAGACTAAGAATTAAGTTGTGGGGGAAATAACAGGAAGCTCTATAGTCAACAAGGGGACTCATTTTAGAAGTAAGTGTACTTTTCCCAAGTCAAAATGTTTGCATATTTTTGTCATTGTCATAAATGCCTCTTTCAAACCTAGTATCAAAGCAGATGTTTCCATTTTGCTTCAGTAACAGGTCCAGGTGGAAGATGGCACCATTCTTCTCCTTCTACTTTCTCAGTTTGCTCAAAGGGTAGAGAACTGTCATGTGAAATTAAGATTCTGATATTGTGGATGTCCCATGTGGTGGGTCAGACACTGCTAACAGAAATTCATTAAACCACCTCATAATTTTGCATGTGAAACTACATTACAATAATGTTAGCATTAAAAGGCCAGGTGCCTTTAACTTATTTCCATCTTTTTCCCACTGTTCAAAGTCTAGTCATGCATTTGCATGCTGCTTTTCTGCGAGTTTGTGCTTTGCTTGGCACACAAGACCGTGTGCTCTTGAGAATGCATTGGCACTGTGTTATCCTATGTGCTGTTATGTGTTGCCAAGTTGAGAGAACTGTAGGAAATTAGGCAAGAACTGATTCTTTGATAGACGCCAAATTTTCAGAATGCCGATTTTCTTGCCTTTTCTGTGATACATCATCTTGCTTCCTAATGTGGACATTTTTGTAGATGACCACACATGTTCCTGATATTTTGAGGTTGTAAGTTAGATATTCAGACTTAATTTTCAGGAGGAGATTGAGTATTCATGACTGAACTTGAGGCTGTGGACAGTCTCAGACTAAGTGTTTTGAGTTAGCAGTGTTGCTGTAGTGTTTGTCCATCTTCTCCATGTAAAAATAAAAAGTAATATTACCAGTGTTCAGCATTCAGAAGGTGAGGAACAACAAAAAGTATGCAGACAATATACCCAGTGCAGACAACAGATGATGTGCAGTAAATAACACATGAATGCTGGGAAAAAAATGCTGCTTCAACTGCACTTGAAGGAAGTGTATCCATTTGGTTCACTTGTGGAGTGTTCGTTGATAAGGAATGAGTGCAATTTGATACTTAACTGTAAATAAACTATAAATAAAACATTTAAAGTATTTGATTTAACAACTTTGCTGCTTTATACTTTATGTGTTAGATTGGGGGGGGGGTGTTTTGGACTGTGTTTAACAACCTTACTTTTATTTCTTTTCCCTTTTTAGGTTCCCCTTTGACTGTTGATAGTCCATATTCTAATCCTAGCATTTTGACATCTGGGCAAGGTAACACCTTCTTTTCTTTCTTTTTTTTTTTTTTTTTTTCAACTAGGCTTTTTTATTGGCATTCAAAGGAGTAATATTTACCTATTTTTACCCTAGGTTTACAACCTACTGCTATGTCAACTCCCATGTTTCCTTCTGGAAATTCCATGTCTCACCCTGGTACATCCATTAGTGGAATGATGGGCCCCGAGATAGTATTTTCTGGAAGACACAATGGAATCTGCATATACTTTGCTCGGATTATAGGGTGAGGTCTTTGTAAAAAGAGATTCTGTCACTCAATTTGTTTTGTAGTTTTTCTTTGCACTAATGCTTGGGTGCATTCTATATTAATAGCATTTAAATTGGAAATTAGTAAATTTTAATGTTGTATTTATTAAATACTTGTCTATATAATACATTGTCTTTGCAGCTCTTTTAGTAATAATACGTTCACTGAATGCTTAGGGATGGAGAGTTGCTTAGATACTGAGCCTGCAATCGAGTGCATAAACACAACTCTGAAAACTGAAGTTTTATTTTTCAAACCTATGTGTGTTTTAAACTCCTACGGAAGGACGAAACAAAAATGCAGAAGGACTTACAAGATCAAAGTCTTGGCTTTAAATAACTTCTATTAAGAATCTTTAATCAGAATGCTCAAGTCAGAGCAGTGAAGCAGCACTAAAGATTCTGTTACCTTGGATGCTCAGCCCTAAACAAACCAAGCAAGAACAGAACTCTGCATATGTTGGTGATCTCTTTGCATGCTGACTGGGAAAGAAATTTTTGTTACTACACTAATTTGTTTACACTCTATTTCCAGGGAATCATATTCATCTATAGTATTTGAAAGTGTCAAATTTAATTTAATCAAAGTTTTAAAATGTGGAATTTTATTAATGACTTATATTGTGTCATTCATAATTATATAATGGCTACTTTTTTGAATATTTTTCAATCAAAATCGTTTTCATCAAATATTAATAGTTTTCATCAAAATTAATCCTTATTTTAGACTTTTAACTTTAAAGTTTTAATAATTCTTTTTTAAGAAATTATACATAGAAAACTTGCAAAAATACTTGCTTAAATGACTTGGCTTTTAACACAAACTGTTTTGTTTTTCAGAAATATTTGGGATGGCAGTATAGTCGTGGAGCGAGTTTTCAAAAGTGGCAATCGAGAAGTTGTTGCAGTATGTAAAAGATTATTCTGTCTTCTTAAAAGTTTCTTTTAGTATTTGTCTTAAGTCCTTTTAAACTTCTGAGGTCCTTTTTAACTTCCATGCCCAGTTATAAACTGTTAGGTACAAAACCCATCGTTTGTCATGTCATTGTTTTCATAAGTGCTGAGCTCTTAACTGAGCATTAGTTGTCTTTTTAAGGTATTCTTTCTAATGTTACTTTCTAAGAAACCAAACTAATTTAATCTCTGCTTTTAATTGGCAATGTCCAGTTTTCTCCACGTTTACTAGATAGCACTTCCTTAATACTCACTTAGGGTTTCTGCATATGCCCTCCAGACAAACCCGAAAAATAAAATGCTTTAGTGGTTTGGGATAGTCACTGCAGTTATGGAAAGACACAAAAAAATTTCCATCATTTTCCTAACATCTTGCTGTTTCACTTTTTGTCCATGATCAAAATAAAATCTTTTCTGGCTGTGGCTGTTGGTAAAATCCTGATCTGAGTAATTTGAGCACTGCAAATTTACTGCTACATGAACTTTTCTCCTCCTACCTCCTAAGGTAACTGGGAGACTCTGGAAGACTTCGGCAGTTATACTCTGTGTTTTGGCAGTGCTCAATCCTTGTTCTAGTTTAGAGTTGGAAGTAGTAAAGCATAGCTGATTTAGTTATCAGAGGGGCATCTTGAATACAGTGTATCTTCAGAGGACTCCTGCCTCTTCACGTGTGTGCCGCCTCAATGAATGTGGTATAATCGTGTTGTGTTCTAGAGATCTGTTACTAACACACAATTTATTTGTTGTACCCTTTTATTTGTCTTTTCAGTGACATTAGCTTAAAATGGAAATTTTTTGGAAAAAGAAGTGGGAAAACCCAGCTTTCTGTAAAGAAGTTTGCTTTCTTTTGCAGATAGAAAGCAGTGTTCCATCCCGTATGCTGGAATGTGTGCTACAAGAACTAAAAGGTTTACAAGAATTTCTGGATAGAAATTCACAGTTTGCTACAGTAGGAGCACTTGGAAACCCAAGGTATATTAACTGTGGTAAATTTACATGTGGAATTTAATGTCCAGCTTTTGAAAAACTACCATATGTGTTTGTAAAGTTGAAGTGTTTGTATGATCTCCAGCTTCAATATTCAGATGCTAAAATTAGTTTGTTAGATTCATCATTAAAAGATTCAGTTTTTGTAATCATATTAGCGTTTGTTGGGGTTTTTCTTAATTTGCAGTTTCAGCACACCAGCCAATCTACAGCAGAGGCTCCTGGGTTTTATGCGGCCTGATGGTGGAAGTTCTCAGCAAGTCCAGCAAGAACTCCAAAGGAAATATCATGGTACGTAATAATTTTTGAACAGAAAGTATCAGGGAATGATGCATTTGGATGTTGCCTTTCTCACTTTTCTTATGAAAGCCTCTGAATAAAAAGGCCTTTTTTTCCACACAAATTTTACGTTATGCCATTTTTTTGCACACTTGTCTCTGTTTTTTCCTTCCTGATGTTCTCCATTATGGATAAGGTTGTTTAATCTCCTCACAGTATTTAGTAGCTGCACACCTGTTTATATTTACAGGATAGCATTTGTCAAGCAGTTGTTTTGTGAGACAAGTGAGCACAATTCCTATTAAGAAAATTACTGTAGTGCAGATTTTCAAAGGTACAGTCATTGAAATGTCTACAAAATTTTGTTTAGAAATATGACGTCTGTCACAAAGCCCATTTGAATTCTTGTTCTCTTATAGTGCAGCTTTTCCCCAGCACTTGCAGGCAAGCTGGGAAGTGTTGCAGCTGCATGTATGGAATTAAGGATGTTTGTGGTCCATGTTAGTATAATCCTGGATTTTTAATAGTGCAGATGTAAAAGTTTTATGTAAGTCACTATGTAGGATTTGGTTGACCTTTAATAATTTTATTCTTTATTTTTATTTGTTACTAAGTTCATAAATCCTTTTGGGTTGCTAAATGACACAATGTAATTATTGTTACCTCATCTGTGAAGTGTAAGCACTCAAAAGTACACACATAAATTGTTGCAATTACGTTCCACCAAGTTACAAGTATGAACACATTATCCTTGCAGTTAATAGAATACATCCTACCAGATTTAAATGTTGTAGTTTTTGGAATAGTGTAGACAGTATTGACCACAGTTGTTATCGTAATTGTTCTCTCTACAAGTAAATACAGGTCAGAAATACATTTATGATAGCTATTTTTGAAAAAAAAAAAAGTAAAAATTTAAGGCTGATATGTAAATCTAGTGCATTCACAGGAAACCATACTTCTTTTTCAGAGCGTCTGACTCCTTTGTTGCATAGTTTGAATTAAATGTTAACAGATTATATTTGTTTTGGGGCAGAGTTGACATGGTGGTTATCTCCCAAGAGAGCTAGACAGCATTAATCAAGAATGGAAAAGAAAAAAAAAAAAAAACAAACCAGAAATTTAAGGAGGTTGTTACAGAAAAACCTCAAAAACTTACATGCTTATTTGAAATATGTAGAACAATTATGTGCTGGCAATCTCTGCTTTTTCAGCTGAGGCACAGCTAACTGAGAAGAACTCACTTCAAGGCATCCAGCAGCTTGTTCGCAAAACCTGCCAGGCACTGGCTTTATGGAAGTTGCTATGTGAGCACCAATTCAGTGTTGCTGTAGGTGAGCTTCAGAAGGTAAGGTCTGGATCTGGATACAATTTTAATTTGTTTGTACTTATCACCTGAATTTCTTTTGCTATGTAAGTATTCCCAAAGGATGATTATTTGTAAATTTTTATTCAGGTTACAAATGTTTAAGAGACTGATACGTAGTATTGACATAATCAGTCAATTTTGTGAAATTGGAAGTGTCACTAGCAAATTGTTTTAGTTTTATTGATAGTTAATACTGAATCTGATTTTATAAATTACTGGTTTTTTACCTTAAGCACATTCTGCAAAATGTGCTGAAATGAATAGACCAATATTTTCCAGCCAAGTGGTATTCACTCTTTGCCTTAGTGTTGATGAAAGATGGAGAACAATATGGTAATAGCGTCCTTCCTCTTCTGTGTAAGTGGGGTTCCAGAATTTACCACAGAATACTTGAGCCTGGAAGGAACCATTGGAGATCATCTGTCCCCTCTGCAGTGGGGTGAATAATCTAATTGACTCTCAAAGCAGGGTCAGCTAGAGCAGATTGCACCGGACTGTGTCCAGTAAGGATTTTAATATCTCCAAAGATGAAAACTCCTTGGTGTCTCTGAGCAACCTGTTCCAGTGTTGAACCACCTCTAGAGTAAGAAAAATTTCTCTTCCATTCAGGTGTAATTTCCTTTGCTTCAGTTTTTGACCATTGTGCAGTGTCCTGTTACTGGTTACCACTGAGAAAAACCTGACTCTGCATTCATTACACTTTCCCAAAAATATTAGTAAGATCCCATGTACTTCCCTCAGCCTCCAGGCTAAATGATCCCAGTTCTTTCAGCCTCCTGGTTTGTGAAGAAGGCAACTTGTAGAACTATGGGTGCTACTGCTGTGCACCCTTTGCTAATGTCAAATTTGTACCCAACCTTTGAAAAAAGCTATTAATTTGAATACTAGGCATTCTCCCCTAGAACTCAATAGGATTATTTGAGAAGTTGTATTCTTTGTTCACAAAAAGAACAATTTTAAAACCTTACAGAGGTACAGAAGCTGTTGCTCTTCAGGCTCTTGCGTTGGGGAGACTTAGGCAACTATTATTTTATGTTGGACAAAGAGATAACTAACTGTTTAACAAGTAAAATATTTTCCTTTGTCTTCAGTAGATTAGGAGTTTTTGTAGTTGTATTATCATGCTGTTAGTATCATCTGTAGACACTACATAGATACTACTGGCAACTGTGTGCTCACATATTCATAATAAATTTTTAAAAATCAGAAACCTTCAATTCAATTTTAAAAAGCATAAAGAGTGCACACCTTGAACTTTTCAAACTCCTGCTTTTATTGAATCTGTCATTTTTTTCATCTATGACAGTAGTCAGATTGTTCCCATTATTAAAAGCTTGGACAGACTCATAGGGTGTGCATTCTGACAGTGCCCTGTGAAGTAAAAGGAACTGCTAATTCCATTCTTACTATCAGAGATCTGAAACAGAGGTGACACGTAGTGAAGATGGCAGAGGAAGTCTGTTAAGAGTTTTCAGTGTCCTTAGGGATCTAGTGCCTTCAGCAGTAGCCCTTGCTTTATTAATTTTATTTTGCTATAAAATGTGTATTTTAAATAGTGTATTTCTATGCTTTACATTGTAGTCGTTGAAATGTTGTATGTTTTTAATTATTAGAAACAGTTCACTTTGCTGCTGGAACATTCTGACATTCCTAAACAGGGTCAAGTAAAAGATTTGGTAAACAAATGAAATTCTGTCTCATCTTCAGGAACTTCAAGAACAACTAAAGATTACCGCTTTTAAAGACTTGGTGATTAGAGACAGAGAGTTGACTGGAGCACTCATTGCATCTCTTATAAACTGTTACATCAGAGATAATGCTGCTGTGGATGGAATCATTGCCCATTTGCAAGATATCTGTCCTCTTCTTTATAGCACTGATGATGCTGTGTGTTCGAAGGTAAGTGTGCTTCCAGATTGTACAGCAGCAAAACACAGCTTAAAAACATGCTCAAATGAGGTACGTTGGGCAGCTTATGAGTCATTATTATGCTCAAGTAGTTTCAGAAGCAGAAGAAATAATGAAGTCAAGTTGTGGGCATATTTTTGTCTTTTAGTTGATTAATGCTGAACATTACATGAAATTTGTTTGAAGCATTTGCAGTTATTTGTAACGTTCATAGTGTCTTAACTCTAATCTGATGTCTACCTGTCTTCTTTATGTTGCTAAAATGTTTTCTTATTCCAGTCTTTCCTCAGCATAGTTGTCACGATCCGCTAATGCAAGTGGGGGTCGTGATGGTTCATTTATCGATCTCAGAGTGTAAAAGGACACGAGATTTAGGTCTTAATCAAACTGCACCTTTATTAAGTGCTCACAACACAGTAATGCAATAGAAGAGAGAAAGAGAGAGAGATAAAGAAAAACAAAGTAGAGAGGGGGGGAAAAAGAGGGGGCAATAGCTACCAACAGATGAGACGAAGTCCTTGTGGTCTTCCGCCAATAGATCCATCTTCTTTCCGTGGGGAGATCTCGGGCTCAGTTATTTCAGGAAGTCCCTTTATAGTCCTTTTCAGAAGCAAGGGGCAACTGGCCAAGAGGTGGGGAAATCTACAGCCATTGTTATGGGGCCCATTGCTTTGGGAAACAGGTACAGGACAGATGTACAAGACAGGTGTACAGGACAGGTGTACAGGACAGGTCATTCCTTTCCGCTTCAGCACAGTCCTTCCCGCCTGGGCAGCAAGAACGGCGCAGTCCATTGGTACCTGCACTAATTTTCCTCAGGAATGCGTACCAGTTCCCAGCGGGCACACCTGCAGGCAACACTTGGCAGACACCCCACCTCAGCCAGGCCAGGACTGCTGTGTTCAGTCTCTGTCCTCGGTGATGACTGTGAGGCAGATGAGGGATCTTCAGACCATCTCTTACAATAGTATCTTGGTTTTTGTCCGTGGCATGGTTTACTGGAATTTGTGAGAGATAATTGTGTTTAAGAACTTAGGTCTTTGAAGGTTTTCAAATAAATTTGAAACAAGTAACTGGTGAGGAGAGAATGAGAAACCAGTTGTTAAGTCTTCAGCCCTTCTCACTAATGCTATCGTAGCCTTTCTGCTGGAAACTTAGTGACCAGAGACTGCTTTTGAGAGGGTGGTGTTTCTACTGTTTCAGCTTTGAAGTTTGGAATAATAATTCACTCACAGCATCCATGATCTGTGCATGATGTGCTCGTGTGAATAATTTCCATTTTTCCATCATTTGTCTTTAGGCAAATGAACTTCTTCAGAGGTCTCGACAAGCTCAAAGCAAAATAGAAAAAGAGAAGATGCTGAGGGAGTCACTGAAAGAGTACCAGAAGATCAGCAATCAAGTAGACCTTGCTAATGTTTGTGCACAGTACAGGCAGGGTAAGAGCCAGTCACTGATCATGTTAAATAATTTCTGTGGTATCCTTTCATGCCATGTTTTCTGTTTGTTTTGTTTACTAATTTTCAACTTGGTTTTTATGGTTTTTTACCATAAACGGTTAGTTAATAACTCTAACTATTAAAATGTGCCAGACTGTTCTTCTTTTTTAAAGCCTTTCTAGGTTTCACAAACCAACCAAAAAATCCATTTCTATATTAAAATATTCCCGTGCACTTACTTCATATTGCAGAGTCTATTTGTTTCATATATCTGGTTAAAATATTTTTAGGAAAATTATTGGGTTCTATGTAAGCAGACGGTTTCAGGTAACTTTTATACATAATACACTGTTCGAAAGGTCATTCTGAATCCAATTTAGTGCAGTAGAAGCTAGTATATCAGTTACGTCTACATTTAAATTATATAACTGTTAAGAAATGGGCCTCTGTACAGTATAATACATTGTGCAGGACATTCTGATGTAACTTAATATCTAACCTCAAATTTACATGTAAGTCTCACAGGGTAGGAATAGGTGTAAACTTTATATGACACAGACCAGAGTGAAGAGTGGGGTTTTTTTTCTTGCTTGCTAAAATGAGAAGTGTTTGATGTCACTTACCGTTTTGTTGTGGATTTAATACAATAATGAACAGTGATATTTGTTTTGATTTTTCCTAGTGCGTTTCTATGAGGGAGTAGTAGAGCTCTCTCTTACAGCTGCTGAAAAGAAAGATCCCCAAGGTCTTGGCCTTCATTTCTATAAAAATGGAGAACCAGAAGAAGATGTTGTTGGACTCCAAGCTTTTCAAGAAAGGCAAGTTTCCAGGATAATTTATGATCATTATATGGGGTGCTTTATTTCAAGTGACTGGAAGAGTAGCTCTTTTAGGGAAGGTATGCAGGGTAATAATAAACAAGCATTTTATTATAAGGGACACAATATAAATATTGTTGCCCAGCATGCTCCCCTTGATTATGATTACTATGGCAGCATCTTAATCTGAAACAAAAAGTGATAGATGCATAAAACATTGTGATCAGAACAGCACAGAAATACTTCTTAGAAAGATGAATGAGAACAAACTAGGTTGTGACAACTAGCTGACAATAATCTGCAACCTTTTTAAATTTTAGTAACTGTCTACAAAGTCATACAATAACAACACTTGAGAAAACTACTTCATAGACAGTTGAATGAAAATTACGGGGCTTTTATTTTCTTTTGCTCTGTTTACAGATTGAACAGCTACAAGTGTATCACTGACACCCTTCAAGAGTTAGTGAATCAAAGTAAAGCTGCTCCTCAGTCTCCCAGTGTACCCAAAAAGCCAGGTCCTCCAGTGCTGTCCTCTGACCCCAACATGCTAAGCAATGAAGAAGCTGGACACCATGTAAGAAACTCACAAGAAAGTCATGACTGCACTCCAGAGAACAGTGTGATTTGAAGGGGTCTAGAATTTATCATTTTAATAGAATTATGGAATAGTTTAGCAAAGTGAAGATTTGTCATGAATTGGCCTCCGTATCTAGAGCATCCATAGAAATGATGACATGTGAATAACATGAACCTAAGTATTGTCACATGGTAATTCACGTCTTAAAGTTATGTAACCACTTCTGGAATAGCAGCTCTGGCCTTTTCTTCCCTTAGTTTGAACAAATGCTAAAGCTGGCTCAGCGTTCCACAGATGAACTCTTCAGTATTGCACTTTACAACTGGTTGATACAAGCCGACTTGGCGGACAAGCTGTTACAGGTGAGCTCATCTATACACAGTTAAATGGGAGAGGTAATTGTAATAATGCTTCAAAAAACAGGGAAGAGCAAGAGTATAACTGTTTTTTTTCTGATGTCTGCAGGTTACTGCCCCCTTTTTGGAACCCTACCTGGTGCGGATGACCAAGATTGACCAAAACAAAGTCCGCTATATGGATTTACTCTGGAGATACTTTGAAAAGAACAGAAATTTTAGCAATGCTGCTAGAGTCTTGGCTAAATTGGCTGACCTCCATAGGTATGGATTATGTGTGATCTATTGCATCTGTATTGAGGTAATTAGGGAAAAACTGGAAAAACTAAAACCAAAACATTATGTGTAAGTATTTTAAGAAAAGGTCAATGTTCAAAGAAGTTTTCTAAAAAAAAAAAAAATTTATAGAATGTGCTATCTTTAAATGTAGGCAATTATTTGAAAAAATGATAATGTTTATTTAAGTATTATATATTACATTGCAATGTATTTCCTGTAATTACCATATATTAAGTGGTCAGTTCTTTGAGAAGTACACTAGTACTGAGCTTGCAGCAAAGATGGGGTTACACAGTTGGATCGCGTCCTGAATGAAAATCTGGAAAAGGCACGTACTACTTCCCAGAGTCTAGCTAGAATATAACTAACCCTCAAATAATTATATTAAGTATTCATTTTATTTTGAATATTTGTTTTGTAGCACAGAAATTTCTCTTCAGCAGCGTCTTGAATACATTGCACGTGCTATTCTGAGTGCCAAAAGTTCCACTGCCATATCCTCTATAGCTGCAGATGGTGAATTCCTACATGAACTAGAAGAGAAAATGGAAGTAAGAAAAAATACTGATCTAAGTTATACTGTAAATACATTATTTCACTTTGTCTCATTGGCACATAATGGTTTTATTACCAGTTCTGTATAAATGGATTTCTGTGCTTTCCTCCTGACATGGCAAATTTAGCCAGTTGAAAATAGACCTAATGGTGTAAGGCAGCAAGATTTCTACATTTAAATAGGGTAAAGTTAATTCTGGGTGTGTTCTTAAACTTTGATTAAATTAATTCAATCTTGAAATACTGTATTTTCCTCTTAAACAAGGTTGCCAGGATCCAGCTTCAAATACAAGAAACATTACAGCGGCAGTATTCGCATCATTCTTCAGTACAAGATGCAATCTCCCAGCTTGATGCTGAGTTGATGGATATAACCAAGGTGATTGAAATTTCCTTGTGTTAAAGTCCAGTTTATCAAATTTTGGGAGGAAAAGGTGTTTTGCAAAGAATGATTCTATCCTTACTAGGAAGAGTAATAGGCAGTTTATCATCCCTGGTCTCAGAATGTCTGTTACCCTGGACTGTCATTTTCTGTACTTTAATAGTCTTTCAGTCTTCAGTACTTTAATTTCTTTCACCTGTTTTCATTATTAAGTCTGTTAGCTTTCTTCATTTGTTGAAAAAATTGTTGGAAAATTAAGTTTGAATTTTAAATTCATATAAAATGTAGGGTTGCATCTAAGAAGTGAAACTAAATGTAGCAAAAAAAAAATTTAGTAATTGACAACAGTTACTTAAGTTGCATCTTTACTAGTCCGTCTATCACACAAAATAAGGAACAACTGATTTTTTAAATTTAATTTGATCCTACATGAAAGGTAAAGCTTGGTAATTTTTCTTTCAGCTGTATGGAGAATTTGCTGACCCTTTTAAGCTCTCGGAGTGTAAGCTTGCAATTATACATTGTGCAGGTCATTCTGATCCTATCTTGGTGCAAACTCTCTGGCAAGAAATCATTGAAAAAGGTAGGTCTTAATGGACTAGCAGTTGTGATGATCTCTCTTATCCTTTACCGTGAGTTAGTAATTCATTCTCTGTTCCTGTTGTTTTGGATTTTTTTTTCCCCCCTTGGTTTTTGGGTTCGAGTTTGCCGTTGCGTAAGCTACCTTGATAGAGATCTAAGGGAAAGCTGTGTGGTAGTGGATTTCTTGAGGAGTTCTGGAGTGTGGTTTTGTTTGGTTGTGGCTTTTTAAGTAGATTTGCATGGAACTTGACAGAAGCATAAAAACTTACGAATGTACATGCAAACACACCAGAAATGGTTGTATTTTCACTTCCATGTGCTGATTTTTCATTGACAACAGTGTAAGATTTTCATGTATTATTTATAAATTTAGGTGCCTCGGTGTCGTTCTGTGTAAATGTGGAACTTTTCCTGACGTTCTCTCTGTTTTCTTTTCACTTCCAGAGTTGAGCGACAGTGTATCTCTGAGCCCCACTGACAGAATGCAAGCGCTTTGTCTGAAGCTGGCATTGCTTGGAAAGATCTATGCTGGCACACCTCGCTACTTTCCTTTAGGCAAGTTGTTAGCTGGCATAGTAAATAAGCATATGGGTTTGATGGACGGGTTTCAGCTTGTTTTTTTAGCCTCTTTAAAAAGTTTTAAACTAAGAAGCATTTTTCATTTTTTAATCTCAAAAGAAGTGGGAAATAAATGAAGTTTAGGTGGCAGCAGCAGTTACTTTTGGATGACTGTGCAGATCCCATTTCAGAAAGTAGTAAAGTGAATTCAAAGCACAAAGTACAAAATATGTATTTATGCATTTAAGATTTTAAGCAACCACATTTATTTGCTGTCTCTTGGAATTCTGTATAAACCGTCTGCCATCTAGAGGGTAGATCCTGAAAACAATTCAGGAGATTCTGGACCATTTTAAGAGTTTCTGGTTTTTTTGATGCTCATATGTTTTGACAACATGGTATTATATAAAAACCTGGAATATTTATTGTTCAGCGGTAAATCTTTTTTTATAATACTAAAATATTGTGCAACGGCATTAAAGATGAACATTTAGTGCTGAACAATACACTGTTAATTGTTACAGGCACTTAAGCTCTAGTCGTTTTGCTGGCCATTCTCGCAAATGTAGTGATAGTATGTGTTTTTGTGTAGAAACAAAAGTTAATGGATAGTTAGTTGCATAGTTGCATGGCAAAACTGTAACAAAGTACTAAGTATTACTAATCCCTGCCATGCACTGCTGATAGTAAACAACTTTTAAATGCCTTTTTTTCCTACAGTCCCAGTAACAAGTTGGAATCTAAATATTCCCTCACTTTTGTCCTCCAGATTTCCTAGTGCAGTTTCTAGAGCAACAGGTCTGCACTTTGAACTGGGATGTAGGTTTTGTAACATACACCATGCAAGAAATTGGAGTGCCATTGCCAAGGCTGCTTGAAGTATATGACCAGCTGTTTAAGGCACGGGTAAGGAAAATAGCACAAATAAAAATTATGGTTTCAACTTCATCAAGGTCACTCTTTAGTTGGAAACATGAAATAATATAAGGAAGGATGTAACAAAATATACATCCAAGGCTTTACTTTCTTTGTTCAAATACTCTTAAAAAGCTGTCTTTTCCCGCTGTGAATAAAATGTGTTGATTTAATTCATTTCAGTCCTAGAGCATGATGAGGAAATTTGTTAATTCTTTTAGTTCACCTAGAGCTAGTTTAGGATGAAATAGGATTAGAATTCTTACGTTGCAGAAGGAACAGCATATATTGAATATATTAATATTATTTGTTTCCTAATAATGATTAAAATCGGTTGTATTACTGCATCTTGTCTGATCATTGATGCAATAAATAAAGAGATTCGACTTGTGTGGTAATAGAAAATTGAGTTAAATTTAAGTATGTTTTTGTATGTAATTTAAAATAATATAAAGTGCAGAGTTAAATATAGATTAAGGTAGAATTCCCATTTATCTTACATTTTTTATACAATAAATAAATAAGTGCTGCAGCTGGCAATTTGTGTACACACCACACACTTTTTTTTGTCTTGTCTCCTAATTATTTGTGTCCTTAATATTTTGGGTTGTTTTGGTTTGGTTTGGTTTTTTTTAGGATCCATATTGGAATAGAATGAAAAAGCCTTTGCACCTCCTAGAGTGTATTCATGTATTACTATCAGGATATGTACAGGATCCCAGCAGAGTACCTATGAGGTAAAAGAATAGCTATATCATAATGAATAGTGAAACATAAAATATTCTAAATACTTCACTCCAGCAATTCCCAAAGCTTTTCTTCTTTTCTTTTGGGTGAATTTAATATTTTATTCCTAGCAGTGGTGACTAACACTCATTATTCAAAACCATTTTATATAAAATTGTAGAATTCTCCCTTATAAACTACTTCCACAAAGGCAATTTTCTTCACATCACTGAAGATACATAGGAACTGAGAGGATTATTTTGTAAATTTTGGCAACAGACTTTAAGGATTAGTTCAGACAAATCTGAGGCAATGTGTAAAAGCGGGGGAAAATGACAACTGGGCATTTTGTGATTGAAACTGTGAACTGGTTCGTGTACAAATTCTAGAAGCTCTGAGTTACTCTGGAAAAGAGAAGACTAAACATTGGGATGGATCTTCCCCGGTTGTTTATAAGAGGCTGATGATGAATCAGTCTCCAAGACTAAAATTCAGCTTAGTTCACATTGGGAAGAAATTTAGTTATAATAGAAAAAATTTCTAGCAAAAAAAGATAGCTAAGTACTTGAAAAAGTTGCCTGCATGTCATCTCTAGTTTTGATAATTTTTTGTTCGAATAGACTATACGAACTTCATTCAGAGCTATCTTGTCTCAATAATAATAAGCAAAACTAGGCAAAGTCTTGATAACTCTTCTAAACATAGATGTTTCTGATTCTTCCGAAAAACATACATATAAGTATCCCCTGTCACATACTGTTTATTTCTGTCTTTTATCACTTTATTGGTCTTCTATGGTTGGCTGATTTAAATACTATGTTAGAACTTAAGTGAATGTTGTCTGATTTTAATATGTACTTAGATGTTACATAAATTGAGATTTTATTATAACTTAAGACATTGAAATTGCTATCTAAATTAGTAACTTAAACATGACTGTAATAATATCTACAGTACTATCTAAATATTTCACATTGGTATGAACTGTATCATGCTTTATAGTTTATATTTAACATCAGATAAATAGTAGTGGGTCATTTATTTTCCCATTATGCATTAGTCACAGGCATTAGATTTCAAAGATAAATTTCTCTAAAAAATAGTAAAATACTTAAAAGTAGCTGACAGATATCTTACTGATACGCTATTCCATTACAACTCAAAGAATGCTCATGTTCTAGTTCAGATGAATTCTAAGATATGGGATTAAAAAGGAGCTTGTTGTTATTCTTTGTTCTCTTTGCAGGCGACGATTCACAAATGTTTGCTTGGATGCTGTTAGTTGCTACCTGGTTGAACTTCAGTCTATGAGCCCCACGCTAATGGTGCAGACTACTATTGGGAATTTTAAATCTCTACAGGCCAAGTTAGAACGGCTTCACTGAATGACTAATACAAGAACAGCATCATTAGAGCAGGTAACATAAACTGAAATAAAGGTTCAGATGTCAGCACTGAATTATGAACGAACAAATCCTCAGAAAAAAAGTCCTGAGAAAGTTTTCTCCTGCCACGGTTATTGAATGTGTGGCCTGTATTCATGCTATTCTAAAAGTATCTACAAATTGTAGAATGTAAATGTGACAAATGGAGTTTCTTTTACTACTACTAGGTTTTTTAACAATAGAAAGCTTTTTTTTATACTGTTGAAATAAAATACATTGTGTGATCTTTGCCTTGGGGATAAAGAATATTTCAAAAATATTTTCTTTTTCTTTGTTTCAAATAATGGGGAAAAGCAAATTATTTTCCCTATTCTGTCTTAATATGTTGTATCTGTTAAAATCAAATAAAGAAGTCAAGAAGTGACTTCTGTCTACTTTTATTACATGCACACAAACACCAAATTGTATACACACTTAGAATCCCCTCCTTCCCCTGCTGCTTATGGGGCTCTGGATGCAGCCCAGGACACGTTTGGCTCTCTGGGCTATGAATGCCATGGCCGGGGCATGTCCAGCCTCTCACCCACAGCACCCCCAAGTCCTTCTGGGGAGGGCTGCTCTGATCTGTTCATCCCCAGCCTGGGTTGATTGCAGGCGTTGCCCCAACCCAAGAGCAGCACCAGCGCTTGGTCTTATTACGCCTCATGAGATTCCCATGGGCCCACTCCTCATCTGCAGACTTGCTGATGGTGCATTCGATTCCTTTGTCATTAATGAAGATGTTAAATAACAGTGGTCCCAATACCTTGGACCCCTGAGGGGGACCACTTGTCACTGATGTCCCTCAGTTGACCACTATCCTCTAGATGTGACTGTCAAACCAATTCCTTACCTACTAAACAGATGTCTCTCAAATTTAGAGAGAAGGATGTATGGGGACCATGTGAAAGGCTTTACAGAAGCCCAGACAGATTACATCTGGAGCCCTTTCTTTGTCCACTATTGGAGTCACTCCATCATGAAGGTTACTGGGTTGGTCAGGTAGGACTAACCCTTGGTGAAGCTGTGCAGGTTACCCCAAATCACCTCTGTTCTCCAAGTGCCTCAGCACAGTTTCTAAGAAAATCTGTTCCATGATCTTCCCAGGCACAGAGGGACAGCTGACACATTAGTAGTTCCCAGGGTCATTCTTCCCTTTCTACAGATGGATACATTTTCTTCAGTCACCTGCGACTTCACTTGACCACCATGACTTTTCAAATATCATGGAGAGTGGCTTGCGAACTACATCAGACAGTTCCCTCAGGACTCTAGGAGGCATCTCACCGGGTCCTATAGACTTACATACATTCAGGTTCGTCAGGTGGTGATGAACCTGATCTCTTGCAGTGGGAAGCACTTTGCTCCCCCAGTCCCCATCCTGCTGTTCATCGACTCAAGAGGTGTGGGCAGAGAGGTTTTCATTGAAGACTGAGGCAAAAAAGTTGTTGAGTACCTCAGCTTTCTCCTCATCTGTTAACAGTTTTCCATCGTTTATCAAGATGTTACACCTTCTTTGACCATCATTTTCTAGTTCACATAACTGTAGAAGCCCTTCCAGTTATTCCTTATGTCCCTTGCCAGGTTCAGTTCCAGCTTCTCCTCGGCCTTCCTCACCTCATCCCTACATAACTAACCTTTCTCTATACTCTTCCCAGGTTCCCTGTCCTAGTTTCCATTATCTGTGCATTTCTTTCCCTTTAGTCTGACTAGCAGTTCCCTATTCTGCCATGCTGGTCCCTTGCCTCCCTTGCCCAATTTCTTGCTCCTGGGGATTGCTAGGTCTTGTACTCTATGGGAGACAAATCCATTAGAAGAGGATGGTTTTAATCCATCAACTTCTAGGTTATGGGCCCAGCATGCTTCCACTGCTCCACTCTGCTCCTCCCAGTGCCTCTAGAGGACATGGGACCACTACCAAATGGTCTTTGTCCAAACAAGGGGAATGAAAAGTGTTGGAGAATGAGAGCATCATTTCTGCTGCCTCACACATGCTGAGTCCTCTACAGTACCTTTATTATGAAATATGATTGCTCTAAAATTTTGCTTAAAGTATATTTCTTTCTCTGTGAATAGCCAAAAACATTCTGGTGATTTAAGACAGAAAATGCACTCAGTGAAGTAATATGAAAATTAAAATACAGCTCCTTTTTACCTTGTTAGATCAAAAAATTGGTGAAATATTAGAATTAGCTTTTTTATATAGTATTTAAATAGAAGTAGTACTGTGTGTCCTGGGAAAAATATTTGCATCTTTCCATATAAAATATGCCATCTGTAGATAATAGAAGTTATCTTCTGCTAGTACCTATGTTTCATACCAAGGATGTCATGCATTTACCCTTGTTAGTGCAGTTCTTTTCATACAAATAATGTCCAAAGTCTTGACTGATGTATTTAACTAAATTCCAATATTTGCATAAAAATATGTTGTGTTCAGCCACATTCTGTAATCCATGTAGATTACCAAACAGATTTCTATTTTCAGATCTGGAGAAATAACTGAAAAGTTTGGAACAGTCACAAATCACAGACTTGAGGTTCGGCTCTTCTGGTTTTTTTCTCCAGTTAATGGGATAAAGATGCCTCTGGCAACACCACTTTATCAAAGTAGGAGTATTTCAAAGTGTATCACAAGTTACCTCTGATATTTTTCAGATGACAGCAGGTAATTGCAGTATAAACATAACCTTTTATTTTCATAACACTTACTGTACTCTCAGATGGAGGATAGGTTCTGTTTCCCAATTTAAATTTGGACCTACATGGAAAACTGGGATCAAAGGGAAGTGGTAGGTTAATGCAGTAGATGAAATAAAGGATGATAATTACAGGGAAGTTACAGACCAACATGAATGTGAAACACTGCTCATTAACAATATTACCAGTGTATCATTACTTTTTTTTTTTCTTCTGTAACTTTCAATCAAGACTGATTAGGGAAAGGTGGCCGAAGGTAGGAACAAGGGCCAGTTTCAAAGAATAGCTGCTTTAAGGGTATCAAGGGCATTTCTTCAAGGTGATGAAATATAGTGACTACTCACCCTACTTGTATTTCATCTTGTCATGGTTTAATCCCTCTCGCAGGTATCACACAGCCACTTGCTCACTCCCATACCCTCTTCCGTAGGATAGGGGGACTTGGGGAAAAAAGGTGAAACTTATAGGTTGACATAACAGTTTAATAACTGAAAAAAAAGAAAAGTAATAGTAACAAAAAGGAAGACAACAAAAAGAGATGAGTAAGATACACAAGTATATACATGATGCAATTGTTCATCATGGATTGACTGGTGCCCAGCCTGTCCCTGAGCAGTGATTGGTTCCTTCCACCCAATGCCCTGGGTTATATACTGAGCATGATGTTCCAGGGTCTGGAAAATCCACTTGGCCAGTTCATGTCAGCCCTCCTGGTCATGCTCCCTCCCGGCTTCTTGTGTACCTGCTTGGTGGCAGAGCACAGGACACTGCAAAGTCCTTTATATAGAGTAAGTACTATGGTGCAACAACTGAAACATCAGTATGTTATCAACATTGTTCTGCTAAATCAAAAACATAGCACCGTACCAGCTACTCGGAAGAATGTTAACTTTATCTCAGCTGAAACCAGGAACACCTAAATTCCAGTAATTCTTGTATTGTATAGAGAATGCTGATCAGCTGTGTTTCCTACTGTTTCTCATGCCCCTCATCCCCAAATACTGATATTGATGTAAATTCTCCCCCATGGAGCCACAGCAGTGTGCCCTGTTGCCTGTGGGCCGTTGCCACAGGCAATCCATGGCGTCTGGCTTTCCCCACTGAGGGAGTGGTGTTCATCAAGTCTCCATAGTCAGTTTTCTTGACACACGAGACTTCATAGAACCCTCAAATGGTCTGAGCTGGAAGGGATTTTAGAGATCAAATAGCTCAAACCCCCCTGCCGTAGGCAGGGACACCTTCAACTAGACCAGGATGCTCAGAGCCCCATCCAACCTGGCCTTCAGTGTTTCCAGGGATGGGGCATCTTCAACTCCTCTGGGTGGCCTGTGCCAGCGCCTCCCCACCCTCAAAGTAAGTTTCTTCCTAATAGCTAATGTAAATATTTTCTCTTTTAGTTTAAAACTGTTCCCCTTTGTCCTACACACCCTTGCAAAAAGTCCAATTTTCCTCTTTTTCACAAGCTCCCGTTAAGGACCGATTTGCCTCAATGAAGTTTCTGCAGAACTTTTTCAGGTTGAACAAGCCCAGCTCTCTCAGCCTGTCTTCATAGGAGAGGTCCTCCTACTTCTGTTCATCGATGCGCTCCTCTGGACCCTTTCCAACTGGTTCAATGCCCTCCCTGTGCTGGGACTCCAGAGCTGGATGCAGCGCTCCAGGTGGCGTCTCACCAGAGCAGAGCAGAGAGGTCGAATCCCCTCCGTCTTCTGGCCACGCTGCTTTGAATACAGCCGAGGGTACGGGCAGCTTTCTGGGCTGCCAGCGAGACTCCCACCCGTCTTGCCAAGCCGGCGCGTTCAGAGGCGCGGGGCCAGCCGGACGCCTTGCGCTGAGCCCGCCCGGGGCGGCACAGGAAGGCCCTCCCCTCCCGCCGGGACCCGCGGGGCGGGGCTGCGGCTGCGCCCTGCGCCGGCCCGGCGGCTGCCACAGCGCGGGGGGAGCGCGGGGCGGCGGGGTCGGGTTCCCTCGGCGCCCCGGCTCTGGCGAGCCAGCAGCGGTCTGGGTGCGCAGCACCTCCCGCTGCTCGTGCCCCGGGGGAGGAGTCCGGCACAGGGCCGTCTCCGCCCTGAGCCGGGCACAGGCAGCGCGGGTTGCCGCGAATGGCGCTCGGCGGCGGGGGAAGCCTGTGCCGCCCCTCGCTCCCCGCGCTGGGCCGAGCGGCTGGCCCCGCGCCAGGCCGGCGCCCCTGGCCCTGGAGTTCCTGATCTCGCCGGACGTTTTCCTCGTCTTGTGCGTTTTTGGAGTTCTTAGCAATGTACTTGCGTCTTCTCTCTCTTAACTGCTTCTGAGCAAGCGTGTGATAACCCGCACGGCTGAGCAGCACATCGCCGCTGAGCTGCACGGACGAAAATATAGTTTGGAGGTACGGATAAGCATCAGTCCTCTTTGTGTTTAGCAGGAAGCTGCTAGAGATAGTCAGGACTTTGCGTCTGAATTCCTCTCCTCTGCGCCTGCCCCCAGATAACAAAAACTTTCGGTCTATTTTTTTTTCTTTCTCAGTTTCTCTGTAAATGTGTGAAAAAACCACTATTTGCTTTTTTGTGTAATGGTTACCTAGAAGTTTAGTAAGAATGGAGATTAAGCTAGATGTGCTCATCTCTACGTGTATCAAGCAAAGAAAACCATGGCCTCGCATATCATGGGTTGGACAGGTAAGTGCAATGAACTCGTTATATAAAATTCTGCAAAGAGTTTTAATTGTATAATACTTTGCACTTCCACTTGCTTTAGGAGGGTGTAAAAACAACCTCAAGAAGTGATTTGAGTGCATCTTAAGGGTTATCAAAATAAACGATTTTTATCTTATTGATATGAGGCTGGAGATTCAAAATTTCTCAGGGAAACATTGCAGAGCCTTT
Organism: Corvus kubaryi; assembly: GCF_017639235.1. NCBI lineage: Eukaryota > Metazoa > Chordata > Aves > Passeriformes > Corvidae > Corvus > Corvus kubaryi. The sequence continues at coordinate 11,393,207 of NW_024581096.1, forward strand.
TTTTTTTCCTACCCCAAAGACCCACACCTTAGATGAGATAGTTGCTTTGATGGTTCTAGTTTTCATAACCTTTTTTACAGTACATTATGGGAAATGAGAACAATTTGGTTTTCCCCATTGCATCCTGCATCTGTTGAAAGACATTCTTTCTTAGACTTCGATAAAACGAGACTAATTTTTTTGCTTCTATGATTTGAATTCAGGAAAGTTTGAATTTAAGGCTGGTTTTTTTTTTTTTTCTATTGAAATCACTGGCAGCTATCTCACTCAATTAAACACTGTAAGACAAGATAGCTAATGTCCAATTTTTGTCATTTTTTAGCAGGTACTTTAGTTGAGGTACTTGGAATAACTTTTTAATAATAACTGTAAAATTGTTTGGTCGTTTGAAACCTGTGAATCAAGTTCATCATCAGTATAGGTCCATGGTAGATATGATGTACTGTAAGGCAAATATACCAAAGAATGAAGTTAATATGGCAATTGCTGCTCTTACTGTATTTTTCCCCTAACATTTTTTTATCTCAGCATTATTTTTCAAGCTTGTGTAGAAAACAGCATTTTGAAAAAATTAAATGCTCTTTAATTCTTTCAATAGGAAAAAGAGGCTGTTTTTCTTCTAGATGGTAAACGTATAAATGAAATTAACTTGGCTTCAGGGAAGACGAAGAAGAAAATCCCTTCGCTGCAGTCATTGTTGAAAAATGTGGTTGTCTTAACAACATCAGGAAATGGTTAAGTATAATAGCTTATGTATTATAAACTGAGGTCATTTTATTTGTATTTGTAAGAGTCTGGAAAGGCAGATATCTAAAGGATCTGCCAGTTCACTGTTAGCTCTAAAACTGTGGCTAAGATGGAAGAGAAGTAATTTTAAGTACTTCACAGTAATATCCTTCAAAACTTCTCTTCCCCAATGAACACAGCTGCTTGGTTGGCAGGAATACTTACAACAGGAGAGCTATTTCTTTGGAATAAAGATCGGGACTACTTGAAAATTGTGCCAGCAATCGAAGAGTCCAAGAAAGTAGTAGCAGCAGCAGAAGGTAGGTTTCTTTTCAATTAATCCTGTAAAAAAATGGAATAGAGGGAAACTTGTTTTCCATTCTTTAAAAGCTATTACGTGAGTAAAAACTATGTTATCATATTGTTTTGCATTTGTATGGTTTGTATGCTAGATAAACTTTGGCAAATGTCCTTTGTTATTTGGGTGATACAGATTTTTCATTTATTAATCCCTGTAAATAGTTCATTTTCAAATACTGTAAGTGTATTTTTTTCATGGTTAATTTTTTACTGTAAAAAAGCATTCCTGACTAGGTTATCAATATTTTAGAGCAGATATACATTTGATGTAAACAGTATATGGATAATTTGAAGCCTGTTCTCTAGGTGGGCTTTTATGACAAATGCTAGCTGGAGAGAATAAAGTCAAGACACATATTTGCAAACTTAAGTATCAAATACTGCCTTGTATTGGATAGCGTCACTGATACCAGCTTGTAAAGTTAAGTGTTGCAGAAGAAATTCTGTAATTTCAGGGAAGATCAGTAGTACACTTAAGAGCTAAAAGGAATCCATAGTAGAGCCCTTAGACAATCTCAGGAAACATCTCTAATGGCTGAGTGTTGTGGGAAAGATACTTCATAGGATGCATAGAGATGGGCATCCATCTGACATTACTGCTGCCCAAGGTCTGCTATCAGTGGTGAAGCTGGAAATTTAAGATGCTTAACATGGCAGCTTGGATTTCTTGTCATAGACGGGAAGTAAAATTTGCTTCTTCTATTCTTTTTAATTCTATGTCTAATGACGGAACAAAAACTGTTCTGGCACATTGTTGTGTTTGTTGTTATTTTTTCCCTCCAGAGTGTTCAATGAAGTTGTACTTGTATGTATCTGGAGATGGCAGAAAGGTACTATTAACTACTCCTACAGCGTGTGTCTTTCTTTGGGAGAGCACAGAACACAAAAATACAGCCTCTTGTAAAAATTCTTCTGGGCGTTGGACACAAATTTTACCTGATGAATCAGTCATATTGCCTTCTACTGAAGAAAAAGAAACTGGAGTGCATGCTGCTTTCATACAAAATGAGGTAAGAAATAAACCGTAAAGCAATCATTTTATTTCTTAGTTAAATTAGAGCAACAAAAGCTTCAGTGAATTTTGAAAGCCATGTCTGCTTCTTCGGCATTTTGCGTAGGCTTAATAATTTGGTTCATGTTACATTTAATGACAACATAAGAACAGCTATACTGGATCAGATCAGAGTGTCTGGCCTATTTATATTCTTGGCAGCCTTTACATTTCTGAATGACAACATTGTATTACTTAATCTGAATTGAAATAGCTATTGATCTAAATACATGGATAATTAAAGAGAAGTTTGTGTGCGATGAGCTTTTTGGGATTGTTTTGATTGTTTTCTCTTTTTTTACAGGTACTAGGTGATTGCTGTTTATCTGCTTTTGTGTTTTACTCTGGTGATTGTTTGGTGCTCACATTTTTGATTCTTCGATGGCATGAAAGTGCCTTTAAAAATGTTAGGTAAGTTCAAAGATATCTGAAGTTATAACAGCTTCAGGAACATTTTAATTATTTTTTATAGTTGGGATTCAGAGATGCAACTGAACACATTTACATGGATGTCCAGTTAGCCTATGGTTATAAGCACCTATTTATGTTCACATATGTATGTTTTTAGGATGCCCTCTGTGATTTTAAAGCCATTCTCCCCTGTCCTTTACATGTCCCCTGTAAAATGTGTTAATATAACAGCATTTATTTACATATTCCATACTTCATTATCAGCTTACACCCAGATAAAAATGTGTGTATTCTTCATTCTATGTGGGTAGCTATGTATACATATGCCTGTTGGCACGCACATGTGTTTTAGTGTCATAGTTTTTTGCATTATGATAATAGAATGTATTTTTCTTGTTTTTTCTTATATTGCTTATTTTATATTTTCTTATATTTCTTATACAGCCATGAATGCCCTGACTACCTCTTCCTCTTCTTTATTATGCAGATTTGTGTATTTTATTGGTTTTCTGTTGCCCTTTCCATTTCTTTTGCTTGATGAGAATAGTGTGTCTTTATCTGGGTTGGGACCAAATACTGACACAGTTATACTGATACAACCAGTTAAAAATGCAATTGAGTAATAATCTTGAGTATATGTGTAGTCCGTTCCTCTTGCTGGGTGACATATATATCTATGAGTTTAAATGGATATGTCCTCTGCAGGTGTTACTTGAATAATTTGCTAAAATTTTGTCGTACACATGATGTGGTACAACTGCTTTTGTTATATGATGTTCTTTTTATACTGACTTACTAATGATGTCCTCCTTGACCTAATCTTCAGTTTATCAAGGGCATGGTAATTCCTTTCTGGTAAAATAAAAAATGAAATAGAGCATAAAATACTCAGTGCAGAAATGTCTGTCTGTCTGTCTATCTGTCCATCCATCCATCCATCCATCCATTCACATCATAGTAGTTGCAGCCTGAAATTGTAACCACATTTCTAAGACATTTTACTAATATTTTCTTATGCCAACTTAGGCTTAGTTTCATTGCTTGCTGTTTTTTAATTAATTTTTTCTTTTTTTTTTTTTTTTCCTGTCAGTTGGACGGCATGCTTCTAGACAGAATTGTATTTTCTGTCATGTTTTGAATCTTTTTAAGATCACAGAATGGTTTGGATTGAAAGGGACCTGTAAAGGTCACATAGCCTAACCTCCCTGCCATGGGCAGGAATACCTTCCACTAGATCAGGTTGCTGGAAGCATAATCCAACATGTCCTTTAACACTTTCAGTAATGGGTCATCCACAGATTTTTGTTCAAAGCCGCATAGTGTTGATTTTCAAATTCTGAGTATTCCTGGGGTGGATGGTATTACAAGGTCTGAGGAAGCTCTTCCTGGCTAGAGTGCAAGTGCCTCAATTATGTGTCATTGATCTATATAGATTTGCATGTTCTAGACTTACAGTCCAAATTCCCATCCCATAAAAATAATTCTTAGTGCTCAGATATAATTTTTAAACTTGAGTAAATACAAATTTTTTTTTTCATTCGTAAAGCATATGAAGAAAAACAGGTGGGGGTTTTTTTTATAGCTCATGCTTTATATGATTTTGTATTGCATGATTTTTTACTATATAGGAATAATCCCTTTCTGCAAAATGGAGTGACCACTTGGTTTTGTTGTCTTTTTGTTGGTATTCAGTTCTTTGCCATACCAGATCCAGTGGGTACAGCAGACTTGTTCTCTTGTTAACTTGGTTCCTCAGTGTGTGTCTGTAAAGTCAAGGGGAGCTCTGCTATGTGCATTTGCAGGAGATGGACTTTTGCTTGCAGTAGCTGTTAACCAAACTAATCCAAAGGTATGTATGACAGGGCATCATTTAAGCTAAGAGTTCAGTTTGAATGAAGTGGTAACGAGGATTTAAAAACACAGTTTTAGGGTGATTCGTCAGCACTCATAAGGGGACATGGAATTACATTCACATTGATATCCACAGCTAAAAACTTTTACTACAGCTCATAATTGTTTGAATGTGATGTTCAGTTAGAAGTAGGTATAAGATCCTCTGTCATTTCTAAGCTGCGATAATGAAGAAGTTAATTTCAGTTACTGCATTTTATCTGCAAAGATTCTGGGTGATTCTGATGCCATGATGATTTTTTGCCTTTTCTTTTAAACCCCTTTTATACCTTTTTACAACTTCTGTATTCTTAGTGCTTTTTGCCTACATTCTTGGACTTGTTTGTCAAGCTGAGAGACTAAACATTTTAGAAGCTTTGTAGCTAGGGATCAGTGTGCCCCAGACCCCAAGGTCCTCTCCAGAACACATTCTGTAAACCAAGGTAGAACCATCCAGGGGAAGGCTCCTTGGGGAGGGGGGGCTCATTCAAGCCTCTCATTGGGGAATCTTTGATAGATATGCTAATTAGTAAAACCTATAATGCTATACCCGATCTTTTGGGAGGCACCGTAGTGTGCATTTCGGTGCATTCGACCTGGACGTGTGCACCTAAGGATCCTTAAAATAAATACCAAGGTAAAATCCCGTTTTCCCTTCTAACCGTGTTTGACTCTTGATTTTGAGACCAGGAAAAGGCATCAATTCTCAGTCAAGCCTCAGCCTAACATGTTTTGGAGTTCCCACTTCATAGTGTTATTCCTATTAACAACTCAGAGGTCAAATTTTAATGTACTTTTTAATGCTTATGATGATGGGGAACATGGACCAGTTTATTTGATGTACCAAGTTGGGATGATGCAAACCTTCAAACCTCCAGTTGTTAATTACCAGAAAGACTAAAGAAGACAGATCTTATATTGAGTGTTTTAGAAAAAGTTATGTTAAAAAGACTATTGAGTCATATATTAAGTATATCATAATCCTTAGTTATTTTTCAAGTGTTGAACAAGGTGTAGAATTTAATAAATATTCACATAGTAGTAAATATTGAAATGCAATGTCATTTTCATGTATAGTAATGTTACCAGTACACCAAATATAATGCATAAGTAAATAGTAGACATTTTTTTTACAATAATGACATTTTGATACAAACATTTATGATGTCTTTACATTTATTTTTTCTTTCTAGGCAACTCAGGTTTTATTTTTAAATACGTTGAATTTTGTAACTGTTTCGGGTAGCCTTCGAGGTTGTAGTAGCAAGAGTAGCATGACCCCATCCAGATTCATCAGGTCAGTAATTGATGCTGTTTCTCCTGCTGTTGTGGATTTTTTTGTTTTGTGTTATGGCTTATTTGTTTATTTTATAACTATCCTAACTGATGCAGAAATTTGACAGAGAAAAAATATTTTTTTACCTGCCCAATTTAGATCTTACTGGGTTGGCGATATGTGTTGGACTCCTGATAGCCTTTTCTTGGCTTGCATGTTAAAACGTGGATCTTTGATTTTATTGACATGTATGGGTGAATTGCTGACCTTAATTGCTTCTGGATGCTCTGTAGAATTTGGACCAGCACAGTTTATTCCATTTCATCCACTAATAACATACAGGTAAAAGGGTTTGAAAAGGTTTATATATTTCTGTCTTATGGTATTACCTTACTTTCTATCATATTTATTATAATTTTGCATAAATGTGATCTTTCAAATTCACTCTTTTGCTTTTCATGTGTCTTTCCAATATCTGTTTCTCATTCATAGTTCTCTTCTATTTCTTATAATGTGTTTGTCGTGATGAAAATTGACATTGCGACAATGTAAGTATACATAAAGTGATTTGTTTTTCTAAAACTGTTTGAATTTATTAGTAATTAAAATTAGCATTTTTTAATGAAAGAAGAAAAAATGAAACTTAAGAAAGTGCTTAAAGTGCAAATTTATTTTAATCCAGTGCTATTTCTCTGCTCACTGTTTAATTTTATGTATAGAACCTGATGTAAGATATTGTAAATAACATATTTGCATGGACAGAAACTAGGTAGTTTTAAAAATGTTGTTTTGGGATTTTCTAGATCTGAATTCTGAGATTATGCTGCTGGGTGCATGAGAGAGTAGAAGGTGATAAATAGGCTTTAGCATAAACTGAAAGTAACACAGTCAAATAGAGAAAACAAGATAGAATCTTAGCTTTAATTATTTTTTAAAAATCTTACTAATTTTGCATGCCTTAAACCAGATAGTGTGTAAATATAAAACCTTGTGAAGGCATTCAAAGCGGTATACTACCTTCTTACACTATCTGGTTGAAAAATCAGATACTAAAATGTATTAAAATACATGAATTATGATGAGATATTGAATGTATGCTGCTACTTTTTTTTCAAATAAACACAATGTATTAGGTGGCTAATAGAATACATGTATTACACAGTTTTCTGGAACTCAGTAAGGAGGGATTTCTGTATAAGGAAGACCTTTCTGAAACAGAAGATTTGTGTGTTTATATAATTTTTCTATTGAATGTCCTAACTGATGCTGAAATTGTGAGATTCAGATTTTCAGGATTCTTTTGTCTTTCATATATGACTTTCTTAGCGTAACCCTTCAAATTTCATATTCCAGTATTTGTCATAACAAATAAGAGCTAGATAAGAAAGTGTGATATAGAAATTTAAAGTCAAATTATGAAAAAGTACAATTATTACTAATGAAATAATAAATGAATACTGAAAGCTGGTTTTAATTTGTTTCAATTAAAAGGAGTTGCTACTGTAGTAAAATACTGGCGTCTTGCAAGCATAAATAGTGTTATCCAGAGCACTCATCCTGCAAAAGTTTAGACACTTCGCTAGGATTCTGAAAGGACTTACTTGGATAGTAGAGTGCATGGTATTACATGTTATGAAGTTATTCCTGTTTGTGATTATTACATATGATAGTTGCTTCTTAATTTTTGATGTATTTCTATTTTAGACAGCACCGCTCTTTCTGTCAAGACTCCAGCCAGTCTCTTGGTTCTTCAGATTCTGAATGTGACCTCATGAGACAGAGATTCTCTGTTGCTTCACATCCAAGACTACCCTACCTCATTGTCTCTGATGGATATATGATAACACTGCTAAGATTTCCTAACAGCTTTTCGCCATCAGGATTTATAAGATCCCTTCTGCTTGATTCAACCCAACAGCTTGAAAATATCCATCAGAATTTGCTGAACTTCAAGGTAGGGTTATGAACTGTTTTGCAGGCTTTAAGTAAAAAATTTCATGTGCATGAAAAAGTGTAAAATCTAGACTGAATACCTTTGAATTATAAAGTTGTTTAAACATGTTGATCTGCCAAACAATGAATACAGTTTTACTGAAATTTTATTCCTTTGATGTCTGGGTGGATATTTCAGTAAAATATAGTGGGTGGGACAGTCTTAATTGTCACTATATTACTTTTTGTTGGAACTGTAAAAGAAGCAGGGATTTCTACATCTGTAGAGTTGATTCAGGGCATTGACAGGCATTATGCTGCTCTGACAAACTCACCCTTTCAGAATGATGCAGAAAGAATTCTGTAAATCCTCTCTAACTTTGTCCCAATGGTTCTGCATGTATTTGTCTGCTAGCTGTTCAGTCAAGGGTGGCAATTAAAGCTTAATTAAAGCATTTCTGTTTAATTTTCTGTCACTTCTAAATTGAGCAAAGTCTGGGAGAAGGGAAACCATTGAGGGAAGAGGTCCTGGCACCGTTGCTGACCACATAAGATATAACAGATACTTAGTTCAGAATACTTGCATTTGCTGATAGAATGCAACTTCTCAGTTGCAATTCAGTTTCTGTTCTGGATTTTTGGAGAAGTGAGCTATCATGGTGTTCCTGCATAAGCTAGAATAGTGAGCTTGAGGATTTAAAGAGGTACGTATAGTAAAAATGCAGAAAAATCCTACATACAGGCAAATTTCTAGGCATCAAGAAAGCAAATGCTTTCAAACTAAAGTTGTCTGGTGTGAGAGATTTCTGCTCCCCAAAGCATGGTGAGGTGATAGTTTGTTTCTCTGCAACAGATGCTTGCTGACCTGTTCTCCCTGTCTTTCTGGGACTTTTGAACTGGAGCTTTTTACATCAGTCACCAATTTCCTTGACTTGTTTAGAAAGTGTCTGTCTTGCTAGAAACTGATAATATGTTTTCTGTTGTTGTTATTTCTTTTAGTCTAAAGGGAGATCTTGGTATTTAAGATCACTGATGTCTTTAAAAGCTAGTCTTTTAAAACAAGTTCAAAATCAAAGTTCTATCTTCTCCACCATTCCGAGATTCCTGGAGGAGGACACAGCAGAAATGAATGAGAAAACCATGGATTTACTGGTACTTAATGGCATTTTTCCACTTACAATTGTGAAATTACACAAGTTTAAGGTATTATAAGGGGAAATAACAGTGGGGTTTTTTTTTAAAAAAAAAAAGTTTATTTGTTCTTGTTACATGTATTTAAAATAATTCAATATTGGTTAAATTCTCTTTTTCTGTATAGGTGTGAGGAACATGCTTATTTTCTTCAACTGATACTTGATTTTTTTTTTCAAGCATAATATTTCCTTCAGTATGTATTCACTTTTGGAGGAGTATGTGCCAATCTACATATATATCAATTTACTGTGTTTCAGTACATAGAATGGTTTGTGTTGGAAGGGACCTTAAGGATCATCCAGTTCCACCCTCTTCTAGGGGCAGGGACACCTTCTACACGTCCTGGCCTTGGATACTTCAAGGATAGGGCAGCCACAGTTTCCCTGGACAACCCATTCCAGAATCTCAGCACTTTCACAGTAAAGAATTTCTGCCTAATACCTTATCTAAGCCTGCCCTCTCTCAGCTTAAAACCATTGTCCCTTGTTCTATCACTACCTGACCATGTAAAAGTCTCTCTCCTGCTCTCTTGTAGCCCCCTTTATGAAAGGTCCTGTAAGGTCTCCCTGGAAACCTAATACTTTAGCTTCACTTTATAATAAAATATATGGGGCTGTAGAGTATTTTAATAACAGTCTTATCCTTAGTAAGTAAGATAGTTATCTTTATCCTCAGTTTTAGAGGGTTCTTCAATCAGTTCCAAAATCTGTATTTGTCTTTTGGAAGAGTGGCCCTGTGATCATAGCTATTGAAGAGCCTTTCCCAACTTCATTTCATGCTTTTGCATTTTGGTTTGTTCTTTGAAGCTTTTGAGCTTTTGTTGAATAGCTTTTATATCTTACAGGTATCTGGCAAAATCTCTGTCTTGTACTCTAGGCTTAATGAAGGACAGGGTTTCACTTTCTCATATAGTATTTACTGCTGTATTGGCAGTGTAATTTTGTTGTTAGGTAATTTAATTTCTGTCTGCCCAACTGTTTTGCAAATAACGACATTTAATTTGAGATTGAGATGAAATTGCAGTTTATTAAATGTACTAGCATTTAAGCAAGGTAATTGAGCATAAAAATTTCATTTGTGAGACTCACTAAATGTTGGTTCGTAACAGTCTATGCTCTCTCTCTCTATCAATAATAAACTTGAATTAAACTGTTGATTTTTTGCTTGTCTGATTTAGGACCATGAAGAAGAATCAGACAATGAAAAGCAGTTTTGCAATAACCCTTCCAGCTTCTATAACCAAAGAATCCATTCGTTTGTTAGTAAAGCTGATCAGGGCTGCTTAGAATTTGCATCAATGTTTGATACCATCCATGCAGAAGATGATATTGAAGAGAAAGATAAATCATCATTGGAACTATATTCCATTCAGAAAAACCTCCTTGGTGCATGGCAGATAGGGATTTCAAAAAATACGGAAGAGAAAGATGTGTTACTGAATTACACAGTGAACTGCATTATCCACTTTTTCAGCATTGTTCAGTTTGTGAAATGTACTTTGCTAAACCAGGATGCGTCTTCAAACAAGTCTGTGAAGAACACTCAATGGATGCACTGTGTCCTGAAATATTTTCAGCAGTGTTTGACTGTCTTGTACTGGCATTCAAGAGCCAGTGTGACTGGGCATGTGGCAAAACTGACATTAGAAACTTTAAAACTGATGCTTATACAGCGACAAGATCAGTTGTTCTCAAAAAACCTTTTGGCATGCTTCTGTCTTTTGAAAATGGTTTCTCACACCCTAAGTAGAGTATGTGTAATACAGTACGAGAATTTTTTTTCATCTCCTGACAGTAACATTCTTGTGGAACTTGACTCACTCACTGTGCCTGTTTTCTTAGTTCTTGATGACAGTACTACTCAGCAGTTCAGCTCACTGAAATCTCTGCTTAGAGAGCCTCCTCAAGTAAACCGTGACACAGAAACAGAAAAAAGGTATGAATAATCTTTGCATGGGGAAAAAAAATGTACAGCAAAACCAGGTGATCAGGCCCAGCCAGCGCAGGTTTATGAAAGGTGGGTCCTGCATGACCAACCTGGTCTCTTCTGTGACAGGTCACCTACTTGATGGATGAGGGAAAGGCTGTGGGTACTGTCTACTTGGACTTTAGTAAAGCCTGTGACAAAGGTTCCCAGAACTTCCTCCTGGAGAAACTGGCTGCTCATGGCTTGGACAGGAGTGCTCTTTGCTGGGTTAAGAGCTGGCTAGTGGCTGGGCCTGGGGAGTGGTGGTGAATGGAGTTACATCCAGCTGCAGCTGGTCACTGTGGTGTTCCCTAGGACTCAGTATTGGGGACAGCCCTGATTAATATCTTTATCAATGATCTGGATGAGGGGATGGAGAGCACCTTCAGTCAATTCACAAATAACACTAGGTTGAGTGGGAGTGTTGATCTGCTAGATGGCAGGAAGGCTCTGCAGAGGGATCTGGACTCACTGCTTTGATAGGCTGAAGCCAATGCTATGAGGTGCAATGAGGCCAAGTACCAGGTCCTGCCCTTGGATGAAAACAACCCCAGGCAGCACCGCAGGCACTATATCAGGCAGTATATCAACAGGCTGGGGTAGAGTGGCTGGAAAGCTGCCCAGCAGAAAAGGACCTGGGGTGCTGGTTGACAGCAGGTGCACATGAGCCAGTGTGTGTGCCCAGGCGGCCAAAAAGGCCAATGGAGTCCTGGCAGCAGGACCAGGGAAGTGACTGTTCTTCTGTACCTGACACTAGTTGAGGCATCCAGTCCTGCATCCAGGTCTGGGCCCCACAGTAGCTGAAAGGGTTGTCAAGCATTGGAGCTGGCTGCCTGCGAAAGTGGGTTGAGTCTCCACTCCTGTAGGTATTTAAAGGATGTGTAGCTATGGTGTTTAGGGATGTGGTTTCGAGGTGGACTTGGCAATGTTAATGGTTGGACACAATGATCTTATGGGTGTTTTCCAACCTAAGTGGTTCTTCATGATGGAACAAAAATTGTATGAGTTGAACTATTAACTGCAATACCCTTTTGGGTTTTTTTCCTGCATTTTACTCCATGGAAAGTAAAAGATAAACAATTAAAGCATGCAGATTAAGGCTCAGACCTATAGTTGAATATAGTTTGCTTGTGGTGACTATACTATCACTGCAAATCAGCTTGACGATAACTGATGAGTTGACAGCTGACACCAGGCCTGGTAGTGCAGCATCAAATCAGATATCAAAAATTTAGACGGTTTAAGTGCCTCTTTTGCATTTCACTCTTTCCCAGTTTCAAACTCTATGGAGCAAGAGTCTGCTCATATGCAATATATCAATAATGTCAATTTAGTCAGCAAAGTTTTTATTCATTATGGATGTGGTGTCTCAGCAATAAGAAAAACCCATTTATGGAAATGTACTAAACTGTCAGAGCTGTTTCTTCCATACACATAAAGTTGAAAGACACTTAAGTGTGCTGTCCAACTTTTGGGAAAGTATACTGGTATCAGTGGTGTATTTCCATACTGCAAAACTCAAATTAATAAAAGTGTGTTATTCACAAGAGCAGGCTTCTTCTTTCCAGAGATTTAGAATATAAGAAGCATTATAACTCACAAATTTAGTCCTACTACAGTAAAACGTATTTCTTAAATAATCCTTAAATGTAGTACTGTGTTCATTGCAAATCTGATATGCAAGGTTCAGTTATCTCCAAGAAGATAATCCGTATTTTTGATTAATTGTGCTCCAGGTGCTGAGGACTGTGCATATGACTTGACTCTTTATGTGTTAATTATGAACCCAGTAGTACTTGAAGATTCAGATGTGTTGCACTTTTGTGCAAGCTTCTTCGAGTGTCTAACAATGTGTATTTGCTTGTATTGTTAAACTTATTATGTATCTGAGCAGGTACATCTAATAGGACTGTGCTAGGCAGCAGGGACTTGCCAGCCCTAAAACCATGCTCTGCAGTCTTGTTTTCTTGTCTTTGCTTTTCTGTGTTAGGCTTTAGTTGTTTTCTAATCAGTCATGTTTATAAAGATGCTGATACCAGTTTTGAGGTTTCTCTGTGTGAGATTATTTCATTTCCCCATTGTTTAGCTAGCAAGGAGATGAATTTTGGGGGCATTTAGATGCTTAAAGTAGATTGCTGTGTTAAGAAAATTCAGAAGAATTAATGTTTGTTAGTCAAAAATGAGGCAAAAAGTGTTTCGTTTTTCCCCCTCACTGAAGTCAAGAAAGTAGTTGATACAACTTAATTTTCAGGTGCATAATGCAAAATAAAAGGAAGTAAGAAATTGATGTAAGCAACTTTGTTAGTTCTTGCTTGATTCCATAATACTGTATTTCTTGAATTACAGGTTGACTGTACTATGGCAACTATTATATAAGAAAGTGCTTTGGTATCAAGTGCAGCTGAAAAGAAAAGTGAACAAGAATGCAAAAGAGGCTTCTGTTGTCTCCTTGCTTTTAAGTCATATACAAGCAACCATTCAGTCTTCAGGAGTGACATTAGAACAACATCTGAAGATGAATTCTATATCTGGTTTGTAAAAACATTAATTGAACACTAGGCAAATTAGGCCCAACTTAATAACAATGAGTGACTACCAGATTTTTAAAAAGTGAACTTCGGAACTTGAAAAATTCTTATGTCCTTTGTTTTGTGTTGTTTCTGCTGAAGTAAATGGGCATCACAATTTGTCTCTTCTGTGTAGAAATCTTGTTTGCTCTATGTGGTCATCATGGGCATGAGCATGTTGTATTCACAAATGTAGTCAGCTTCAAGTAAGCATCTAAATTAGTGTAACCTAAGATAATTGACTTAATCTAGCATATTTATTTTCCAAGCAGTATATAGTTGTAGCCTAATTTCTTAAAATTTACTGTGTTCTGTGTCCTGTGTTCTGCCTTCCTTTTGACTTCTACACTATTAAGCCCAGCTTCCCATTTATGTCTCCCTCTACGATTCTGTGTCCTTGCCATGTTCTTGGTTTCTCTCCCTTAAATGACAGTTCTAGCTCCTCTTCCTCCAACACTCCATACAATGCATGAGCTCCTCCTGGAGGAAAGCTCCTACATTACCTGTCCTGGTGAGGAGTATTCGAAGTCATCTTCTCTCAGATACTCAAAATTTAGACTTAATTGTGAGAATAGAAGTTTACTGGGGACTCACATGTTTCATTCTGCTTTCAGTGAATCTCTGATACTGAAATAAGAGCATATGTATTTGTACATGTAAAAGTAACTATGTAGAGCTTTCAATTTGTTAATATGTCACTTTTATAGGTGAGGAACAGTTCCTTTTAGGCTCATACAGAGAATCTGTGGACATTTGGAAAAGATCTCTTTGTGAACTCAAGATAAAAGGTAAGGGATAAAATCTTTGGGGGTGGAGGGGGTAAGTTGCATAATCGCTTTACATTGTGACTCTGTGTGCCCTTCAGAAAAAGGGGATGAGACACATAAAGGGTCTGACACATATTTGAAATCAAGATGGGATGAATAGACACCAGACTAGTTGCTCTCTGAGAAAAGTCTGTGAATTTCTATTTTGATACCAGTGCTTTCCTGTGATTATGAAGTATTCCTTGCAGAAAAGCTCTAGATATATCTGTGAGCAAGAAAGAGACAATGAAAAAAATATGAACAAAAGTCAATTCCTTTAATAGCTGTAAAATAAAAAGAATTAGTGTTTGGAAAGTAACAAAACTTCTCTCAGGAGTTTTCATAAGAGTTGATTTGAAACAGATATACCACAGTCTCTTTCCAGGCATCATGGGAAAATTTTCTGCTGGTTATTAGAATTATTCTGCTGGTTATTAGAGGAATACATCATTGAGGAAAAACTTCAGAATCTTGGAAGCTTGGTTGATGCTGAAGTAACTCCACTGTGGTTTAGGCATTCTTTCTTTGAAGTCTAGGCTTCCTTAAGCTCTCCTATCTTTGTCTCAACAGTTACGCATAGTATTGTTTTGAAAACTGCATCTGCAGAAGTAAAAATGTTGTGGATGAGCTGTAACTTACTAGGGATTTAGAGGTTGTATAGAAGGATCATACTCTCAAATAGCTGCTCCTGATTTCTATTCCACAAAGTATATGTTTCTGTAGATATGTTTCTGGAGAGGAAAGAACTAGTACTTTCACTTGCTGCATCTGTTTTTGTGTTTGTTTTTTTTTCCAATTGGACTTCTGCCTTTTTAAAAATCTTTTAATGCAGGTGGAAAAAAAGCATGTTTTCTTCAGCGTAGATACTATCTTGCAATACTGTTTTGTCACCTGTATCAGTATAACATATCTGAAGCTCAGGGACTCTGTGATCATCTGGTAAGAGAGATTCTAAGGCGATCACAGCTTTCCGCAAGTCAGATGGAAAAATTTTCCGGTATGTTTATATTACCTAAAAGTGTGATAAGGTATGTTGACACTGTTGAATAACCTAGTGTCTAATTTCTCTGCCCTCACATGCATACTTGACAGCTTTTGATGCTTTTCTCTTTACACTGTTTTCAGTGACTTTAAAGACCTTTTTCTGATCCGCAGATGATATTTCAGCTGCACTTGTTGTAATATGTGTTTAGACAACTCTCACTGTCTTGTAGTGTCCTGCTAAATAATTTTAGACTCTAATCCTCTCAAGGAAAGACTTTGGATAAGAAAAATAAGGGGGAAATTATGTGAATTGATTTTATATTAACTTTTTTTATGATGCAACATGAAAAAATAGCAGATTTTAGTTTGGCTGCCAGTCCTAATTTGACAGTGGGATGTTTTTGCAGGTGCTTGTAGTTTTTTTTTTTTTTTTTTTTTACAAAGTCTAAATCTAAGTGAAATCTGAATTTCCAAGTTTGAACAAGTGTTTTTTTGACTCAGTGCTGGTCTAAATTTGGATACTAGAGGTCCGTCTCCAGTCATTAAAAACCTAGTAAAAAAGTCTTCTAATATTAGTATAATGTGTAATTAGTGTAAAAGATTAAACTCTGTAAGTTCTGAAAGCTTGTCAAGGAATTAAGTAAGTTTGCTCATTTTAAAAGAATGTTTTATAACCTGTGAGTAAATAATTTTAGCATTCAGATTCAAAATAATTTTTCTCATAATGATATAATTTGATTTTTTTTTTTTTTTAGATACCAAGTATTTTCAGCATGAACTATGGATGGTAACCAGCATCCATACTGACACTGCCATGGCTGTGATTCGATCCATGGCACGATTCATGGCTGCTTATTTCACAAAGCAGCTGCTCTATATCTTTCCCCCACATAACGTTGACATCCTTCATCCACTTCACATCAAACAAGGTATTTTTTTTTGCAAGCAGTTTTAGTTGCTTAAATCTTACAGTTTTTCTCATGTGTATCAATGATGTCTGTTATGCTTTAACTTGATGATCAAGTCAGCTTTTCAGTGGAGTAGGAAACAGAAAACAAGGTATAACTGATAAAATTTTTGTTCCAACAGATAGGATCATTTAGGTTGGTGAACACCCGTAAAATCATTGTGTCCAACCATTAATATTGCCAAACCCACCACTAAACCATGTCCCTAAACATTGCACCTGCACATCTTTTAAATACCTACTGGAATGGAGATTCAACCCACCTTCCTGGGCAGCCAGGTCCAATGCTTGACAAGCCTTGTAGAGAAGCAGTTTTTCCTGATATCCAGTGTAAACCTCCCCTGGCATAACTTGAAGCCATTTCCTCTTCTATCACTTGTCACTTGGTAGAAAAGATGGATCCCAACCTGGCTACAGCCTGCCTCCTTTCAAGGAATTGTAGAGAGTGATAAGGTCTCCCCTGAGCCTCTTCTTGTCCAGGCTAAACACCCCCAGCTCCCTCAGTTGCTCCTCACAAGACTCGTGCTCCAGACCCTTCACCAACCTTGTTGCTCTTCTCTGGACAGTCTACAGCCCCTCAATGTCTGTCTTGTACTGAGGGGCCCAGAACTGAACCCAGCATTCAAGCTGGCCTCACCAGTGCTGAATAGAGGGACAGTCAATCTCTTTTTCAGTTCACTTAGGGAGAGTAGTCTCTCTTGCTCA
The DNA here is from genome assembly GCF_017639235.1 of Corvus kubaryi. Lineage (NCBI taxonomy): Eukaryota > Metazoa > Chordata > Aves > Passeriformes > Corvidae > Corvus > Corvus kubaryi. The sequence goes on from NW_024581096.1 coordinate 11,410,041, forward strand.
TGCTATGGAGACGTCTCCACAAGAACAGTTCCCTTATGGCTTCAGTGTCGCAGCGAGACAGCCGCCCGGGTTGGTTCTCTGCTCACATATGAAAGTCCCTTCCCCGGACCTAACAAGCTTTCCCCACAACTGTTTTCGAGGGTCCAATCTTGAGCTACTGTGGTACCATTTTAAGGTTGGGCTGTTCAGAAGCAAAGGTTCTCTTCACCTATCTCTGGGAGCATCTTCAGCTCCAGGAACAGAGGTCTTCTTCTTCCCTGGGAGCAAGGGTCTTAATCACTTTCATCTCTCTCTGTTCAAGCTTCTCATCAAATCACAGCTACTTCAACATTTGCTTATTTCAGCACAGATACTTTTGCTCACAATTGCAATTTGAACGCTTCACCCCCCATCCTTTCATGAAATTACAGTGGGTATTTTGATGTATCATAGTCCATCACCATAGCTTTGCAACAGAATTTCAGCTTCTAGGTTTGAAGCATCTCCTCCTTCTCCTTCCTCAGGGTTTCAGCTCTTCCTTCTTCACTGACTTTGGTGTCTTTATGGTGTTTTCTTCACGTGGCTTCACTTTTCCTTATCCTCTGACTTGGGAGAGGATTGATGTCTGCAGGCTTCATCTGTTCTGGACAATCTTACAGCACTAAGAGAGTTAATCTCACCCAGGCCCCGCAGCTGGAATTTGCCTCTCACTGTTGGTCACATGATCTTTGTGGGGCAGTGGCCTCAGATGAATTTTGGCCGCGCTGGGCGAGGGCCGGGCTGGCCGAGCCGTGCCGCAGGGCTGCCTGCACGGAGCAGGGCTGCGGAGGGAAGAGGGCCGCGGAGGGAAGAGGGCCGCGGAGGGAACAGGGCCGCGGAGGGAACAGGGCCGCGGAGGGAACAGGGGCACGGAGGGAACAGGGACACGGAGGGAACAGGGACACGGAGGGAGCAGGGACACAGAGGGAGCAGGGCCGTGGTTGGAGCAGGGACATGGAGGGAGCAGGGCCGTGAAGGGAACAGGGCCACGGAGGGAACAGGGACACAGAGGGAACAAGGCCACGGAGGGAGCAGGGCTGTGAAGGAACAGGGACACGGAGGGAACAGGGCCACGGAGGGAGCAGGGCCGCAGAGGGAACAAGGCCACGGAGGGAGCAGGGCCGTGAAGGGAACAGGGACACGGAGGGAACAGGGCCGTGGATGGAGCAGGGCCACACAGCTCCAGGGTGGCTGTTTCCCGGCCGGCCCGGCTCGCACTGAGGGGGCTGCGCTGGGTGTCCAGCGAGCAGAAGCAGCTGAGATTTCAGCCAAGCCGTGCCGTGGCTGACCCAGCTGGGCCGCGCCCTGGGCTCCCAGTTACCTGTCCAAAAGCTGGAAGAAAAAGAGCTTTCCCGGGGTTTGTTCATTTTTAAATGTGGATCACAGAGGTGTGTCAAGCTTCTTAACTGGCTTTAAAAAGTTGCCAATGTTCAAACTAGCCAGTTGATTGGTTCTGTCGGGTCTAGAGGAAGCTGTAAGCATCTCTTTGCAAAAAATCACTTCTGTGGCTGATGGAGCCCTCTTTAACTAAAAACCCAAACTATGCTAAACCGTGACACCCCTGCACCACAGTTAGGCTGAGAGGTCTGTAGTTCCCCAGACCCTTCTTCCAGCTCTTCTTGTCAATGGGTGTCTCTTTTGCCAACCTCCAGTCAGCTGGAACCTCCCTGGTGAGCCAGGACTGTTGGTAATGATGGAAGCTGGCTTAGTGAGTACTTCTTCCTCAGTACCCTTTGGTGCATCCCATCCAGCCCAGTAGAACTGTGTGTGTCTGTCATGGGTTAGCAAGCATAGTCCCGGAAGTGATGTCCTTGCAGGGGGGTGCTTACAGCTTCCTCTGTGACCTGACAGAGCCTATCAGCTGGCCAGTTTGAATATGGACAATTCTTTGAGCCACTTAAAGTTGTGACCGCCTCTGTGATCCACACTTAAGAATAAACAAACCCCAGGCAGAGCTCTCTCTCGTTTCCAGTGCTGGGACAGGTGGCTGTGGGCCCCATGTGAGGCCCAGCGGGCCCGGCTCAGGCCAGGCTGGGCTGGGCCATGGCCATCCTGGAGCCGATGGGCCCTGTTCCACCCGTGGAACCCCCCCACAGCCCTGCTGTGGGCAGCCGGAGCGGCTCGGCTCTCCCCCCTCTCCAGTGAGGCCAAGATTCAGCTAAAGCTGCTCTGCTGTCCGGCAGAGATCATGTGACCGACAGTGATAAGCAACATTCCAGCTGCAAGGCCTAGGTGAGATTAACCCTTTTATTGCTATGAAAAGCTGAAAACCTGAGGGAGGAGAAAGAAGAGATGCTTAAAGCTGAAATTCTGTTGTAAAGCTATGATATATCAGAGCATCCCGTTGTAATTTCATGAAGATATGGGGGGTGGAGTGTTCAGCTCGTAAGCAAAAGCACCTGCGCTGAGATCGACAGATGCTGACGCAGCTGTAATTTCATGAGAAGTTTGGACAGGGAGAGATGGAAGCGATGAGGACTTTTGCTCCGCACGGGAAAGGAGAAAACCTCAGTTCCTAGAGATGCTCCCAGAGATAGTCCTGGAGATGAAGATGAGGAGGACCCTTTGCTCCCAGGGAAGGAGAAGGGTCTCTGTTCTTAGAGATGAAATGCTCCCAGAGATGGGTGAAGAGAACTTTTGTTTCTGAAGGGCTCAACCTTAAAATTGTACCCCAAAATCCTTCAAGAGTGGACCCTCAAAAGCAGTTGTGGGAAAAGCTGCAAGTTGGGGGAAGGGACTCACATGCGAGCAGAGAGACTCCTCTTCCAATGGACTGAACAGAGTTATTTGGAAGTGGGCGGCTGTCTCGTTGTGATAATGTTTTCATAGCATGAACAAGAGAGACTCCTCTTCCTAAATGGACTGAACAAGGTTATTATGGAAGTGGTAAACAGACTGAACATCTTAAGGGTTGTCTTTTTACATTGTCACTTGGAGAAGGGAGAAAGGTGGGGGGAAGTGTTCTGAAGGTGTGGTATGATTTTTTTTTTTCTTCTTTTAGGTCTGTTAATAAACTTCTTTATATTCTTTCAAGATTGGTCCCTGCTTTGCATTTCTCCTTATTCTTATCTCACAGAAGATAAACAGTAATGAGTATTTTGGACCAAACCACTGCACTAAATTGGTGTTTCTGCCCGGTTACAAAGCAAACCCGCTACAGTGTCTTAAGTGGTGTATGAGGTTGCTGACCACTTTCCCTTGGATTGGGGTCTTCATTCTGTTTGCCATCCCTGTCTTCCAGCTCAGGGGCTTTATTAATCAGAAAACTGGTCTTATTACTAAAGACTGTGGCAGGGAAGGCATTAAGTACCTCAGCCTTTTTATCAACTTTTGTCACAATTTTGACTGAAGATCTGGCTCTGACTGACTTTGATCCTCCCAGAAGTGAGATAACAGCAGTGCTTAAGAAGTAGTTGAATTGGATCTGTGATCCAGTGTGACCCCAACTGAAAAGCCAGAGGAAAGCATTTTTTGCTTATCTAAAAGTCAAGCTCTTGGAAGCCAAAATGCTTCAGATACCATATTGTCAAAGCAAGTGAGAAAGTCAAGTTGCTTTGGTGTTGAACCCAAGTAGTATTTGTTAGTTTAAGTCCTGCTTCTCAGCTTTTTCTGAGAATTACTGTTTATCACAGTGAGTGATTTCAGCAATATTCCATTTAAAGATTTCCTTTGTTAGGAAATTTTTATTTTCAGAGTTATGTTTTCAAATGTTTGTGGGAATAAAGATTTGTTTGAAAGTATTTTAAGTACTCTACCACTAAGTTAATATTATAATCCCATATATTTTTCTACAGTGTTGACTTACTTTGATTGATTATGTTTTCTGTAGTGTATTTGAATACATTGAGTATTTTTAATGTTTCTGTACTACAGCATGCACTGGTATCTACTTCTTTCTTCATGGTCTTTTGGACGCTTTATTTAGACAGCTTTCAAATAAAACCTACAAAATAAAACCTTGATTTTAATATTGATTAGGCAAAGATTGATGTATGTGGTGAGAAAATCGTGGTAAAATTAGTTGCACAAGCTGGATTAGTCTGAATATCTCCTAAGTAATGCAATTGTCTGAGCAAAACAGAAACTGTGAGAGATGCAAATAACTGCTTAGAATTCATGTTGGTCAGCACCTCTCCAGGAGAACCAGGAAGCAAAACCTTGAAAAAAAAATCTAAATCTAAACAAAGAAGGAGATATTAAATTTGTCTGAAGTTTGTCTCTATACATTCTCCTAAAATCACAGAATCACAGAATATTATGTACTGTTCTTTTTCAAAAATGCATTTTAACATTCTGTCTTACGCAGTAAGTAGCAAAATGAGTACAAACAATGTGGGTACACTAGGAAAACTCTAGGAATTTCCATTTATCTCAGGTGTACCCTCTGGCATATCCTACAGATATCAGGAATATTTGCAAATGATCCATCAGTGTGATTGAGTCTTTAAAGTAAAAAAACCCACCAGTTTTGCACTTGCTTGCATATCCCACATTATTAAGCAGAAAAATAGCCTATTCTGAGCACACTATTATACCATTGCATGAGCTCCCTGTGCCTGCTGCAGATAAACTTCCATAGTGTGCCTCTAATAAAAGTAGATTAGTAATAAAAGCAGTAGTACACTGAAACGAATCCCCAAGCGATGTGAACTAATGAATTCTAGATTATTCATCTGATAGCATGCGGGTTTATGTAAACTTTAAAATGTGTTTTTCATGTCACAGACTTACCTCCTCGTGTCATTCCACTGCAATACTGTTTGGTTACCAGAGCTGTGGGGGACCAGAACCTTTCATCTGTATGGACACCTGAATATGCTCTTGATTTGTTCTTTATTGGTGGACTCATTCCAGAGGCTGTGTGGTTAGCACACACGCTTGGGGACTGGAAGCTCTCTGTTTCAATTGGTCTGGCCTACAAGCTGTATTGTCAGAACTCTGATGAGCTCTCAAGGTAAATTTACACTTGGAATTAGTATACTATATTTTGTTATATAGTTATTTGCATGAAGTTTATTGTGACAAGCCATATATATTGCCTTAGAAATTTATGTTCCCAGGCTCCTGGTAGGTATAGGACTTAAGGTGTTATGATTAATTATTTTAACATAGGTATTCATTTAACAGATCTTCAGTGGATTATGTATGGATATTACTTTGTTATTCATGAGAAGTTTCTTATTATACTTTCAGACTGAAAAAAGCAGAGTGTCACCTGCCATTAAGCTTATTACCAATGCAGACTTTTCAGGAAAAGTTACAGTCTCTATTAGGACAGCCAGTAACTTCAGGACATACTAAATACAAGAAGTTCACAGGTACTTGAAATGAAAAATAATTGTGGTTATTTTTCATGTTATTTGACTACATACTCAGTATGTATTATACTCTGAGAAAGAAACAATTGCTTTCTCTTCTCCAGTCTGTGTATTACTGTTGTAATGTATTCAAGCACTTTAACTTCGTGAGGGTGTGTGTTTTGGCTTTGATCATTCCAGAAATGGAGTGTATTATCAATCTTGTCTTCTGTATTTGTATTGTCCAAACTCTTATTTGACTATATTTGATATTAACTTGTTTGGAAGAAAACTAAAGCTTCGTTAAACAAAAATTTAATGTATTAACAGTATGGAAAGTATCATCACACTTGAAATTAGCTACAAGAAGGTGTTTCGTTTTGGGTTTTCCTTTCTCTTGAAGTGGGTCTCCAGGTCCAGCAGCTAGCAAGGCTGTGTTCCCAGTAGGCACATACACAAGCACACATACACAGCACTTACATACAACTGGCCACACATGAACTCCTACAGACCTGCTCACTGCTAACACGGGCAGCACCAACAATCCTAACACATTTCCCTCTCCTCTTCGTCAGGGTGAAGGTCTGCATATAGATACCTGTTTGTACATTCTTCCAGTAGCTGGGCCAGTAGCAAGACCAGTAGCTGAGTGTCACAGGTTGCTCATGTCTGTGTATATGAGCCCCCAAAGCCCCAGCCCCTCTCTGTTTCCCAGTACAGACCCACTCACAAACACCCTCTTCCCCCCCACACACACTGTCCATGCACCGCTGCAGTATCTGGCCTTGAGTATACAGCCTGTCCAGATGCCTGACACACACATACCTAGGTACACACTGTATTTCTGGCGTGTGGTCATGACTCCCTGGTTCTCCTCTTGTCTTGCCCTTAGAGACAGGAAGACACACAAGCAGGTCTCTCAGTTGTCTCTCTGGCTTGTTGCAGCAGGGAATTACTGCAACTTGTATAGACAACGAGGCCTGTGGAAAAGAAATATAAGGACCGATTCCTGATAGATGTTTCAGAGAGGTGTTTATTTTCCAGCCGCATGGCCGGGGACTGCCAAGGAGCTGTAGCAATCAGGGGACAACCAGGGTCCTTCCTGGGCAGGGGAACACAAAACAACCAAGGGGGGAACGAGGTTGACCAGGGAGCAGGGAAACCCCAGGGCCTCCACCCCAGGGTGCCCCTCCCCCTGGACCCCACGCCACGGGGGAGGAACCCCAACACTGGCTGTTGGCCAGATCTTCACTGGTACCTGCAGGTCCTGCGAGGTCCTTACTAAATACTTTACTCCTGAAATGCACACCATTAGCTAGATCAATCTGCCTTCATTTACATTTTACAGGAAGTTTACTGGCACAATCTGTATTTTTTACTCTGTTTTTGTCTCTTTGAAAACATTTCAAGTTCTTATCAACAGGTGGATGTACTTACTGATAAAAGAGTTGCTTCAGTCCTTATTAATAGTGTACCTAGTTTATGCCTTCTTGTTAAGAATCATCTGCCAGAATGTTATGCCAAGCAAATGCCTGGCTAAAAAGTTCAATTCTCTGCCTAGAAAAGCAATAGCCTCCACAGTAATGGAGCAAAATTTAAAATTAATAATTGAATACTATTTTTAAATGTATGAGATCTTATCTTAAAGCAAGTAGATGAAGTCTGTCATTGTAATATATGAATGCAAATTCAGATAACATAATCTCATGATGTCAGAATGAAGATCCATGTATTGATACAATTAATTTATCAGCTTCTGGGCTTAATATGTCATAGATCCCATTGAAGAGGAAGATGCAGATGTTCTTTACAATAAAATACAGGAACTACTAAAAGCAGCTGTTATGGCAGATGTTGATATTCTCTCAGAGACATTTCAGCTTTTGATGGATTCTGCCAAGGATCTTTGCAGAAAGTTTTACGGTTTGGTTCCAGTTGGGCTTTATCTTCCAGCACCACCATTGTACTGTCCTCAGCCAGCTTCCCTCAGTGAAGTAAGTATGTTTCTTGTGTGTTTGTTTAGATGTATTTATGAACCTTCATGAGCTTTGTTCTGGTTCCTTTCAGCTCATTTTTCTGTTTTCTTTCATATCTGCTTGTTTACTTAAGTAGCACAACGATGATAAGAAAGTACGTGTGCATGCTGTAAAGAAGAAGGGATTAGGACCAGAAACAACATTTAATTATATGTCCTTTCTAATTTTGGGGTTTGTTTGTCTTTGCATTTTCAGGAAGACAGCGATGGCATTCTTCTAAAAATGGAGAAAGAAGTCCGTCAGAAAGTGTCAGGAGTTCTTCAGCGAATTATCTTGCTCTTGCGGGCTGCTCGTTGTTCTTGCTCCGCAGCACAGTGGTATATTAGGCAACTGAAGTGGGCAAGAAAAGTTATGCAGAAAGTAAACATTTAACTTTATATTTTTAACTTGATTATCAGTTGTAAAGATTACTGACAAATTTGCAGCTGCAGGAGCATTCAGTCTCACCTGGGCTTTGATGTCATGTTTTGTACGTGTCATCTTCTAGTTTTACACTCATGTTCATTTTTTTTAGGAAACCGGAACTTAAAGATTTAGGGTGTCTAATTCATAAAGTGTTTCCTTTTGGGTGTCTTTCTATACCTGCTTGGTAACATACAAATTCATTTATTGTCCATTTGAAAGAAAAAAGCAGACTTTAATTGGGAGTTATAGCTGTTAGGTGGAAACATGCTCCAAATCACTTAGGGTTGGATATGGAACAGAGAAGATAATGCTCACTTCAGGTAAAGGGTCATCTCCATGCATAGAACTTGTAAGATTTCATTTTACTTTTGTGCAATTTGTTTGCACAGAAGCAAGTTCAGAATAAATAGATTGAAAGTTTTTGTGTAAAATCAGCCTTTCCTTAGGTCATTGTAACACAGCTACTTAAGGAAGATTGAGTTAATACAGTGGCTGTCTCTCTTCCTGCAATGCCCTTGCAGCAGCATTAATGCAGTGACTGAGATCACAAACTGATCTGACTAACAAGTATTTACTTCTGTTTGCATGGTCACATGCTTAATGTTGGCATGGGGAGCTGGTCAGACGTACCAACTGAAACTGGAGGCAAAGCTGATTAGCCTTGGTGACAGCAACCTGGACTGTGTTGAATTAATCTGGTTTCTTGGTTGTGATCTTAGTTCTTCTTATACTTTGTTACTCTTGTATTTCACAGTAATCATGAGTACCATTCAAACAAAAGCATTTTTTGTGCCATAGCTCATATTAAACATATTCCCTTAAATGAATTTTTGGAGTAGTGAGTTGAAGAAAATGGAAAGCCAGCTTAAGGGAGTTTTACTCATCTTGGCAGTATTCTGCTAATATCCGAGAGGCTGTGCATTCTGTAGTGATGCATGTAAAATGTTAACTGATTTTCATTTCCATTTTGATTGTTTATTTACTTATTTTTATAGATTCGAATGAAAGGTTCTCTTCCTTCGCTGAGTCCATTCCCAGAGACTTTGCTTCGTTACTGCAGTTTCCGCACTGTTCTCTGTGGATCTACATCTTCTGGACGCCATCAGTTTGATGACATGACCTGTAAAATTTTAGGTCTGTATGCAATAACATAAAATAATTTAGAGAAAATCCACATGTGGCAAATAAACTCTTATTAGCTTGAAATAGTATATTGCAATGTGTCAGGAACACATTTCATTTCCAGGTTTTATGTTAGTTATCAAAACTCTTATTCTAAAATGTGCAGTTCTAGATTCAGGGCAGGGGGTCATGCTACAGACCTGACAGATGTGAAAGAACATGAACACTAAGTGGGACTAAGGAGCTGTAGCTCCAGAGCAATACTGAAAAATATCAAGCTGTTCTATTTAATTTATTAAAATAGAATCTCACCATATTGCATGTTTGTATTTGTAGGTTGGTTCAGGGAGTTCTGTGCGTTATGCTGGATGTTTCATGTTCGTGAAAAATTATCTGACAACTGTAGGCGGTACCAAACTGCAAGGGAAAATATTAACAATATCAAGGTAATTATACTAGTAATATAGTAGAGATACATTTTAATTGTGTGAAGCTATGAGAAGAATTCTAAAGGTCTGTTGTATATTTCTGTGAGAACTTTTATTTGCGTAATAAAATAAAATGAGCGCAGTGCTTCCAATGTGAATCATGTGTTTGATGCTACGGAGCAGTGCTGTGCATGTGAACTCCATCTTCCTGACAGTATTTCTGTTAGGCTTTTGCTTGGTATTTAACTCAGAAGAGCAATAGCTGCCAGGAGAGCAATAGCTTCTACATTCGTTGACCTAAGAATTTACTGTCTGGGTGGGGGTTTTTTTCCCCATTAGGTCAAGATATTTTGGGTATTTCCTGAATAGTGTATATTTAATACACACAAAATGGGGTTTATGGTGTACTAAATATACAGGGTTTTCAGAAAGAATAATGAAAAAAATAAAAACTTCATCACCTTTTCTTTACTTATACCCTCATCAATTGATGTCAGAGGTTCAGGAAGAAAAAGAAAGAAACTACTAGCATATTTGTCATGTATTCTGTAAAAAGTCCAAAATTTTTCTTCACCAGAAAAACCAAGTTTCAGATAAACAGGATGGCTCTGTTTCAAATGGTAGAATATTCTGATTTTTCTGTACTTTGTGTGACAGTGGCAAATGAGATAGAAAATACTGTTCAAAATAAACTGATCCATCTTAAAAGCCTCTTGCAAGGCTTAATTATCTTGCTCACGAGAAAGAATTTATGATCACCTGAAGTCAGAAGTAGGATTATTTACTTCACAGTTTAGGCAAATCCTCAAGTTTTACCCTGACTGCAAACAGACTCTTCAGCAGAGTGTTAATGGAATTATTTCCTAAGCTGGTTTAAAAAAGCTCTTCTTTTTTTCTCCTTTTTTTTTTTTAATGTACATTGTGATCTGTTACAACCTTGATCTGTCTCCTGCCCTCACGCACTACTGTTTGGCAGATAAGTTAGAGATTTTTATTTTCTAGGAAAGAAGCATTACTATTTGTAATGTATGAATAATTTTGCTGAAATATATTGTTCATACCAATTAATGTTTCTGGTGATTTTTTTAGGATCTGAATAAGAATGGATATGATGTCTCCACAGTTGAGCATTGTCTGAATGCAGTGGAGTGGGCTTGTCGAATGCTTCCTTTCTGCAGGTTCATGAATGTTGAAGAATTAGTTCAAGATGTAATTTTGAGTCTGCTTGGAGAATTGCCACCAATAAAAAAGGTGAAAGACCTTAAAACTAGAATAAAAGCAATAGAGATTATCACAAATATTTCTCCTCCTTGGAAGAGCTACTAGTTAGATTTTCTAGTGGTATAAGTTCTGTGTGAAAAGACACCTTACTTGTATGTTAGCTACTGGAAAAGATGCTCTTTTTTTTTGTGTAGGTGGCAGAGATTTTTGTAAAAGCATTTCCTAATCCTGAAGATATAAGAGTTTCACTAAGAGATAAATATCATGGACTTCAAGAGCGACTAAGTCACAGTATTGTTAAAGGTAATGTTCATCCCTCTTCAGGAAATTTTAAACAAATTTTATTTTTTATCCTACTTTCTAATTTGTGAGAATACTTTCTTTCATACTCCATGCAAAACAATTATTGTAGTTTTCAGTTAGACAGCTGAGTTTTGTGACAATTTCTGTATTTTCTGTCTGGTATGTGTATACCAAACACAGAGTATCATGGCTTTCAAAATGTTGGTGGTTCTTCACTTTATCACAGTTTCTTGTTAAATTTATAAATTACTCTAATTTATGATTTTAGTTGAAATCTAATTCATGTCTAAATTTGAGACACTAACTCAAAACTGAAGATTAAGATTGAAAACTTGATTTTCTTTCTTTTAGTAGGCCCTGAAAATGAAGAAATGATGTCTGTTGTTATACAGGCTGCTGAAGAAGTGAGGAAGAAGGCCTTGAGACGTGTAGTAAAGAACATAGGCCCTATAGAAATCAACATTTGGGAGCCAGTAGAAGAGGGAGCATCAAATGATGAGGAACACTGTTATGACAGATTCTCACTAGGCACTAGTCTTAGCACGAGCACACTTACTGATCTTGGGAATCCTCAGATATATAGTGATACAGACACAGCAGACACACTTTCCAATGCTTTGTTTACTGAGGAAACAAGAGCTCAAACACCGTCATTCCCAAGGTATGAAAAAATTGCAGCAGAAAGCTTTTGATTTAAATAAAGGGGAAAACGAAAGAAAAAAGAGTTGTGTCCTGCTGATCAAGTAATCTCTTCACCAAACAGGGTGATTGTCACTTTGGGTGATTTATCAAGTGAAGAATTACAAATTTACCAAATCTTAGAACATCTTAGGATGTTATATCAGTTAGTATGTGACTAATATGTTATTGAAGTGTAAATTATTATCAGCTATGTCCACATGTTACTGCCTAGTTTCTGTCTATGGATTTTGGATTTGATTAATCTACCACTTCAGCATTGTACTAATGTAAATTTGGGTTTGTTCATTTGCCTTTTTTAACACCAATGGAAGAAAAGGAGCTAATGTTGCATGTAATTCTTAAAATGGATTTGGGTATTAATGGTTCTTACATTTATTGTCTTACAGGGATAACGAACTCCAACGACAAAGGGAAATAGGCAGCAAAAATACCACACACAAGATAAAAGCTCCTAATTGTAAAACAAAACATAAAGTATGTCAAAGAGACATGCTTAATCCATGTAATTTGCCTGTAGTTGGTGCATGGGAATTTGAACGTGATGATGATGAGTATGTTAGATTTTTAGAACTCTTTTTGAGTTATGTTCTTGAGAGAGACCTGATAAAGTATGGTGAGCTTGGAATTCCATTTCTCACTAGCTTTTCTGGGCTGCTTCGAGAGCATGAATTGAACTCTCTCTTTTTTGATGTTCACACAACACTAAAACGTCGACAAAACAAAACTAGAAGTCAAAGTGTGTTTAGCGCAGGGTCTTGCTATACTGTCACCCTGGCATCTTGTGATCCTGAAAAAGTGCCTGCCTGTAGTGAAAGCAAAAATATTTTGGAAAAACCAACAATTGTACAGTCCATTGTACAGACCACAGAACCTTCTGTGCATAACCTAATGAAAGGACATCAAGAAGGATTATTTGGTTTAAAATACAAGTCAATTTACAGAGCTCAGACTGACAATCAAGAAGTCACTGTTGCACTAGCAAGCCAGACCTTTCCTAAGCATACTTCCTCTACCCTGCAAACTCAGGCAACTTCTAAATACATTTACAAAACTCTTGATGTAGTCGGTATTCTGCCAGCAGAAGAACTGCCTATAGAATTGACAGGCAAGTTGAGCAATATTGCAAAATTGCTGGAGTGGATGATCAGATGGTCTGATAAAAGACTGCTCTGTGGTTCCAATAAACAAGATTCTTTAGAGGAGCCTCTCCCAATGATACATGTGAAAACATCATCGGCAGCTGTCCTTTCATCTTTTTGGTTGTTAGAACAGCTATATGGAGACAGATCTCTAACAAACAGCTTTAGATGTAAGGTAAGAAAAAGGATGGGACAAGTGTCAATGAAATGTGTGAGTGAGTTATGCCAGTAAAGAAAGTCACATACATGTTTTACCTCATAGTTCTGTTCTCAGTAAAACCTGGAGTATTGAGTAACAGCCTTTCTTTTAAGAGTTGCTAAGAAAAGAGAAAAATTCCAGAAATACTGAAATTCTCTCTGTAAAAATACTTGAGTTGGAGATGAAAGTTCTCTGCAAGTTCAAAATATAGCTCATTTATCCAGATACCACATTTTTTGCACAAATTCCTGTAAGTTTGGCCACTGTGTCTAGTCTTAGACATCATCTTTGAGGAAACCTACTACTGGAGATAGAATATGGCAAAGCAAGGCAAAGAATAAAGAAGCAGTTTCTCTTGGAAGAGCTTAAGTTCATTTGTCTTTGAGGACAGTGCAGATACAGTCTGACTGGAGTATTTAGACTGGTTAAAGACTGGTGAAAAATGACTAGCACTGTTACAGAGATTTGGAGTATATGTGTGTATATGAAAGAAGAGATTTGCCAGGAGAACCTGGTAGGTATTGCTTTAGTTTATACTTTCAGGACAACTGGATCACTTAGCTCCTTTAATTAACAGTACCTAGAATCAGAGAATACATTAAAGGCTTTGAGGGGAGAGGGTTGTGGGACTTTTTTTGAGAAGGCTTTTCTCCCATTTCAAAAGAGATTTTTTTTTTCATACTTTTTGCTTGTATTTTCTGGTTTTTTGGACAAGTATTTTATTTACAGCTTACAAATTTTCTGCATGCACCTAACCACAAGATTATGTATGTCTTTGCCTTTCATACTGTTTTCAGTGGTAATTTGAGAGTTCCATATTACACCTGATTAAGGCCAAATCTTACTGTATATATTTGTCTCAATTATATTGTCATATAGTGTCTTTGACAATTAACACTCAGTTGACACTGACAAATCTTTCTTAGATTTCATTTGGATAATTCAGAGGACCATTGCTTCACTTAATGCAAAAAGGGCAGAAACTCAGCGTTTCACAGGCAACTGTAAATCCAGGATTTCTTGGCTCTATGATAAAGAAAAGGATACGAATTAAGCATAATCATTCTATATGAAAGCATTGTGGTTTTTTAAAAGTGTCTGGTTTTTTGGGTTTTTTTAAAGTAGTGAATTTTGTTTATCATTATTTTTATTAATAGCATCCAGATAATCAGTATCTGAAAGAAATTGCATCTCTATCAGAGGCCCAGTCTAGAACAGACAAAGAAAGTAGTATGGATGAAGGCTCTTCCATAGTGGCCAATTCTCCTCCTGGTGTCCAGAATGTACAAGCCTATGATGATCTTTGTGAAAGTGATTTGGGGTAATTTTTTTTTTTAACCTAAGAGCTCTAGTTGATCATAATTCTTCTGTTGAGCACCATGAAAAGATCCACTGTTATTATGTGTTATATATGTGTTTCGTTTTGAGTGAAAAGTCAAAGTTGTGCATATTGGTTACAGCTGCATGAAGCAGATTAAATATTCTCCATCAGCACAGGTACATTAGGTAGAGAATAATGTAGCTGTTGCATATTAAGTGAATTGTACATGGTTGTTTATAAACTTAGTGATGTGGAAATAGAATCTAGATTTCCAGTATCATGGGTATCATGGTTTTCTCAAAGAATTCAGATAACTTCCCCTCTCTTCACTGTAATTTTTTATGATTTGAGATGATTTATGATTTGAGTTCACAATGTTCGTTTATTTTCCCCTGGATTTGTAATCTAGCTGTGTTCATATGTGTGCTTGTCAGAAAAATAGATGGAAAAAGCAGTAATATTTGTTAATATCTTGCACTGTCCTGAAGATGAAGAATCCTTAACCTGAACTCCTCTGTGGCATTTCATCTTCTGTTGCAATAAAGAAAAAAATAGATCTCTAGTATTAGAAGATACATGTATAGAGAGAGAGTTAGATAGATCTCTAGTACTCTGAAAATAATCTCTAGTATTTTGAGACATTGTTGTATGTCTTGTCTGACAATTTGCTATTTTTTTTTAATGAAGGAAGTTTCTGTGAGGGAGATAAGTGTAGCCTTAACCAGATGATTTTGAAGACATAGCACAGGTTTGCTTCCATTTTTGGTAGATCGTGTGTGTTGGTTACATTTTTCTGGAAACAGCTCATCTGAAAGAGTGTACCATTAATGACACTAAAATATCACAGCTATCCACAAAAAAAAATTAAGCTTGGTTGAAGTCATAGTCAGAGAGAAAACTTAAATGAATATTGATTATATCACAACAGTGTTTATTTTACAGTTAGGCACTAACCTGCAATCTGAAAGGAGCAGCATACTCGAAGTGAGCCAGATACTTATGTTGTTAATTACCTTTTGTAATCCCAATTACCAGAATGTCTACAAAGTCAAAATATTTTGATAAGAAGGAAATTAATCATGGAAATAATTCTGTCCCTCTAATGACTGAAGATCTGAATGAAGTGGGACCATTTGTTCAGCAGGAGTTGAGTGTAACACCAGAACAAGGTTTGTTTTAATGGTATATCCTTTTACTATGGTCTGACATATAAAGCAGTAGTTTTGCATGAGTATGATTTTATGTCCCTCTGTTTATTTAATCAAAAAATGTGAGTGTTTTCATTGTTGTATTGGAATTATTTTATCCAGTTTGTATTATAACTAAATTATGTAAAATTGCTTTATCAAGACTTTCCAATTACTATTTCACTTATGTTAATTTTTTGCTATAGAGATAGAACAATGTATGATATATATGAGAGAACATGTTCTGTTCTCTCATATACGTTCATTCCAGAAATATTCATGCAAGTGTGTAAAACAATTTGCAAATTTTAACAGCTGAGTATGCATAAGTTATCGTATTTGTACCCTTTATATAAGCTGCTTTTTTTTTACCTCTCTCTTCGGGAGCATGTATCAACGCTACTAAGAACGCAATTTTGAATTTGCTGAAGCAACTTTGAACACTTTACTCCACACTAGTAAAAGAGTGAATTAATGTGACCTGCTGTCAGAAATTGCATAAAAGTACTATAATCCATGTAGTTTTCTAATTTAGAGTAATTGTGTTTATTTTGTAGAGTTCTTTGAGGAACCATATGAAACTCCGAAGAGCTCCAATAGCTCTGTCAAGATCAAACCTGTAGAACATCAAAGAGAACAGGCAAGTTACCACAGAATCGTCAGGGATAATAGAAACATTTGGATTTGGAAGGGACCTGAAAGATCATCTCATTCCAAACCCCCTGCCATGGGCAGGGACACCTTCTACTACACCAGATAGATTATCCAGGGCCCCATCCAACCTGGTCTTGAACACATTCATGGATGGAACATCCACAACTTCTCTGGGCGACCTATTCCAGTTCCTCACCTCCTCACAGGAAAGAATTTCTTCCTCTAATCTAATCTAAACCCACCCTTTTTCAGTTTGAAGTAATTCCCCCTCTCCTATTACTATGTGCTCTTTGTAAGAGGTTCATCTCCAGCTTTCCTGTAGGCTCCTTGAGCTACTGAAAGACTGCTCTAAGGTCTCCCTAGAGCTTTCTGTTCATTATGCTGAACAACCCCAACTCTGTCAGCCTTTCCTCATAGGTGCTCCAGGCCCCTGAACACCCTTTGTCCTGGGCTTGCTTTAGTAGGTCCATGTCCTTCTTGTATTGGTGGGCACAGAGCTGAACACAGTACTCCAGTGAGTCTTCTGAGGACAGAATAGAGGGGAGAATTGCCTCCCTCAATCTGCTGGCCACATTGCTTTGGGTGCAGCCCAGGAAATGTTTGGCTTGGACAATCTCTCAGTATTCCTCACCCTGTCCTTGTTTCCACCCTCTGTAAGCTTCATTTTTGTGTTTGACTTTGTCTGGGAACTCCTTGTTCATCTATGCAAGCCTCCTGGCGTTTTTCCCTACCTTCCTCTTTGTTGGGATGCATCACTCCTGAGGCTGGAGGAGATGATTCTTGAATATTAACCAGCTTTTTTGTGCCTCTCTTCCCTTCAGGGCACTATCCCATGGGACTCTACCGAGCAGATCCCTGAAGAGGCCAGACTCTGCTCTCCTGAAGTGAAGGTCAGTGAGCTTTCTGTGTGCCCTCCTCACTGCCCTGAGGAACTCAAATTCCACCATTTCATGGTTGCTGCGGCTAAGGCTGCCCTTGAGCTTCACATTCCCCAGCACCTCCTCCTTGTTGGTCAGATTGAGGTCCACCATAGCACCTCTCCTCACTGGCTGTTCTGTCACATGTAGAAGGAAGCTATCATCAATGCCTTACAGAACCTTCCGTATTTCCTGTGCCCTGCTGTGTTGCCCCTCCAGCAGATACTGGGATGATTGGAGTTCCCTGTGAGAACCAGGGTTTGTGTACATGAGGCTATCTGCATATTCCTATCTGCATATAGAGGACCTCATCTGCTTCATCTTCCTAGTTGGCAGCCTTTTATCAGACCCCCACTCTAATGTCACCTGTCCCTGCCCTCCTGGTAAACCTGAGCCATAAACTCTTGGTCAACTCATCCATCCCCGGGCAGATCTCCATGCACTCCAGCTAGTCATTGACGTAGAGGGTGACACCCACTCCTTGTCTCCCCTGTCTGTGCTTCCTAAAGAGGCTGCATCCATCCATTCCAACACTCCAGTCATCAGAGTCATCACACCACATGTCTGCAATGCCAGTAAAATCATACCTGGCAGATGTACACATCTCCAACTCTTGTTTATTCCCCATGCTATATGTGTTTGCATGGAGGCCTCCAGTGAAGCTCAGTTACTGGCAGGAGTAGCTGTAATTCCTTTGTGCAGCTCTTCAGGTGCTCTGTTGACATGCAGTCCCTCTCCAGGCATCTCTTTCTGTCTCTGGCATAAAATTGCCCCTCTCCTGGCAGCTTTAGTTTAATGCCCTCCTCCCCACTTGCCAAGACTATGACTGGAGATGCTCTTCCCCTGCTCTGATGGATGAACCCCATCAGCCCTCAGCAGACCAGGTTTCTCAAAGCAAGTTCTATGGCTGAAGAAGCCATACCCCTGGCCGTGGCACCAGTCCTGTAACCATTTGTTGATTGAGCAGATTCAAACCCTTTCAGACCCTTTCCCTTTGACTGGGAGGATTAACAGCACTCCAGAGCCCTCATTGCCCCTCCCTTCTCAGTCTGCTCCTGGATGTGTCACTGGCACCAGTGTGAAACAACAGTGGCGGATAATAGTGGGCTGTGCAGGGCTTAGTTGTCTCTTGGAGCCCCAGGGAAGCAGCACCTCTGTAGAGAGTGTGTCAGGTCATCAAATGGGTGCTTTTCTACCTCTCGGAAGAGAGTTGCTTCCTACCACCCATCAGCTGTCCTTAGTTGTGCTGGTTGTTACAAAGGGAGCAGGTTGGGCTGCCTTACTCAGCTCCAGCATTTCTCCTGGTGTCACAGGATCTTACATGGAAGCATCGAATTGTTATGAATACCGTTTTCAAAGTATCCTGACTTCATCAATATATTTGTGAAGTTGAGGGCTTAAAGTGTTTAGGATTGGTGAATCTTCTTCCTTGCTTAATAAAAGTAATGATTAGAAGGTAATAAAATGATGTGTGCTCTGATCACTTTTGAAAATATACATATGCTTTTATATATGTATATATATGTTAGATATAATTATATATACATAAAATTACATTAATTTTTAAAAAACTAAATATATCAAGAATTTTATTTTGCTTCTGTCTGAAAACTCACTCTGGATTTATAAATGGGCCTTCTTTTTCAATGCATCATTTTTGGTCATAGGTATCTTTTCTTTAAAAGTTGCTAAGGGCTATTATGCTATGTAT